>NW_025814836.1:656250-1312500 GCF_022079265.1 Lynx rufus
TCTCTCTCTCTCTCTCTGACCTCTGGCCCTCTCCCCTACCCTCTTTCTTTCTCTAAAAACAAAAAGTAAAATCTTTTCTTAGCCTTTGGGTCAAACACAAATTGGACTTGGGCTAGAGTTGGCCCCTCGCTCTGTCAGTGGACCCCACAGTGGAAACCCAGGGCCTAGCAGTTAGAGCCAACACTGTGTTCTAGCCCCAGCTCTGTTTCCCTGGCTAGGACCTACTCTGGGAAGCACAGTTTCTACATATGTGAATGAGAGACAACAAGGCCTGTCTCCGTGAAAGGTCGTTTGTAAAGCTTAAAAAGATTAATATTGTTTGGCTAGATGCCAAACTATGTAGTATACATTGGTTTATTTTCATTTTTCGTTAGCTGTCCCCCCCCTTTAATATCCTGCTTTTTGGGGTATCATTTCTAAAATTAAATGTATCTTGTTTCTTAAGATACTACTTTGTTCTCATACTTCCCGTGTTATTAGGTTAAAATAAGGGGCTAAATAAATCACTTATTTAAATTAGTGTTTAGTTTCTCAGGTCAAGATAGAGGGTTATCTACTGCAGATGCAAACTGTTTTCCCCCTATCCTTAATACATTTCCTCATGTCTTAACTGGCCCAAGGCCATGTCCTGCTCCAGCTTTCAGGACCTAGCTCATTGCCTGAAAATGCTTCTTCCAGACTCTCTTCCAGCTGTCTTCCCTGGTCCTTGATAAGTCACTCAGGACCTTGCCAAAGCCTGATTTGTATTGATTAGTTATGTATGTGATATATATTTTCTAGAAGTTTTTTAGGGCTATAGAAGGTATCTTTTACTTTTGTATAAAAGTGTTTACCATGGTACTTTGATGTGCTGGGTGGTAAATACATGTTTGTTGAACTTAATTGAAATTTTACTGTAATTTTAGGGAAAACCATTTAAACAATTTTTATTTTTAAAAGTACTATGGTGCAATTTATTCCTTTTAGATGTTCAGTTCAATAAGTTTTAAAGACATATATAGATTCATGTAACCATCATTGTGATTACGATTCAGAACAGTTTCACTGTCCTTAGAAAAACTCCCTTGTGTTGTTCCCTTGTGTCACACATTTCCCCAACCCCTAATCCCTGGCAACCACTCATCTGTTGTCCATCACTGTAGTTTTGCCTTTTTGAGAATTGTCATATAAATGGAATTATATGTAATATAACATTTTGAAATTGGCTTTATTTACTCACTAGTTATATCTTTAAGATTCATCCAAAGTGTGTGCCAATAATTCTTTGTATTAGAGTAATATTCCATGGTTTGTACCACAGTGTTTATTCATTTTGGTTGTTTCTATTTTTTTTTTTTTTGTAATTATAATCTGCTATGAACATTCCTGTACAAATTTTGCATGAATATAGTTTCCATTTCTCTAGGATAAATACCTAGAGATGTATGACTGTTGGGCTATATACTAAGTGTATGTTTCACTTCATGCAAAACTGCCAAATTTTTTTTCACAGTGGCTTTATTATTTTGCCTTCCCTCCAGCACTGTGTGTTAGTGCCTGTTGTTCTGTATCCTTGTCAGCACTTGGTATTAACAGAACTTTTAATTTTAACTATTCTTATAATTATGTAGTAGGAGCTCATCTTGGTTTTATTTTGCATTTCCTTAATGGCACGTAATGTTAAATACCCTTTCATGTCATCCTTACATCCTGTTTGATGAAGTTTCTGTTTATAATTTTTGTTAATTGGTTAATTAGGTTGTTTTCTTTTTGTTTAGTTTTGAGAATTTTTTTATGGTTTGTATTCTCATTACGGGTCCTTTCTCAGATACATGATTTGTAAATATTTTCTCTCAGTCTGTACCTTGGTTTTTTATTGTCTTAATAGTGTATTTTATAATTTTTTCTTTTATGGATTGTGCTTTTGATCTCATGTCTAAGAATTTTTTTGCCTGTTGTCTGGTAATGAAGATTTTCTCCTATGTTTTCTTCTAAGAGTTTTATAGTTTTTCATTGTATTATTAGACCATTAGTCCATTTTGAGTAAATTTTTGTATAAAGTACAAGGTTTGGGTTGAAGTTATTTTTTATTTTTGCACATGGATATCCAGTTTTTCTAATACTATTTTTTCCTATTGAATTGCTTTTGTACTTTGTAAAAAATGAATTGACTTAATTTGTATGTGATTATTCCTGGACTTTCCAGTCGTTGCATTGATATGTGTCTATCCCTTTGCTAATGCCGCACTGTTTGCTTACTGTGGCTTTATAGTATTAGAATTGGTTTTAAGACTGTGGCTAAGTACTGAGTATTAAAATTGACTCTTCCAACTTTATTGTTCCTTTTCATAATTGTTTTATTTATCCTAGTTTTTTTGCTTTATATGTAAATTTTAGAATCAGCTTCTCTAATATCTACAAAAAACTTGCTGGGCTTTTGATTGGTATTCTGTTAAATCTAAAGATCAGTTTGGGGAGAATTAACGTCATTACTATATTTTGTCTTTCAATTCATGAACGTAGTATATCTCCATTTATTTAGGTAGTGTTTTATTTCTTTCATCAGGATTGTGTACTTTTCTGCATACATTTCCTATACATATTTTGTTAGTTTGTACCTAAGTATTTACTTCTTCTGGAGCTATTGTAAATGTTTTAAATTTTTTTTGCTTTCCAACTGTATGTTGATATTATATAGTATGTCTTCTACATTATGTCTGTTATGTAGAAAATATGTAGATGATACTATATATTACATTTTTGCGTGTTGGCTTTGTCTCCTGTGACCTTGCTAAATTCACTAGGCAGTGCTTGTAGAATGTTTCTTGGGATTTTCATGAAGGCAGTCATGTTGTTTTTGAATAGGAACAGTTTTTTTTTTTTTCCAATATTTCTTGCCTTATTGCATTAACTAGGAGTTCTAGTACAGTATCAAATACGGGTGAAGAGAGTGGATATCATTGCCTATACATCAATTGATAGTATCAAGTGATTCTTATTTCTATTGGGGGGTTACATTGATTGATTTACAAATATTGAACCAGCATTGTATTCCTGGGATAAACTCCTCTTGGTTTTGGTGTATTATTCTTTATATGTATTGCTGGATTCAGTTTACTAATATTCTATTGAGAATTTTACATCTATGTTCATGAGGGATATTCATTTATAGCTTTATTTTTTGTATGATTGACCCTTGAACAACATGGGTTTGAACTGTGTGAGTCTGCTTCTATGCAGATAGTTTACAGCATTGTACTGTAAATGCATTTTCTCTTCCTTATCATTTTCCTAATATTTTTTTTTCTGTAGCTTTATTGTAAATATGTAGTATATAATACATATAACATACAAAACGTGTTAATTGACTATATTATCAGTAAAGCTTCTGGTCAACAGTAGGCTATCTACTAATAGAAGTTATTAGTAGATAATTTTTTTGAGGAGTCAAAAAGTTATATGCAAATTTTCAACTGGCAGGGAGTTGGCACCCCTGCCCCCCGTGTTGTTCAAGGGTCAACTGTACTTTTGTTTGTCCGGTTTTGGTAAATGAGCTGGGAAATGTTCCTCCTCCCATTTTCTGGAAGAGATTGTAGAATTGGTATAAATTTCTTCTGTAAATATTTAGTTGAATTCTCCGTCGAAACCTTCTAGGTCTTGACATTTCTAGTTTGGAAGGCTTTAAACTCTGAACTAAATTTCTTGAATAGTTATCACACTATTTAGCTTACCCAGTTCTTCTTGGGTGAATTTTGGTAGTTTGTGGTCTTTGAGGAACTGGTGTATATCCTCTAAGTTGTTGAATTTGTGTATTTAGAGTTGATGTAGTATTCCCTTATCCTTTTAATATCTGTACTGGCTCTAGAGATACCCTTCTTTCATTCCTGATACTTGTAATTACTGTCTTTTCTCTGTTTTTCTTTTCCCAACAGTCTTGTGCATAGTTTATCAATTTTATTTATCTTTTCAACAAATCAACTCTTAGTTTCATTGATTTATTTTTGTTTTTCTCTTTTCAGTTTTATTGATTTCTGCTCTTCATTATTCACCTCTTTCTGCTTGCCTTGGGTTTATTTTGCTTTTCTCTTTCTAGTTTCTTAAGGTGGAAGTTTAGATTGTTGACTTCAGACCTTGTTTTTTTTTTTTTTTGTAAACATAAGCATTTAATATTATAAATTTCCCTGTAAGGACTGTTTTAACTGCACCCCACAAATTTCGATGTGTTTTCATTTGATTCAAAATATTTTTAAATTTCCCTGGAGACTATTTTAACCTGTGCATTACTTTGAAATGTGTTAATTTCCCAGTCTTTTGACATTGTCTTGTTATCTTTCTGTTAATTGATTTCTGATTTTATGCCATATAGACAGGCCATATATACTTAGTATAATTGATTTCAGCTCATTTAAATTTGTTAAGATTTGTTTTATGACCCAAGATGTGGTCTGTCTTGGTGACTATTCAATGTATACTTTAAAAAGAATGACTTCTGCTGTAGTTTGGTGATCAATGTGTAAAATGTTGATTTCGTACTTTTGGTTGAGGTCATGATCTTCAGTACTTTATTATTGCTGGTTTTCTTTCTACTAGTTCTATTACTGAGAGGGTAGTTTAGATATCTCTAATATAATTGTAAGTTGGTCCATTTTACCTTGCAGTTCTCATTTTGTGTTTTGATGGCTTATTGTTAACTTCATATGCATGTAAGATTGTTATGTTTTCTTGAAAATTTACCCCTTTATTATTATTGCTCTTCATCTCTGGTAATTTTCTTTGCTGTGGAATCTGTTTTGTCTCATATTAATAAAGTCATTTCACCTTTCTTTTGATTAGTGTTTCTTGGTATATATTTTTTCCACCCATTTACTTTTTTTTTTAAGTTTATTTATTTTGAGAGAGAGAGAGAGAGAGAGAGAGAGAGAGAGCGCGCGCGCGCAAACATGCAAGCATGCAAGCAGAGGAGGGGCAGAGAGAGAAGGAGAGAGAGAATCCCAAGCAGGCTCCATGCTGTCAGAACAGAGCCTGATGCAGGACTCGAACTCATGACCCACGAGATCATGATCCAAGTGGAAATCAAGAGATGGACGCTTAAGTGACTGAGCCATGCAGGCACCCCTCCACTCATTTACTTTTAGTTGCCTTGTATCATTACATATTAAATGAATTTTTAGAGATGGCATATAACTGAGTCATTTAAAAAAATCCATTCTGACACTTTGTCTTTTGTGTTTAGACTATTTATATGTAGTATAATTAATGATATGTTTTGGTTTAAGAATATCATTTTATTGTCTGTTTTTTTACTTGTTTTCTGCTTTTTTTTCCTGTTTACCTTACCTGCCTCTTTTAGGGTATTTGAACATTTTTTTAGTATTCCATTTCAATTTATTTATTGTGATTTTTGAGTGTATTTGTTTATAGTTTTTTTAATGGTTGCTATAAGGGATTACAAAATGTGTACTTAAACATTTCGGTTTATTTAAATCAGTATTTTACCACTTTAATTGAATGTAGAAACTTTACCACCTATAGGTATCTTTACTCTTCTCCCTTTATGTTATAATTGTATTATTTATATATTACTTCCACATGCTTTGAAAATCTTATTAGACAATGTTCAAATTTTTGCTTTCAGTCTTCAAGTGAACGTAAAGAAACCTAAGAGAAGAATAATTTATTTACTGTTATATATATCACTGCTGTTGCTCATTTTTTATTCCAGATGTTCCAAATTCCCCTCTACTATTGTTTCCTTTGTTCTTAAGATCTTTTTAGCAATTCTATTAAAATAGGTGCTGATGACAAATTTTCTTAGTTTTTCTTCATTTGAGAATGATAGATCTATTTGCTACATGTAGAATTCTAGTTAATAGTTGTTTTGTTTCAGCACTTTAACATGTAGAACCCTAATTTTAGTCCTTATACCATAATTGGCCTTTTGATGCCATGACATCAGTTTAAACCTTGGTGATGACTGAGACTTTTAGGGGGAAAAGTGCTTCCTAGTAAGTGAGTTGGTACTTGACCGGGAAGGAGAGGACCATGTGGTGAGGTGGACATCAAAAACGTGAACTTTACAAGTATCCTTTGTTATGGAAATATAGTTCATCAAGTGACCCTTGTGGTATTGGTGTGGGGAGTATGTGCCCCCAGGGGGCGTTCATTTAAGGTTAATCATTACCTGTGGCAATGGTGACAAAAATTCCATTTGCCAATTGTGAGTAATTTAAATAGAAGTTCTCTGAGGAGTCTATTGTGCTTCTCAAGTAAACTCGATGACTCCTCTTCTAGGGGAGGTGGAAGTGTCATTGAATGCTTTCCTAAAGAGCCCAGCATAGTGTATTCTGAGAAGTGGAATGAATTCTTTGGTCAACTCCAGAGGGGTGTAAGGAGTAATGGTCCTTGTCCTTACAAGGATAAGACAAGTGAGGCCTCATATTGGGGCCTTAGTATACATAGGGATGTATCACCTTGATTTATATTTTCAAGTTTTCTTTCTTTTTTAATCTTTATTTTTGAGAGACAGAGAGAGAGAGATGGAGTGCAAGCGGAGGAGGAAGAGAGAGGGAGACACAGAATCCGAAGCAGGCTCCAGGCTCTGAGCTGTCAGCACAGAGCCCAATGCAGGGCTCGAACTCACTAACCTCGAGTTCATGACCTGAGCCAAAGTTGGACACTTAACTGACTGAGCCACCCAGGTGCCCCACCTTGATTTATAGTTTCGATGTCTGTGAGGCAAGAGATTCTTGGAGTTCTTTACCCCCAAAAGATCAACACTAAAGCTATGGCTCAAAGGTTTGTAAAAATGTGCATATGGGGCCATTTGTTGGTTAGAAAGTCCAGTGCTAAAACAGCTGTCAGAGGTTTTGCTAATTGTACTGGCCTTTGGGTCCCATCCTTTCTTAGGGACACCCTCACAAGGGGATGAAAGCAGCAGCATTCCATTGAGCTCCATCACATATGATGGTAGAGATGCTGTCCATAAAGTGTGTGAACTCCAAGTTCTGTTCATTCAGTTGATCTAAGGGGCTCCCCCAGTAGCCATGGAGAGGGGTGACTTTCAGCATTGTGGCATTAGAAAAGGGACTGAGAACAGGGGAGTCCACCCCCTTGTACAAGTGGGCAAAGGGGCCCAGGTTTGGTTCCATGTTATAGCTGTGTCAAGCTTGTAGGGAGGTTGCTTCCATGACCCAAAGCATAGTGGGGAGCTGAGTGTGGACGGTCATAGGCTCAGGTTCTTTGGGAGCCTCTGTTTCCAGGAAAACTCAGTATATGGCCAGCAGTTTCCACTCCGATGATGCATAGTGTAGGGCTGGTAAGAGCCCTTACATCTGAAGCCCCTGGGCAATATGTTGTCATTACAGGTGGTTTGGAGACTCCAGGGGGCTTGCAAGTAAGGAAGTAAGTTTAGGAAGTAAGTTCCTAAAGCCTCTTTAGTGAAAAAGTCTCTGAGGGTGTGAAAAGGAGTATTTGTTATTAATTTCCTAGGCCTGCTGTAACAGAATACTACAAATTAGGAAACTTAAACAACAGAAACGTATTGTCTCACAGTTCTTCAGTCTACAAGTCTGAAATCAAGGTGTCAACTGGGTTGTATCCTTTTGAGGGCTAAGAGAGAAGGGTCTTCCAAGCCTCTCTCCTTGGCTTCTAGATGGCATTGTCTCCCTGTGTTTTCACATTGTCTTTCTTCTGTGTATATCTGTGTTCTGTGTTCAAATTTCCTCTTTTTGTGAGGATACTAGTTATACTGGATTAGGGCCCACCCTAATGATTTCATCATTAAAACATTTTTTTTAAATGTTCATTTGTTTATTTTGAGAGAGAGAGAGAGAGTGAGCAAGGAAGGGGCAGAGAGAGGGGGGAGAGAGAGAATCCTAAAAGACTCTGCACTGCCAGTGCAGAGCCTGCTGTGGGGCTTGAACCCACAAACAGTGAGATCATAACCTCAGCCTAAATCAAGAGGCATACACACAGACAACTGAGCCACCCAGGTGCCCTCCTGATGGCTTCATCTTAACTTGGTCATCTGCAAAGACCGTTTTTGCAAATAAGGTCACATTCATAGGTACTGGAGATTAGAACTAAAACATCTTTTTGGAGGACAAAGTTCATTGTATAACAGGTCCCATATTTGTTAAGCCAATTTATAATTGCTAAATACTTAATTTTAATTAATTATTCATTGTGTCAGAGCATCTAGGCCTACGATGGGATATTTTAGGGTAGTAGTTGCTATGACCAGGGGAAATTTAGGCAAGACAATAGTTCTGATGGTTAAAATAAGGCATACCTGTTGTCCTATAGATTATATGTAGTAATTTTCCTAAGATTATAGGGGGTACTTTGTTTACATTTAGTGGGATCTCCAGGCATAAATGTAATCTGAGCCCCACTATTGATTAAAATCCCTGGAGGTTTGCCAATTGGTGCATTTTAGCAGATACTAAAGTTAATTCAGAACCTGTAACATATATAAAAATTCTCAACAAGATACTAGCAAATAGAATTCAACAGTACATGAAAAGAATTATTTATTATGATCAAGTGGGATTTATTCCTGGGATGCAAGGCTGGTTATTTCTACACCACATTCCTAAAATAAAGGATAAGAACCATATGATCCTCTCAGTAGATGCAGAAAAAACATTTGATGAAATACATTCTGGATAAAAACTCTCAACAAAGTAGGGATAGATAAAACAACCTCAACATCATAAAGGCCATATGTGAAAGACCCACAGCTAATATCATCCTCAGTAGGGAGAAAGTGAGAGCCTTTCCCCTACGGTCAGGAACAAGACAAGGATGCCCACTCTCACCTTTACTATTTAACATAGTATTGGAAGACCAAGCAATCAGACAACAAAAGGAAATAAAGGGCATACAGATCAGCAAGCAAGAAGGTAAACTTTCACTATTTGCGGACAACATGATACTCTATGTAGAAAACCTGAAAGACTCCACCAAACAATTGCTAGAGCTAATCCTTGAATTCAGCAAAGTTGTAGGATATAAAATCAACGTGCAGAAATCTGTTGCATTTCTGTACACCGATAATGAAGCAGTAGAAAAAGAAATTAAGGAATCAGTCCCATTTATAATTGCACCAAAACCAATAAGATACCTAGGAATAAACCTAACTAAAGAGGTAAAAGATCTGTGCTCTGAAAACTATAGAAGACTTATGAAAGAATTGAAGAAGATGCAAAGAAATGGAAAAGCATTCCATGCTCATAGATTGGAAGAACAAACATTCTTAAAATATCCATACTACCCAAAACAGTCTGCGCATTTAATGCGGTCCCCATGAAAATACCACCAGCATTCTTCACAGAGCTAAAACAAACAACCCAAAAAAATTTGTGTGGAACCACAGAAGACTGGAATAGCCAAAGCAGTTCTGAAAAAGAAAAAACTGGCGGCATCATGATTCTGGATTTCAAGCTATATTATAAAGCTGTAGTCATCAAGACAGTATGGTACCAGCACAAACACAGACACATAGATCAGTGGAACAGAATAGAAAACCCAGAAATGGACCCACAACTATATTGGTCAACTCATCTTCGACAAAACAGGAAAGAATAGCCGATGGAAAAAAGACCGTCTCTTCAACAATGGGTGTTGGGAAAACTGGATGGTGAAATGCAGAAGAATGAACCTGGACCACTTTCTTACACCTTACACAAAAATAAACTCAAAAGGGATGAAAAACCTAAATGTGAGACAGGAAATCATCAAAATCCTAGAGGAGAACACAGCAACCTCTTTGAGCTTGACCAGAGCAACTTCTTACTAGATATGTCACCAGAGTCAAGGGAAACAGAAGCAAACATGAACTACTGGGACTTCATCAAGATAAAAAGCTTCTGCACAGTGAAGGAAGTAATCAACAAAATTAAAAGGCAGCCTAACAGAATGTGAGAAGATATTTGCAAATGACATATCTGATAATGGGTTAGTACCCAAAATCTATAAAGAATTTATCAAACTCAGCACCCAAAAAACAAACAACTCAGTTAAGAAATGGCCAGAAGAATGAATAGACACTTTTCCAAAGAAGACATCCTGATGGCTAACAGATGCGTGAAAAGATGCTCAACATCACTCATGTTCAGGGAAATACAAATCAAAACCATGATGAGATATAACCTCACATCTGTCAGAATGGCTAAAATTACCAACACAAGAAACAACAGGTGTTGGCAAGGATACAGAGAAAGGGGAGCCCTCTTGCACTGTTGGTGGGAATGCAAACTGGTGCAGCTACTTTGGAGAACAGTATGGAGGTTCTTCATGAAACTAAAAATAGAACTGCCCTACAATCTAGCAATTGAATATTTGGTATTTACCCAAAGGATACAAAAATAAAGATTCGAAAGGGTACATGCATCCCAGTGTTTATAGCAGCATTATCAACAACAGCCAAACTGTGGAAAGAGCCCAAATGTACGTTGACTGATGAATGGATAGGGAAGATGGAGTGTGTTTCATCAAGAGAATGAAATCTTGCTATTTGAAACGATGTGGATGGAGCTAGAATGTATTATGCTAAGTGAAATAAGTTAATTAGAGAAAGACAAATACCATATGATTTCATTCATGTGGAATCTAAGAAACGAAACATGAACACATGGGAAGTGGTGGGAAAAAAAGAGAGGGAAACAAACCACAGAGAATCTTAGTGATAGAAACAAACTTAGGGTTGTTGGAGGGAAGTGGGTGGGAGATGTGCTTGATGGGTGATGGGTGTTAAAAGAGAGCCCTTGTTGTGATGAGCACTGGGTGTTGTATGTAAGTGATAAATCACTGAATTCTCCTGAAACCAATGTTGCATTGTATGTTAACTAAAATTTAAATTAAAAACATGAAAAGTAGGTTTACATATTTTTAATAATTTTTTAAAAAGTTTTATTTGAGAGAGAGAGTGTGTGCGCACAAGCAGGGGAGGGGCAGAGAGAGAGGAGAGAGAGAATTCCAAGCAGACTTCATGCTGTCTGTGCAGAGGCGGACATGGGGCTCGACCTCATGAATTGTGAGATCATTGCCTGAGCTGAGATCAAGAGTCAGATGCTTAACTGACTGAGCCACACAGGCGCCCCTAAACATTTTTAAATTAATGGAATGATAATGTTCATTGTAAACAAGTTTAATCAACACAGCCGAGTATGAATAAAAAGAACCCTGTATTATAGAGTGATGAAAGCTCATTTATCTTTTTGTTGTATAAGTTCTTTCAGTAAACTTTGGGGTTCCAGTTGGGTCAAATTGTGGACCTTTGTTTCAATTTAATTTTTTTTTCCTCCTAAGAGCTTCAAGTCAGTATTGTCAGGGCTAGGAGCCTCCCTCATGGCACTGGTTGCTTTATAGGATTTAAGGACCCTGGTGTACACTGGCCTTGAATTAACCCCTTTGCTGTGCCCACTGCTGCCGTGGATGTTTTCTCTACAGACTTGGGGATCAGGATCTTTGTTGTGACAGAGGCGTGGACAATGGAGTGATGGGTGCAGTGGACCAGTACAGGGCCCACAACCCAGAGGGTAATGCTTTGAAACCATTCTCTGCTTTAACCTTGCCTTTTCTTTCTGTGCTAGCCTTTGATTCTCTGTCTTTGTCTCTCTTTCCTCCCCTTCTCCCTTCCCTCTCTCCCTCTTCAAATTTTCTCAGTATTCTGGCATTTTCTGTTTTGTGCAGTAACTCATAGTGATGATCTTCTGAGTTGTTACAGGAAAGATTTGGGGTTCTGGTGACCTGCCTCTTCCTCTACAGAATGCCAGTCAGTCTCCAGGAGGTTGGGGTCTAGATATCTAGTAAGGTTATTTGTGTCTAGTGAGGAGCAAATGGGATGACACATGCGAGCTGGGGCCAAGTCCTCCATGCAGATGCTGGTGTTCCTCTGTCATATAGCAGGTTGGAGGTGGGCTTCTGAGCTTTCACTGATGGCAGAACTGAAGGTTAGAGATGTTGACTGATCTTATGCCTAACTGCTTGTAAAAGATTGAATTTGGAGAATCAGGTTTTCATTCCAGGACACTTCTCTCACACTTGTGCAAAAACCCAAAATTTTGCAAACCCGTTCTTAATTAAAAAACTCAGTAACAATTCTTTCATTATTTAGTTTTTAGCAAAAAGACAGTAACTTGTTAAAAACACAAGTGCCATAGTTATTTGGCCTCTCCTCTCACTTGTCTTACTTTAAAAAAAAAAGTTTTATTCTGTGTGGCCTTAGTTTGTTACATTAAGAGAGGTTGTGGTATCTAAAACACTACCATTGTTACTTGAAAAACAAATAATCCAGTGAAGAAATGGGCAGAAGACATGAATAGACACTTTTCCAAAGAAGACATCCAGATGGCCAGAGACACATGAAAAGATGCTCAGTGTCACTCATCATCAGGGAAATACAAATCAAAACCACACCGAGATACCACCTCACACTGGTCAGAGTTGCTAAAATGAACAACTCAAGAAACAACAGATACTGGTGAGGATGTGGAGAAATGGGAACCTTCTTGCACTGTTTGTGGGAATGCAAACTGGTGCAGCCGCTCTGGAAAACAGTATGGAGGTTCCTCAAAAAATTAAAAATAGAACTACCCTACAACCCAGCAATAGCACTACTAGGAATTTATCAAAGGATACAGGAGTACTGATTCATAGGGGCACATGTACCCCAATGTTTATAGCAGTGCTTTCAACAATAGCCAAATTATGGAAAAAGCCTAAATGCCTATCAACTGATGAATGGATAAAGAAGATGTGGTTAATATATACAATGGAATACTACTTGGCAATGAGAAAGAATGAAATCATGCCGTTTGCAGCAGTGTGGATGGAACTGGAAGGTATTATGCTGAGTGAAATAAGTCAGTCAGAGAAAGACAGATATCATGTTCTCACTCATGTGAATCTTAAGAAACTGAACAGAAGACCATGGGGGAAGGGAAGGGGAAAAAACAGTTACAGAGAGGGAGGGAGGCAAACCATAAGAGACTCTTAAATACAGAGAACAAACTGAGGTTTGATAACGGGGTGGAGGAGAGGGAAAGATGGCTGATGGGCATTGAAGAGGGCCCTTGTTGGGATGAGCACTGGGTGTTGTATGTAAGCGATGAGCCATGGGAATCTACCCCCCAAACCAAGAACACACTGTACATACTGTATGTTAGCCAATTTGACAATAAATTGTATTAAAAAAAAAACCAAAAAAATCTACCATGTTGTTTGGTCAGTTGCATTTACACTGAGTTAGTAAAATTATATCTTCTGTGCTAGTGATCCTTAATACTGGCTGAATATTAGAAATACTTAGCCACTTAAAAAAGGTAGTGCCCAGGTCCCAGAGCAACTCAACCAGAATCTCAGGTGACAGAACTCAGGCGTGGTATCAAAGATATGTGTGTGCATGTGTATAGAAGTGTGTATATGCATACCCCTCACCCAGTGCTTCTGAGGGCTGAGAACCTCATTCCAGGTCTTTTTCTATGACTTAAGCAAACATTAGTGCTTAATTTAGAGATGCTATGTGATTTTGTATTTGCAATGTATAAAAATGTACATATTTCAAAAACCATCTGTCTACCCTTTGGCCACCTGTGCCTCTAGCCCCACATTTCCACTGACACTTCACGTTACTTAATTATCCAACAGATCATTGAAGGCTTACTTCTTGGCATGCATTGTTCTAGGTACTTGGGATAACCAAGTACCAGATGAAGAGGGGGAAAAAATCCTGTCTTGGAGCTTATATTTTAGTTTACGAATGATTGCCAATTTGGTGAATGTAATGTAGTATTTTATTGTTTTAGTTTATATTTTTATAAACATGAGTTTAAGTAACTCTTCATAGCATTAGTCATTTGGGATTTCTCCTGTTTAATATCTGATAATTTTCTTACAGAATACGGGAGTTTCTTGAGTACTTGACACTTGTTGGTTTTAGTTATTTTTAGATACTCCTGTTTGTAATATGATATCTCTTTCACAGATTTATATGTGTATTTCTAATTATGTAAAAAATAATTCATTTAGTATTGGCCTTCTAGGATAGGACATGTTTATACTTCAAGGTTTAGGTGAGCTGTGTCTTTATTTGCTCTGTAAGGAGTTTCATGACATTTGTTCTTGACTGAAACCTAAATTGTCAGTGGTCTAAAGTCATGGTTTTCAACTTTTGGGTCCCAAACTCCTGAATTATACTCTGTCAATGGTGGTGGTCCTGTGTAGCAGTGGTTCTCGGTGGAGTAGGGCAATATATGGAGTTAAAAATGATTTTTGAATCATGCTCCCATTACACATCCTCCCTTCTTTTGGACGCACTTGGGGGTCACTGGATAAAAGCAGTTCACATGAAATTCAATTAGGTGATATCAAAGCTAAGTTTCTGGGGGGCACCTGGCTGGCTCAGTGGGTAGAACACATGACTGTTGATCTTGGGGTCATGAGTTTGAGCCCCAAGTTGGGTGTTGAGATTATTTAAGGAAATTAAAAAAAAAAAAGACTAAGTTTCTTAGTTGTGAAATGTAGTAAGGAATTGATGGAATATTTTAGAAGACATGCTTCAAAGAAGAGTTTGGATGATATATTGATTTCTTTATTAAAAGGTTACTGGGCCATTCATTACTTCATAAATCACACTGTACCTTTTATGGTGATGATTCATATAATTTTCTTTTAATCCTCAAATTTTCAGCTAATGTTGAGTATTGTAATGAACTTTCCATTTTTGGGAGGGACATTTGCAAAGAGACTGACAAGTGGATGCTACATTTTGAAAAGGAATTTATAGATATTTTTTTGATTTTTAATTTTTTAGATGATGGAGTTGATACTCAAAGTGGAACAAAGAAAGAAGATCTGAATGACAAAGAGAAAAGAGATGAAGAAGAAACTCCTGCACCTGCATGTAGGGCCAGATCAATCCTAGAGAGCTGGGTATGGGGCAAACAACCAGGTATGTATTCTGAACTTCTGAGATTCTGGTACTTTGGAAAGTATCAGATGGACCAGATGGACATTTGTTTTTTGGTAGTGGAATTCTTTTTTTAAAATTTATTTTAGAGAGTGTGAGGGAGAGGAGCAGAGGGGAAGCGAGAGAGAATCTTAAGCTGGTTTCATGCTCAGCACACAGCCCAACGTGGGGCTTGAACCCATGACCCTGGGATCATGGCCTGAGTTGGAATCAAGAGTTGGATGCTAAGCCGACTGAGCCATCCAGATGTCACAGTTATGGAATTCTTTAAAAAATTTTTTTTAATGTTTCTTTATTTTTGAGAGAGAGAGAGACAGGGCGCAAGTGGGGAAGGGGAAGAAAGAGAGGGAGACACAGAATCTGAAGCAGGCTCCGGGCTCTGAGCTGTTAGCACAGAGCCCGATATGGGGCTTGAACTCATGGACTGCAAGATCATGACCTGAACCAAAGTCGGACACTTAACTGACTGAGCCACTCAGGCACCCCAGTTATGGAACTCTTAAAAATTTAACTTAAAAATTTTTTTATATTATGGTAAATTCTACATAACATACAGTTGACTGGTTCAACCACTTTTAAGTATACAATTCAGTGACATTAAACATATTCACAATGTTTTGTAATCATCACCACCATCCATTTACAGAACCTTTTCATATTCCCAAACTGAAGGAAACTTTATACTTATTAAATGGTAACTCATGTTTCTTCCCTACCCTCAGCCCCTGGAAACACAATTCTACTTTCTGTCTTTAGGATTTTGACTAGTTGGTTACCTTGTGTAAGTGGAATCATAAAGTATTTGTCCTTTTATGTCTGGCTTATTTCATTATTTAGCATAATGTCTTCAAGGTTCATCTATGTTGTAGTATGTGTGAGAATTTCCCTCCTTTTAAAGGTTGAATAATAGTCCATTATATGTATAGATCACATTTTGTTTATCCTTTCATCCATGGATGGGCATGTATGTTGCTGCTATATTTTAGCTGTTGTGAATAATGCTTCTATGAGTGTAAGTATACATAAGTTCTGCTTTCAGTTATTTGTGTATATACCCAGGAATGGAATTGCTGCATCATGTAGTAATCTGTGTTTAATTTTTTTTTTATATATATATGAAATTTATTGACAAATTGGTTTCCATACAACACCCAGTGCTCATCCCAAAAGGTGCCCTCCTCAATACCCATCACTCACCCTCCCCTCCCTCCCACCCCCCATCAACCCTCAGTTTGTTCTCAGTTTTTAACAGTCTCTTATGCTTTGGCTCTCTCCCACTCTAACGTCTTTTTTTTTTTTTTTCTTCCCCTCCCCCATGGGTTCCTGTTGAGTTTCTCAGGATCCACATAAGAGTGAAACCATATGGTATCTGTCTTTCTCTGTATGGCTTATTTCACTTAGCATTACACTCTCCAGTTCCATCCACGTTGCTACAAAAGGCCATATTTCATTTTTTCTCATTGCTACGTAGTATTCCATTGTGTATATAAACCACAATTTCTTTATCCATTCATCAGTTGATGGACATTTAGGCTCTTTCCATAATTTGGCTATTGTTGAGAGTGCTGCTATGAACATTGGGGTACAAGTGCCCCGAGGCATCAGTACTCCTGTATCCCTTGGGTAAATTCCTAGCAGTGCTATTGCTGGGTCATAGGGTAGGTCTATTTTTAATTTTCTGAGGAACCTCCACACTGCTTTCCAGAGCGGCTGCACCACTTTGCATTCCCACCAACAGTGCAAGAGGGTTCCCGTTTCTCCACATCCTCTCCAGCATCTATAGTCTCCTGATTTGTTCATTTTGGCCACTCTGACTGGCGTGAGGTGATACCTGAGTGTGGTTTTGATTTGTATTTCCCTGATAAGGAGCGACGCTGAACATCTTTTCATGTGCCTGTTGGCCATCTGGATGTCTTCTTTAGAGAAGTGTCTATTCATGTTTTCTGCCCATTTCTTCACTGGGTTATTTGTTTTTCGTGTGTGGAGTTTGGTGAGCTCTTTATAGATTTTAGATACTAGCCCTTTGTCCGATATGTCATTTGCAAATATCTTTTCCCATTCTCTTGGTTGCCTTTTAGTTTTGTTGGTTGTTTCCTTTGCTGTGCAGAAGCTTTTTATCTTCATAAGGTCCCAGTAATTCACTTTTGCTTTTAATTCCCTTGCCTTTGGGGATGTGTCGAGTAAGAGATTACTACGGCTGAGGTCAGAGAGGTCTTTTCCTGCTTTCTCCTCTAAGGTTTTGATGGTTTCCTGTCTCACATTTAGGTCCTTTATCCATTTTGAGTTTATTTTTGTAAATGGTGTGAGAAAGTGGTCTAGTTTCAACCTTCTGCATGTTGCTGTCCAGTTCTCCCAGCACCATTTGTTAAAGAGGCTGTCTTTTTTCCATTGGATGTTCTTTCCTGCTTTGTCAAAGATGAGTTGGGCATACATTTGTGGGTCTAGTTCTGGGGTTTCTATTCTATTCCATTGGTCTGTGTGTCTGTTTTTGTGCCAATACCATGCTGTCTTGATGATGACAGCTTTGTAGTAGAGGCTAAAGTCTGGGATTGTGATGCCTCCTGCTTTGGTCTTCTTCTTCAAAATTCCTTTGGCTATTCGGGGCCTTTTGTGATTCCATATGAATTTTAGGATTGCTTGTTCTAGTTTTGAGAAGAATGCTGGTGCAATTTTGATTGGGATTGCATTGAATGTGTAGATAGCTTTGGGTAGTATTGACATTTTGACAATATTTATTTTTCCAATCCATGAGCAGGGAATGTCTTTCCATTTCTTTAAATCTTCTTCAATTACCTTCATAAGCTTTCTATAGTTTTCAGCATACAGATCCTTTACATCTTTGGTTAGATTTATTCCTAGGTATTTTATGCTTCTTGGTGCAATTGTGAATGGGATCAGTTTCTTTATTTGTCTTTCTGTTGCTTCATTGTTAGTGTATAAGAATGCAACTGATTTCTGTACATTGATTTTGTATCCTGCAACTTTGCTGAATTCATGTATCAGTTCTAGCAGACTTTTGGTGGAGTCTATCGGATTTTCAATGTATAATAGCATGTCATCTGCAAAAAGCGAAAGCTTGACTTCATCTTTGCCAATTTTGATGCCTTTGATTTCCTTTTGCTGTCTGATTGCTGATGCTAGAACTTCCAGCACTATGTTAAACAACAACGGTGAGAGTGGGCATCCCTGTCGTGTTCCTGATCTCAGGGAAAAAGCTCTCAGTTTTTCCCCGTTGAGGATGATGTTAGCTGTGGGCTTTTCATAAATGGCTTTTATGATGTTTAAGTATGTTCCTTCTATCCCGACTTTCTCAAGGGTTTTTATTAAGAAAGGGTGCTGGATTTTGTCAAAGGCCTTTTCTGCATCGATTGACAGGATCATATGGTTCTTCTCTTTTTTTTTGTTAATGTGATGTATCACGTTGATTGATTTGTGAGTGTTGAACCAGCCCTGCATCCCAGGAATGAATCCCACTTGATCATGGTGAATAATTCTTTTTATATGCCGTTGAATTCGATTTGCTAGTATCTTATTGAGAATTTTTGCATCCATATTCATCAGGGATATTGGCCTGTAGTTCTCTTTTTTTTACTGGGTCTCTGTCTGGTTTAGGAATCAAGGTAATACTGGCTTCATAGAATGAGTCTGGAAGTTTTCCTTCCCTTTCTATTTCTTGGAATAGCTTGAGAAGGATAGGTATTATCTCTGCTTTAAACGTCTGGTAGAACTCCCCTGGGAAGCCATCTGGTCCTGGACTCTTATTTGTTGGGAGATTTTTGATAACCGATTCAATTTCTTTGCTGGTTATGGGTCTGTTCAAGCTTTCTCTTTCCTCCTGATTGAGTTTTGGAAGAGTGTGGGTGTTCAGGAATTTGTCCATTTCTTCCAGGTTGTCCAATTTGTTGGCATATAATTTTTCATAGTATTCCCTGATAATTGTTTGTATCTCTGAGGGATTGGTTGTAATAATTCCATTTTCATTCATGATTTTATCTATTTGGGTCATCTCCCTTTTCTTTTTGAGAAGCCTGGCTAGAGGTTTGTCAATTTTGTTTATTTTTTCAAAAAACCAACTCTTGGTTTCGTTGATCTGCTCTACAGTTTTTTTAGATTCTATATTGTTTATTTCTGCTCTGATCTTTATTATTTCTCTTCTTCTGCTGGGTTTAGGCTGCCTTTGCTGTTCTGCTTCTATTTCCTTTAGGTGTGCTGTTAGATTTTGTATTTGGGATTTTTCTTGTTTCTTGAGATAGGCCTGGATTGCAATGTATTTTCCTCTCAGGACTGCCTTCGCTGCGTCCCAAAGCGTTTGGATTGTTGTATTTTCATTTTCGTTTGTTTCCATATATTTTTTAATTTCTTCTCTAATTGCCTGGTTGACCCACTCATTCGTTAGTAGGGTGTTCTTTAACCTCCATGCTTTTGGAGGTTTTCCAGACTTTTTCCTGTGGTTGATTTCAAGCTTCATAGCATTGTGGTCTGAAAGTATGCATGGTATAATTTCAATTCTTGTAAACTTATGAAGGGCTGTGTTGTGACCC
Organism: Lynx rufus; assembly: GCF_022079265.1. Lineage (NCBI taxonomy): Eukaryota > Metazoa > Chordata > Mammalia > Carnivora > Felidae > Lynx > Lynx rufus. The sequence goes on from NW_025814836.1 coordinate 675,742, forward strand.
AGTATATGATCTATCTTGGAGAATGTTCCATGTGCACTCGAGAAGAAAGTATATTCTGTTGCTTTGGGATGCAGAGTTCTAAATATATCTGTCAAGTCCATCTGATCCGATGTCTCATTCAGGGCCCTTGTTTCTTTATTGACCGTGTGTCTAGATGATCTATCCATTTCTTTAAGTGGGGTGTTAAAGTCCCCTGCAATTACCACATTCTTATCAATAAGGTTGCTTCTGTTTATGAGTAATTGTTTTATATACTTGGGGGCTCCGGTATTCGGCGCATAGACATTTATAATTGTTAGCTCTTCCTGATGGATAGACCCTGTAACTATTTTTTTTTTTTTTAATTTTTTTTTTTTCAACGTTTATTTTATTTTTGGGACAGAGAGAGACAGAGCATGAACGGGGGAGGGGCAGAGAGAGAGGGAGACACAGAATCGGAAACAGGCTCCAGGCTCTGAGCCATCAGCCCAGAGCCTGACGCGGGGCTCGAACTCACGGACCGTGAGATCGTGACCTGGCTGAAGTCGGACGCTTAACCGACTGCGCCACCCAGGCGCCCCTAGACCCTGTAACTATTATATAATGTCCTTCTTCATCTCTTGTTACAGCCTTTAATTTAAAGTCTAGTTTGTCTGATATAAGTATGGCTACTCCAGCTTTCTTTTGGCTTCCAGTAGCATGATAAATAGTTCTCCATCCCCTCACTCTCAATCTAAAGGTGTCCTCAGGTCTAAAATGAGTCTCTTGTAGACAGCAAATAGATGGGTCTTGTTTTTTTATCCATTCTGATACCCTATGTCTTTTGGTTGGCGCATTTAATCCATTTACATTCAGTGTTATTATAGAAAGATACGGGTTTAGAGTCATTGTGATGTCTGTATGTTTTATGCTTGTGTGATGTCTCTGGTACTTTGTCTCACAGGGTCCCCCTTAGGATCTCTTGTAGGGCTGGTTTAGTGGTGACAAATTCCTTCAGTTTTTGTTTGTTTGGGAAGACCTTTATCTCTCCTTCTATTCTAAATGACAGACTTGCTGGATAAAGGAATCTCAGCTGCATATTTTTGCTGTCTAGCACCCTGAAAATCTCGTGCCAATTCTTTCTGGCCTGCCAAGTTTCAAAAGAGAGATCAGTCACGAGTCTTATAGGTCTCCCTTTATATGTGAGGGCACGTTTACCCCTTGCTGCTTTCAGAATTTTCTCTTTATCCTTGTATTTTGCCAGTTTCACTATGATATGTCGTGCAGAAGATCGATTCAAGTTACGTCTGAAGGGAGTTCTCTGTGCCTCTTGGATTTCAATGCCTTTTTCCTTCCCCAGTTCAGGGAAGTTCTCAGCTATTATTTCTTCAAGTACCCCTTCAGCACCTTTCCCTCTCTCTTCCTCCTCTGGGATACCAATTATGCGTATATTATTTCTTTTTAGTGTATCACTTAGTTCTCTAATTTTCCCCTCATACTCCTGGATTTTTTTTATCTCTCTTTTTCTCAGCTTCCTCTTTTTCCATAACTTTATCTTCTAGTTCACCTATTCTCTCCTCTGCCTCTTCCATCCGAGCTGTGGTGGTTTCCATTTTGTTTTGCATTTCATTTAAAGCGTTTTTCAGCTCCTCGTGACTGTTCCTTAGTCCCTTGATCTCTGTAGCAAGAGATTCTCTGCTGTCCTGTATACTGTTTTCAAGCCCAGCGATTAATTTTATGACTATTATTCTAAATTCACTTTCTGTTATATTATTTAAATCCTTTTTGATCAGCTCATTAGCTGTTGTTATTTCCTGGAGATTCTTCTGAGGGGAATTCTTCCGCTTGGTCATTTTGGATAGTCCCTGGTGTGGTGAGGGCCTGCAGGGCACTTCCCCTGTGCTGTGGTGTATAACTGGAGTTGGTGGGCGGGGCCGCTGTCCGACCTGATGTCTGCCCCCAGCCCACCGCTGGGGCCACAGTCAGACTGGTGTGTGCCTTCTCTTCCCCTCTCCTAGGGGCGGGATTCACTGTGGGGTGGCGTGGCCCATCTGGGCTACTTGCACACTGCCAGGCTTGTGATGCTGGGGATCTGGCGTATTAGCTGGGGTGGGTAGGCAAGGTGCACGGCGGAAGGGGGGCAGGCTTAGCTCGCTTCTCCTTAGGTGATCCACTTCAGGAGGGGCCCTGTGGCAGCGGGAGGGAGTCAGATCCGCTGCCGGAGGTTTGGCTCCGCAGAAGCACAGAGTTGGGTGTTTGTGCGGAGCGAGCAATTTCCCTGGCAGGAACTGGTTCCCTTTGGGATTTTGGCTGGGGGATGGGCAGGGGAGATGGCGCTGGCGAGCGCCTTTGTTCCCCACCAAACTGAGCTCTGTCGTCCGGGGGCTCCGCAGCTCTCCCTCCCTTTGTCCTCCAGCCTTCCCGCTTTCCGAGCAGAGCTGTTAACTTATGACCTCCCAGACGCTAAGTCGCGCTTGCTGTCGGAACACAGTCCGTCAGGCCCCTCCGCTTTGCAAGCCAGACTCGGTCTCTGCTTGGCCGGCGAGCCGCCCCTCCGCCCCGGCTCCCTCCCGCCAGTCCGTGGAGCGCGCACCGCCTCGCCGCCCTTCCTACCCTCTTCCGTGGGCCTCTCGTCTGCGCTTGGGACTGGCGACTCCGTTCTGCTAATCCTCTGGCTGTTTTCTGGGTTATTTAGGCAGGTGTAGGTGGAATCTAAGTGATCAGCAGGACGCGCGGTGAGCCCAGCGTCCTCCTACGCCGCCATCTTCCCTCCAATCCTAGAGCATAGTTTTAATGCCCACTATAAATAGTCTTTTGGAGGGTCTGCCAGTTTAGAGTCCGGAGGTTTTCCATAAATTGTCCGCACATCCCATGTCCACCTTCTGCCCGCAGGGGCCCCCAGGAAACTTCTGTGTTTAATTTTTTGAGGACCTGGCAAACTTTTCCACAGTGGCTACACCATTTCATTTCCAGCAGCGTATGAGTGATCCTGTTTCTCTGTGTCCTCACCGTCATTTGGTGTTGTCACTTTTTTTTATTACTAGGTGTGTGGTGTGGTATCTCATTATGGTTTTAACTTGCAGAATCCTGTGGCTGTTTACCATCTGTGTATCTTCTTCAGTAGAATACCTATTCATGTTAGATTTTTCTTTTTCTTTCTATCATGGTGTTTTTACACTTCTGTATATATTCCAGATACTAGTCCTTTGTCTTATATATGGTTTGCAAATAGTTTCTCTCAGTTCATAGCTTATCTTTTCACCCTCTCAACAGTGTCTTTAGCGCAGCAAAAGTTTCAAAATTTTGATAAAGTTCAGTATAGATTTTGCTTTCTTTTTCTTCCTCCTCCTCCTCTTCCTTCTCTTCTTTGCCTAGACCTTGAGCCTGAAGATTTTCCTCTGTTTTTTCTCTAAGAGTTTTGTAGTTTTATGTTTTTCATGTATGCTCCTGTTTCATTTGAGTTAAATTTTGTGTGCAATGTGAGGTTTAAGTCAAGTGGTTTTTTTTTATTTTTTATTTTATTATTATTATTTTGCTTATAAATAATTGCTCCACCATTTTTTGAAAAGGCTACCTTTTTTCCATTGAATTCGTTTTGCACGTTTGTCAAGAATTATTTGGGTATCCTTGTGTGGTCTATGTCTGGTTTCTCTATTCTGTTCTAATCCATATGTGTATCTCTCTGCCCACAGCATGCTCTTCATTACTACAACTAAGAGTAAGTTTTGAAATCAGATAGACTGGTTCTTCCCACTTTATTATTATTTTTTCATATTGTTCTAGCTGTTCTGGTTCCTTTGCCTTTCCTTACAAATTGTTAAATAACTTTTGGATAATTTAATATCCATGTGTTCATTGCTAGTGAATAATTTAATATCCATGTATTCATTGCTAGTATATAGAAATACAATTTATTTCTATATGTTTATCTTGTATCCTGCAATCTTATTACTCTAGGAGGCTTTCTTGAATTTTCTATGTAGACAATCAGTTTTATTTCTCCCTTTCCAGTCTATGTGTTTTCTATTACATTTTTTTGCCTTATTGTTCTGGCTAGAACTTCTTTACTATGTTTTATAAAAGTGGTGAGAGCAGCCTTACTTTATTCCTGATCTTAGGGGAAAACATTTAGTCTTTTCATTGTTAACTATAATGTTAGCATAAGTTTTATAGATGCTTTTTATAAAGGTGAAGAAGTTCCTGTCTATTCCAGTTTCCTGAGAGTTTTTATTGTGAATGAGTGTCGAATTTTATCCAATGCTTTTTCTACATTGCTTGATTTGTCATGTGATTTTCCCCCCCTTTAGTTTGTTAATATGAAGGATCTGATTTTTGACTATTGAACCAGCTTTGCATTCTTGGAATAAACACCACTTGGTGATGATGTTCTTTTTATTAATTCTAGAATTAAGTTAATTTTACTTACTAATATTTTGTTAAAGATTTTTGTGCCCAAATTCACGAGAACAATATTCTGTAATTTTTTTTTTTTTGGTACTGTTTTGGGTTTTGATATCATGCTAATACTAGCTTCTTAAAATGTATTGGGAGTATTCCCTTTTCTGTATTACAGAAGAGATTGTTTAGAATCTGTGAATTATGTTTTAATATTTGGTAACATTCTTCAGTGAAGCAATCTGAATCTTGTGATTTCCTTTTTGAGATTCTTGAATTATGAATTCAGTTTTCTTAATAGTTGTATGGCAGTTTCTTTTTCTTTTTAAAATTTTTTTTAATTTTTAATTTTAATTTAATTTAATTTAATTTTTTTATTATTTTTTTAATGTTTATTTATTTTTGAGAGGCAGAGAGAGACAGAGTGTGTGTGGGGGAGGGGCAGAGAGAGAGGGAGACACAGAATCTGAAGCAGGCTCCAGGCTCTGAGCTGTCAGCACAGAACCCAATGTGGGGCCCGAACTCATGAACCGTGAGATCATGACCTGAGCCGAAGTCGGATGCTCAACTGACAGCCACCCAGGCGCCCCTAAAAAGTTTTTTTTTTAATGTTTATTCATTTTTGAGAGAGAGAGAGAGAGTGAGCATGAGTTGGGGAGCAGCAGAAGGAGAGGGAGACACAGAATCCAAAGCAGGCTCCAGGCTCTGAGCTGTCAGCACAGAGCCCAACGTGGGGCTTGAACCCATGAACTGTGAGATCATGACCTGAGCCAAAGTCAAAGCAACTGACCCGCCCAGGTGCTGCCCCAGTTGTATGGCAATTTAAATGATCTGTTTTGTATTTGCTGAGTTGGGGTAGTTTGTATTTTTTGAGGAATCTGCCCATTTTGTCTAAGTTGTCTAATTTATATGTGTAGAATTGTTCCCTAATAGCTCCTAATTATCTGTAGAGCCCATTTCTTTCTTTCTTTCTTTCTTTCTTTCTTTCTTTCTTTCTTTCTTTCTTTCTTTCTTTCTTTCTTTTAAGTTTATTTTGGGAGAGTAGGAGTGTGAATGGGGGAGGATCAGAGAAAGAGGGAGCACGAGAGAGAATCTCAAGCAGGCTCCGTGCTGTCATTGTAGAGCCCGACATGGGGCTTGATCTCATGAACCCTGAGATAATGACCTGAGCCGAAATCAAGAGTTGGACGCTTAACCGACTGAGCCACCCAGGAGCCCTGAGCCAGTTTCTTTCTTGATATTTGTAATTCATGTCTGTTCTCTTTTTGTTTTTTGTCAGTCCTGTTTATGGGTGTGTCAGTTTTTGTGATCTTTTGAAAGAACCAGTTCTGTTTTATTCATTTTTCTCTACTGTTTTTTCCATTTTCGATCTTATTGTTTTTGCTCTTAGTTATTTCCATTTTTTTTTTTTTTTGCTTACTTTTTGATTTATCTTGCTATTTTTTTCCTAAGTTGCTGAGATGGGAGCTTATATTTATTGATTTGAAAGTTTCCCACTTTTCAGATGATGTATTTAGTACTGTACATTTCGTTTTTCGTTTGTTTTTTAAAGTTTATTTATTTATTTTGAGAGAGAGTGAGCAAGCAAACACAAGCAAGGAAGTGGTATAGAGAGAAGGGATAGAGAGAATCCCAAGCAGGCTCTGCAGTGTCAGTGCATAGCCTGATGCGGGGCTTGATCTCATGACCCATCAGATCATGACCTGAGCTGAAATCAAGAGTGGGACACTCAAGCAACTGAACCACCAGGCACGCCAGTACTGTACATTTCTCTCATGACTGCTTTAACTCCCCCCATGCCCCCCATTTTGCTGTGTTCTATTTACAACTTAAGTCAGTATATTTTTGATATCCCTTCCTCTTTGACCCATGGGTTATTTAAGAGTGTGTTGTTTTGTTCCCAGGAGTATGGCGATTTTCCCATTATTTTCCTGTAACTGAATTTTTCTGTTTCTAGTTTGTTTCCATTGTTTTGGAGAACATACTCTGTGATTTCACTTCTTTTAAATTTGTTGAGGTTTGTTTTGTGGCTCAGGATATGACTGTTTTGATATTTGTTGTGAATGATTGTGTATTCTACTATTTGCTGGAGTGTTTGAAACATGTTGATTAGATTGTGTTGGTTGTTCCAATCCAAGATCCTGTGGGTAGATCCAGTGGTGTTGTTGCATTCTTTTGTGTCTTGTTGTGTCAGTTGTTGAGAGAAATGTTGAGGTCTTCAACTGTAAGGGTATGTAAATGTCCTTTTCTCTTTTCAGTTTTTTTTTTTGTTGTTGTTGTTCACATATTTTGTGGTTTGGTGCATACACATTTAGAATTATTATGTTTTAATGGTGGATTGACAATTATCTCATTAAAAATTTTTTTTTTTAAGATCTACCCTATGACCCAGCAATAGCACTGCTAGGAATTTACCCAAGGGATACAGGAGTACTGATGCATAGGGGCACTTGTACCCCAATGTTTATAGCAGCACTCTCAACAGTACCCAAATTATGGAAAGAGCCTAAATGTCCACCAACTGATGAATGGATAAAGAAATTGTGGCAGTCAACAGCAATGAGAAAGAATGAAATATGGCCCTTTGTAGCAACGTGGATGGAACTGGAGAGTGTTATGCTAAGTGAAATAAGCCATACAGAGAAAGACAGATACGATATGTTTTCACTCTTATGTGGATCCTGAGAAACTTAACAGAAACCCATGGGGGAGGGGAAGGAAAAAAAGAAAAAAAGAGGTTAGGGTGGGAGAGAGAGCCAAAGCATAAGAGACTGTTAAAAACTGAGAACAAACTGAGGGTTGATGGGGGGTGGGAGGGAGAGGAGGGTGGGTGATGGGTATTGAGGACGGCACCTTTTGGGATGAGCACTGGGTGTTGTATGGAAACCAATTTGACAATAAATTTCATATATTGAAAAAAAATTTTGTTTTTTAATCTTATTTTTGAGGGAGAGGGAGACAGAGTACAAGTGGGGAGGAACAGAGAGAGAGGGAGACGCAGAATCCAAAGCAGGCTCCAGGCTCTGAGCTGTCAACACAGAGTCTGATTGGGGGCTTGAAGTCATGAACTGTGAGTTCATGACCTGAGCCTAAGTCAAACACTTTACTGACTGAGCCACCCAGGCACCTCTTCTCATTTTTTAATGTTGCTCTGTGTTTCTAGTAATTATCTTTGCTCTGACGTTTATTTGACACTAATATACCCGTTCTTGCTTTCTTTTTGCATGCTTTTTGTTTTTTCTGTCCATTTACTTTTGCCCATTTGAAGTTACTTTCTTGTATATGGCTTATAGTTGGGTTCTGTTATTTAGTCTACTCTGCCAATATCTGTCTTTTAATTGGTGTCTTCATTTAGACTGCATTGAATTTCATGTAATTATTGATAAATTGTAGCTTAAATTAAGACTTCTGTTTTACATTTTCTCTTTGCTCTGTTTTATTCATTTTTGTTTTGTTCATACTGCCTCTCTTGACCATTTTTAGAATTCCATTTTGATTTATCTATGGTGTTTTTGAGTTTATTTTTTTGTGTATCCTTTTTAGTAGTTTGTGTGGTTAATACATTATATATGTGTAACTAAGGACAGTTTCCTGGTTGTGTCATTTAACCAGTTTGGTTGATGTACAGAAACCTTCCCTTTATCCTTTTCTGTTTATATGATTGACTTAAATATTTTGTTGCTTGTATTTATAACCACATTTGGTAATACTATAATTTTTGGGTGAAGGTTCAGACGTGTTAGAAAAGTCAAGAGATGAAGAAAATACTATTGTATTTACCCATGTATTACTTACAGTGTTCTTCCTTCCTGAGTGCCAAGGTTTTCCTTTTATTGTTTCCATTCTGTTTAGAGAACTTCCGTTAGCCATTCTTTTAGTGTGGGTCTGCTGATGACATATATTCTTAGTTTTCCTTCATCTGAGAATGTTTTATTTTCCTTTCATTCCTGAAGGAGGTTTTTGTTGTATTTAGGATTCTGTGTTAATGATTCCTTTTTTTCCCCCATCACTTTAAAAATATTTTGTTGCTTTCAGCTGGCCTCTGTGGTTTCTGATGAAAAATTTGCTGTTACACGAATTGTTATTCCACCATAGTTAAGGTGTTTTTCTTTGGCTGCTTTTACAATATTTTCTTTGCCTTTAGTTTAATTATGATGTGTCTTAGTGTGGATTTCTTTGGGTACATCCTGTTTGGAATTTGCTCACCTTCTTAGGTTTGTAGATATACATCTTGCTGATGTGGGAAGTTTTCAGCTTTACTTCTTAGAATACTTTTTCAATCCCACCCCCTTCTTTAACCACCCGAAGTTCAATGAGAAAAGTGCTAGATCTTTTATTATATTCCCATAGGTCCTGTGGCTGCTCATTTTTTTTTCTTTTTTTAAGATGAAGTATAATATGTATGAGATATATAATAAGTATGAGATATAATGATATATATAATATGTTAGTTTCAGGTGTACAGTATCTTGATTTGGTATTTACATATATAAGAATGATCACCATAGTAGTCCAGTTACCATAGTCACCATATATAATTAAAAAAATTTCTGTGATGAGAACCTTTAAGATCCACTCTCCTAGCAACTTTCAAACATGCAGTACAGTATTAGCTATAGTCACTGTTGAACACTACACCCACATGACTTACTCATGTTATAACTGAAAATGTGTATCTTTAGATCCCCTTATCTGTTTTGCCTGCTCCCTCAACCACCCTACCCCAGTGACTCAAACAACCACTAATCTGTTCTCTGTATCCTTGAGCTTGGTTTTGTTTGTTTGATTTTGTTTTGTTTTGTTTTTACATTCCACATACAAGTGAGATCATCTAGTATTTACCTTTTTATATCTGATTTATTTCACTTAGCATAATGCCTTCAAAATCCATCTTTTTACGTCTGACTTATTTCACTTAGCATAATACTTTCATAGTCCATCTATGGCAGTATTTCCTTTTTTATGTCTGAATAATATTACAATGTGTATATACACCACATTTTCTTTACTCATCTATCCATCAGTGGACATTTAGTTTGTTCCTATTTCTTGGCTATAGTAAATAATGCTGAAAATGGGGGTACATATATCTTTTCAAATTAGTGTTTTTGTTTTCTTCACATGAATACCAAGAAGTGGAATTACTGAATCATATGGTAATTCTGTTTTTGATTTTTTTGAGAAACCTCCTTACTGTTTTCCATAGTAGCTGCACCAATTTACATTCCCAAAAATAGTGTAAGAGTGTTGTTGCCTTTTTTCTACATCTTAACCAGGACTCATTATTTCTTGTTTTTGGTTTTTTTTTTTTTTTTTTATTCTAACCATTCTAATAGAGGTGAGGTTATATTGATTTATAGTTGTTATTTACATTTACTTGATAAATGTTGTTGAGTACCTTTTCATATAGCTGTTGTCCATCTGTGTGTCTTCTTTGGAAAACCGTATATTCAAATCCTCTTCTCATTTTTTTTTTTTTAATTTTTTTTTTCAACGTTTATTTATTTTTGGGACAGAGAGAGACAGAGCATGAATGGGGGAGGGGCAGAGAGAGAGGGAGACACAGAATCGGAAACAGGCTCCAGGCTCCGAGCCATCAGCCCAGAGCCTGACGCGGGGCTCGAACTCACGGACCGCGAGATCGTGACCTGGCTGAAGTCGGACGCTTAACCGACTGCGCCACCCAGGCGCCCACCTCTTCTCATTTTTAATTACATTTTTTTTTGCAATTGAGTTGTATGAGTTTTTTAAAATATATTTTGGATATTAACACCTTATCCCTTATCAGATACATCATTTGCAAATATTTTCACCCAGTTTTGGTAGGTTGCCTTTTCATTTTGTTGATAGTTTCCTTTGCTATGCAGAAGCTTTTTAGTTTGCTATAGTCCCATTTGATTATTTTTGCTTTTGGTGTCAGATTGAAAAAATCATTGCCAAGGTCTGTGTCAGGGAGTTTATGACAAATGTTGAATTCTAGGATTTTTATGGTTTCAGGTCTTACATTCAAGTTTTTTATCCATTTTGAGTTAATTTTTGTGTGTGGTGTAACATAGTGGTCCAGTTTTATTCTTTTGTGTGTGCCTGTCCAGTTTACCCAACACCATTTATTGAAGAAACTGTCCTTTCTCCATTGAATATTCTTGGCTCCTTTGTTGTAAATTAATTGACCATATATGCATAGGTTTATTTCTGGGCTCCAATCTGTTCCATTGATCTGTGTGTCTGTTTTTATGTCGATACCATATTGTTTTGATTAGTATAACATAGTAATATAGTTTGAAATTAGGGAGTGTGGTGCCTCTGGCTTTGTTCTTTGTCTCAAGATTGCTTTGGCTATCTGGTCTTTTGTGGTTCCATACAACTATTAGGATCATTCTGTTTCTATGAAAAATGCCATTGAAATTTTGACAGGGATTTTAAATCTGTAGATTGCTTTAAGTACTATGGACATTTTAACGATATTAATTCTTCCAGTTCATGAATATGTCTTATCTTTCCATTTATTTGTGTCATCTTCAGTTTCTTTCATCTACTATTTTTCAGTGTACAGGTCTTTGGCCTCCTTTGTTAAAGTTATTCTTAGGTATTTTATTCTTCTTGATGCAGTTATAAGTGGGATTGTTTTCTTGATTTCTCTGATAGTTCATTATTTATAGAAATGCATCAGATTTTTGTGTATTGAGTTTTGTATTTTACTGTACTAAATTTGCTTATTAGCTCTGACAGTTTTTTTTGTTTTTTTTTTTTGTTTTTTGTTTTTTGTTTTTTTTTTTTTTTGGTGGTCTTCAGAGTTTTCTCTGTAGAATACCATGTCATCTACAAATAGTGACAGTTTTATTTTTTCCTCTCCAATTTGGATGCCTATATTTCTTTTTCTTGCCTGAATGCTCTAGCTAGGATTTCTTATACTATGTTGAATGAAGTGGTATCCTTGTCTTGTTCCTGATTTTTGAAGAAAAGCTTCCAGGTTTTCACTGTTAAGTCATTGTTAGCTGTCGGCTTGTCATACATGGCTTTTATTATCTTGAGTTACATTCTGTCTATACCTGCTTTGTTGAGAGCTTTTATCTTAACTGGATGGTGAATTTTTTCAAATGCTTTTTCTGTATCTATTGAGATTATCATATGATTTTTATTTTTCATTTTGTTAATGTATACACCACATTGATTGATTTGTGGATGTTTATCATCCTTGCATCTCTGGGAATAAATCCCATATGTTCATGGTGTATGTATTGTCCTTTTAATGTTTTTATGAATTCAGTGTGGTAATATTTTGTTATGGATTTTGGTGTGTATGTTCATTAGGGAAATTGGCCTGTAATTTTTTTTTTCTTGTGATGTCCATATCTGGCCTTGGTATTAATAATTCTGGCCTTATAAAATGAGTTAGGAAGTGTTCTCTCCTCTTCAATTTTTTTGGAAGAGTTAAGAGAAGGGTTGGTGTTAATTCTTTTTTGAATGTTTGACAGAATTTACCAGTGAAGCCATCAGGTTCTGGACATTTTTTTGTTAGAAGGTTTTTGATTATTGATTAAATTTTCTTACATAGTAGTAAGTACATAGTAGTTTCTTATGAACTTTTGTATTTCTGTATTGTCAGTCTAACATCTCTTTCATTTCTGATTTTGAGTCCTCTCTTTTTTTCTTGGTGACTTTAGCTAAATGTTTGTCAATTTTGTTTAAATTATCAAAGAATCAGCTCTTGGTTTCATTGATGTTTTCTTTTGCTTTTTATTACTTATTTCATTATTTCATCTCTGATCTTTGTTTTTTCCTTCCTTCTATCAACTTTATCCTTCATTTGTTCTTCTTTTGGTAGTTCCTTGAGGTGTAAAATTAGATTGTTTATTTGAGATGTATCTTGTTTCTTGATGTAGGCGTTTATTGCCTATCTCTTTTAGAACTGCTTTTGCTGCATCCCATGAGTTTTGGTATGCTCTATTTTTATTTTCATTTGTCTCCAGGTATTTTTTGATTTCTCTTGATTTCTTGGTTGAAGCATTGGTTGCCAAGTAGTGTGCTGCTTAATCTCCACATATTTGTGAATTTTCCAATTTTCTTTTTGTAATTAATTGATTTCTAGTTTCATACCATTGTGGTTGGAAAAGATGCTTGATGTGATTTCAGTCTTCTTAAATTTATTAAGACTTTTCTTGTGGTTTAATATCCTGGAGAATTTCCATGTTGACTTGAGAAGACTATATATTCTGTTGTTTTGCCGTATATATTTGCTATGTCCATCTGGTCTAATGTGTAAATTAAGGTGATATTTCCTTACTGATTTTATGACTGGATAATCTATCCATTGATGAAAGGAGAATATCAAAGTCCCATGCTGGTTTATTGAGATTTGCTTTAAATATTTATATGGTCTTATGTTGGGTGCATAAATATTTGTAAATGTTATATCCTCCTGTTGGATTGACTTTTTAAAAAAATGTTTATTTATTTATTTTGGTGGGGGAGGTCAGAGAGGGAGGAAAGAGAATCTGTGCTGAAGGTGTGGAGCCCAGCATGGGGCTCAGTCCCACCAACTGTGAGATCATGACCTGAGCTGAAATCAAGAGTCAGGTGCTCAACTGACTGAGCCACCCAGGTGCCCCTGCATTGGCTTTTTTAAATCATTATGTAATGCTTTTCTTTGGTTCTTATATAGTCTTTATTTTAAAGTCTGTTTTGTCTGATATAAGTGTACTATGCCCACTCTGCTTTGGTTGTCATTTGCACAGAATATCTTTTTTAATCTCTTCACTTTCTCTTTGTGTCCTTATGTCTGAAGGTGAATCTCTTGTAGGCAGCATATAGATAGATCTTGTTCTTTTATCCATTCAGCCACTCCATATCTTTTGATTGGAGAACTTTCTGTACTTACATGTAAACTGATTATTGGTAAGTATGTGCTTACTGCCATTTTGTTAATTGTTTTCTGTCTGATTTGTAGTTCCTCTGTTCTTTTGTTTTCTTTGTGGTTTGATGGCTTTCTTTATTGTTATGCTTAGATTTCTTTCTCATTATCTTTTGTGTACCTGCTGTAGGTTTTTGTATTATGGTTAGCATGAGGTTTGCATATTTATAAGTCTATTTTAAGTTGGTAACAGCATAAGTTTGAAAACATTCTAAAGCTCAAACTTTTTACTCTCACCCCCATGCTTTATATTTTTATGTCATAATTTATATCTTTTTGTACTGTGTATCTCTTAATTATTGTAGTATATAATGTATTTTTACTAATTTTGTCTTTTAACCTTTATACCGTGTTTATAAGTGATTAATCTTCTACCTTTAGTATATATTTCTCTTTCCTGTGAGAGTTGTACTTTCATATATTTTCTTGTTACTAATTGGTTACCTTTCTTTTCAGCTTAAGGAAGTCCCTTTAACGTTTTTTGTAAGGGGTTAGTAGTGCTGAATTCCTTTAGCTTTTGCTTGTCTAGAAAATTATCTCTTTTTCAGTTCTGTATAACTTTGTTGGGTACAGTATTCTGGGTTGGAAGTTATTTTCTTTCAGCACTTTGAATATATCATGCCAGTCTTTTCTGGCCTGCAAAATTTCTGCTGGAATATCTTCTGAGTGTTCCTTCTATGCAACAAGTTGTTTTTTTCTTGCTGCTTTTAAGATTCTTTTTGTTTTTAATTTAGGCATTTTAATTTAGTTACAATGTGATTTTAGTGTGGGTTTCTTTGAGTTGTCTTATTTGGAACTCTCTGGGCTTCCTGGATCTTGATGTCTTTTCCTTTGTTTGATTAGGGAAATATTCGGATGTTATTTTTTCAAAGAAGTTTTCTGTCCCCTTCTCTTTCTCTTTCTTCTGGGACTCCTATATTGTCAATGTTAGTTTACTGGATGTTGTCCCAGAGGCCAACAGAGAAATTTAGTAGGAATGTGGCTGTTGGCTCCCAGGATCTGAAGCTGCCAGGCTGATGAAGGTAGTGGCCTCATGGCTAATAATCATTAGAGACAACATACACAGGATACTCCTGCTCTTGCCAACACTGGAAGCTTGACTGGTGTAGGGAATTTGCAGAAGGGAACTTAATTTACTGCTCAGCTTAAGGCAGTGTTATGTTTAGTTGGGAAATCAGAATCCTTTGAATTATTTTCATTCATGCAGTTGTCTTCTAGGTACTTAAAAAAAAGCTCCTTAATTGTGGAAAATTCAGACATACATAATATAATAGAGCAGTATAATGGAAATACCACTTACCTATCACACATTTTACTACAGTTAGTCTTTGAACAATGTGAGGATTGGAGCACTAATCCCCATCCAGTCAGAAATCTTCATATAGCTTTGATTTCCCCAAAACTTCACTATTAATAGTCTATTGTGGACTGGAACTGGAAACATAAGCAGTCAATTAACGTGTATTTTTTTTATATGTATCATATACTGTATTTTTATGGTAAAGTAAGGTAGGGAAAAGAGAACTTTATGAAAATCATAAGAAAAAGAAAAAAAAACATTTATAGGACTGTAGTGTATTGATGCAGTAAGTTTACATGGTCTGTTTTCAAGATGAATTGTCAATAATATTTCGATATTGTCTTATATGATATGCACTGGATATACATATTATAAATGCTGGATAGTAAAAATGAAAAGATACTGTGAAAAAGAAATTCCTATTTATTTACAGGTATAATGATTCATGAATCCATAACAAAGAAGCAGCAATGTGATTGCTTTATGGTAGCCTAGTGTAATTGATACAATTGCTTCATGGTAGCCTTACCTATACGCTAATGAATGGATTGTTATAAGATTTTTATAGCATACTGTATTACAGTCATATTTGTAATGCAATATTGGAAACATTGTTAAAAGTTTTTAGAAAACCACTTACCTGTGATGATAGGCTGATATACATTTTCTCCAATTATGAGAGTGAGAGACAGAGGGGTGCATACTGTACAGTAATGTAATTCTTTGAAAGGAAAGTTATAAAACAGCAAGGAAACTAACACATTATTAATTTTATATTAAATATCACTTTATGCCTCTATAAGGGTAGGCTATCTACTTCCATATAAGTCTTGCACACGACGTTCTAAATGTTGAATACTTATGATGATGTTGATGATGATGATGACAACATAAAAATGTCTTCTACAGTTCTTGCTGTACAGTTATTAGATTTTCACACAATGGCACTCACATATACATCAGATAACTTTATTAACTTTATGGCATGATTATTCATTAATTGGAGGTGAATTATCATAAAGGTATTCATTATTGTCCTAATGTTGTGTAGGCTGAGGAGGAGGAAGAAGAGGAGGGGTTGGTCTGTCTGCCTCAGGGGTGGTGGAGGCAGAAGAATTGGAGGAAGTAGAAGGGGAGGCAGGAGAGGCAGGCACATTCAATGTAACTTTATGGGAATACATTGTAATTTCAGACTTTTTTGCCTTTTCATTTCTCTGAAAATGTTTCTATGTGTACCAACCGTTCTTCTACTGTTTGCTTTAGTTTCATTGCCCATATCATAAAAGGGTCCACATTGTAAAAGAAGTCAAAACTGTTTTTGAATAATTGGAACCCTTCTGCGAAGTTGGCTTTTTTTTCTGGCATTGCTTCTACATCTTCTTCATTGTCTTGCTTGCACTGATTGGGAATCACTTATCTTCATTACATTATCTTCTGTTAATTCCTCTGGTGTGGTGTCTGTTACCTCTTGAATTTCTCCAGGATCCATATCTTGAAACCCTTTACTCCTCACCCTTTTGCCTTATCCATAGCCTCTTTCTTGATTTCTTTGATTGTCTGTCATAAATCCCATGAAGTCATGCACAAAATCTGGACACAGTTTTCTCCAACAGGAGATTTGTTTCAGGCTTGATGGTGTTTATAGCTTTTTCTATAACAGCAATGGCATCTTCAGTGGTGTAATCCTTCCAGACTTTCATGATGTCCTATCAGGATTCTCTTCCACAGTGTTAGTGATCCCTTCCACAGAGTACTGTGTGTAATGAGCCTTAAAGGTCCTTATGACTCCCTGATCTAGAGGCTGAATTAGAGACATTGTGTTTGGAGGCAAGAACACCACTTTGATGACACCTTCAGTGTTAAACTCAAGGGGTTCTACATGGCCAGGGGCATTGTTCAATATCAAAAGAACTTTAGAGGGGAACAGGAAGGTGGTGGCATAGGAGGATGTTGGGCTCACCTCGTCCTGCTGATCACTTAGAATCCACCCACATCTGCCTAAATAGCCAAGAAAACCACCGGAAGACTAGCAGTATGGACTCTGCAGAGCCAAGCATAGACAAGAGGCCCACGGAAGAGGGTAGGAAGGACAGAGAGGTGGTGGGAGCCGGGCAGTGGAGGGGCAGCCTGCCAGGCAAGGCAGAGCCCCCGAAGTCTGGCTTGCAAAAGCGGAGGGGCCAGACTCTCTGAGTTCTGGCAACCAGCGGGATTTAACATCTGGAATGTTAAAAGTCAACAGCTCTGCTCTCTGAGAGCTGGGAGGGTGAGAGGACGCTGGGAGGGAGGGTTGTTGAGCCCTGGAAGGACAGAGCTCCGTGGGGGAAAAAAGGCACTGGCACACGCCATTTCTCTCTCCCATCCACGAGCCAAAATTCCAGTGGGAACCCATTCCTGTCGCTGAACTTGCTGGCACTGCGCAAATGCCCAAAGCTGTGCTTCTGTGGATCCATCCCTCCAGTGGGCCTGCCTCCCTCCCAGTGCTCTTCCCTCAGGGGACCACCAAGGACAAAGCTAGCTAAGCCTGCCCCTCCCGCCTCTGTGCACCTTGCGGATCCACCCTGGCTAATATGCCCTTGGCCAGATCCCATCGAAGCAGCACCACAAGCCTGGCAGTGTGCAAGCAGCCCAGACAGGGGCCACACCACTCCACAGTGAGTCCTGCCCCTGGGAGAAGGGAAGATAAGGTACATACCAGTCTGACTGTGGCCCCGGCGGTGGGCTGGGGGCAGACATCAGGTCTGACTGCGACCCTGCCCACCAACACATGCTTCTCCAGACAGCACAGGGGAAGTGCCCTGCAGTTTGGAGCTACCACTGGGACTACCCAAAATGATGAAATGGAATTCTCCTCAAAGGAAACTCCAGGAAGTAGTGACAGCTAACGAATTGATCAAACTGATTTAAGCAATATAACTGAACAAGAATTTAGAATAATGGTCATAAAATTACTCGCTGGGCTTGGAAAAAGCACAGAGGACAGCAGAGAATCTATTGCTACAGAGATCAAGGGACTAAGAAATAGTCATGAAGAACTAAAAAATGTTATAGATGAGGTGCAAAATAAAATGGAGGTGACCACAGCTCAGATTGAAGAGGCAGAGGAGAGAATAGGTGAATTAGAAGATAAAATTATGGAAAAAGAGGAAGCTGAGAAAAAGAGAGATAAAAAAAATCCAGGAGTATGAGGGCAGAATTAGAGAACCAAGTGATGCAGTCAAATAGAACAATATCTGTATCATAGGAATTCTAGAAGAAGAGACAGAGAAGGGGGCTGAAGGTGTACTTGAGCAAATCGTAGCTGAGAACTTCCCTGATCTGGGGAAGGAAAAAGGCATTGAAATCCAAGAGGCACAGAGAACTCCCTTCAGACGTGACTTGAATCGATCTTCTACACAACATATCATAGTGAAACTGGCAAAATACAAGGATAAAGAGAGAATTCTGAAAGCAGGTAGGGATAAACAGGCCCTAGGCAAAGGTAGACAGATAAGGGTAGTAGCAGACCTATCCACTGAAACTTGGCAGGCCAGAAAGGAATGGCAGGAAGTCTTCAATGTGAAGAACAGAAAAAAATATGCAGCCAGGAATCCTTTATCCAGCAAGTCTGTCATTCAGAATAGAAGGACAGAGAAAAGTTTTCCCAAACAAACAAAAACTGAAGGAATTCATCACCACTAAACCAGCCCTACAAGGGATCCTAAGGGGGATTCTGTGAGTGAAATGTTGCAAAGACCACAAAGTACCAGAGACATCACTGCAAGCATGAAACCCACACACATCACAATGACTCTAAACCCGTATCTTTCAATAACAACACTGAATGTAAATGGACTAAATGCTCCAACCAAAAGACATAGGGTATCAGAATGGATAATGAAACAAGACCCATCTATTCTCTGTCTACAAGAGACTCATTTTAGACCTGAGGACACCTTCAGATTGAAAGTGAGGGGATGGAGAACTATCTATCATGCTACTGGAAGTCAAAAGAAAGCTGGAGTGGCCATACTTATATCAGACAAACTAGACTTTAAATTAAAGGCTGTAACAAGAGATGAAGAAGGGCATTATATAATAATTACAGGGTCTATCCATCAGGAAGAACTAACGATTATAAATGTCTATGCGCCGAATACGGGAGCCCCCAAATATATAAAACAGTTAATCACAAACATAAGCAACCTTATTGATAAAAATGTGGTAATGGCAGGGGACTTTAATACCCCACTTACAGGAATGGAGAGATCATGTAGACACAGGATCAATAAAGAAACAAGGGCCCTGAATGATACATTGGATCAGATGGACTTGACAGATATATTTAGAACTCTGCATCCCAAAGCAACAGAATATACTTTCTTCTCGAGTGCGCATGGAACATTCTCCAAGATAGATCACATACTGACTGGGTCACAAAACAGCCCTTCATAAGTATAAAAGAAGTGAGATCATACCATGCACACTTTCAGACCACAGTGCTATGAAAGTTGAAATCAACCACAGGAAAAAGCCTGGAAAACCTCCAAAAGCATGGAGGTTAAAGAACACCCGACTAAAGAATGAATGGGTCAACCAGGCACTTAGAGAAGAAATTTAAAAATATATGGAAATAAATCAAAATGAAAATACAACAGTCCAAACGCTTTGGGATGCAGCAAAGGCAGTCCTGAGAGGAAGATACATGGCAATCCAGGCCTATCTCAAGAAACAAGAAAAATCCCAAATACAAAATCTAACAGCACACCTAAAGGAAATAGAAGCAGAACAGCAAAGACACCCCAAACCCAGCAGAAGAAGAGAAATAATAAAGATCAGAGCAGAAATAAACAATATAGAATCTAAAAAAAAACTGTAGAGCAGATCAATGAAACCAAGAGTTGTTTTTTTGAAAAAACAAACAAAATTGATAAACCTCTAGCCAGGCTTCTCACAAAGAAAAGGGAGAGGACCCAAATAGATAAAGTCATGAATGCAAATGGAATTAGTACAACCAATCCCTCAGAAATACAAGCAATTATCAGGGAGTACTATGAAAAATTATATGCCAACAAACTGGACAACCTGGAAGAAACAGACATATTCCTAAGCACCCACACACTTCCAAAACCCAAACAGGAAGAAATAGAAAACTTGAACAGACCCATAACCAGCGAAAAAATTGAATCAGTTATCAAAAACCTCCCAACAAATAAGAGCCCAGGACCAGATGGCTTCCCAGGGGAATTCTACCAAACATTTACAGCAGAGGTAATACCTATCCTTCTCAAGCTGTTCGAAAAAAATAGAAAGGGAAGGAAAACTTCCAGACTCATTCTGTGAAGCCAGCATTACTTTGATTCCCAAACCAGACAGAGACCCAGCAAAAAAAGAGAACTACAGGCCAACATCCCTGATGAATATGGACGCAAAAATTCTCAATCAGATACTAGCAAATCGAATTCAACAGCATATAAAAAGAATTATACACCATGATCAAGTGGGATTCATTCCTGGGCTGCAGGGCTGGTTCAACACTCACAAATCAATCAACGTGATACATCACATTAATAAAAGAAAAGATAAGAACCATATGATCCTGTCAATCGATGCAGAAAAAGCATTTGACCGAATTCAGCATCCTTTCTTAATAAAAACCCTCGAGAAAGTCGGGATAGAAGGAACATACTTAAACATCATAAAAGCCATTTATGAAAAGCCCACAGCTAATATCATCCTCAATGGGGAAAAACTGACAGCTTTCCCCCTGAGACCAGGAACACGACAGGGATGTCCACTCTCACCGCTGCTGTTTCGCATAGTGTTGGAAGTGCTAGCATCAGCAATCAGACAACAAAAGGAAATCAAAGGCATCAAAATTGGCAAAGATGAAGTCAAGCTTTCACTTTTTGCAGATGACATGATATTATACATGGAAAACCCGACAGACTCCACCAAAAGTCTCCTAGAACTGATACATGAATTCAGCAAAGTCACAGGATGCAAAATCAATGTACAGAAATCAGCTGCATTCTTATACACTAATAATGAAGCAAAAGAAAGCCAAAGAAACTGACCCCATTCACAATTGCGCCAAGAATCATAAAATACCTAGGAATAAACCTAACCAAAGATGTAAAAGATCTGTGTGCTGAAAACTATAGAAAGCCTTATGAAGGAAATCGAAGAAGATACAAGGAAATGGAAAAACATTCCGTGCTCATGGATTGGAAGAATAAATATTGCTAAAATGTCAATACTACCCAAAGCTATCTACACATTCAATGCAATCCCAATCAAAATTGCACCAGCATTCTTCTTGAAGCTAGAACAAGCAATCCTAAAATTTGTATGGAACCACAAAAGACCCCGAATAGCCAAAGTAATATTGAAGAAGACGACGACCAAAGTGGGAGGGCATCACAATCCCAAACTTTAGCCTCTACTACAAAGCTGCAGTCATCAAGACAGCATGGTATTGGCACAAAAATGGACACACAGACCAATGGAATAGAATAGAGACGCCAGAATTGGATCCACAAAAGTATGGCCAACTCATCTTTGACAAAGCAGGGAAGAACGTCCAATCAAAAAAAGACAGTCTCTTTAACAAATGGTGCTGGGAGAACTGGACAGCAACATGCCGAAGAATGAAACCAGACCACTTTCTTACACCATTCTCAAAAATAAACTCAAAATAGATGAAGGACCTGAATGTGAGACAGGAAACCATCAAAACCTTAGAGGAGAAAGCAGGAAAATACCTCTCTGACCTCAGCCACGGCAATTTCTTACTTGACACATCTCCAAAGGCAAGGGAATTAAAAACAAATATGAACTATTGGGACCTCATGAAGATAAAAAGCTTCTGCACTGCAAAGGAAACAATCGACAAAACTAAAAGGCAACCGACGGAATGGGAAAAGATATTTGCAAAGGACATATTGGACAAAGGGCTAGTATCCAAAATCTGTAAAGAACTCACTAAACTCCACACCCAAAAAACAAATAATCCAGTGAAGAAATGGGCAGAAAACATGAAGAGACACTTTTCTGAAGAAGACATCCAGATGGCCAACAGGCACATGAAAAGATGCTCAATGTCACTCCTCATCAGGGAAATGCAAATCAAAACCACACTCAGATACCGCCTCACGCCAGTCAGAGTAGCTAAAAGGAACAAATCAGGAGACTATAGATGCTGGCGAGGATGTGGAGAAACGGGAACCCTCTTGCACTGTTGGTGGGAATGCAAACTGGTGCAGCCGCTCTGGAAAATAGTGTGGAGGTTCCTCAAAAAATTAAAAATAGATCTACCCTATGACCCAGCAATAGCACTGCTAGGAATTTACCCACGGGATACAGGAGTGCTGATGCGTAGGGGCACTTGTATCCCAATGTTTATAGCAGCACTTTCAATAATAGCCAAATTATGGAAAGAGCCTAAATGTCCATCAACTGATGAATGGGTAAAGAATTTGTGGTTTATATACACAATGGAATACCACTTGGCAATGAGAAAGAATGAAATCTGGCCTTTTGTAGCAACATGGATGGAACTGGAGAGTGTTATGCTAAGTGAAAAAAGTCATACAGGAAGACAGATACCGTATGTTTTCACTCTTTTGTGGATCCTGAGAAACTTCACAGAAGACTATGGGGGAAGGGAAGGAAAAAAAACAGAGAGGGAAGGAGGCAAACCATAAGACTCTTAAAAACTGAGAATAAACTGAGGGTTGATGGGGGTGGGAGGGAGGGGAAAGTGGTATGGGCATTGAGGAGGGCACCTGTTGGGATGAGCACTGGGTGTTGTATGGAAAGCAGGTTGACAATAAATTTCATATATTAAAAAAAAAAGAACTTTAAAGGGTAGTCCCTGTTTGATAAGGTACTTCCTGACATCAGGGACAAAGCATTGATGGAACCCATCCAGAAAAAGGGTTCTTGTCCAGCCCTTCTTGTTGGACAACCAGAAGACTGGCAGCTGGTGTTTATATTTGCGTTTCAAGACTTGGGTATTAGCAGTTTTATAGATAAGGGCAGTCCTGATCATAAGCCTGACTGTATTTGTCTATCCCTGCCTGCCTTAAATCCTGGTGCTCAGTTCTCTTCCTTAGTAATAAATGCTGTTTGTGGTATTTTCTTTTTTTCCAGAATAGAGCACTTGCATCTGCATTAAAAACGTGTTCAGGCAGATTTTCTTTCTCTTCAGTGACAGTCTGAATGGCATCTGGAAACTTGTATGCTTCCTCTTGGTTAGCAGAAGCTGCTTCTCCTGTTATCTTGACGTTTTTTAAGCTAAACGTCTTTCTAAAATTCCCAAACTGTCATTTACTGGCATTAAATTCTCCAGATGTTGATCTTTACCTTCTTTTTGCTTTAAGTTGTCATATAATGACTTTGCTTTTTCTCAAATCACTTTAATGTCTCTATAGGTATGCCTTTCTATAGCAATCCTGCACCCATATAAAAGCTGCCTTTTTAGTACTAGATAAAAGGTATTTCGCATAAAGTGCAATGTTTTTGTGTTTGCTAGTAGTGTAGCTGCTGTGTCAGCTTTATGAATTTCCTTTTCTTTTTTTCACATTGGTTTTTATACTTGACTCATTTATCTTGAAATGGCAGGCAACCACAGCTGCAGACCTCAACCTATGGTCCATATCAAACAGTTCAACCTTTTCTAGTAATGTCATGACTTTTCTCTGCTTCTTGGGAGCACTTCCAGCATCAGAAGTGGCACTATTTATGGGTCCCATGGTGTTATTCAAGGTTTACGGTATTGCACTAAACACAATGAAAGTATGCAAGAGAACTACTAGAGATCACTTTTTACTGCAGTATGCAATTTAGTAGAGAGATGAACTGCTCATGTGGAGATGATTAGCATCTTTTTGGCATTTTAAGTGGATATTCGGAACACTTGAGCTCACTGCAGTAGCAACAGGAGGTGGTTATGAAATTATTACAGTAGACATTACAGTAAGTCTGTACTGTTGTTAATTTTATGCTGTTATGATTTAATACTGAATCTTTAGATTTGTTTACATTTCTTTCGACTGTGAATGGCACCATGTAGGGACTGTATCTTTGTGTGTAAGTGTTGATAAATTTTAACTTTATCATAGATTTGTGTATATTTTATAGGAATAAATGATAAAATAAACTAGTAGCTACATACATTTTATGCATTCATGACAAACCTAACATTAATTTTTTCATATTTGAAATTTGAATATTAATTGAGATTTTTCCTATTTGTGATTTGTCTGTAAGTTTTAAAAAAAAATTGTTGCAAATCTCCATAAAATTTTCCAATATATTTATTGAAAAAAACGTGGGTATAAGTGGACCCGTGTAGTTTAAAACTGTGTTCTGTAAGGGTCAACTGTAATTACTTTATTTTTCCCTGAAATATTCCAATAAATATATTACCTTTCATGAGTCATATATGCTATGCAGTTTTCTTCCTTCCTTTCCTTTCCTTTCCTTTCCTTTCCTTTCCTTTCCTTTCCTTTCCTTTCCTTTCCTTTCCTTTCCTTTCTTTTCTTTTTTTCTTTGAGAGAGTGAGAGCATGAGTGGAAGAGGGAAGAAGAAGAGGGAGAGAGAGAATCTTAAGCAGGCTTCATGCCCAGTGCAGAGCCTCGTGCAGGGCTCAAGCTCATGATGGTGATATCATGACCTGAGCCGAAATGATGAGTTAGACACTGGGGCACCTGGGTGGGTCAGTCGGTTAAGCATCCTAGGTCATGATTTCACAGTTCGTGGGTTCAAGCCCCATGTGGGGCTCTGTGCTGACAGCTCAGAGCCTAATGCCTGCTTCGGATTCTGTGTCTCCCTCTCTCTCTGCTCCTCCCCCATTCATGCTGTCTTTCTGTCTCTCAAAAATAAATAAAAGTTAAAAAAAAATAAGAGTCAGATGGTTAACTGGCTGAGCCACCCAGGTGCCCCTATGCTGGGCAATTTTATTGAAACATGTATATTTTGAATTTGGTTATACAGCATGAATATAATGGATAGATTTTTTCTCTGTAGGAAATATGCTGCTAAGTACTGACTTTATAATTTTATGTTAAAAACTTTTATATAGCGTTTCAGAGAGGCAGCATACCATGGTGGCTAGGAATGGTCTGTCTCATATGCTGTAATCCTTTGGGTCACCTTGCACAAATTCTCTGTGCCTCAGTTTCCTCCTCCTTAAAATACATGTACAATACTACCTCTTGATGGTGACTGAGAGGTACTTAATAGGTGTAAGGTGCTTAAAACCATTTTGGCACAGGGGCGCCTGGGTGGCGCAGTCGGTTAAGCGTCCGACTTCAGCCAGGTCACGATCTCGCGGTCCGTGAGTTCGAGCCCCGCGTCAGGCTCTGGGCTGATGGCTCGGAGCCTGGAGCCTGTTTCCGATTCTGTGTCTCCCTCTCTCTCTGCCCCTCTCCCGTTCATGCTCTGTCTCTCTCTGTCCCAAAAAATAAATAAAAAATGTTGAAAAAAAAAAAAACCATTTTGGCACATACTGAGTATTCAAGTGTTATATATTATTGTTACCATTCACTTTATCATGTTTATAACAAACTATGAGCAAGATATTGAGAGGCTGGGTATTTTCTTCTTGTTTTCTAGATGTGAATGAATTGAAGGAATGTCTTTCTGTGTTGGTTAAAGAGCAGCAAGCTCTGGCCATCCAGTCAGCCACTACCACCCTTTCAGCCCTGAGACTTAAGCAGAGGCTGGTCATCTTGGAACGATATTTCATTGCCTTGAATAGAACTGTTTTCCAAGAGAATGTCAAAGTTAAGTGGAAAAGCAGCAGTATTTCTTTGCCTCCTGTGGACAAAAAAAGGTAATATAATGAAGAAGGAATCCTGATACCAGCTAAATATAAAATGCAGGCTGTTTGGTTGAGGAAGTTTAAGTACAAGTTTCAATATAGTCCCTTCCATTCTTGCTTTCCCTTTTTGTATGTTTCATATAATCTGGAGAATGGCTTTGCTAATTTGCTGAGAGTAACAGACTATGCTTCTTAATCTGTGCCATTATTTAATTTATTTATTTAAAAATTTTTTTTTAATGTTTATTTGTTTTGAGAGAGAGAGAGACAGAGCATGAGCGGGGGAGGAGCAGAGAGAGAGGGAGACGCAGAATTTGAAGCAGGCTCCAGGCTCTGGGCTGTCAGCACAGAGGCCAATGAGTGGCTTGAACTTGTGAACTGTGAGATCATGACCTGAACCAAAGTTGGGCATTTAATCGGCTGAGCCACCCAGGAGCCCCTGTGCCATTATTTTAAAATGCTTTTCTGTCAGTAACTGTGGAAGCCAGTGAAGGCGTAGATAAGCATATCTAGATTTTTGAAAATGGGGCCTGAACATTATATTGTTTTTGTTTTGTTTTATTTTGCTTTTGGATAGGGAATACTCAGATCCTAATATTTAGTGCCTAGCTAGTTTAGATGCTTCAGTTTTTTATTCCTAATGTGATTTTCTTATTCTTTAACTCTTCAAAAATTTTTTTAATGTTTATTTATTTTTGAGAGAGGGAGAGAGAGAGAGAGAGTGAGCACAAGCAGGGAGGGGCAGAGAGAGGGGGAGACCCAGAATCCGAAGCAGGCTCCAGGCTCTGAGCTGTCACCACAGA
The DNA here is from genome assembly GCF_022079265.1 of Lynx rufus. Classification (NCBI taxonomy): domain Eukaryota; kingdom Metazoa; phylum Chordata; class Mammalia; order Carnivora; family Felidae; genus Lynx; species Lynx rufus. The sequence goes on from NW_025814836.1 coordinate 701,913, forward strand.
ACCCGACGCAGGGCTCCAACTTGTGAAACACGAGATCATGACCTGAGCCAAAGTCGGTTGCTTAACTGACTGAACCACCCAGGTGCCCCATCTTATTCTTTTATTATAAGAGATGTTTCAGATATATGATTTTTAATATACTGGTGTACATCAGCAGATTGTTCTCAGATGTAACTAGAATGCTTAAGGCTTGTGTAGAGTTTTCTTTTCCCAAAATGTAGCTTTCTACCACACTTTTGTTCTCAGAAGCATCGACTAAAACATTTCCAGATTTAACTCATATTTTATGTAGTAAAAAGAATTGGTTTTATTTGATTGTAATACTGATTTTTATTCCCTAGAGAGCACATGGAATGTACAGGGGCAGAAAGAAGCAGGGGGGAAACCTTATTTTGCTACCGGGAGACAAGAATTGCTAAATGTATCATGTTTCATGTATTTTTCCTTTTAAATCTAGTTGAAACCACATTACATGTCCTATATTTGATAGTAGTTTTAAGCTAAATTAAACCAAGTGACAGAGGAGGATTCCTGCCCATGTGATGATAACCAGCAGCACAGTTCTTTCTTTCTTGGCTGGAGAGTGAGTGGTCTTTGTAGTGATCATTGATCAGGGAGGGGTTCTGCATATGGGGATGATAGATTCTAAGCCTTTTAAGTGTTCCTGTGTGTTTGTTGAATGAAAATGAATTCTCTAAGATGCAGAAGTGTCTTAGACCCCAACTGATTTTTCTTTGTGCTTTTTCCTTTGTGGTGACATAAGAGTTGGTGGGTTAATTGAAATCTGTCTTTCACTGAAGCAAGCAAATTCCTAAAATTAAAAAAAATACATATTTTGAGATAATTATGGGTTCACATGGAGTTGTAAGAAATAGTACAGATTCCTTATACCCTGCATCTACTTCCCCCCAGTGGTAGCCACTTGCAAAACTGCGGTATACTATCACAATGAGGATATTGACTTTGATACAGTTTACTTCTCTTACTCATATTTCCTCAGTTTTACATGTTTTCAACTCAGTTTTTTACATGTTCTCAGTGCATGCATGTGTCCATTGTGTTTTCCATACAATTTTATCACAGGTTTGGATTTCTCTCACTATTGCCACAGTTAGAGTACAGGACAAGGAGCCTTTTTATAGCCACATTCACCTCCTTTTCCCTCCCCTTTGCCTTATCCTCTTTCAGCCACTAATGTGTTCTTCATGTCTATTATGTAACCTTGGCTTTTTTCAATCAGGGTTACCTCCTTGAGATTCTTTCAAGTAATTGTATGTATCATCATTGCATAGTAAAATTCTGTGACATGGATGTGCCTCATTTGGTTTAACCATCCAGTGAAGGACATAAGTTATTTACAGTTTTTGAGTTTTATGAATTAAAGCTGCTGTGAATATTTGTGGACAGGTTTTTGTGTGAACCTCAGTTTCATTTTTTTGGAATAAATGCCCTGGAGTTCAATTGTTGGGTCTTATGTTTAGGTTTGTAGGTCATTGCTGCGCTCTTTCCAAAATAGCTGTGTAATTGTATAGTCTCATCAACTATGTATGAATGATTTAGTTTCCCCATAGCCTTGTCAGCGTTTGAATTTGTTGCTGCTTTGTTTTAGCCAGTCTGTTAGATGTGTCATGATATCTTCTAAATTTTTGTAGATTTCCTCATTTCTCAATTTACTGAATAGTGGTGGATTTCACCTTTTTTTGTGGAATTAGCAATGGGTTGGATTGTTGACTGGTGTGGATAGGAGTGGGTCTAAGCTATTTGCTTTTTTTTTCCTTGAGTATCTGTAAAATAGAGAGTGACTTATTGAAGATTTAGCAGTTTTTAAACTGTGCAGATTGAGGACTGTTGGGCACTTTCTCAGGGGCCATTATGATTACCTGAGGGGAGCCCCAGTTTCATGCTTTTCCTGGAGCAATTTTCTCCCAGAGGGAGAATAGACTTAGCATGTGTACTTCCCGTTTTAAAGACCACGTGTATTATTATACATATGTATCTTGTAATATTTATATTTCTCATTCAGAAATAAAGTTTAAATCTCCTTAATCCTGTCTCCTAGGCACCCAGTCCCCTCATTAGAGGCAGCCACTAATTACAGTTTCTTGTGTCTCCTCATGAGCTTCCCTCATAGAGCTCAGGATTCACAGAATGTGCATACTAGCTGCCTCTCTGGGATCCACACGTTCTTCACTGCTAATTTTACTTGACATTGTATCTTGGGAAGGTCATTCCATATCATTACCTATTTTTCATAGCATTTCCCCCTGATTGTGAAAGAATATTATAGTAAGTTTGAAAAGTATAATACATAGTAGAAATATTCAGCCGTATAAAGTTGCATGATTGAGTTTATATTGTACACTTTTTTTGTATTCTAGTTTTTTTTTTTTTTAGAATATCATGGTATACTATTTGTATAACTTTAAAAAATATGCATATCTTGTTAAATTTACATACAGAAGTAGTAAAAAGCTTAAAAAAGACATGTGAGAATGATAAGCACTAAATTCAGGAGAGGATAAACTCAGCAAGATGAGGGTGAAAGAGAATAGGACAGGTACATGGAGTCTCTACTCCTGGTCAGCACATAGACCTAAAAGGGGCCAAAGCAAATACAGATTCCATAGCCCTAGGTGCAGTCCCGGGAATTTGTCGTATTGTTCTCTCAACGCCCTCACCTGCCTTTTCTTTGCTACATGAGCTTTAATCTCTCCATTTATGTATTTATATGTTGATTTTCTGTTTACCATGTGTGTCTCCCTGACTAATAATATCAGCTCTCTGAGATTATTTTGTGAGAATTTCTGCAAGTCATTTAAAATTCTCTGTAAATGCCTTTTTTTTTTCTTCCTTAAAGAGGGAACTTCCTTTACAAAGGACATTTGGTAAAAGTTTTTAAATATGAAACTAAAAGTCACTTGTGATCCTGCTGTCTAAAGAAATTCAGTGATCACATTTTGGTACAAATCCTTCCATATTATTTATTTTATTTTAGTATTTGCACAGTCCTCTGACCAGTTATCACAACTCCCATGTGTGTTGTCCGCAGTTCCCGACCCACAGGCAAAGGAGTGGAAGGACTTGCGAGAGTCGGATCCCGAGCAGCTCTCTCCTTTGCCTTTGCCTTTTTACGCAGGGCGTGGCGATCAGGTATGTGGGCCCAGAGTGTCGTTCGGTTTCCTCACCACATCAGGAGACTTGGGTTCTCTTCTCAGTTCTGCCACCACATGCCCTTGGGCTGATCCCATATAGTCTGTGTGCCTCATTTTTCTTGTTTGTAGAATGAGAGGCTTCAGTCTATTTGACTTTTCAGGTCTGTTCTTTAAAAAAAAAAAAAAAGAAAAGAAAAAGTGTGTATGTGTTTATGTTGCAGGTAAACCACTGTTAGTACATCAGTGCTGATTTATTTTCTAGGAGAACAAGAAGTTAGAATTGCTCATGAGAGAGTCATAACATAAAGAACTGACTTTGGGGCACCTGTATTAAGTTTTAATCTCTTGAGTTCTTGGAGTATCTCATTGAGAGGAAAGTGAGGGATTGAAAATGTGACAGTGGTGTCTTCTCACACAGAGGGGTTGGAGGACCATCTGGGAGAGTGGGGAGGGCTTTACTTGTCAGTGCTGCCTGAGGAGTGGATGGCCTCCTCTGATGCATGTGTGCCCAGGTGAAGATGCGGATCTATGCAGCGAGCTATTGCAGGAGTCCCTGGATGCCCTGAGAGCCCTGCCTGAGGCCTCGCTCTTTGATGAGAGCACAGTGTCCTCTGTGTGGCTGGAGGTGGTAGAGAGAGCAGCCAAGTTCCTTAGATCCGTCGTGACAGGGTGAGTTCTTTCTTTTCACATCTTAACTCTGAATGGTTCTAACATGTTTCAGTCTTGTCTCACCTTCTCTTTAGAGCAGGTTTGTGTGTATGTCTCCAGCCTGCCCTCAGCTCTGTTATTCTGGATCTTGATTTTCAGCTTTTCAAATGTTTGCTTTTGATATTCTGATTAGACCCTGGAAGCTATCATATTGAATCAGATGGAAAAATGAAAAATATTTTTGTAATGTATTTTTTTTCAGGTATTTATGATTTGGGTATCAGTCATTCATTAAGTGAGCATCTATTGGGTGCCTTTCAGTGAGAATATGGATGCTACCATTCTGAGTGATGGGTGTTGTCTTAATAGACAACATGGTACTAAACAGCTACTCAAGATCAAAATGTTTAAACCTACATCTATTCTTTTTAGTGTAAAAAATTTTTGAATGTGAATCATTTTCTATAAGGAAAACCCTGAACTCTGGTCTTGGGTGTTATATATTTTTGTTAACTTTAAATTTTTAGGTTTTTAAAAAGAAAAAGTATATATACCTAATACGTAATTCAACGCCAAAGACATAATTAGAGGAGAAGTGAGTCTTTTCTCATTTGCTTTGTCAAAAGAGGTCACTGCTCTGCCCCTTCCAATGTGCAAGGACACCTGTGGTCTCTGTGCTAACAGACTGTGAGTTTGGCTCCCTAGAGAGCTGATATAGGCATTGTGACAAGGTTTTGGGCTGGGGGCCCTGAAAATAGGCTTTGAATTACAGTTGATCCTTGAACAATGTAGGGGGTAGAGGTGCCAGCCATTCACACAGTTAAAAATCCACATATAACATTTTACTTCCCCAAACTAAACTAATAGCATGTTGACTAGAAGCCTGACCGATAACATGAACAGTGGATCAATGCATATTTTGTGTTGTATGTATTATTTACTATATTTTTATAATAATACCCTTTTCTTAAATTTTTTGGTATTTCTAAGCTACATGGTTCATCTGTGAGTTTTTTCAAATTGTTGCAAATCTCCAAAAAATTTTCCAATATCTGTATTGAAAAAAAATCTGCATATAAGTGAATTTTTGCAGTTCAAACTCGTATTGTTCAGGGTTCAACTGTAATTTCAAATATTCAGCTATAATGTTGATGTCAGAAAGCCCTCAGTTCTCCATCTTGGGTTCAGAAGAATTGTCATTTATTATTGGGGAAAAGTTAAAATATTTATTTGATAAAAGATAAAAATAAGCATAGACATTTTGTCTAGAGTCTCAGGTGCTTTTAGAAGTTGATTTTTCTCCATTTTCATAGAGGGATGTTGATACTCTAATAGCCTTAGATTTCACTGAAAGTGGAAACATATCTAAACATGTTTCTACTCATGATTTGAATAATGATATAAATAATTTTATGCTGTGGAAACTGGAATATGTGTTTTCTAATGTAGTCATCTTTTGTATCTGAAGTCTTTTAATAAAAACATATCTTTTTAAGTTAATTGTATACTTTATTTTTTATTAAAATTTTTTAATGTCTATTTATATTTAAGAGAGAGAGAGACTGCATGAGTGGGGGAGGGCAGAGGGAGACAGAGACAGAAGCTGAAGCAGGCTCCAGACTCTGAGCTGTCAGCACAGAGCCTGATGCGGGGTTTGAACTCACAAGCCAGGAGATCATGACCTGAGCTGAAGTCAGATGCTTAACTCAGGCACCTCGTTAATTGTATACTTTAAAATCTCTGATTAAATTTGAGTAGTAAGTCTCAGAAACTTGATTCTAAATATTAAAAATATACATGCTGTTTTTAAGTTCTCATGCTACTTTGTTCTTGCATCCACTGCTGTCATTTCAGAGATGTTCATGGAACGCCTGGTACCAAAGGGCCAGGAACCATCCCCCTGCAGGACCAGCACCTGGCCCTGGCCATTCTGTTAGAGCTGGCTGTGCAGAGAGGCACACTGAGGTAAGGGGTGCTGCAGGCTGGGAGCATTTCATGGAACACCTCTGTATCTGAACATCTGTTTCACTTTATGGCATTTCATTGAATCATTTGTGTTTATAAAAATGTGTGGTGTTCTATAATCAAAGAACCGTATCCCAGGAGTTTCTCTTCTTTCAAGCCTGGGTACAATTAGGTTTTCTTCACTTCCCTTTTTTTTTTTTTTTTTTAAAGTTTGTTTATTTATTTTTTTAGAGAGCAAGCAGGGGAAGGGTAGAGAGAGAGGGGGAGAGAGAATTTCAAGCAAGCTCTGCACCGTTAGTCCAGAGCCCGATGTAGTGCTCAAACCCATAAATTGTGAGATCGTGACCTGAGCCAAAAATCAAGAGTTGGCACCTTAACTGACTGAGCCACCCAGGCGCTCCTCTTCACTTCATGTTTTATGTTCAACTTTTGTAGTCTAAGACCTGTTCCTTTTTTTTTCTTTTTAATTTTCTTCAAATGATTTTTATTCCATTAGTTTAAGGTCCTAGAAATTCTCTTTAGAAAGTGCTGTTTGAACTTCTTAACTGGTTTTATATTTCTTATCCTCAGAAGGTGGATATGTTGTGCTAAAATCTTGGCATTGATTAAGTGATTTTACTGCCAAGAATTGTTTTCATGGTGTTATTTTAGTTTCCTTTTCAATCTAAAGTATTTTTTCTATTTTATTTAGCTGTCTGCTTTTATTTTTGACAGTCCATGGCAATAAAAGCTAATATGTTTTTACTAGATAATAAAGATATTTTCTCTTTCAGCCAAATGTTATCTGCCATCCTGTTGTTGCTTCAATTGTGGGACAGTGGGACGCAGGAAACTGACAATGAGCGGTCTGCCCAGGGTACCAGTGCTCCTCTTCTCCCTTTACTGCAAAGATTCCAGAGTATCATCTGCAGTAAAGATGCCCCTCATACAGAAGGTGACGCTCACGTAAGTACCATAAAAAAACTCTGCCTTTAAATAGCTTTCTTAATTCAGTTATCCTAAAAGAGTTAGACTTTTATAAACAAAACCAGAGTGCATGTCTGTGGCAGTAGTTGTCTCTAGGGGAAAGTGTGTATTTGGTGATGACAATAGTGAGTCAGGTGTAGGACAGGTGTGGGATATCATGGGGTGAGTTTCATTCGATGCGGTGGAATATCACTTGAGCATATGGCATCTGTGTGTGTGTGTTCTGGATTGTGTATACTTAGTAGGGAGAATGTATTTCTTGACATGTATCAACTTGTACTTTTAGAGAGATTCTTCTACTGCTTTTTGACCATGTAGTTTTCTTTCTGCTGGATTAGAGCCATTTAGCCCTTTGTGTTTGTGGGTTTATTATTACCTGTGTGTTCCCAGTAACCAGTCATGTTGTGCTTTGGCTGTGATGGAGAGTGAGTTTAAGATGCTGTGGAAGATATAAAGAAGGCATGCTCACTTCCATGAAAGAATTAGTAGAGGCATGAAAATGGGTAAAAATTCTGACAATATTTCAAGAACAAAGTGAGAGAGTCAAGCAGGTCCTTATGGGCACTTGCAGTAATAACATGGGGAGGCGGCACAAGTTGCTGAAGCTGAGCTGGTGCGGGATGGAGTGTGTGTTCGGTTCTGAGGATGTGCTCCACCATGAGCTCGTGTAGTTGCCTAGTGGTTAATGTTTATTTGTTTTGAGAAGTCTGCCTTGAGAAGTCTGGTAGTCCTTCTCTTCCATGTTACTCCATATACTGTTTATGGAGAAGACAGTTCAACGAGCACCAGCTGTACTGCAGCACAGAGCTAAGTCTGACATACCCACTTTTAAATACATATTATAAGAAGAGCATTGAGAATAGTGGCTTACTTTTTGGCCCTTTCTTTGTGCAGGGCACTGCATGGAGTGTGTCACCTAAGTCATCACTGTGTTTGTCCTAGGAAAACAAGGCTGGTAGCAGAGGAGGGCCTGTCTGGGTCCTGGGTCTGAACCCCTGGGACTGCTTCTTTTTAGAAGTACAAGTTTGATCTTGTAGGTCTTTTTTTGGGGGGGTAAGACAGCCATTCCATTATAAAGTTAATTTTCTATCACTTGGCAGTCTTTAATTGTAATAAGGCTTTCTGCCTTTAGAAGAATTAGATTTGGGGTGCTTGAGTGACTCAGTTGGTTAAGTGTCCTGACTCTTGATTTTGGCTCAGGTCATGATCTCACAGTTCATGGGATTGAGCCCTGTTTTGGGCTCTGTGCTGACAGCTGAGGCCTGCTTGGGATTCTCTCTCTCTCTCTCTCTCTCTCTCTCTCTCTCTCTCTCTCTCCCTCTCCTTCCCTCCCTCCCTCCCTCCCTCCTCCCCCCCACTTTCTCCCCTCACCCTCTCCCTCTGCCCTTCTTCCCCTCTCATTCTCTCTTTTTCCCAAAATAAATAAACAATTTTTAAAAAAGAAGAATTAGATTTACTTAATGTTAATGTCCGAGTAACATTAGGTTTCCTTCAGAGTGGGTGGCATTAGGTTTTAGTTTTCAGTTTGTAAAGCCAGGTTGAGGTGTAGTGCTGTGTTCCTAGGAAGCTTCCTCTGCATTCTGAGGGCTATTGGCCGGGCCAGGGGGTGGGGAGGGGGAGTGGGGTGGGGAGCCTGCAGGATGTCTGGACCATGTCATTGACCTGTGTAGAGTATGCACATGCGTGATGGATGTGCAAATGTGCAGGCACTGCTGTGTGCAGTTTTACAGCAGGTGTGTATATATGTAGATGTGTAGGGTCAGTGCATCAGCAGTACTTCTCATCTGATGGCTAAAAGGAGTAGATGATGCACAACTGTGAATACCAAAATATAAAGAGTTGTTAATGGCTAATTGTGTTACTTGAATTTTTTCCAGCGTTTTGAAGATGCTTGTTTACTTTTCTTCTCTAGCTTTTGTCTGGTCCTCTGAGCCCTAACGAGAGTTTTCTGAGATACCTTACTCTTCCACAAGATAATGAGCTTGCCATTGACTTACAACAAACTGCAGTTGTTGTCATGGCCCATTTAGACCGCCTGGCTACTCCCTGTATGCCACCTCTGTGTAGCTCGCCAACATCTCATAAGGTACCTGCGCTAGCAGTGTTTATTCTTTGTATCTTTGTGTGTACTACAGTCATTAGCACCTGTAGGTTCTCATTCTGTGCCACTTTCTCTGGTATTGGGGGTGGAGCTGGCTTACAGCCTTTTTTTTTTTTTTTTTTTTTTTTGGAAGTAGGGTCCACGTCCAATGTGGATCTTTAACTCACAACCCTGGGATCAAGAGTTGGATGCTCCACTAACTGAGCCAGCCAGACACTCTGCTGGTGTACAAGTGTAAACATGTATACATTTTAAGGTATTGTCAGTGGTCAGAGTGAGTGGTGAGCAAGCTGAGGTGTACATGGGTTGAGGACCCAATTCAGTGTTGCAGGTTCCAGATTCAGGAGGTATAGCTCCAGAGAACTCTCCTTTATCCAAACAACCACATGCTGTCCTGCCTTCCTCAGGGAGATTCCAGCGTATTTTTTTGTACACTTAGGAGCTCAGAACATGGGCTGTCTGTAATGCTGCTCAGAGCACTGATGACACTAATCTACATGTGTGTAGAGCCTGCCAGTGCGGGCCACCTGAGGACTTCACATTCACAGTTGCATCTGACCATCACAACACTACCCCACTGTATTGATGAGAAAACTGCCATTTGGAGTGGCAGTGAATTTTGGCAGGGTCACACAGAATAATCCTGGATTTGAATCCAGTTTTTTCTAACTTTTATTTTTAGCAGGATGTGTATTTATCTCATTTTATAGTCATTTGTTTTTTTCCAAATAATATATTCACATGGTTCAAAAATCAAAATTAAATGCAGAGACGATGTTATTTCCCTGTCCCCCCACCCACCTGGTTTTGCACCTGCTACTTTTCATTTTTCTAGTCTCTTATATATCCTTCAGTATTCTCTGAAATGAATATATTAGTGGTAGCATGTTGTAGCTTATTTTTGTCACTACACAGTTTGTACCAAGGAGTTTATCAATAAACAAAGCCTCTCTCTTTATTTTAATGCAACTCAGTATTCCATATATGGTTGTATCATGATTTTTTTGTTGGAATCTGTGTGGTCAGAAGTGTACTATTCCAGTAGTGCTGCAATGACCAACCTCATACATTTGTTCTTGTTCGTGCAAATGCATGCACCAGTGGTGATGTACCTGATGTGGGTGGACACTAGCCGATTATCACAAAATTGTTCACACACAGCTTGATCCTTCTCATCCCCACCAACAGTTGGATACTTGTCTGCCAGCCTTGTGCTTAGGCTTTTAGGTTTCTGCCTGTTATGGTAAAAATGGTAACCTGATATGATTTGAGCATTTGTTTAAGGTTTACTTGTATTACTTTTTTTTTTTTTTTAACTTGTATTACTTTTTAATGGGCTCTGTTAAGATGAAGTGCTGTGGAAAAATATGCTTGATCTTAGCTGTTAACTGAGGTAATATGGGATGTTTTGAGTTATTTTGATGTTTTGGATCATCTCCTTTCTTTACTTGCTTTGTTTTTATCCCACAGTATCTCAGTGTTACTCTTAGCATAAATTATTCTTTTTTTGACTAAGAAAGAAATTTTCTTGCCACTCTAAACAAAATGTTTACTTTGTTATCTTACAGGGATCATTGCAAGAGGTCATAGGATGGGGGTTAATAGGATGGAAATACTATGCCAATGTGATTGGTCCAATTCAGTGTGAAGGACTTGCCAATCTGGGAGTCACGCAAATTGCCTGTGCTGAGAAGCGCTTCCTGATCTTGTCAAGGAATGGCCGTGTGTACACGCAGGCCTACAACAGTGACACACTGGTGGGTGTTCTGGGCCCAGATTGCTTTCCTTGGTGGGTGGTTTTCTACTACAGGAGCTACAGAGGTGTCTAGTCTTTAAGTCATTTGATTTCTGAAGATTTGGAAACCTCTGTTCAGTGTATTTTATTAGTTTTATTTAATAATCTCAATCATAATTGTTGCCAAAATCTTGGGGCAGAATTTCTTAATTGTTAAGATCAGGAGCTCCTTATAGTAACACTTATTGCCCATTATGAATCCCATTTTTAAACTAACTTTCCATGTGTAAACTCAATTGACTTTGGGAATGAGGCAGTATCAGATAATCTGAGGAAATTGGGCCTTGTCAGATAGTACATGTTCCTATTAAAGAAAGGTGCTTACATTGTTGAGTTTTCATTATGTGGAGGTGGCCTAGTAATGTCACAGAGCTCTTGGAGGCTGCCCACTCTTCTGTTGGTAGTGGGCAGGGCATCTAGACAGTTGGCTGGCAGTCTCCATAGGCTCATGTTCTTTCAGTTCCAGGAGCGTTTGTTAAAATAAGATGCGTGAGAAGAGTCATGCTGTTTTCATTGTCCTTGGACTGCTTACTAATTTTCTTCCTATTTTTACCCTTTTAGGCCCCACAGCTGGTCCAGGGTCTTGCCTCCAGAAACATTGTAAAGATTGCTGCCCATTCTGATGGTCACCACTACCTGGCTCTGGCAGCCACCGGAGAGGTGTACTCCTGGGGCTGTGGGGATGGAGGACGGTTGGGCCATGGGGACACTGTGTATGTATGGCCCATTCTTGTAATTGACTTGCTCTTCTTTTGAGTTACTGTATCCAAAATAGGGTGGAAAAGGAGTGTGAATGGGTGTTCTAGTTGCTCTGACATTTAGGGCTAGGGTGGAGAAAGCAATCAAGATGTGTCAGCCCCTGGGTGATGCTATGGGAGTTCTGCCTTCCCACATCAGAAGATGACATCAATTGGCCTTCGTGTTCTTCTCTCTCAGATGGAATGCTTCCAGCTTTTGTCACTCCTGTTTTAACTATACATGGCACACCTCACACTGTGGAATTTCCTAAAGCAAATCCCACGCTACTTGTTTCTTTATTCACAAACACTTCAACATGTCTCTATCAGATAAGATCCTCCTTTCCTTGAGCCATTTCATTTTCATAGGTACAAAAATATTTCTTAATGTCCTATTTTGTAGAAGCTTTTGATTATTGTGAGAGACCAGGAATAAAACAAAATGATTGTTCTAAATGCATTGTTGTGAAAATGGAGAGTACCCATAGCTGCCACAGAGTGGTGGGAACACTTTTACGTATTGCTGGTTTGAGTGGAGCCTAGTGGAGCAAAACTTGGGCATTTGATTAAAACTGAAGATGCACTTGAAGGGGGTCAGAGGCATGAACAGCACTGTTGAGAGGAGTCTGGCCTGTTCTCACTGCAATGGGATGGAGTTGGACATCCCTGGGTAGAATCCCAAGCCATGAAAAAAGCTGAGCAATGTGTATTGAGTGTTAGCATTCAGCAGAAATATTCCAAACTTGGCAGTATTGTCAGGATTCAGACAAGTGTGGTAAAACGATGGTGAGAAACAAAGGAATGATAACTACAGAATTTAGAATTGTTATTCTCGGACTGAAAGGGATGAGATGGGCAGGGCTCATAGGATTTGAAAGGATGGAGATACAGGGTGGAGGCATTAGTTTTTACTTCCAGTATGCTAGTTGTAATTTGTACTAAATTACAAAAAAAAAACTACCTTGTAATAAAATAATACTCAGTTGAGGTTAAGTGCTAGATGCTAGAAGTTGGAGAGAAGCTTTGGGAGATTGAAACTTGAGCTGAACAGGAGGGAGAAATGGTATCAGAATAGGGTTGTTCAGCTCTCCCTGTGCCTGTATGTGCCCCTGCCTCTGTGTGTATTTATTTATTTTGCAGAATAGTGGGTCACAAAGTTAGTATACCATGTTTTTGGAGAGGCTAGAGTAGGTGTTAACAATCACAGTGAACATGTTATGGATTGAAAGCATAAGGTATTTTTCTAGTTTTGAAAGTGAAGAGCCAACTAGTAAGGCCTCTACCTGCTGAATTCTTACTGCCTCCTACTTTTCAGTTGTAAAATATAATTTGGAGTGTGATTAGTAAACCTTGCTCCTTCATTCCCTCCTCATTTATTTAACAAATGTGTAAATTTTAGCCATCTGTATGAGGTTTACAAATCCATCAATTTTAAGAGAACAGTTTAATGAATTTCAGCAAATGCACCATAACTGAGACACAAATTATTTCCATTGCCCCTGCTATTTTCTTTGGATCCTTTGCAGTCAACTCCTGCTCTCTACCTCCAGTTCCTGTCAACCACTGGTCTGCCCTCTGTCACTATATGGTATTTTGTTTCTGGCCCCTTCACTTAGCAGAGTTCCTAAGCTTCAGCCAAGTTGTTGGGCGTGTCAGTACTTGCTTTGTCCCTGTTGCTGAGTGATCTGTTTATGGATGGGCCACTGTTTTGGACCATTGTGAACAAAGCTGCTCTGGACTTGATTGTATGAGTCTTTAACACTGTTTTGATATTACTGCTGGATGTCATGCTTGGCATTGGGTACCCAATTAACACACAATCATGGAAATGTTACGTGTTTGAATTCTGTGTTCCTTAATTATTTCATAAGACAGCTGAAAGGCCAAACTGTCTTGGCACTCTGATCGTTTATTCTGATAGTTATTTTCTTTGCTAACACTAATAGGACATGCTTAGAAGGACATTCATATTTGTTCCCATTCTCTCCACAGGCCTTTGGAAGAGCCTAAGGTGATCTCTGCTTTCTCTGGAAAGCAGGCTGGGAAGCATGTGGTGCACATCGCATGTGGAAGCACATATAGTGCAGCCATCACTGCCGAGGGGGAGCTGTACACCTGGGGCCGAGGGAACTACGGCCGACTAGGCCATGGTACATTTGCTGTGAGCTGGCTCGAGCATGTGGTGGGAGGTTTTCTCTTTGGAGGGACTTACATTAATGATAGTCCTATCTGTTTGAAGGCTCCAGTGAAGACGAGGCCATCCCAGTGCTGGTAGCTGGGCTTAAAGGATTGAAGGTCATTGATGTGGCATGCGGGAGCGGGGACGCTCAAACCCTGGCCGTGACAGAGAATGGTATGCAGTACTCATGATGCCCTGGGCAGGTTCTCAGGATGAGGAGTGCCGCTTTCCTAGAGGGAGTAAGCTTTGGAGTAGAGTGCACCTCATATGGTTGTCCCTTTGATCATTTTTAAGTGGTGTGCACCTCTGGGTCCTTGGCATTTCTGGGTCCAGAAGTTATAAGACTTTTAATTTCTGTTGCCCAGAACTGCTAATTAGCAGCTACATCCTAACTATTTGGGCATTTTATTTATTTATTTTTTTATTAAAAAAAATTTTTTTTTAATTTGAAATTTATTGTCAAATTGGTTTCCAAACAACACCCAGTGCTCATCCCAACAGGTGCCCTCCTCAATGCCCATACCACTTTCCCCTCCCTCCCACCCCCATCAACCCTCAGTTTATTCTCAGTTTTTAAGAGTCTTATGGTTTGCCTCCTTCCCTCTCTGTTTTTTTTCCTTCCCTTCCCCCATAGTCTTCTGTGAAGTTTCTCAGGATCCACAAAAGAGTGAAAACATACGGTATCTGTCTTCCTGTATGACTTTTTTCACTTAGCATAACACTCTCCAGTTCCATCCATGTTGCTACAAAAGGCCAGATTTCATTCTTTCTCATTGCCAAGTGGTATTCCATTGTGTATATAAACCACAAATTCTTTACCCATTCATCAGTTGATGGACATTTAGGCTCTTTCCATAATTTGGCTATTATTGAAAGTGCTGCTATAAACATTGGGATACAAGTGCCCCTACGCATCAGCACTCCTGTATCCCGTGGGTAAATTCCTAGCAGTGCTATTGCTGGGTCATAGGGTAGATCTATTTTTAATTTTTTGAGGAACCTCCACACTATTTTCCAGAGCGGCTGCACCAGTTTGCATTCCCACCAACAGTGCAAGAGGGTTCCCGTTTCTCCACATCCTCGCCAGCATCTATAGTCTCCTGATTTGTTCCTTTTAGCTACTCTGACTGGCGTGAGGCGGTATCTGAGTGTGGTTTTGATTTGCATTTCCCTGATGAGGAGTGACATTGAGCATCTTTTCATGTGCCTGTTGGCCATCTGGATGTCTTCTTCAGAAAAGTGTCTCTTCATGTTTTCTGCCCATTTCTTCACTGGATTATTTGTTTTTTGGGTGTGGAGTTTAGTGAGTTCTTTACAGATTTTGGATACTAGCCCTTTGTCCAATATGTCCTTTGCAAATATCTTTTCCCATTCCGTCGGTTGCCTTTTAGTTTTGTCGATTGTTTCCTTTGCAGTGCAGAAGCTTTTTATCTTCATGAGGTCCCAATAGTTCATATTTGTTTTTAATTCCCTTGCCTTTGGAGATGTGTCAAGTAAGAAATTGCCGTGGCTGAGGTCAGAGAGGTATTTTCCTGCTTTCTCCTCTAAGGTTTTGATGGTTTCCTGTCTCACATTCAGGTCCTTCATCTATTTTGAGTTTATTTTTGAGAATGGTGTAAGAAAGTGGTCTGGTTTCATTCTTCGGCATGTTGCTGTCCAGTTCTCCCAGCACCATTTGTTAAAGAGACTGTCTTTTTTTGATTGGACGTTCTTCCCTGCTTTGTCAAAGATGAGTTGGCCATACTTTTGTGGATCCAATTCTGGCGTCTCTATTCTATTCCATTGGTCTGTGTGTCCATTTTTGTGCCAATACCATGCTGTCTTGATGACTGCAGCTTTGTAGTAGAGGCTAAAGTTTGGGATTGTGATGCCCTCCCACTTTGGTCGTCGTCTTCTTCAATATTACTTTGGCTATTCGGGGTCTTTTGTGGTTCCATACAAATTTTAGGATTGCTTGTTCTAGCTTCAAGAAGAATGCTGGTGCAATTTTGATTGGGATTGCATTGAATGTGTAGATAGCTTTGGGTAGTATTGACATTTTAGCAATATTTATTCTTCCAATCCATGAGCACGGAATGTTTTTCCATTTCCTTGTATCTTCTTCGATTTCCTTCATAAGGCTTTCTATAGTTTTCAGCACACAGATCTTTTACATCTTTGGTTAGGTTTATTCCTAGGTATTTTATGATTCTTGGCGCAATTGTGAATGGGGTCAGTTTCTTTGGCTTTCTTTTGCTTCATTATTAGTGTATAAGAATGCAGCTGATTTCTGTACATTGATTTTGCATCCTGTGACTTTGCTGAATTCATGTATCAGTTCTAGGAGACTTTTGGTGGAGTCTGTCGGGTTTTCCATGTATAATATCATGTCATCTGCAAAAAGTGAAAGCTTGACTTCATCTTTGCCAATTTTGATGCCTTTGATTTCCTTTTGTTGTCTGATTGCTGATGCTAGCACTTCCAACACTATGCGAAACAGCAGCGGTGAGAGTGGACATCCCTGTCGTGTTCCTGGTCTCAGGGGGAAAGCTGTCAGTTTTTCCCCATTGAGGATGATATTAGCTGTGGGCTTTTCATAAATGGCTTTTATGATGTTTAAGTATGTTCCTTCTATCCCGACTTTCTCGAGGGTTTTTATTAAGAAAGGATGCTGAATTCGGTCAAATGCTTTTTCTGCATCGATTGACAGGATCATATGGTTCTTATCTTTTCTTTTATTAATGTGATGTATCACGTTGATTGATTTGTGAGTGTTGAACCAGCCCTGCAGCCCAGGAATGAATCCCACTTGATCATGGTGTATAATTCTTTTTATATGCTGTTGAATTCGATTTGCTAGTATCTGATTGAGAATTTTTGCGTCCATATTCATCAGGGATGTTGGCCTGTAGTTCTCTTTTTTTGCTGGGTCTCTGTCTGGTTTGGGAATCAAAGTAATGCTGGCTTCACAGAATGAGTCTGGAAGTTTTCCTTCCCTTTCTATTTTTTTCGAACAGCTTGAGAAGGATAGGTATTACCTCTGCTGTAAATGTTTGGTAGAATTCCCCTGGGAAGCCATCTGGTCCTGGGCTCTTATTTGTTGGGAGGTTTTTGATAACTGATTCAATTTTTTCGCTGGTTATGGGTCTGTTCAAGTTTTCTATTTCTTCCTGTTTGGGTTTTGGAAGTGTGTGGGTGCTTAGGAATATGTCTGTTTCTTCCAGGTTGTCCAGTTTGTTGGCATATAATTTTTCATAGTACTCCCTGATAATTGCTTGTATTTCTGAGGGATTGGTTGTACTAATTCCATTTGCATTCATGACTTTATCTATTTGGGTCCTCTCCCTTTTCTTTGTGAGAAGCCTGGCTAGAGGTTTATCAATTTTGTTTGTTTTTTCAAAAAAACAACTCTTGGTTTCATTGATCTGCTCTACAGTTTTTTTTTAGATTCTATATTGTTTATTTCTGCTCTGATCTTTATTATTTCTCTTCTTCTGCTGGGTTTGGGGTGTCTTTGCTGTTCTGCTTCTATTTCCTTTAGGTGTGCTGTTAGATTTTGTATTTGGGATTTTTCTTGTTTCTTGAGATAGGCCTGGATTGCCATGTATCTTCCTCTCAGGACTGCCTTTGCTGCATCCCAAAGCGTTTGGACTGTTGTATTTTCATTTTGATTTATTTCCATATATTTTTAAATTTCTTCTCTAAGTGCCTGGTTGACCCATTCATTCTTTAGTCGGGTGTTCTTTAACCTCCATGCTTTTGGAGGTTTTCCAGGCTTTTTCCTGTGGTTGATTTCAACTTTCATAGCACTGTGGTCTGAAAGTGTGCATGGTATGATCTCACTTCTTTTATACTTATGAAGGGCTGTTTTGTGACCCAGTCAGTATGTGATCTATCTTGGAGAATGTTCCATGCGCACTCGAGAAGAAAGTATATTCTGTTGCTTTGGGATGCAGAGTTCTAAATATATCTGTCAAGTCCATCTGATCCAATGTATCATTCAGGGCCCTTGTTTCTTTATTGATCCTGTGTCTACATGATCTCTCCATTCCTGTAAGTGGGGTATTAAAGTCCCCTGCCATTACCACATTTTTATCAATAAGGTTGCTTATGTTTGTGATTAACTGTTTTATATATTTGGGGGCTCCCGTATTCGGCGCATAGACATTTATAATCGTTAGTTCTTCCTGATGGATAGACCCTGTAATTATTATATAATGCCCTTCTTCATCTCTTGTTACAGCCTTTAATTTAAAGTCTAGTTTGTCTGATATAAGTATGGCTACTCCAGCTTTCTTTTGACTTCCAGTAGCATGATAGATAGTTCTCCATCCCCTCACTCTCAATCTGAAGGTGTCCTCAGGTCTAAAATGAGTCTCTTGTACACAGCAAATAGATGGGTCTTGTTTTTTTATCCATTCTGATACCCTATGTCTTTTGGTTGGCGCATTTAATCCATTTACATTCAGTGTTATTATAGAAAGATACGGGTTTAGAGTCATTGTGATGTCTGTATGTTTTATGCTTGTAGTGATGTCTCTGGTACTTTGTCTCACCGGGTCCCCCTTAGGATCTCTTGTAGGGCTGGTTTAGTGGTGACAAATTCCTTCAGTTTTTGTTTGTTTGGGAAAACCTTATTTATTTCTGAGAGACAGAGAAAGGCAGACCATGAGTAGAGGCGGGGGAGAGAGAGAGAAAGAGAGAGAGATACAGAATCCCAAGCAGGCTCCAGGCTCTGAGCTGTTAGCCCAGAGCCTGATGCGGGGCTCGAACTCACGAACTGGGAGACTGTGACCTAAGGTGAAGTCGTATGCTCAACTGGCTAAGGTACCCAGGCACCCCTGGGGATTTTATTTTTTTAATATAAAATGAGAGTTACAGTAGAATAATTGACATTATGAATTGTTTCTGGTTATTATGTTTCTTAATGTCTAGCTATCTTTGATTTTGCCTGTGTGGATTCAGAGTACAAAGCTACATTGTTGGCTTGTTTTTGATTTTACTTGTGTTTGTCTTCATTAGTGAGACTGTACTCATTTTGCTTTTTTTGAGCGTATATTTATTAGGTTTAACGGTTAGAATTAGATTGATATTTTAAACTGTTATTTGTTAATGTTGTGAGGGTCTGTCCTCAGAATCGTGGTGATCTGTCAAAATCAGCTGGGGAGCCTGTCTGCCCTCTCCTGCAGAAGTTGAATGGCAGATTGGGAATTGACTTACTTCTGGGAATTTCTTTAGTAAGAGGACAAAAATAATTTCAGTCATCTTCATGTCCACATAGGGCCCCTCCCCGCCCCACACCTATTCCCACTAAAGGATAGGCATAGAGCCATCTTTCTTCTGCTTCTATGAGTCTTAGAGAAAAATGGTCTCATCAGTCATCTGAAAGTTCTCTTCTAGCATGAAGCTTTCAGTTTGACGTCTTGTTTTTAAGTGTCCATTGTTGAGTGATTGATAATATGTTATAAAACTCTTAACAAGGAAGTTTTTTCTTAAGTAAGCCTTATTAGGGCTTGTTCTTGAATTCTTAGTGTGAAACTGCTACATAAGTAAAACTGTGTAAAGTGTTGACTAAATTGCCTTGATTGGAAACTGTGCATGCTGTTTACCTCCCACTGGTGTTTCTTTGGTGCGGGTGTTATAAAGGGAAATGTCCCTGGTATGTTACTATTCTTTGAGAAGACTGGTATAGTAGAAGCCTGCTTGTCTGTTCGGTCTGGTCCTGGATGACAGGCTCACTGAAAAAAATTGGAGAAAGTGGGAATTGTGGGCTGGGCTATGTGAACAACAGGCATTTTGCAAGGCATGTAGTATATGCACATTCTTTGATAATTGTGTATGGGTCTGCTGAGTTGAACATTGCTATGTTTCTTTCACTGACCACCTGCTAGTGTATCATATACAGTTTTAGATCAGGGATTGACTGTTTTTGCAAATAGACTGATATTGGAATGCCACCTTGCTTATGTATTATCTGTGGCTGCTTTCCTATGACAGGGGAACAATTAGATAATTGTAACAGAGACCACATTGCCCACAAAGCCTAAAAATACTTAGCTTCTGAGCTCTAACAAAAAGTTTGCTGGGCGCCTAGGTTGTTCAGCTAGTTAAGCATTCAACTCTTGATTTTGGCTTAGGTCATGATTTCACGGTTTGTGGGATTGAGCCCTGCATCGAGCTCTGTGCTGGCAGTGTGGAGTCTGATTGGGATTCTCTCTCTCCCTCTCTCTGCCCCTCCCCTGCTCTCTCTCTCAAATAAATAAACATTAAAAAATATTTTTAAAAATTTGCTGATCTTTAGATTATTTAAAACAGAATGGAGGAGTGTCTGGGTGGCTCAGTCGGTTGATTGTCCGACTCTTGATTTTGGTTCAGGTCACAATCTCATGGTTATGAAATTGAGCTCTGCACTGAGTGTGGAGCCTGCTTAAGATTCTGTGTCTCTCTCTCTCTCTGTGTCTCTCTTCCCCTCATCCTCTACTACCTCTCTTCCCTGCTCGTGTGCTCTCTCTTTAAAAAAAAAAGAAAAAAAAAACTTAGTCACTTATGGAGCGATGTAATTTCTTCTTTTATATTTCTTCTCATTTCTTTTCTACAGTTTTCACCTGCACCTAATTTAGCAGGTTTCTTTTTTAATAATTCATATTTATTGACTTTTTGCAAATTATCAGAGTAAATATAAAACAAACACATTTTTGTAATTTATTGCTTTATATAATATTTAATTTGATTATACTCACAAACATTATTAGAAAGAAATGCCGTCCTGCAGTTGACTTGTGGTCAGCATGACAGGAACAGTGTGCAGGCAGACTTGAGAGAGTGGTCAGGGAATTACAGCTGTGTTCAATGGGTCCAGTTATAGTATTTTATAGAGGCAGTGGGTCTTTTGTTCTGTTTTCACTACTTGGTTGAACTGAACCCAGTCATTGAGCACAAACTAGGAAGAGTCAGGACTTTATTATTCTTTTAGCTAAAAACAAAAACAAAAAAACCACACCCAGCTTTCCTTTTCCTATTGCTTCTATATCAACCTGAAGTATAAACTAGATTTCATTTGGTAAGCGGTCACCTGGTTATTGTTATTATAGTTAATATACTATATATATAAGTCTAGGTTTATGTTATTGGTTATATTGAGTATTTTCAGCCACTTAGAAGTTGCATTAAGATGTACAGTTATTTTTACTTAAATATATTTGTATTTTTTAGGTCAGGTGTGGTCTTGGGGAGATGGTGACTATGGAAAATTGGGCAGAGGTGGTAGTGACGGCTGCAAAACACCAAAGCTTATTGAAAAGCTTCAAGACTTGGATGTTGTGAAAGTCCGATGTGGAAGTCAGTTTTCTATCGCTTTGACGAAAGATGGCCAGGTTTATTCATGGGGAAAAGGTGACAATCAGAGACTAGGGCATGGAACAGAGGAACATGTTCGTTATCCCAAACTCTTGGAAGGCTTGCAAGGTAAGTGCAAAATGAAAACTTTTAAAACCTTTTGAAGCTTTTTCTTTAGTAATCTTTTAAAGTTTGTAGGTCTTTCCTTTATTTACCTACATTTCACGAATTAACTCATCATTAGAAGGCTTTTACCCACATTTTTATAGGTATAGATTATAAATGGAAAATGGTTTTGTTTCTATTTAAAAATGGTGTAGAATTATTCTCACCAGATTTATTTTGAAATTCGTTCAGTTTTACAAATATTGGTGCCAGGCATCTATTCATCACTATGTAAGCTGGCCTTAGTGAGATTAACTTCTGTTGGTGAGGTCACCTGTAGTTATACTGTAGACATTGCTAAGATGACGGATGTATATAGTGCTGTGGGAGCACAGTGGGAGGAGATAGGATTGGTGTGCCTAGAGTGGTCTCATTTGAAATTATCCTTGATAGGTGAATCCTGCTTATTTGGTTTCAAGGGCATCTAGCATGCATTCTAGATAGAATGGGAGCCCAGGCATGTAGGTGTGCTTTGCAGGTGCCTTCTGAAGTGTGGGAGAGGTTGGTGATAGGTTTATCAGGTGGGGCTTGTAGTGCTTTATCTAAGGGGTGAGCGACTGTTTTCCTAAAGGACCTAGACCATAAGTATTTTAGCTTTGAGTACCATACACTGTATGTCTCAACTACTCTTTTTCTGCTTTTGTACCCCAAAAGTAGCCATGGACAATATGTAAACAAATGGTCCTGGCTATGTTAACGGCTTTATTCATAGAAACAACCCTTGGCCTGTGTTTGGCATGAGGGATGAAGTTTGTTGGATCTCTGTGCTGGATCCTACTTTATGTTTTTGCTTTTTTGTCAAGGGAGTTTAAAGGGAGACTTTTACATAGGACTTGCTAGTTTCTTTCCTGATGACAAGGTTTTATGGTGTCTATTATTTTCTAAGTTTCTGAGATAAGTTGTAGGGTAATACAGTTGGTTTATATTATGGAGCTATGTTTAAATTTTGTTAGCCTTTCTTGTTTATATTTTTTTCATTTAGCTAAGGAAATATGCTTCCTCAGCAACATTTATTAGATACAGAGAGAGCTTATCATGAAAATATTTAAATAATTTTTGGTACATTTTGGTTGTTGTCAACTTATCATAGGCTCTTAGAATTGTTCTCCTTACTCTAGTAGAATTTTGCAGCTGAATTATTTTTTATGTTGACATTTCTGAAGACATTCCTTGTGCTGGTCATGTTAGACTTACTATTAAGCAAAAATATAATACTTGGATAACACTGTTTAAATAGGAAAAATGTATTATTTGACTTCAGAAAAAAGAGATTTTTGTCTTAGAAAACTTCCTTAATGAAGACGGTACTTTGATATTCATCAGGATAGCCCACAATGTGGGCTATAAAACACCCCTTAACATATTTAAAAGAAGGGAGATCAAACAATGTCTGCTGTCAGACTACAATATAATTAAACTAAAAATCAATAAAAGATAGCTGAAATATCCCCAAGTACATGGAGATAAACTTCCAGGGTGCCGGGGTTGCTAAGTCAGTTAAGCATCTAACTGGCTCAGGTCATGATCTCACGGTTTGTGGGCTCCAGCCCCACATTGGGCTGTCTGCTGTCAGCTCAGAGCCCACTTGGGATTCTCTGTCTTCCTCTCTCTCTCCTGCTTGTGCATACTCACACACTGTTTCTCTCAAAAATAGATAAACATTAAAAAAATATTAAAAAATAAACACTAAACTTCCAAATAACACATGGTCAAACAAAAAACTCTCAAGAGAAATTTTAAAATATTTTGAACTAAATGAAAATGAAAACAACTTACCAAAATTTGTGGGATGCTGTGAAAGCAGTGCTTAGAAAGATATTTATAGCACTGAATTCATGTATTATAAAAGAAGAAAGATCTAAAGTTAGTAATCTTTGTGTTCAGGAAAGGAAACTATCAACAAAATGAAAAGGCAACCTACAGAATGGGGGAAATATTTGTAAATCATATATGGGATAAAGGATTAATATCCAAAATATATAAAGGACTCATACAATTCAATAGCAACAAAACAAAACAAAACCTGCTCCAAAACCAATTTGTTGAAAAATTGGGCAGAGGATCTGAGTAGACATTTTTCCACAGGTGGCTTATAGATAGCCATCAGGTATATGAAAAAGTACTCAATGTCAGTAATCTTCAGGGTAAATGCAGATCAAAACCACAGTGAGATATCACCTCATACCTGTTTGAATGGCTATTATCAAAAAGATAAGAAATAACTAGTGTTGGTGAGGATGTGGAGAAAAAGAAACTCTTGTGCACTGTTGATGGGAATGTAAATTGGTACAGCCACTGTGGAAAACAGTAAGGAGGCTTTTCAAAAATTAAACAAAAAAACCAACTACCATGTGATCCACCTGTTCCACTTCTGAGTATTTATCTGAAGGAAATAAATATGCTAACTCAAAAAGGTACCTGCATCCTCCTGTTCATTGCAGCATTATTCATAGTAACCAAGATATGGAAACAACCTAAGTGTCCATTGATAGATGAGTGGATAAAGAAAATGCAGTATAATGGAATATTATTCAGCCACAGAAAAGAAGGTAATTCTTCCATTTGTGTTAACATGGATGGACCTTGAGGGCATTATGCTAAGTAAATAGGTCAGACAGAGAAAGGCAAACACTGTATGATGAGAAATGAGAGAGAAGACATACTACAGATCCTTTGAACTTTATAAAGATGATAAAGGAATACTAAGAACAACTCTATGCCCCCATATTTTGTAATGTAGATGAAATGAACCAATTCTTTAAAAGACACAATTTGCCAAAACTCATACAAGAAGAAATAGACAAACTGAATCGGCCTATATCTATTAAATTGAGTCAATAATTGATAACTTTCAGAAAGCGTGAGGCCCAGATGGGTTTACTGGTGAATTCTACCAAACATTTAAGGAAGAAGGGAGAAATTATACCAATTCTCGATAATCTCTGTTTCAGAGGAGAGAAGCAAAGGGAATACTTATTAACTCATTCTGTGAGGCCAGCACCACCCTAATATCAAAGCCAGACAAAGACATTATAAAAAAATTACAGACCAACATCTCTCATGAATATAGATGCAAAAATCTTCAATGAAATATTAACAAATCAAATTCAACAATGTATAGAAAGAATTATATATCACCACTAAGTTGAGTTTATTCTGCATATGCAAGATTGGCTAATTCAGCATCCAAAAATCAATGTAATCCATCAAATCAAGAGAGGGATAAGAAAAATCACATGATCATATCAATAGATGCAGAAAAAAACATTTGATAAAATTCAATGCCTATTCCTACTAAAAACTCTCAATAAACCAGGAGAGAACTTCCTTAACTTGATAAAGAATACCTATAAAAATCCTACAGCTAACATTATACTTAATGGTAAGAAACTTGAATCCTTCCCACTAAGATCAGGTACAAGGAAAAGATGTCTCATCTCACCATCATCTCTTTTCAGAACGATGCTTGAAGTTCTAGCTAATGCGGTAAGACAATGAAAGGATAGTAAAGGAATGCAGATTGAGAAGGAAGAAATAAAACTGTTCACAGATGACATAAAAGTCTATGTAGAATATCTGAAAGAATTAACAAAAAAGCTGGAAGTAATAAATGGTTATAGCAGAGTTGTAGGATACAAAGTTAATATACCAAAGTCTTGTTTTTTTATATGTCAACAATTAAGAAGTGGAATTTGAAATAAATACATAATATCATTCACATTAGTAGTAAGGAAATGAAATAAATAGGTATAACTCTGACAAAGTAAGTACAAGAGCCATATGAGGAAAACTATGTAACTGATGAATGAAATCAAAGGAGAACTAATAAATTGAGAGATATTCTTTGTTCATGGATAGGAAGACTGAATATTGTCAGTTCTTTCCAGCTTGATCTATAGATTTAATGCAATCTCCATCAAAATCTGAGCAAGTTATTGTATTGGTATTGACAGACTGATTCTAAGTTTTATGTGGAGAGGCAACAGATCTAGAATAGCTAACACAGTATTGAAGGACAAGAACAGGTTGGAGGACTGACACTATGCAGCTTCAAAACTTAATATAAAGCTACAGTAATCAGGACAGTATGACATTGATTACAGTATAGACAAATTGATCATTGAAACAAAGTAGAGAGTTCAGAAATAGACCCACATAAATATAGTTAATTGATCTTTGAGAAGGGAGCCAGGGCAATACAATGAAGCAAAGGTGAGTTTTTCAACAAATGGTGTTGGAACAATTAAACATTCACATGCAAATAAAAGTGAATACTTGATAATAGGGGAGGCTATACATGGGGTGGAGAGTATATGGGAAATCTCTGCATTTTTCCTCAATTTTGCTGTGATCCTAAAATGTTCTAAAAATAGAAAGGAAAAAAGATATACTTTGCATGATTATATCTTGGGACAGGAGAATACGATTTAATGATTAATTAAAAATACACTTATCTCTTTCTGAATGAAAAACTGAATATGGAGAAAAAAAAATAACAGCTCTGGGGTGCCTGGGTGGCTCAGTCAGTTGAGTGTCCGACTGTGGCTCAGGTCAGGATCTCGCAGTTTGTGTGTTTGAGCCCTGTGTTGGGCTCTGTGCTGATAGCTCAGAGCCTAGAGCCTGCTTTGGATTCTGTGTCTCCCTCTCTCTGCCCCTCTCCCACTCAGGCCCTTTCTCTCTCAAAAATAAATAAACATTAAAAAAAAAAAAAAAGGTAACAGATCCTTTTCATACCTTAACATTGTTTAATTTTCAGGCTGCAGGTCTTAATAAATTGTAGCTAGTAAACCATAACAAGGGTTTTAATAACATACATGAAGCAGATGAATTATGCATAGTATTAAAGCAATGAATTATCCTTTAGAAGTTGACATTAAATACCTTCTGACCTGAATGATCTACAACAGAAGTCAGGTGTGAAGCTGTGTTGTATCTTTCCTCTTAGGGAAGAAGGTAATTGATGTGGCTGCAGGCTCCACCCACTGCCTGGCTCTGACTGAGGACAGTGAGGTCCATAGCTGGGGCAGCAACGACCAGTGTCAGCACTTTGACACCTTGCGTGTGACCAAACCAGAACCTGCTGCACTGCCAGGACTGGATACCAAACACATAGTTGGAATTGCCTGTGGACCTGCTCAGGTACTGAGTAGATAGTTTGGTTAGATATTTTGTAGAATTTTGGTTGCCCATCCCTCATTGCTAGGATGTTGAAATACCATTGACTTGTGTGTGTTGTTCTTATATCCTGTAGTTGTACTAAACTCACTTATTAGTTCTAGGAGTTTTGTGTCAATTCCCTGGAGTTTTCTTCAGAAACATAGACACAGTTTTATTTCATCTTTTTTCTGTATTTCTTTCCCTTGCCTTATTGCACTGGCCAAGACTTCCAATATGATGTTGAAGAGTGGTAAGAGGGCACATCCTTGTTCCTGTTTGTAGCGGGAAAGCATTTAGTCTTTCACTATTAGCTAGGATGTTAACTGTAGGAATTTTTTTTTTAGTAGATGCCTTGTGTCAGATTAAGGAAGTTTCCTTTAACTCCTACTTTTTTGAGAGTTTTTTTTTTTTTTTTAATACTGAATAGATGCTGAATTTTGTCAGATACATTTTTCTTCTCAAATGATATGATCATGTAGTTTTCCTTCTTTAGTCTGTTTATATGGTAGACTATGTTAATTGATTTTCAAATATTAAGCAAACCTTGCATTTCTGAGATAAACCCCACTTGGTTATGGTGTATTATTCTTTCTTATATATTGCTTTATTTGATTTGCTAATGTATTCTTGAGGATTTTTCTGCTGATGGTCATCAGAGATAATTGGTTTGTGGTTTTATACTGTGTGTCTTTTTATCAGGGTAAAACTGGTCTCATAAAAAGTGTTGGAAAGTGTTCCTTTCTCTTCTGTTTTCTAGAAGGGATTGTGTAGAGTTAGTGTTATTTCTTTTTTAAATTTTTTTTTCTTTGGTGAATCCATCTGAGCCAGGAAATTTCTTTCTCAAAAGATTTTTATGTAAAAATTGTTTCTTTAATAGATACAGAACTATTCAGAGTGTTTCTTCTTGAGTAGGTTTAACTGATTTGTGGCACTCAAGGAGTTGTTCCATTTCATCTAAGATGTCTGAGTTTTGTGTGTAAAGATTTCCTTAGTATTCTTTTACTAACCTTTTGAAGTCTTTGGGGTCTATAGTAATATATTCTCTTTCATTACAGATATTAGTAATTTGTGTGTGTGTGTGTGTGTGTGTGTGTTTGTCAGTTTTGCCTAGATATTTATCCATTTTATTGATCTTTTTAAAGAACTTTTAGTTTCAAAAAACTTCCCTTTGTTTTTTGCTTTCAATTTCATTGGCTTCTTCTCTTTGTTATTTTTTTTTCCCCTTCAGCTTGCTTTGGGTTCACACTTTTCTATTTTTAGTTTCTTCAAGAAAAAGCCTAGGTTAATTTTAGACCTTTCTTCTTTTGTAATATTTAAGCAGTTGATGCTGTAATTTCCCTCTAAGTAGTGCGAATTTGCACTCATACATTTTGATGTATTTTGTTTTTGTTCAGTTCAAAATACTCTCTAATTTCTTTTGAGAATTGCTCTGTGACCTATGTATTATTGTGTCATTTAATTTTAAAGTGTTTGGAGATTGTACTATTATCATTCTCTTACTGTTCCTAGTTTAATTTTATTGTGGTTAGGGAACAAACTATATGATTTCAATTCTTCTAGGTTTGTTAAGATTTGTGTCTCAGGATATGTTCTCTTAAGTGAATGTTCTGTGTGTGTGCTTAAAAAGGGTTATGTACGGGGCGCCTGGGTGGCGCAGTCGGTTAAGCGTCCGACTTCAGCCAGGTCACGATCTCACGGTCCATGAGTTCGAGCCCCGCGTCAGGCTCTGGGCTGATGGCTCGGAGCCTGGAGCCTGTTTCCGATTCTGTGTCTCCCTCTCTCTCTGCCCCTCCCCCGCTCATGATCTGTCTCTCTCTGTCCCAAAAATAAATAAATGTTGAAAAAAAAAAAGTTTAAAAAAAAAGGGTTATGTATTTTGTTTTACATGTATTTTGCTGTTGGGTGAAGTGTTCTATAAATGTCCATTAAATCCAGTTCATTGATGGTATTCAATTGTTGTATATCCTTGCTGATTTTCTGTCTGCTTCTATCTCTTTCTAGGAGGATAGTGTTGGTATTTCCAAGTATAATTATGGATTTCTCCATTTCTTTTGGCTCTATCAGTTTTATTTTTTTTTTAATATCAGTGCTTTTGGTCATTAAAAAAATTGTGGTTGACTATACAGTGGCATTAAGTATATTCATGAGACTGTGTAACCATCATTGTTATCCATCTCCAGAACTTTGTCATCCTAAACAAAAATTCTGTACCCATTAAACATTAGTCTCCTTTTCTCTTCCCTTTGGCCCCTAGTAACCTCAAATTTACTTTCTGTTTCTGTGACTTTGCCTATTCAAGATACCTCATATAAGTATAATCATATAATATTTGACCTTTTGTGTCTGGCTTATTCCACTTAGCATAAGTTTTTTAATTTTTAATTAAAATTTTTTTAAGCATAAGGTTTTTAAGCTTGTTCCATGTTGGAGGATGTTTCAAGATTTTGTTCCTTTTAAAGGCTTAATAATATTCCATTATATGTATATCCCACATTTTGTTCATTTATTTCTCCTTTTTTTGTACCTTTGGCTATTGTGGTTGTGTTGCTCTGAGTGTCTGGGTCCACGCTTTCATTTTTTTGTTTTTGTTTTTGTTTGTTTGAGTATATATCTAGGAGTGGAATTGCTGGATCATATGGTAATTATGAGGAATTTGAGGAACTGTCAAACTGTTTTCCACAGCAGCTGCATGATTTTTACATTCCCACCAGATATGCACAAGGGTTTCAGTTTCTCCACTTTTTTTTTGGCCAACCCTGGTTATTTTCTGGTTTTCTTTCTTTGATTGTTTGAAGCCATCCTTGTGTGTATGAAGTGGTATCACACTGTGGTTTTGATTTGCACTTCCCTAATAGAAAAGATGTTGAACATTTTTTTATGTGTGTATTGACCATTTGTATATCTTCTTTGAGGAAATGTTGATTAAGTCCTTTGCCCCTTTTTGAATTTTTTCTTGAATTGTAGGAATTCTTGATGTTTTGTGGATATTAATCCTTATCAGGTATATGATTTACAGCTATTTTTTTCCCCATTCTGTGCTTGTCTTTTCATTTTGTTGATAGTGTCCTTTGATGCACACAAGTTTTTAATTTTGAGTAAGTCTACTTTATCTATTTTTTCTTATGTTGCCTATGCTTTTGGTGTTATATATATCCAAGAAATCTGTTGT
Source organism: Lynx rufus (assembly GCF_022079265.1). Taxonomy (NCBI): domain Eukaryota; kingdom Metazoa; phylum Chordata; class Mammalia; order Carnivora; family Felidae; genus Lynx; species Lynx rufus. Next base: position 731,261 of record NW_025814836.1, read on the forward strand.
TATGTAGATTTCACCCAGTGTTTTCTTCTGAAAGTTTTATAGTTTTAGCTTTTATGTTTTGGTCTTTGATCCACTCTAAGTTAATTTTTGTATATGGTATAAGGTAATGATCCAATTTGATTGCTTTGCAGTTTTCCCAGCACCATTTGTAGAAAAGATTGTTCTTTCCCCATTGAATGGTGTTGGCATTTATCAAAAATCATTTTACTGTATAGGTAATGGCTTATTTTTGGGCTCTCCATTCTGTTTCATTGGTCTGTGTGCCAGTATTTCATTGGTACTTTATGCCAGGACCATGCTGTTGTGATTACTGTAGCTTTGTAGTGTAGTAGGCTTTGAATTAGGAATTGTGAGTTTTCCAGTTTTGTTCTCTGTTTCAAGATTATTTTGTTTATTTGGGGTCACTTGAGATTTCCATATACATTTTAGGATGGGTTTGTCAGTTCTTGTTTTATAGATTTTGAAGCTCTTTTTTTTTCTTTTTTTTTAAGATATGTGCACATTTAGGTTTGCTTTGCCATCTTGATGAATTGGCCAAGGGCATTATACAGTATGCCCCCTTTATCCTTCTTTTTCTTTGCTCTGAAGTCTGTTTTGTCTGATTTTAATGTAGGTGCTTCATTTTTCATTTATTTTGTAAAAATTTTATTAGGTTTATTTTGGGAGAGCACGCATGTGAATGGGGGGAAGGGCAGAGAGAGAGGGAGAGAGAGTATCTTATGCAGACTCCGCGCCTAGCACAGAGCCCAATGCGGGGCTTGATTCCATGAACTTTGAGTTCAGACTCAAGAGCCAAAATCAAGAGTCAGACTAAATGTTAAGTACTGACTGAGCCACCCAGGGGCTCCTTGCTTTTTATTTAATAGTGTTTGCATACTGTAACTTTTCCATTCTTTTAATTGAAAAAAAATTAAAAATTGAAATAATTATTGTAGGAATTTGCCAATGTCATGGGTTTTGTTTATTGAGGTTATATAAGAAGTCAATATTCTAGTTCCTTTCCCTTGCCATATAAAATTTAGAATAGTCTTGTCTATGTCAGCAAAAACATCTTGCTTGGACTTCAATAGGAATTGTATTCAACCTGTCATCAATTTTTGGAGAATTGGCAGTTTTGCTATATTTAGTCTTCCAATCAATGAAAATGGTATGTCTAGATATTTATTTACATTTTGTTTGATTTCATTTATTAGCATTTTCAGTATATAAGTCTTTGACATGTTTTGTTAGATTTATATCTTTTACTTTTAACCCACATGTCTCATTATGTGTATAGTGAGTTTCTTGGGTACCGTGTATAGGTGCATTTAAAAAAAAATGCTTGAGTCAATCTATCTTTTAATTGATATATTTAGATCATTTATGTTTACTCCAATTTTTGACGTACATAGATTTGAGTCTTCCATTTTCTTGTTGGCTTTTGTTTGTTCTATTATTCCTCTATTGTGCTTTTCCTGCCTTTTTTGGGAGTATATGAACATTTTTTAATATTCCACTTAACTTTATTTATTTTGAATTTGACTTTATTTCTTTATATAATTTCTTTTTAGTGGCTGCTGTAGGTTTTACCATAAACATACTTAATTCTTTGCAGGCTACTTTAGAATCAAAATGTAACATTTTTAATTGGAATGTAGAAACCTGTTGTTTAGTTTTCAAATGCTTAAGAGATTTTTCTAGTTATTTACATCTAGGTTATTCTTACTGGCTTCTAGTTTCTGTTGGTTTCTAAGAAGCTTAATTTGATTATGTTCAGAGAACATATTCTATGATTTCAATTCTTTTATATAGGTAAGAAATATTTTATGATTAAATATTTTAAATATGACTGTATTCTGTTGTGGTTTTCTAGTAAGTGTCAGTTTGATCTAGTTCATTGATGGTTTTATTAGTTTCTTTTAAAGTTTTACTTTTTTTAATATCTCTTTGTTCTATGTTATTAGGAGGATAATTTTGCTGTCTTCAACTATATTTTTGGATTTATCTATTTCTTTCATTTCTGCCAGTTTTTACTGCCGTGTGTTTTCTGGTTCTGTTGTTAGGTACATATCATTCAACATTGTTCTGTCTTCTTGTGAATTGACCCTTTTATCATTGTATAATGTCTCTGTTTAGCCCTGGTAATTTCCTGCCTCTGAAGTTTGCTTTGTTTGATATTAATATAGCCATTTTCTATTCCTTTACTTAAACTTTTTTAATCTTTATATTTAAGGTAGATTTCTTGTTGATACCATATAGTTAGATTTTGGTTTTCATACCTCCTGACAATTTCTACTTTTTGTTAGTATGTTTAGACCATTTACATTTAATTTAATTATTTATAAGTTAGATTTATTTCTACCATTGTGAGGTTTTGTTTGCTCTCTTTTTTTATTCCTTTATCTTTTCCTGACTTCTTTTGGGTTGTTTGAATAATTTTTAGTACTCCATTTTAACTTACTGAGTTGTCTCTTTGTGTAGTTTTTTAGTGGTTGCTTTAGAGATTAAATATACCTAATCTTTCATTATTTACTTACAGTTATTTGTAACTGTTCAAGTAGATTATGATCCTCACTGTTATCTATTAGTGTGCATTAATAATTTTGAGAGTGAAAAGATTATAAACGTTGTATCTTTGTATTTGTGGCACAATGAGATTGGGTCCTAAAATGAGAGAGAAGATTGGAAGCTGATAGTGTATAAGCTAGACAACCATGAAAGTACATTTGTATTGGGGACAATTAGAGGTATGAATAAGTAATAATTTAAGGCATCTTCATAATTCATAATGGTGAATCTTTTCTGTGAAACAGTCCAAGAACTGAATGTGTGAATTCATTTTAGGTTCTTTTGTTTCTTCAATAGAGTTTTGCTTGGTCGTCTTGTTCTGAGTGGTCCATTGGCCTCCGTGTCCCTTTTGTGGTAGATATCTGCTCAATGACTTTTGAGCAGCTGGACCTCCTACTACGGCAAGTGAGTGAGGGGATGGACGGCACTGCTGACTGGCCTCCACCTCAAGAGAAAGAATGTATGGCTGTGGCAACACTGAATCTTCTACGACTTCAGGTATTAATGATTTCCTTTCCTCTCCCTCCCTTTGTAAGTGTCTTAGGTATTTGTAATAATGTTTATGTATATTGAAGAGTATGCATTTTAGCCTGTTAATTGAACTGCTAATGAAAAATGTAAAGTATTTAAAGTGTTTAGATTATTTAGATTAGATTATTTAGGCTTAAAAAAATCAGTCTAGGGGCGCCTGGGTGGCTCAGTCGGTTAAGCGTCCGACTTCAGCTCAGGTCACGATCTCGCAGTCTGCGAGTTCAAGCCCCGCGTCGGGCTCTGGGCTGATGGCTCAGAGCCTGGAGCCTGCTTCCGATTCTGTGTCTCCCTCTCGCTCTGCCCCTTCCCCGTTCATGCTGTGTCTCTCTCTGTTTCAAAAATAAATAAACGTTAGAAAAAAATTAAAAAAAAAAATCAGTCTAGTTATATTTGTTCTGGAAGTCAGTCTTGGCATGCAGGGTGAGAGTTTATATGGATTGTTTTATTTCTGCAATAATCAGCTTGTTTGCATTCATCATGGAATCAATCTTGAATTTACTGTTGTATGTGGAGAAACAACTGAGTGAGATAGTGGATAACTGAGAGACCAGTGGATGTGTTAGCCAGTCTCTCCTCTGGAGTATGAAAGCTCAACTCTGTAAGCTTATCTCCCTCCACTTTGTCACAGGGAAGGTTAAGGTGAAAGGTCAAAATATGAAAACCTACAAACATATTTTTCTTCCTTTTTTTTTTTTCTTTTTTTGTTTGTTTGCTTCTTTGTTTCTTTTTTAAAGAAAAACTATAGCTGAAATCTTTGGTCATCATATTTCTCTTGGCAATAAAATCCTATGACTGAATGTCAAGAAAGTAGTTTTTCTCAACAAAATAATTTTTCCCTTTATAATACAAGGATTTCTATGTAACCCATCATGTCCCCCTCTTCTTCTGTCCCCTTTTTGCCTTGGTTCTAAAAGGCACACAGCTTATGGTAAATGATGAATCACGGGAATCTAGTCCCGAAGCCAAGAGTACAGTGTATACACTGTATGTTAGCTAACTTGACAATAAATTATTAAAAAAAATAAAATAAAAAATAAAAAGCACACAGCTGAATTTAGTGTTTAGTTGCATTAATCAAATTAGCAGAAGTTTGGAGAGTACTTCTCTTTCCCAAAAATCTTCTAGAGGAGCTCATTTATTAGGGCCTCTGTGGTTCCCTTCCATGATTCCACACAGTTGTTCCTTCCCATGGTTTGTAGCAATGTTGCTATTCTGGTCATTGCTATGGAGAAAGACCTCATGTTGTTTTAGGTTCAATTCCTTTTGGCCTACATTTACCTGGTGACATATGTTTTTCTTCTGTTGCTTTATTCTGTTTTTTTAGGTCCTTATGTTTTAATTGCATCATTTTAAAAATTCACTTACAAAGCTTGATTCTTATTTTTTTTATTTTAAAAAATTTTTATTTTATTTTATTTTTTTTAACATTTATTTATTTTTGAGACAGAGAGAGACAGAGCATGAACGGGGGAGGGTCAGAGAGAGGGAGACACAGAATCTGAAACAGGCTCCAGGTTCTGAGCTGTCAGCACAGAGCCCGATGCGGGGCTCGAACTCACTGACCGCAAGATCATGACCTGAGGCGAAGTCGGCCGCTTAACCGGCTGAGTCACCCAGGCGCCCCAAAGCTTGATTCTTAAAAAGAATCCAATTTGAGGATCTTTATTCATTAGGTGAATTTAATTTTTTTATAGTTTTTATGATTGCTAATGTATTTGAATTTAGGTCTTCTGATAAGTTTTATGTAAGTTTATTCTTTATTTTATTATTTCTCTCTTCTTTTAAATGTTTGTGTATTTTTGAGAGAGACAGAATGTGAGCAGGGGAGGGGACAGAGAGAGAGGGAGACACAGAATCCAAAGTAGGCTCTAGGCTCTGAGCTGCCAGCACAGAGCCCGATGTGGGGTTTGAACTCACAAGCCGCATGGTCATGACCTGAGCCAAAGTCAGACACTTAACTGAGCCACCCGGGCGCCCCTATTATTTATCTCTTGATCAAGTTTCGAAAACAATTTTTTTAAGTTTATTTATTTATTTTGAGAGCAAGAGCAAGAGGGGAAGAGGCAGAGAGAGAGGGAGAGAATCCCAAGCAGGCTCTTTGCTGTCAGTGTGGAGCCCCATACAGGGATTGAACCAATGAACTATGAGATCATGACCTGAGCTGAAACCAAGAGTTGGATGTTCAACTGACTGAGCCATCCAGGCACCCCTCCAAAACAGTTTTTTCTTTCATGATACCTTTAATTGTTCCTAAATTTTTAAATCTGATTTCTGAACATTAATCATATCACAAAAAAATTAAATATTTGTTAATTCCACAAAATGTTAAGTAACTAGTCCTTCTCTTCCTGAAAAATATAGGGGCTATAGGATGCATTACCCTAAGCTCCCCGTTCCACCTTTTGTGTTTTAATTGTCAGGTAGTCTATTATTACATTGGATCCAATGCACACTTTTTTGTGTATGTGCCCCTAAAAGAAATGTGCCCCTAAAAGAAAAATGCTCCCAATTGTGATGTGTAAGATACATTTCTGATTTAAGACATGAAAAGAAATGCCTGTTAGGATTGGTGAAATAATTATTTTTATATTGTTACAAAAATAATAATCATTTTTCGCTTTTCTTTGAATTATTATAGTCATAACTGTCATTTTAATTTTTTTATTAAAATTCTTTTTAAGTTTATTTATTTTGAGAGAGACAGAAACAGCACAAAATGGGGGAGACTGCCAGCAGAGAGAGAGGGAGAGAGAGAATCCCAAGTAGCCTCCATGCTGTCAACACAGAGCATGATGTGGGGCTTGAACCCATGAAACTGTGAGATCATGACCTGAACTGAAATCAAGAATCAGGCCCCTTAACGGACTGTGCCACCCAGACGCCCCATTATAATCGTCATTTTTAAAGAGACCATGCTTACTTTGATGTAGCCTTTTTTTCTTTTTTTTTTTAACCAATTTGTTTTGTCATTGTTGCTTATATCTTCTCCCTCCTGGGTACCTCCTTCAGTAAGTTTCTTCATCAAGGTCTGTGAGTTGTAAAGTCTGAAAACTGTTTGCTTGAATGTTTCTTAAGGTAGTTTAACAGGGCTTAGCTCTCTAGGGTACATGTTATTTTATCAACAGTTTGAAGATGTTTTGTCTTCCAATCTTTATTTTTGCTGATGAAAATTGTTTTATTGATGTAATTGTTTCTTTGTAGTTAAGGTGTCTTTCTTTTTGGTAGCCTTTCAGATGTTCTTTTGTTTTGTAATTTTCATACATTATGTCTAGGTGAGGATTTATTTTTGTATATATAACTTGAGGTTATGATTCTCATTCTCATGTTTTGTTAAGTTTTGAAAAATAGTCACCATTTACCATTGAAATTAACTCTTTTTTTTATCTACTTTTTTTTTATCTACTTCTCAGTGTATGTTGAACTTCTCTTGTCTTCCTAAGTATCACAACTTCTTTGATATTTTAAAAATCTTTTTATCTTTTATGATGTTCATTTTCTGTCTTTTCCATTCTGCCTTCTGGTTTTTCATTCAGTCATCTCTTTCAGTTCCCAAATCCTTTCTTTAGATGAATGTTCCATATTTTTGAATTGTCCATTATAAAATAAATACTTGTATGATCATTGCATTTCATGCATTAACTCATTAAATCAGTATGCCACCCATCTGAGAGTTAGGACCTGTGATGTATATTGCATAAATGAGGACACAGAGAGAGGTTCAGGAATGTGGCCCAGATCAGGTACCCATGGCCTCAAGGTTTAGGGCTGGAACCTGGGCCCAGGCTTTTCACACTTCTGCCTTGAGGTTTTTATTCTTGTAGCTGTTTTTTTCATTTTTAGAATTTATATTTGGGTCTTTTTCAAAGCTTTCATTTTGTTCATTATATTCTTCTGGGTTCTGTTCCTTCCTTGATCTCTAAGAACATTTTCTTTTTTTATGGATTCATTCCATTGTTTTTATTGCTGCCTTGGGGTGTGAGTTTTGCCTCTTATAAGAGCTCTGTTTTTTGATTCTACCTTGTGGTGACCTAGTATGGCTTGTCCTTTGTGACTGCAACACCACTTTCAGGGGAGTGTTTGCTAGGGGTATCCCCTTGCCTTTGGCTATGATGATGTCCCCAGACGACAGTTTTGTATTTGTGTCTCTTAAGTGTCATGAGTTTCTCAGGCTCCAGATGAGTTTTGGTTTTCAGTTCTTGACTTGTGATATGTGTACCTAGATGGTTGGTGTAAACTTGATTTTACATCTGTTCACAGGACAGATTTTACATCTGTCAGGTCTCTGATTTATTGTGGGGTCTCTTTCTACCAAAAGCTTTTATGGACAGTGTTGTTTTCAGGCCCTGGCTGGCAATAGATGGGTGATCTTCAGTGGCTCCCAAACTTCTGCAGGAAGCTCAGGTTCAGTGGGCTGTCATGGGCAGCTGGGATCTCATGCCCCAAGGCCTTGATCTATTCTTAGAGTCCAGAACCTCTTGGCTCCTGCTGTGTGTATCTCTCTGAGTTCTGGTTTGGCCCTTGAGGAACTTCCTTGTATACTCTCAGCTTAGCTATATAATCTTTTTTTTTTAAACATTTTTTAAATGTTTATTTATTTTTGAGAGAGAGCATGAGAGGGGCAGAGAGAGAAGGGAACAGAGGATATAAAGCAGGCTCTGCATTGACAGCAGTGAGCCCAATGTGGGGCTTGAGCTCACAAGCTGCAATACCATGACCTGAGCTGAAGTCAGATGCTCAACTGACTGAGCCACCCAGGCGCCCCTATATTTTTTTAACAGCTTTCGGGTTGTATTATATTTGCTATTTCTCTGTGTTTGGTGCAGATGACTGGTGGTAGGGTGGAGGTTGCTGTTTCCACTTGATTTTATTTCTTTTAATGTTTATTTATTTTTGAAAGAGAGAGAGAGATAGAACATAAGTGGGAGAGGGGCAGAGAGAGAGGGATACACAGAATCCGAAGCAGGCTCCAGACTGAGCTGTCAGCACAGAGCCCGATGTGGAGCTCGAACTCACAAATCGTGAGATCATGACCTGAGCCAGTCGAGTGTGTAACCGACTGAGCCACCCAGGTGCCCCTGTTTCCACATGATTTAACCTCTCCATTGGTCTTGAGCTCTTCCATATATGTATTTATAGTGGGTTTAAAAAATTCCTCTTAAAAATACCTTACTGTGGACTCTCACCTAGTATGAGTAAAAGTTTTTAGTCTAGTTAAAAAAATTCATATAGCCGAGCTTTTTTCTTTATTATTTCAATAAAACTCAGTTTGAGGTATTATTTAATCTTTAACAAGTTTTGAAATACACTTGTTTTTAGGACTTCTAAATTAAAATTCTTTTTCTCCTTTCAGTTGCATGCTGCCATTAGTCACCAGGTTGACCCAGAATTCCTTGGTTTAGGTCTGGGCAGCGTCCTCCTCAACAGCCTGAAACAGACTGTGGTGTCTCTGGCCAGCAGTGCAGGTGTGCTGAGCACTGTGCAGGCAGCTGCCCAGGCTGTGCTGCAGAGTGGATGGTCCGTGCTTCTGCCCACTGCTGAGGAAAGGGCCCGGGCGCTCTCTGCTCTCCTGCCCTGTGCAGGTGGGTTTGGGGATGGGGTGGAGTGGTGGGTGCACAAGAGGGTGCCAAGGGGCATTGGCACTTACCTCACATTGTCAAAAACACTTTCCTTTCCAGTTTCAGGCAATGAAGTAAACATAAGTCCAGGTCGTCGATTCATGATTGATCTTCTGGTGGGCAGCTTGATGGCCGATGGAGGCTTAGAGTCGGCCTTAAATGCAGCCATTACTGCAGAAATCCAGGTATGGTTCTAGGAGTATGTATGTGAGCTGACAGAGGCAGGCTTTACCTGTCAGTGAGCTGAGATTGAAACACTGTACTCAGGTGAGGAAATAACAACATTTTGCAAGAATTATTGAAAAACTGAAACATAAAATGGTTAGTAACATCCAAATATTTTCTGTAATTAAAGCTTTTTTATCTAACTAGTTAAAAAAACTTGAGATATTAAGTATGATAAAATATACCCACTTTTATCTACTTAAATGAATATGACAGATACCCTAATCATATTATGAATCATTTCCATCACCCTAGAAAGTGTCATTGTGCCTCTTTGCACTCCAGGACTCCCATCCTCCCTCAGATTAAATTAGTGTTGCCAGTTCTGATTGCCACATAAATGGAATCATATAGTATGTACTATTTTATGTCTGCTTTATTTTACATTGATAATTTTCAGACTCATCTGTTGTTTATACCATTGAGTATTTCATTGTATGATTATGGCACTGTTTGTTTATTCATTGTCCTGTTGATAGACATTTGATTAAAATTTTTGATTCTGTAAAGCTGCTTTGATCATGCTGTATACAAGTCCTTTAGTGAACATGTGTTTTTCTCTTGCGTAAATACTTGGAAGTAGAATTTGCTAGGTCTTTTGGTGACTGTGTTTTTACAGTTTCCCAAAGTGGCTGTGGCATTTAATTTGAGCCAGCCAATATGAGAGTTCTAGTTCTAGCTCTTCTTGACCTCACCGACATGAGGCATGTCATTCTTCATAAATTTAGATATTCTGGGTGAGGGAAGTGTGGTTTTAATTTGCATTTGTATGTACTTATTGGTCATTCATAGCTTCTTTTGTTGCTTTTATTGTTTCAATAGTTTTTTATCTAAAAACTAACACTGATAAAATTAGATGAAGTAAATACATTGAAAATATCTTTGAAAGCATACTTAAGAAGTACTTTGATTAAATTGAAAAAAAAAATAGGGGCGCCGGGGTGGCTCAGTCGGTTACGTGTCCGACTTCAGCTCAGGTCACGATCTCATGGTTCGTGAGTTCAAGTCCCGTGCCAGGCTCTGTGCTGACAGCTCAGAGCCTGGAGCCTGCTTCTAATTCTACTTCTCCCTCTCTCGCTGTCCCTCCACTGTTCACGCTTTGTCTCTCAAAAATAAATAAAAACATTAAAAAAAAATTTAAATTGAAAAAAAAAATAGAAGAAATCGTATAAATAAGAACAACTACAGTTCTTTGTATAGCTATTATTTTCCAGGTACTATGCTGTGTACTTTATTTTGATTTTCTCTTTTAACTTTGTCAACGGTGTTGAGTGGAAAAAGTGGTTTAAAATTCCATTTTATAGATGTGGACATACGTACCACAAAAGTGTAGTGATTTGCTAAGGTGTTAGGACTAGTGAGTGGTAGGTTTGCTGATTCCAAGCCTCTTCCTTTTCTTCCTCTTCCCCACACAGCTCTGTGTGACAGCTTACCTGATGGGAGCCGTGACAGAGAACAGACAGAGGAAGTCCACGAGTGGGCCAGATATGACCCAAGCAGTATTTTTAGAACCTATTAATTTAGTTAGCAAATGTTTATTCCTCACTTCCTGCTGGACAGAGGGAGGGACCTTTAAGGAGGTATTGGCGGCAGGGTATTGCAGAGGTAGAGAGGCTACAGAGATACATAGATTGTGATCTATATAATCATTAAGCCTAAAAGATAACTAAAAGGCCATTCATTTTAAAACAAAATTGTTATAAAGCTACAGAAAGACGTAAACAAAAACCTCATATTTAAGAATTATTAGTATGCCAATATTGTTAATATTTTTGTTTTATTGTCTGACTTTTGAGGATGCAAATGTTTACTAATGATGTGATTATGAGGCTAGGATTAATTTCAGTGGTGTGTTAATTTGCATCTTTTTTACTCATCAGGTTGCCATGTTTTCTGTTGTATATTTTACTGTCCATTTGTTCTGTTGTTTTGGAGAAGTCTGTCATATGAAAAGGGAATTCCTTCATATTCCTTTTTATTTTTTTATAAATAATCTATTTACCATTTAGGTTTTAGATATTTTTACTATAATTATTAATTATATTCTTTTTAAAAATGTAATTTATTTTGATAGTGTGCATGAGTGGGGGAAAGGGCAGAGAGAGAGGAGAGAGAAAATCCTGAGCAAGCTCCAAGCTGTTAGTGCAGAACCCAGTGCTGGGCTTGATTCCATGAACTGTGAGATCATGACCTGAGCCAAAATCAGAAGTTGGATGGTTAACTGACTAAGCCACCTGGGTGCCTCTAAGTATATTCTTATGGATTATAAGTCATTGAGTAGAGTATAAGAATGATTATTAGGAATGAGTTTTAGAAATGAAATTGTGCTGGTTAAAAGGATGCACATTATTCATTTTTCTGATTTATGTTGCTCTCTTATCCTTAACAGTGGGTAGCCACTGAGGCTGAGTCTTCATCCCTATACCCCTCGAGGATTGGGATGGATTGTTGTTGGTGTTTAGACTGTTCTGGTTTTTGCCATTAGAAAATGCTCAGAAGGAAAGAAATTTTTTGCTTTTTCACCATAAATTTGGTTACTAGAACAATGCTTGGTATATAGTAAGTCCTCAGGAATATTGGTTGTGTTTGGCAAAGATACCTTCTATTTTTGTTTTTTGCCTTTTTGTTTCTTTTTTTTTTTAAATAATAGCTTTATTGAGATCTAATTCACATACTATAAAATTCACTCTTTTACAGTGTATAATTCAGTGGTATACTCACAGAGTTGTGCAACCATCATCACCAGTGATTTCAGAACCTTTTCATTACTTCAAAAAGAAACTCTGTGTCCCTTAACAGTCACACCCCCTATTCCCTACTTGTCTCAACCATTGACAACTGCTAATCTACTTTCTGTCTCCTGAAGAATTTCTAGCCCTACTTGTCTCAACCATTGACAACTGCTAATCTACTTTCTGTCTCCTGAAGAATTTCTAGCCCTACTTGTCTCAACCATTGACAACTGCTAATCTACTTTCTGTCTCCTGAAGAATTTCTAGCTCTGGACATTTCATATAAATGGATTTATACAATACGTGACCTTTTGTGTCTGGCTTTTCACTTAGCCTAGTGTTTTCAGAGTTTATTCATGTCATACTTAATTTTTTAAAATTGCTAAATAATATTCCATTGTATGGCATAGCACATTTTGTTTAAAATTTTTTTTTTCAACGTTTATTTATTTTTGGGACAGAGAGAGACAGAGCATGAACGGGGGAGGGGCAGAGAGAGAGAGGGAGACACAGAATGGGAAACAGGCTCCAGGCTCTGAGCCATCAGCCCAGAGCCCGACGCGGGGCTCGAACTCACGGACTGCGAGATCGTGACCTGGCTGAAGTCGGACGCTTAACCGACTGCGCCACCCAGGCGCCCCGCACATTTTGTTTATACATTCATCAGCCAATGGACATTTAGTTGTTTGTATTTTTAAGTTATGAATAATGCTGTTATGAACATTTGTGTATAGGTTTTTGTTTGGACAGGCTTTTTTTTTCTTATGGGTGTATGCCTAGGAGTGGATTTGTTTTGTTTTATAGTATCTCTGTGTTTATGTTTTGAAGAATGGCCAGATTTTTTTCTTAAGTGTCTGTGCCACTTTATATTCCCAGTAGCAATGTATGAGGGTTCTGATTTCTCTACATCCTTGTCAATGCTTGCTACTGTCCAACTTTTCTTTTATAGCTATCCTAACAGATGTGAATTTCCCTGATGACTAATGATGTCTAACATCTTTTCATGTGCTTATGAGCCACTTATGTATCATCTTTGAAGATACTTCTATTCAAATTCTTTGCTTATTTTTAAGTTGGTTATTTATTTTTTAATTGTTGAGTTGTAAGAATTCTTTCTGTATTCTGAACACATGTTTCTTATCAGATACATGACTTGGGAATATATCCTCTTATTCTTGAGTTCTTGCTTCATATTTGCAAAATAGATAGACTGTGTGTGTATGGGGCAGATCACATTAAGTATTTCTTAGATCCAGTAGCAGGAGAAAAGATTTTAGGGACTTTACAGAAGGAACCTGGAGAACGTCAGCAATGGCAGCCTGGGTAATGGATTTATAGGACAAATAGTCTGTTTAGAAACTGAGCACCTGAGCAGTGGGGTTTCCGACAGTGGATGTGGGCCAGTGTCACCAGGTGGTTTTGTGAGTTAGTGCACAGAAGCTGGGACATCTAGGCTGTGAGATCAGGGCTCAGCTCAGGGTGCATTCACACTTGGTACTAAGATAACTGGTAACCAGTTTCTGTTTTATGAATTACAGGATATGGAAGCCAAAAAAGAAGCACAGAAGGAAAAAGAAATTGATGAACAGGAAGCCAGTGCCTCGACATTTCATAGAAGTAGGACTCCATTGGATAAAGATCTTATTAATACTGGGATCTATGAATCTTCTGGAAAACAGTGTTTGCCTCTGGTTCAGCTCATACAACAGCTTCTTAGGTAAATAGTGTTAGATATATTTTAACAGGAGGATTATTGGTTTTCATAGTAAGATAGTGAGATCTAGCTAGCACTAGGGTCTGAAAATGTTTTGGCTGTTGAGGTATACTCTGAAAATTATGTAGAATAGGTTTTGGGGTAAAGAGCAGACTCTTTTAAGTTTTTATTTTAATTCTAGTTAGTAAACACACAGTGTTATATTAGCTTTAGGTATACAATATAGTAATTGAACAGTTTCATGTATCACCCTGTGCTCATTTTAAGTGCACTCCTTAATTTCTGTCGCCTAGTTAAGCCATCCTCCCACCCCCCTCCCATCTGGTAACCATCAGTTTGTTCTCTGTAATTAAGAGTCTGTTTCTTTGGTTTGTCTGTCTTTTTCCCCCCTTTACTCATTTGTTTTATTTCTTAAATTCCACATATGAGTGACATCATATGGTATTTGTCTTTCTCTGCTGACTTAAGTACTTAGTATTATACTTTCTAGCTCTATCCATCTCATTGCAAATGACAGGGTTTCATTTTTTATGGATGAATCATATTTCATTGTGTATACACACCACATCTTCTTTATCCATTCATCTATTGAGGGACACTCGGGCAGCTTCCCTTTGAATGAGTGTTTTTGTATTTGTAGGATGATTCCCAGATCATAAGGTAGTTCTGTTTTTAACTTTGAGGAACCTCCACACTGTTTTAAGAGCAGACATTAAATATAGATGAGGGGAGAGTTTGGAGCGTGTGAGGTAGAACTGGAGATTCTAAAGATTTTCAAACGAGAAAATTGGAGTGTACGATAAACAGGAAAAGATTCTTAGCCTCATTAGTAAGCAGTAGATGCAAATGCAAATCATTTTGGTAGAACTTTTTTTTTTAAATTGGTTGTATCATTGCCTCATTGCATATGTCATAGAATTATATGTATTACTAAGACAACTTTTATTTTTTTATCTTTTTAATTAATTATTTAATATAATTTATTGTCAAGTTAGCTAACATACAGTATGTACACTGTGCTCTTGGCTTCAGGAGTAGATTCCCATGATTCATAGCTTACATACAACACCCAGTGCTCATCCCAACAAGTGCCTTCCTTAGTGCCCATCACCCATTTTCCCCTCTCCCCCCACCCCCCATCAACCCTCAGTTCTCTGTATTTAAGAGTCTCTTATGGTTTGCCTTCCTTTCTGTTTGAAACAATTTTTTTCCCCTTCCTTCTCACATGGTCTTCTGTTAAGTTTCTCAAATTCCATGTGAGTGAAAACATATGATATCTGTCTTTCTCTGACTGATTTATTTCACTTAGCATAATACCCTTGCAGTTCCATCCACATTGTTACAAATGGCAAGATTTCATTGTTTCTCATTGCCAAGTAGTATTCCATTATATATATAAACCACATCTTCCTTATCCATTCATCTGTTGATGGACATTTGGGCTCTATCCATAATTTGGCTATTGTTGATAGTGCTGCTATAAACGTTGGGGTACCTGTGCCCCTATGAATCAGCCCTCCTGTATCCTTTGGATAAATTCCTAGTAGTGCTATTTCTGGGTAGTAGGGTAATTCTGTTTTTAATTTTTTGAGGAACCTCCACACTGTTTTTCAGAGTGGCTGCACTAGTTTGCATTCTTACCAGCAATTGCAAGAGGGTTCCCTTTTCTCTGCATCTGTTGTTTCCTGAGTTAATTTTAATCATTCTGACTGGTGTGAAGTGGTATCTTGATGTGGTTTTGATTTGTATTTCCCTGATGATGAGCGATGTTGAGCATCTTTTCATGTGTCTGTTGGTCATCTGGATGCCTAAGACAACTTTTAATTAAAATATTTTTTTTTAAATCTTTTTATTTATTTTTGAGACAGAGAGAGACAGAGCATGAGTGGGGGAGGGACAGAGAGAGAGGGAGACACAGAATCCAAAGCAGGCTCCAGGCTCTGAGCTGTCAGTACAGAGCCTGACATGGGGCTCGAACTCGTCAACCACGAGATCATGACCTGAGCCGAAGTTGGATTCTCAACCGACTAAGCCGCCTAGGCGCCCTGACAACTGTTAATTTAAATGCTAAAGTAAGTAAAAGAATGGTGAGCATTATTTCTGAAGGCCCTATCTGGAGGAGGTAAGAATCAGTCAGAGTCAGAATATAAACAGGAACCTTGGGCTGAAGTGATCAGACACTGTTCCTGAAAAATGTCAGCCAACATTTCATTGTCATTCAAAAAGACCAAAAAAGCAAGGTGATTTTTGAAAGGTATTTGTTAGACAATGGAAAACTCTTGGCTTTTCTATTTAACAAAAGTCTTTCCTGTGTAAACTTGGCTCCTGTTTTGTTTCATTTTCTATACATAGAGAAAGTAATCTAGAGTGTTGGCTCAGGTAGTAGCCAAGTTCAGAGAACAGGGGGCTCTGCATGTATGTCCAGAAGAGTGGTGGGTGGTATGCTGCTGGTGTGGGGGCAGCCTGCTGTCCATACCTGAAGCACCAGAATTTACTGGACACATTGGGAACTTTTAAGAGGAAGTTTTAGAGCTAGTTCTTTGAATAGATTATAGTAAATGCTAATTAAAAAATTTTTCCTATTTTTTTTTTTAATCTGATGATTGTTTCTTTTGATCAGTATCTCATACCTTCTGATCTTTAGTACAACAGATTGAAAGTGAATTAACTCAGTGTAGTTGGTGGTAGTGGAAAGACGCTGGGATTTATTCCTAGAAGATTTCACTTGTGACTGCTTGTATAAAATTGGCAAGTGAAACTCTCCCCAGTGTGGTAACTGGAAGAGTAATAACAGGAGCAGTGTTTATAGAGTTAAGGATCAAATGAGAAAATGGATGCTGAGTGCTTTGTAATTAAAAAATGAAGTTCTATGCAGAAGTTTTAAAGCATAAAGCATGTATTTTCTGAAACAATATTGAGTTCTTGAATGCCCTACCCTTTGCTGAGGAGGCTGTGTCAGGACTCCTGGTGTTTGTCAGAGAGTGAGTGTGTGTTCCCTGATCTCGGCCTATGGTAGGTTGCCCGGCCTGTTTATTCCCTTGGTGTGGAGAGACTTGTCTGTTTTACCCATCAGTGCCTGTTACTGTACAGTCTGGAAGTCTCTTGCCATATTTGACTGATTAGCACTTGGAATGTGTCCAGTGTAGCTGAGACACTGAAGTTTTATTTTTTATTAATTAAAATTCAGTTATTTTAATTGAATTATTAGTTATTTATTAAAATTCATATTTAAAACCTTGGACTTGATTCAGTTGTTAGAAAACTTTTAAGTGTGTTTTTGAGTTTAAGTTTTATGTTGAAATAGTATTTTCAATATATTGGGATACTTTATTAATACTGGTTTTACATTTCTTTTTTTCTTTATTAATGTGACTGGCAGAACATTAAACATTTTTTTAAGTTTATTTGTTTATTTTGACAGAGTGAAAAAGAGCACAATCAGGCAAGGGGCAGAGAGAGAGGGAGAGAGAGGATACCAAGCAGGCTCCTCACTGTCAGCATAGAGCCCAGTGCGGGGCTCAGTCTCACAAACTGTGAGATCATGACCTGAGTCGAAATCAAGGGTTCAGTGCTTAACTGACTGAGCTAGCCAGGTGCCCCAGTGACTGGCAGAACATTTTAAATGACATATGTGGCTTCCTGGCATTATGTTACTATTGGACAGCACTTTTTAGACCATCTCATAGGTTGTCTTCTGAACCTTTGGTAACACAGGGAGGAGCTGTCTCCACAGCAGTTTTATAATAATTATATACCTGCTTAAAAAACACAAAAACTGAACCCTGGAAGTAAACAACACTTCACAAAAGTTTTAGAATATAGAGAAAGGAAAATGTATCAACACCTTTCTCACTAACAGAGTGCCTACGATCCAGACTCTTTTCATAAATGTAGAAAGTGTACTTCTTTCATGTAGAGAGAGACTTTGATATTTAATTTTCTTACCTTAAGTGTGATTGAAGATAGCTCAATGTGTTGACTTAGCTGATACAGTTGTTGAAAAATAGTCTAAAGATGGAAGAGATTGTAGGAATGTTTTGTATACTTTATTCCTTGGAAAACAGGTTAAAGAAATTGCAGTTTGCCAAGAATAAGTTGTGAAACAGATTTCAGAGTAATGCTTTAGTCTTACACTGGCAAGAAGCCACAGAAAAATATTTATATAAAATCAAGAGCTATGAAGATTTTTTAATTAGTGAACTCTACCAGAATTATACATTTTGATTATGGTTCAGGATTTTTTATTAAGGAAATAAGTTAACATTTATATTAGTGTCCTTTGCTCCTTCTTGTATAGCATGAAACCCAGATTTTTTCTACTGTCAAGGCAGGGTATCAGGTAGTAGAATAGAAAGGTGAGGTTGACTAGAGGCAAGACCCTGTGAGCACCTACCTTCATTTTGTGTGGATGGAGTATCCCTGTGCAGTAGCCAAGGGCTTCTTGCTGTTCTTTCTTAGCAACTTTTGGATGTGTGTTGGAGTTGTGCTGGAACTCCTCAAATATTTCCTGCTCCTCTTCTTCCTCACAGTGCTGTTAGTTCCAGGAATGAATCATGGGGGCAAGTTCAACTGACAGGTTTTCCACAAGCCTACTGTCAACGTTAGAAATCAAAGGAGTGGAATAGAATTCCTGTCTGTGGCCTGGTGTTATGCAGAGTTCCCAGACTTACCTGCTCAGTGGCAATGCCAGGTGTTGGCTGGCTGGCCCTCACCCGCCCTGAGATGGAGCTACTTTGACAGCAGCCCAGAGCAAGGCTCTGTTTTAGCTCTTTTCTTCCCCTGATTTATTCCTCTGTTCTTAGTACGGGGATCAGGCCTTGTTTGACTGGTGGTGGGACTGTCCCTGGGTGGCAGGGTCTTATCTGGTAGTCTATGTCTCCTCTAATCTACGTTCACACTCATACCGAACTTAATTTCCTCAAACATAAACAGAACATACTCTCCTTTTGAAGCTTCAGGGGCTGACTCAGCATTGCAGAATCTAGTACCAGCAGCCGGGCACTCTATCACCTACAGTGTCCATTCCTCTTCATTCTCTTGTCTTGACTCCCTGCCCTTGTTCCTTTGCAAGTTTCTTGTGGAGCCAGAACATTTTACTACTGTTCTAATTTTACTTTTGGGACCCATGTTTTTGTTTTTGTTTTTTTTTTCCTTTTTCACCCTATTAACTGATGGTTTGTGGCTCAAGTTAGATCCCACTGCTCCTTTCTTTGCTGCTGTATTGTTTGAGCACCTGTTACTCTGACCTGGTCTGTTTGCACCCGCTTTGGTCTTCCTTCCTGTGCTTTCTGAGCCCTGTGTGCCCCCTGCATTGCCCACCTAGGTACTTAACTTGAGTAGGTCTCAAGGCAGATTTGTGAGGCAGATGCAGAAAGGCGAGTAAATCTTGTATTTAAGAATAGTGTCACATCTATATTTGAAATACAGCTTTGGACAAAAATAACGACACAGTTGTTTTTTTCCCCAAAGGTCTGTTTTCTATCATTTTGGATCATTCCACACAGCTCTTTAGAGCACATTTGTAAAGCAAAGGGCATCATTATATCTTTTACAACTTCTGTGCTTCTTTTCTCAGTTTTGACTGAGGTTGTGTTTACTGCCGACACACCTGACTCATATTTGGGGAAGGAAGCCCGCTACAGGTCACCTGGATGCATGATTATATTTCTGAGTTTAGTTTTTGTCGTGCTTTCTTAATACTTTTTTTTTTTTAATAGACATAGCTTGTTAAATTTTGCAATCTTCTTTCCTCTGCATAGAAACATTGCTTCTCAGACAGTAGCCAGATTGAAAGATGTTGCCCGTCGGATTTCATCATGTCTAGACTTCGAGCAACATAGTCGTGAAAGAACTGCTTCATTGGATTTGTTGCTGCGCTTTCAGCGCCTACTTATCAGTAAACTTTATCCAGGAGAAAGTATTGGTCAGACCTCAGATATATCTAGTAAGTTGCTTAAAATTAAAATGTCTTATGTGTATTTTGGGCTTTTTAATTTAGGCCTATTCTACACTCCCAGATGAGTAGTTCTTATATTATTAAATGTGCCAATTTGGGGGGGACTTCATTTTGTATCCACTTTTTTTGGGGACAAATATTAGACTCATCAATATTTTTTGTTTCCTCGTCTTAATATTTAAGTTCTTTGGACATCAAAAATAGCTTCCTTTATGTTCAAGTTAGTCTTAACAGACAATTTATCAGACTTACTCTACGTGTCTGTTATGGAGTGTTGGATACTAACATAATGTGGGAACAAAGTAGTGACATAGCATTTGTTGATCGCACTGGAAAACCAGGTGGGGAGTAATGCAAGGAATGAATCATCATTGGAGGAAGGCTGGGTCTCAGTTATAGCACTGGTTTATTAGCCACTAGACATGGGACTAAGTCTGAGATTTACCAGGGGGCTGTAGGTTGCTCACCTGCAGAGCTGGGATAACATCTGAGGGTGCCTATGAGGATTAAAATAGGATGATATTTAAGCACTTAGTTCTGTGCATGACATAGATTAGAGTACTTTCCACAAGCTCAAAAGGTGGCTCTGTGTAAATTGGCTTTCTCTGTCAAGGATGGAAACATCTGCTGCTGTTAATATTTTTATAGATGTTATATTCTAAAATATCTTAGTTGCTGAAAACTGAAAAGGTTTATATATATTCTAAAATATCTTAGTTGCTGAAAAAATTAGGCATTTGTAGATAGAAAATTTCAGGTTGAAATAGGTGAACTTACAGTTCGAAAGAGACATCTCAAAGACAAAATCATGAGGACTGAAAAGCTATTAAGAGCCTTGTAGGAAGAAAAGTTAAAGATTTTAGGAGATTGAAAAATGCCTAACTTTGTTTATTGGAAGTAATTTGCGAGTGTTAAGACTTGAAATTTGATAACATTTGTGTGTATTAGGTGTAAGGTTTTAAAACTCTATAAATTATGACTTTAGTATTTATTTACATTAAAAAATTTTTCTAGGTATTATATAGTGCAGTGTATGAAAATTTACATAACCAAATTCACTGTTTCTCAAATTCTGTGACATGAAAACAACCAGGGAATATGGGTTAATTTTCTCCTTTGAGAAAATTGTTATACATAAAAGATGTATAGATGAGGGTGGAATCAATGCGATTTATTTACGAAGTAAATTTTAATGGTAAAAATGAAATTTTCTAAATCTTTCTTCAAGGTCCTGAGCTTATGGGTGTTGGTTCCTTGTTGAAGAAGTACACAGCCCTTTTGTGCACACACATTGGAGATATACTGCCTGTGGCAGCCAGCATTGCTTCCACCAGCTGGCGGCACTTTGCAGAGGTGGCCTGCATTGTGGAAGGGGACTTCACTGGTACCTTTTTTATATCCTACCTTCAGACATTTATTTATTTTCAGAGATAGATAAGACTTAAAATTTATCACTTCGTGATAAACCTGCATGCCTTTGCCCCATACATTTTCTAGTCATGTTGGCTTTTCTCCTTTTCTTTTTTTACTTGCTTGACAATTCTGTTGGTGTAGGAGTTGTGTCACTGTAAATGTAATTAGTGATTTAGAGTCATACAGCCATTATTAACATTTCAATAATGAGGTCATTGGGAATTGTCTAATTTTATTTCAGCCCCATAAAAATTAGTTGCACCTTTCAGGACCTTAATAATTTCCAGTATTTCTTAATATGTTTTCAAGTTAGTTCTGTGACACTAGAGCATTCTTATTAAGTGCTTTTTTACTGAAAGTAAACTTAGTTGTAAGCACTTAAGTTTTCTGAATAAAAGACAAGTTCACAGAAGTGTTGAAACACAGTGGTTTTGAAAAGTATTCTTGTAACTCAGAGGGTTCTGTTTGATACCTTTGTTTGTCTCTTTCAAAATGAAAGATAAAATAATCCTGTAGAAATATGCTTTCCTTATTTTGTGATTTATCAGAATTTGAAGATAGAACAAGCTTAGAAAGTAGTTTTATAGGATATATGGTTTTATTTAAATCTTAATGCTGTTTTTTTTTCTTTTAAAATTTAGGTGTTCTCCTTCCAGAACTAGTAGTTTCTATAGTGCTTCTGCTCAGTAAAAATGCTGGTCTCATGCAGGAGGCTGGAGCTGTCCCTCTGCTGGGTGGCCTGTTAGAACACCTGGATCGGTTCAATCACCTTGCACCGGGAAAGGAAAGGGACGATAATGAAGAGTTAGCCTGGCCTGGCATCATGGGTATGACATCTTAACTTCTAGAACTTCTGCTGAGGAAAGTTTATCCTGATCTAAACTATTCTTGCCTTTTTATCCGAAAGGATACTTCACAAAGAGAAACCAATATTTGCCATTTTCACTGATGGGAGTATAAGTGGAGAATCAAGATAATCCAAATCAGAAGAGATTTAGATTATATATAAGAAATGATTTTTCTGTTAATTGTTGTTACTTTCTGAATTGGACTATTTTAGAAAGTTCTGTAGAACCCTTTCTTGGGTGTTGTCTCCAGAAGGTACTGTTGCGGCGATTAGATATAGTCCAGCTTTGGAGGCTGACATCAATATGGGATGACTTTTTAAACTCATTTCTAACTGATGTTACTAAGTTGTGGAATTCCAATATTTAGCTGAGCACTTCCCTATATGTACTGTCTATAGTGCTTACCAAACTGGGATGGAACTTGTCTTCTCAAAGTTTTCAGCTTTGACATTTTTTAAGTGTATGTTACCATACTGTGTATGGTTCTGACTTCCTGGACTCATAGAATTAAATTGAAGTTGTGGTTCATTTGTATTTTGTAGGAAAGCTCAGGCAAGCTGGGCTTTTTTCCCCTTCCATTGTAGACTGTCATCTTCTAACATAGGAGTTTTAAATAAGAAGTAACAACTATCCTGAAGAAAATAACAATAGGATATGGAGCATAGTTTTTAATTTTTTTATATCACTAGTATTTTTAGCACCATTCATTTGTATTTATGAAGTTAAATGTTATTTTTGTCTCTATAGTTAGTATGGTTGAAGGCATTTAATCTGATTAAGCAGTTCAAACTTACTCATTTAAAAATCTTTTTTTATTATGAAATATAGCACATACTCAAAAGTACAGAAAACAGCTCTGTGACTGATCATAGAGAAAATCATTTGGGGCGCCTGGCTGGCTCCGTTGGTTAAGCGTCCGACTTCGCCTCAGGTCGTGATTTCACGGTCCGTGAGTTTGAACCCTGCGTCGGGCTCTGTGCTGACAGCTCAGAGCCTGGAGTCTGCTTCAGATACTGTGTCTCCCTCTCTCTCTGCCCCTCCACCACTCTCTCTCAAAAATAAATAAACATTAAAAAAATTAAAAAAAAAAAAATAACATCCATCCAGATTAAGAAATGGAATGGTGGCAGGAACATCCTCAACACTGCTTCTTGTCTCCTGAAAGATACCTCTCTCTGGTCTTGTGTGGTTGCTGCTCCTCTACCTCTCTTTATCATTTTATCAGACAGGCTTGTGCTCCTTAATAGTTTGTTTAAATATTCTTATGTCTGTTTCTTTTTTTAAATTTTTTTTAAAATTTATTTTGAGAGAGAGCAAGAGTGAGGGAGGAGTAGAGAGAGAGGGAGACCAAGAATCCCGAGTAGGCTCTGTGCTGTCAGCACAGAGCCCCAAGAGGGGCTCAGTCTCATGAGTTGTGAGATCATGACCTGAGTCAAAACCAGGAGTTGTGTGCTTAACCAACTGTGCCACCCAGGTGCTCCTCTTATGTCTGTTTCTTGCTGGAATTAATTATGTCTATTTCTTGTTGGTTTGTAGGGTATGCTTTAGTACAGAATGCCAGGTTTCCATAGTGATTGTGCTGATTTTCATCTCCATAGAGTGTGAGAGTTCTCACCATTCCACCCCTATGCCAAGAGGTCACGTGTCATTTTTTCCCTAGGCATTTTGTCCATAGGATCATTGTAGCAGCACTCTTGGGTGAAAGGAGTGTCCTTGGTCACTCTTCAGGAGTACCACTTTTGTCAAAATCAGTTGACTGTCTCTGCCTGTGTCTATTTCTCATCTTGCAGCTTCCCTTTGTGACTTCTGCACTTGTTAGCACCCTCTGGTGCATTGTTGAATACAAATGGTGATACTGGGCAGCCTTGTCTTGTTTAGGAGCAAAAGAAAAGCTTTCCAAATTTCACACATGAAATATGAGGTTTGTTAAGGGATTTCTTTGTAGAAACCTTTTTAAAAAAATTTTTTTTAAGTTTATTTATTTTTTGAGAGACAGAGAGAGACAGAGCATGAGCGGGGGAGGGGCAGAGAGAGGGGGAGTCACAGAATCTGAAACAGGCTCCAGGCTCTGACCTGGCAGCACAGAGCCCGACGTGGGGCTGGAACTCGTGAACCGTGAGATCATGACCTGAGCCAAAGTTGGATGCTTAACCGACTGAGCCACCCAGGCGCCCTCTTTGTAGAAGCCTTTACATATTAAGGAAGTTTCCTTCTATTCTGCTTTGCAATTAAGTTTTAATTAATCTCAGTGATCATATAATTTTTCTTTTTTCTATTAACGTATTAATTATTGATTTTTCAAAAGTTAAATCAGCCTTATGCATCTGGAATAAAACTATCTTGATCGTATTATATTGGTCATATTAATATGTGTTGCTGGTCTTGATGTGTTTTGCTTTTTTCCAACAATTTTGCATCTGTGCTTGTGAATTGTAGTTTTCTTTTAATGCCCTATAAGTTGCTGATAATCACCCCTCCACTAACAAAGAGCCTGTAATTTAGGAACATGACAGCTTCCCATGCAATCTCTGTTAAATTTCTGTTTACAGTCTGTCAGCTGAGAATATTAGCTTGTTGGTAGAAACTATCTGAGGGATCCAGTAGTACATAAACATAACAAGACATTTAAAGTTTTAGTAAGACAGGCTGTGCTAGTCTCTTAGAGTTACTTAGAGAATGTTCTTTCCTCTTCTTTTTTTTTTCCTCCCCAGAAGGGTATGTATAAGATTGGTAGAATTTGCCAGATAATCATCTTGATCTGTAGTGTTGTGAACAGTTTTTTGGTTTTTTTTTTTGGTTTTGGGGGTGGTAAGATAGAGTGGAAACCCAACTTTTTTTTTTTTTTAACTATGGTGAAGTATACATAACATAAAATGTGTCATTTTAACCATATTTGAGTTTTCCATTCTGTGGCATTAAGTACATTCACGTTATTGTCCAACCAACACCACCATCCAGTTTCAAAACCTTTCATCTCTCCTGAATTGAAACTCTGTACCCATTAAACATTAACTCTCCATTCTCCACTCCCTCTCACCCTTGACAACCACCATTCAACTTTCTGTTTCTGTGAATTTGACTACTCGAGGTAGGTCATGTAAGTGGAAGCATACAGTATTTGTTCTTTGGTAATTGTCTTACTCTATTTAGCATATCTTCAGGGTTCATCCATGTTATAGCATGTGTCAGAATTTCCTTCCTTTTTAAGGCTGGATAATGTTTAATAATATTGCAAACAAAATGGTTTATCCAGTCATCTCTTGATATACACTTTGGTGGTTTCCACCTTTTGGCTGATGTGACTAACGCTGTCATGAACATGGGTGTGCAAATGTCTGTTTGAAGCCCTGCTTTCACTTCCTTTGGGTTAGAGGCTAAAAGTGGGATTGCTGAGTCATATGGTAATTCTGTGTTTAACTTCCCACCATAATGTTTTCCATAGTGGCTGTTCCATTTTACATTCCCATAGGCAGAGTACAAGGAAGGGCTCTATTTTTTCACATCCTTGCCAACACTTGTTTTTTTCTGTTTTATTGATAACAGCCATCCTAATGGGACAGAGTGGTATTATAATGTAGTTTTGATTTGGTTTTCCTTAATGGTTAGTGATAATGTATGTCTGTTCTTGTGCTTATTGGCCATTTGCATATCTTTGGAGAAGTGTCTATTCAAGTGTTCTTCCTATTTTTGAATCAGGTTTTGTTATTGTTGCTATTGTTGAATTGTAGGAATTTGTTATGTATTCTGGATGTATATGATTTAGTTATATTTTCTCCTTATGTGTGGATTGCCTTTTCATTTTGTTGGTAGTGTCCAGCGATGTTTAATTTTGATTAAGTCCAACTTAACCTAGTTTTTCTTTTGTTGCCTATGCTTTTGGTGTCCTGTTCAAGAAATCATTGCCAAATTATATGTCATGAAGGATTCCTCCTGTTCTTTTCTAAGAGTTTGATATTTTATAGTTTTAGCTCTTCAAATCTTTGATCTGTTTTAAGTTTTGTATATGGTGTATAAGGTAAGGGTCCAACCTGATTTGTTTGCGATTGGATATTCAGTTTTCCTAGCACCCTTGTAGAAAAGATTGTCCTTCCCCTATTGAATGGTTGTGACACTCTGTCCAAAACATTTGACCATATATATGAGGATTTATTTCTGAGTTCTGTATTCTATTCCATTGATCCAGTTGTCTGTCTTTATGCTGGTGCTACTCTGGTCTTTATTATTTCTTTTCTTCTTTCTTAGGGTTTAATCTGATATTTTTCTAGCTTTTAGAGAAATGATGTTTGTTCATCGTGAAAACACAGATAAAAGTAGGGGAGAATAGGATAATGAACCTGGATTTACAAGTATTCACATTTCAGCTTCTCCTCCACTTAACTTAGTGATTGAATGATTGAATCATTTTAAAGCAGATCTCTTTAAGACATTTTGACACACATTACCTGTTAATGATTAGAACTTTTTTTGGTAATAAAACCTTAATATCATTATTCTGTCTAAGATTAATAGTGATTCCTTAATGTTACATGCAGTCTATGTTCCATTTTCCTGGATTATCTAAAAAGGTCTTTTTATTAGTGGTTATTTTGAATCAGCATCTAAATACGTTTTGCATGTTATAGTTGGTTGATATGCTTCCAGTCTCTTTTTCATTTAACAGTGTATCTCTAGGCCCTCCTCTTTGTCTCTGTGGTCATACTCTTTATTTGTCAAAGAAGCAGGGAATTTGTTCTGGAGAATTTCATATTTTCTGAATTTGGTTGATTGCCCTCTCTTTTAGTCTAATATCTCTCAGTTACACTTTCTCTAAACAGTTGGTTATATGTATAGGGGTGATGAGGTTTGGATGCAGATTTGGATTCAGTTTTTGATAGAGTGTGTCTGAGGTCATGCTGTGTGTTTCTTGTTTCATTGGCTCTGAGGCCTGTGATTCTGTGTGACACCCACCTTCAGTTCTGTTCAGATGGACCAGGGAGTTCATATACAGTCTGTCTTCTATAAAATCCCCTAGCAACCTTGCCTTCATTTGTTTGGGTAGTACAAAGTACAATTTGTACAGGTAAGGACATGATCCTAGCTTGACTCCCCTCTTCAATCACCTCCCTATATCATTTTCCAGTGATACTGAGTTAATGTCCTAGCACTTTGAAAGGTGACCAGTGAGGCATTCTTCCTTCATCTTCCCCTTCATTCCTCCCCTCCTCCTCTGTTTTTATTTTATTTATTTATTTTTTATTTACTTATTGTTTTTGAGAGAGAGTGAGCCTGGGAGGGGCAGAAGGAGATGGAGAGTGAGAATTTAAGCAGGCTTCATGCCAACACAGACCCTGACTCAGGGCTCAATCTCCTGATTGTGAGATCATGAGCTGAGCCGAAATCAAGAGTTGGACACTTAACTGACTGAGCCACCTCGGTGCCCCTTTTTAAAATTTTTGACTATCGTGAACTCTTAGAATTTTATTGATTTAATGTTTATTAACTTATTTACTTTTTTGCTTTTTTTCCCCCTACTATATATATTTAAAGGTATAAATGCCCTTAAACACATATTTAGCTCTAGAAGTGTGGATCTATAGTATTTTCATTATCATTCATTGTATTTTTTCTATAGACATTTTTTTCTGGGAAGTCAAATATGAATTTTTATTTTATTTTTGTTACCTATTTGTAATTTAACTGCATTGTAGTCAGTGCATATGCTCTGTAACTTTATTTCTTTGAAATTTTTGGGATTTGCTTTATTGCCTTATACATAATCAGATTTGCTATTCATGCTGCTCATGTGATATTGTTTTTGTTTTGTTTTATAATCATTGCATGTTCTTTGTGCATTTATTTATTTTTTAATGTTTTTATTTATTTTTGAGACAGAGAGAGACAGAGCATGAGCAGGGGAGGGGCAGAGAGAGAGGGAGACACAGAATCTGAAGCAGGCTGCAGGCTCTGTGCTGTCAGCCCAGAGCCCAACGCGGGGGTCGAACTCACAGACTGTGAGATCATGACCTGAGCTGAAGTCGGACGCCCAACCAACTGTGCCAGCCAGCCGCCCCAAATCATTGCATATTCTTAGTGAATTTTTGTTTGTGGTATTAGTTACAGCAAGAGATATGTTAATCTCCTATTGGATTTGTCTATTTCCCTTTATAGTTTTTTTTTTTTTCAAAAATTTTTTTTTTCAACGTTTATTTATTTTTGGGACAGAGAGAGACAGAGCATGAACGGGGGAGGGGCAGAGAGAGAGGGAGACACAGAATGGGAAACAGGCTCCAGGCTCTGAGCCATCAGCCCAGAGCCCGACGCGGGGCTGGAACTCACGGACTGCGAGATCGTGACCTGGCTGAAGTCGGACGCTTAACCGACTGCGCCACCCAGGCGCCCCTCCCTTTATAGTTTTTTTGCATGATTTGTTCTATTGCTTTATCTCTTGATCTATTGATTGATTGATTTTGGTTTCTGTATATGCAGAATCATTTTTTACAGGTCAGAACTGTAGAAATAATGAGGAGGTGACACAGATACGCAAAGCTGATTTGGAGAACCACAATAAAGATGGAGGCTTCTGGACTGTGATTGATGGGAAAGTATATGATATAAAGGACTTCCAGACACAGTCATTAACAGGAAATAGTATTCTTGGTAAGGCCTCACTTTCTACTTCATGGTTAAAAGTTACAGCATGTGCCATTTTGAGCAGAGTATTTTGGCTTTTAAGCAATCAGTTGAGTATATTGCTCCACCCCCCACGTTTTAATCTACTGGTGACTTTGGTGTGCGGCCTATCAGCGAATTCAAACAGGTTTGAAGAATTCCTTATCATTTTGTATTTGTTCCAACACCTGTTGAAACTTGTTTCAAATCCTGAGTTGGCGCAGGCAGCTCTGGGAGGGGATGAAAGATCATTATTATACTTTGGTAACCCTCACACTGGAGTCACCTGCCTGATCTGTTTCCTACTTGACATTTCTACTATTGGTGTGTAAGCAAATTGTATTGAAATAATGTTGCTTTTGTTTTTTTTGTTTTAGCTCAGTTTGCAGGGGAAGACCCAGTGGTAGCTTTGGAAGCTGCTTTGCAGTTTGAAGACACCCGGGAATCAATGCATGCCTTCTGTGTTGGCCAGTATCTGGAGGTGAGGCTGTGTGCGTGGGCATCATGGTGAACGTCAGGGGAGACCTCCTCTGTATATTTGTGATAGGTGGTTTTTACCTTGAAGTATTATTGATAATGGGGCCTTTCGGTGGAGGTGCGTGTCATTAAGTGATACATATGAAGATCCTTTAGAAGTTTTTTCATAAATGAATTTATTTACACTTATTCGTGTTAAGATTTATGAAGTATTGGTCTTGAAAAATTATTGTAAAAGTTGTTAATTTGTAACACATGTAGACACTTTTCCACACACAAAAAGGGGTTAACCTTTGGCCTTTACAGTTTTATTGTAAGCTTATGTAGAAATTTGAAGTGGCTTACTATCTTGAGATATATATTTTTGGGGGAAGAATTATCTAGTAGCATAATTCTTTAGAATAGAAGTATGTCCTACCTATGCATGAGCTTTGGAGTTTATATGTTGGGATTGGTTTTCCAGGTATAGATCCATAAGTAATAAAATTTATTAAATGCCACATAGGTAAGACTTAAAGCATTTCATAGGGAGAGATTGACTTTGCTTGTAAATTATCTAATAAGACTGGCAAAGTTTTTTTTCATTTGATCTCTTTTCTAACTGGTTTCTTTTTGTTAACATAAATTTATACCTCCACATATTGTGGTCCTAGTTCACTACTCACAGCAGTCCTTTCATATTTTTGGGTTTTTGGGGGTGTTATTTATGCATGTAACAATTCAGTATATTTTCTGAAGTATACAGTCAATCTGTAAACTATTTGATTCTTTAAGGAATTATCTAGTTTACCTGTTGTTTTTTAAATTTTTTAAAAAGTTTATTGTGTGTGTGTGTGTGTGTGTGAGAGAGAGAGAGAGAGAGAGAGAGAGAGGAAGGGGGAGAGAGAGAAACAAGGGAGGAACAGAGAGAAAGGGAGAGAGAGGATCCCAAACAGGCTCTGCACTGTCTGTGCAGAGACCCAGGTAGGGCTCGAACTCACAAACCGCGAGATCTTGACCCAAGCCGAATCAAGAGTTGGACACTCAACTGATTGAGCTACCCAAGAGCCCCTCTAGTTTACCTGTTTATCTGAGCTTTGGTTTTACCACAGTAGATCTGTGTGTTTACCGTTTGCTTTGTAG
Organism: Lynx rufus; assembly: GCF_022079265.1. Lineage (NCBI taxonomy): Eukaryota > Metazoa > Chordata > Mammalia > Carnivora > Felidae > Lynx > Lynx rufus. The sequence goes on from NW_025814836.1 coordinate 761,089, forward strand.
GGTGTGCCTACAGCACACAGCATGTATAGCAGCATAATAGGATGTAGGAAAAGGGTATCCAGAGCATCTGCTTCTCTTCCTCATGGAACTTTGTCTTGTTTAGGGACATAAGCTGTTGCTCTTTTGGTTTTTATGTTTCAATTAACCCTGTTTTCTCAGACTGATGATGAAATTTATCTTTCCAAGCCTGACCAAGAAGTTGTTACCATACCAGATCTGGGAAGTCTCTCTTCACCTCTGATAGACACAGAAAGGAATCTGGGCCTACTTCTCGGATTACATGCTTCCTATTTAGCTATGAGCACACCACTGTCTCCGGTTGAGATCGAATGTGCCAGTAAGAAAAATTTGCTTTCTGCTAACAGATTAGAAGGTATTTTAGCGGAGTCTTACGTGCTATTTAGAATAGGAGAAGAATCAACACAGTTGTTGGTGAGTAAAAATAAGGATCGTGGGACTATGACACTAAACCAATGAAATAGAAATAGTTGTGAATGGCTTTCATTTGCTCTCATGACCTGTGGCAGCAGAGGAAGCTAACAGGTGCATGGAAATATCAGTCCTATGCGTGCTCTCACTTTTGCTTCCTGTAACAGATGGGTTCAACTTGGCTGTCGTCTCCATGTGACATGGATTGGCTGTTCCTATTGGGGATAATATTCTTTTTGAGGATTGTGTTTTTACTAGACCCAAATATCTTTTGGGATTGCGACCTTTTTAATGACCTAAAGTAATAAAATTTCACTATATTCCATAAGATGGATTTAAAGTTTTGTTTACATATTCCTACATTTCTCTGTCTGCCAACCATCCAGCAAGCATTTACTGAGTAAATACTCAGTATGAGTTACCATGCTAGGTGCTCAATGCATTAAGTGTGCATTAGACACTTTTCTGCTTTTAGGTGCTTTTGTGTGATGATAGAGCAGTACACAGGGTAGAAGAGCATGAAATGGAGACATTTGTAATTTGTTCTGATGGGGAAGAAACCCCATCAGAGGTGAAGGAGTAAGGACATTGGAGTCCCAGAAAAGTGAGTGTGTGAATCTTCTGGGCAGAAATACAGGTGTGTGAGGAGCATTTGTTAAGAAAAATAGGGCTTCCTATTGCTTGTGTATGTGTACTGTCAGGAGAGAATGCTAGTGGGCAAGGATGGTCAATGTACTTGGTCAGCCCAGCCTTCCGGAACAAGCCTTTGGTGTGCATGCTGGGCATTTTGCTGCCTGCAGAGCCTCTCAGGGGGATGGACTCATCCTTTCCCTCAAATATTTGTAGTATGGGGAAGATACATTTCTTCTAAATCAGCAAAGAGGGTGGGAAATGAGAAGAGTCAGAGTAGAATTGATCAGAAAGTACTATGGGCCCTGGTAGGTGAGGCCTAAGCCATCAGAAACCACCTTTAGAGCAGTATCTTTGAGAGATTAGAGGGAGTTCTAAATGTAGAGACCTAGGGAAGGTCATGATCATATTTGTGTTTTAGAATTAATGTAGCACTTAGGAGAATGCTCCTGGATCTTCTAAAATCTAAATTTTCAGTAAAAGAACATGGAGTACATCCCAGATTTGATTGCTTGGGTTTTGGAGGACTATTTTGATAACAGAAGTCATTGAAAAAAATTTGTAGCAATGAACAAACTGATTCTTCATTTTTTTTGGTGAATCTCACTCCAGTTATCTTAGCAATTAGAATGAGCATCCACACTGGCACTGATGCATATTCTTGTGTGTCTAGCCATGCCTCACGCAGGTCTCCTTTGTGAGACACACATAGTCTACTGGGTCTCCAGTCTCCAAGGATCTGTCTCTTACTAAGGTCCCATGTTATATGATTAGTAGTCTCTCATTTTTATTATTAGATTAATGCTCTAGGGAAATATGTCCTGCCCTGAGCATGTTTTTTCTTTGTAGTCCCCTTCTCATGTGCTGCTTTCCTACCTGGATGCTCAGTGTTTTTATCTTTATCCAGATCTCCGCTCAGTTGTCACTTCCACAGAAAATCCTTTACCGACTCTTGCAGTAGTGGAGGTCTATACTCTTGTACCAACTGTAGTACTTTGTAGCATACAGTTATCCTAATTGAAATTGAGTGATTGCTTGTGTAAGTGTTGCCTCCATGCTGCTCTCCCTAGTAAAATGCAATGCCCCAGTGTTCCCACAGTATCAGTAGAATCAGTCAGCTCCATGTTTTACTGGGTATCTAGAAAAGTTGTACTGGAACTATTATACTGAGTTCTGATACCATGCTTAAGATGTAGTGAATAGCCAGAAGTGTTAACCTATTTTCATGCAGACATAGGAATTATAAGCCAGTCTATATAAATGTTAGATGTGACTCTTTAATATGAATGATGCTGAAATTTTCCTCTTAAATCAAATACTCACTTCTTATCTTTTATATCAATGTTTATTTCTGAATAGTACACTCAAGTTTCTCTTTAATGTTTGCATATGCACTTTCTAGAGTGGCTTCAGTCATCCATCTTCTCTGGAGGCCTACAGACCAGCCAGATCCACTATAGCTACAATGAGGAGAAAGACGAGGACCATTGTAGCTCTCCTGGAGGCACTCCTGCTAGCAAGTCCCGACTCTGCTCTCACAGACGGGCCTTAGGAGACCATTCCCAGGCATTCCTGCAAGCCATTGCTGACAATAACATACAAGATCACAATGTGAAGGTGAGTGAGGCCTTCCCACACTTAGTATCCTTGGTTTACCGTAGAACTTTGATATGTGAACACTTTCATGTTCTCTGATTTGCTTAGCACAGACTTTAGTTACATATTATTTGTAGGGCTGGTTTTGAGGTAAGAGGCTGGTTCAGTTCTTCTGGGTGCCTGACTCTTGACTTCAGGTCAGGTCATGATCTCAAGGTCATGAGATAGAGCCCTGTGTTAGGCTGTGCACTGGGCATGAAGCCCGCTTAAGGTTCTCTCTCTCCCTTTGCTTCCTCCCCTGTGTGCATGTGCGCTGTCTTTAAAAAAAAAAAAAAAAAAAAAAGAAAAAGAAAAAAAAGGCTGATTCAATTCAATATGTCAGTGATGTTTTAGAAGCATTGCTGATTGCAAGTACATTAGAAATTGTGGCATGTAGTTTGGAATTTATGAGGGCGTGTTAGGTGGCTCTGAAGTTACCCTCCAGCTGTTTCTGTTACAGGACTTTCTGTGTCAAATAGAAAGGTACTGTAGGCAGTGCCATTTGACCACACCAATCACTTTTCCTCCTGAGCACCCTGTGGAAGAGGTTGGCCGCTTACTATTATGTTGCCTTTTAAAGCATGAAGATTTAGGTATGAATCTTGACATTTTAGCTATACTATACATTTTTCAACTGACATGCAATGTGCATTCATTCTTACGCTGCCCCTTTTTAAAAATGTCTTTTACAGGTCACGTGGCATTATCTTTAGTTCACGCAGGAACCCTTGGTATTGAGCAAGTAAAGCACAGAACATTGCCTAAATCAGTAGTGGATGTTTGTAGAGTTGTTTACCAAGCAAAATGCTCACTCATTAAGGTAAATACATTTTTATTCTTTTTTTTTTGTGCTTTGCAGATAGTTGGTAAAATATTTGTTAAGTTGTCTTTTCTTATTTAACTTTGTAGACGCATCAAGAACAGGGTCGTTCTTACAAGGAAGTCTGCGCTCCAGTCATTGAACGTTTGAGATTCCTCTTTAATGAACTAAGACCTGCAGTTTGTAATGATCTCTCTATAATGTCCAAGTTTAAACTGTTAAGTTCTTTGCCCCGTTGGAGGAGGATAGTTCAGAAGATAATTCGAGAACGAAGGAAAAAGAGAGGTAAAAGATGGGAAGATACTGTCAAAGTGTGTGCTTTTCCCCAGTATATTTGAGTCTGTGATTTGAGTGAAGCTGTTTGCTACTGCTTAGTACATGTGGATTTCCACAACTGCCATGATATTTTATGTGTATTTATGATTAAATAGACAAATCCTGCTTATTTTTCCTAGACATCAGATAATGATACAACTTTGCTATTGAGTATGTTATGATTTGGTAATTACTAAATTGATGCTGTACAAGGTAAATACTATAAACTTTATTAAATTGATGAGGAAGAGGAAGTTTTTTTTTTTTTTTTTTTAATCGTCCTGGTAAATGAGATATATGAGAATGTTTATTCTTTTAGTTAATCTTGCCATTATTGTAAGGAAATGTTTTCCTTTGGAAATATTGAGTATTCTGATACATGGAGAATTGTTATAAAAGGAACTAAAAGAATTACTAATATTTTCAGGAAGCAACTGTTTAGGGATGTGGAGAATTTTTATATTAAATGAGCAAAATTTGAGTACAAGTACATGAATTTGGAATTTGGTTAATTATGATTATAAAAATTTTTATATTAAATGAGCAAAATTTGAGTACAAGTACATGAATTTGGAATTTGGTTAATTATGATTATAAAAACGTTTTGCAGAAATTTCTGATTATATTCTTATGAATTATACCAATTTATTCACAGATAAGCTTATTAAACTATTATTTACTGAGTTTTTGATGGACATTATGAACAATGATGTCATAAAAGACTAACTTTGTGTTAGAAGCCATCCTGAATTGATTGTTCTTGAGAAAACTCTTAACCACAACAATTTGCCTGAATTTTAGAGATGCTCTGAATCAGGAAATCATGGTAGGAATGCTTCTGAGATCCCCTAACCTAACCTAGGTAGTGAGGAAATTCATAGTAGAGGCACAGGCCTGGGAGACCACCATCTCAGCTTGAGGAACAATGATGCCCTCACCACCTGGCCATCGCCTCCATGGATTCTGAGGCCATGTTGTCACCTCTTAAAGTTTCTTGTTGTGGGTTTAAATATTTAGTTGTGTAAGTTTGAAGCTGTTTTTGTTTTTATTTTAAGAAAATCAAATAACTTATAAATGATTATTACTGGTGCTGTGTTAGGCTCACCAAAAGCACCCTTAAATTTGATGATTCACTGGACTCAGAAGAGCTGTTATACTCACAGTTACAGTTTATTACTGTGAAAGGATACAGATTAAAATCAGCAAAAGGAAAGGCACATTGAGGGAAATCCAAAGAAAACTAGGCCTAAGCTTCCAGTTCCCTCCCAGTGGAGCTGCATAGGGCCGTGCTTAGTTCTCTCAGCAGTGATGTGTGACAGCATGTGTGAAGGGCTGTCAGCAAGGATGCTCATCTGAGCCTTGGCATCCAAGATTATTATTGTGGGTCAGTCACAGAGACATATGGGGCCTGCATGGTTACTCTTAGTTATTTAGACTCTAGCTTCCACAGTAGAAACAGGTGATAACTGTAAGTCACATTCTTAGCATAAACTGTCTGTTCAAACTGGAAAACATGGCCTTAGACCTCAGGCATACAGAAACAATTTTCTCAGGCAGAACATGTCAAGGACTTTGGATCTCAGTTCACAGGGGATGGCCAAGTGCTGAAAGGACAGTGTTTCTTGGGAATTTGCAGAGTTTGGGCAACCCAGACCTGCTGTGTTAGTGTTTACTGCTCATGTGTATTATTAATTATATTCCTTATTATATTACTTGCTGAGAAGAAATAAACTAAAAGTCTTGAAAGGGAGCAAAAATATGAAAGCAACACCACATATCATATTGAAAATTCGATAGAAATTTCCCAAATTAAAGAGACTATAACATAGTAAAAGGTATCCAGTTAATTCAGTTCAGTTGCATAGTGGTGACAGATTCATTGCATTGGTCCAGAGTGGGCAAGCTGGGGACAAATGCAGGTTGCTGCTTGCTGTATGTTGCCCATGAGCTAAGATTGGGTTTTGAATTTTAAAGTTACTTTTTAAAAAACCAAAAGAAGAATAATATGTTTGACACATGGAAATTATATGAAGTTTAAATTCAGGCATCTGTAAATAAAGTTAGCTGCTTTTCAGCTTGCAACAGCAGAATCCAGTATTTGCAATAGACTGGCCTGCAAAGACTAAAATATTCACCATCTATCTGGCCCTTTAAGAAAAAGTTTGCTGACTGCTGGGCTTCTCTTTCTGTATGACCATCATAGCACCTTCTCCATCTTTCTATACATGATGTGGAGTAGCAGAGTGTTATTATTGAATGTCATGTGAGAATAATCATGATAGTTTTTACTTTTGTAGTTTGAGCATTTCAGTTGACAGTGGTATTTACATGTTTGAGTAAAATAGGTCCTTTACCTTCATGCATATTTAATACTTCTTAATTTAAAATTGTATATAAATAAATGAATTTTATAATGAAAGATGTTTTTAATCATAGTTCCTAAGAAGCCAGAATCTACAGATGATGAAGAAAAAATTGGAAATGAAGAGAGTGATTTAGAAGAAGCTTGCATTTTGCCACATAGTCCTATAAATGTGGATAAAAGACCCATTACAATTAAATCACCTAAGGTGAAGTATTTTCTGTGATTCTGAGGCTGGCTGAATAGAAACACAGCACATAGCAAGGGAACCCATAAGTATTGTCACTTTGTCCTTGAGCGTCTATAGGATAGAGAGTGTAGTGGGTTATTATACATATGGGTGACCGCCCCAGTCATGCCTAACACACTTGATTTATGGTGTCCTGGTTAGATCGATAGCTGGAAAAGTGTTCCCTTTTACTTTTAGTAGTACATTATATCATTATTCATTTGCCATTCATTCACTGAATGTATACTTTGCTCTAGAAACTGTCCTGGTCACATAGGCTGTTGAAACCTATGATAATTTAACTTTGTATACCATGTTAGTCTGTTCCAAAGTATGTAAGTATAGAGATTATAAATTCATTTATAAGCCTATTTATGGCATAGTTATTTTTGCCATAAATTAGTTACTTAATTTTAAGTATTTTGCCAATTTAAACGTACTTGCATTTATTTATAATTTATTTGAGTAACTGTTTCAGAGCCCATGTTAATAAGGTAAACTAATGGTGAAAATGGCTTTCCTTTGTCAGGATAAATGGCAACCACTGTTGAGTACCGTTACAGGTGTTCACAAATACAAGTGGTTGAAGCAGAATGTTCAGGGTCTCTATCCACAGTCTGCGCTCCTCAGTACAATTGCTGAATTTGCCCTTAAGGAAGAGCCAGTGGATGTGGAAAAAATGAGAAAGTGCCTACTAAAACAGGTAAAATTTGCTAAAAACATTCTTCTCTGCATGGGATAATATACACAACATTTAACTGTATGCATTCATATTTTGCAGTTGGAGAGAGCAGAAGTTCGTCTGGAAGGGATAGATACAATTTTAAAACTGGCAACCAAAAATTTCTTACTTCCATCTGTGCAGTATGCTATGTTCTGTGGATGGCAAAGACTTATTCCTGAGGGGATTGATATAGGGTAAGACTTTATTATAACATTTTTTCTTAATAAGGGAAATGCTGGCAACAAGACATTATTTTATTGAAATTAAAAGTCTGGCAATATTCTGATTTTTTAATGTTTATTTATTTTTGAGAGAGAGAGAGCGCAAGTGGGGCGGTGGGGGGTGGAGGGAGTGGGCAGAGAGAGAGAGAGAGAGAGACAGAATCTGAAGCAGGCTCCAGGCTCTGAGCTGTCAGCACAGAGCTCCACATGGGGCTTGAACTCATGGACTGTGAAATCATGACCTGAGCCAAAGTCGGACGCTCAACTGACTAAGCCACTCAGGTGCCCCCTTTCTGGCAATGTGCCAAGTAAAATTCTTTATCTTTGTTTGAAAGGGAACCTCTTACGGATTGCCTAAAGGATGTTGATTTGATCCCACCTTTTAATCGGATGCTGCTGGAAGTAACTTTTGGCAAGCTATATGCTTGGGCTGTTCAGAATATTCGAAATGTTTTGATAGATGCAAATGCAAAATTTAAAGAGCTTGGTGAGTTAAAAAAAAAAATCTGATGTTTAAAAGGCTGTATTAAGATTGCTGTTGAAGTATTGCCCGTAATCATGTTAGCATTATCTTATAGTTTGGCTCTTAATTATATGTTGTGGAAACTTACAAATGCTAATTTTTTGCTCTTTGAGAAGACTTTAATAACTTTGTACATTAGAATGATAATCTTTTAAGAAATTTTTATTTTTATATTTATAGATATATAAATATATTTATATTTTATTTTTATTTTTTGAAAGTGTGCACACACGTTCCTATGTGTGGGGTCAGGGGCAGAGGGAGAGGGAGAGAGAGAATCTTAAGCAGGCTCCCATGCCTAGTGTGGAGCCCCAACTCAGGGCTTGATCTCATGACTGTGAGATCATGATCTGAGCTGAAATCAAGAGTTGGACACTTAACTGACTGTGCCACCCAGGTGCCCCTAGACTGATACTCTAAGCTGCTTTAAGGTTTCTCAAATTTTAAATGGAACTTTCAAAATTCAGCAGAAGACACAATTTTGTAGTGTCCTAATAGTAAGCTTTTACATTTTAACATTTTCATGTGTATCACTAACACCATATACCCTAAAGTGTATATCCTTTATTAATACTTAATTTATTGAATAGTTTGAGCACCTGCAGAGAAATGCTAGGATTGGTTTTGTGGAAGAGAAGTGAAATATGACTCTTGTATATGAAATAAAATGAGTAAGCCACCAGGGATATTTAGAGGAGCTGCATGTTAAGTTTTGCAGACAAATGGAAATAGGTATATGTGGATTGATGGTGGTAGGATTATTGCAAAGCAATGAACAACTGCCTGATGTCCACACTCTTTGGAAACCCATTGAAAAACATAGTTTTTAAAAAATTGCTATTGTTTTCCTCATCTGTATGTTCTTATATCCACATGCAAGAAATTTATGTGGGTGCTAATGCCATTTAGGTATCCAGCCTGTCCCTCTACAAACCATTACCAATGAGAACCCGTCAGGACCAAGCCTGGGGACGACCCCACAAGCTCGCTTTCTCCTGGTGATGCTCAGCATGCTCACCCTGCAACATGGTGCAAACAACCTGAACCTCCTGCTGAACTCTGGCATGCTTGCCCTGACACAGACAGCACTTCGGCTGATTGGTAGGTTGACACTAGTCATTTATGAAAATGCCAAGGTTTTTCCTTCATCTTTTCTTTCTCTTTATAAATTTTTTTTATTGTGGTAAAATGAAAATAACATAAAATGTATCATTTTTTTACAATTATTTTATTTTTATTTTATTTATTTTATTTTTTTCAATATATGAAATTTATTGTCAAATTGGTTTCCATACAACACCCCGTGCTCATCCCAAAAGGTACCCTCCTCTATACCTATCACCCACCCCCCCTCCCTCCCACCCCCCATCAACCCTCAGTTTGTTCTCAGTTTTTAAGAGTCTCTTATGCTTTGGCTGTCTCCCACTCTAACCTCTTTTTTTTTTTTTTTTTTCCTTCCCCTCCCCCATGGGTTGCTGTTAAGTTTCTCAGAATCCACCTAAGAGTGAAACCATATGGTATCTGTCTTTCTCTGTATGGCTTATTTCACTTAGCATAACACTCTCCATTTCCATCCACGTTGCTACAAAGGGCCATATTTCATTCTTTCTCATGAGGGTACAAAAAAGTTATGTAACTAGATACTGGTAATGCTTGTACAACACTGTGGATATGCTTAATGCTAATCAATTATAAAGTTGTTTAAAATGATACACTTTACTCCTGTATCCCTTGGTAGTAAAATGTATTATTTTAAACAACTTTATAATTGATTAGCATTAAGCATATCCACAGTGTTGTACAAGCATTACCAGTATCTAGTTACATAACTTTTTTGTACCCTCATGCAAAGCTATACCCATTTAGTGGCAGCTCCTGATTTCCCTCTCCCCCAGCTTTTGGCAACAACAAATCTGTTTTAAGCTCTGTAGATTTTCCTAATCTGAATATTTCATATAAATATAATTTTTATATTTCATATAATTTTTAGCCTTCTGTATATGGCTTATTTCACTTAGCATGTTTCAGTACTTCATCTCTTTTTATGGTTAAAATATATGAATATACTACATTTTATTTATCCTTTTATCCATGGTTGGACATTTGGCTTGTTTCTACTTTTTGGCCATTGTGAGTAATGCTGCTAGGAACATTTGTGTACAAGTTTTTGTTTGAACACCTGTTTCCATTTCTTCTGTTATATACCAAGGAGTGGAAGTGCAGGGTCATAAGGTTATCCTATGTTTAACATGCTAAGGAACCTCCAGTCTTTTCCCTAGCACTGCACTATTTTCCATTCCCCCTCAGCAATGGACTGGCTTCTAGTTTCTACACATCTTCACCAACAGTAGTTTTTCTCTGGATGGATCAAGGCCATCCCATTTGCTATGAAGTGGTATCTCATTGTGGTTTGATTTACATTTTGCTAATGTAAGGACATTGAGCATCGTTACACATGTTTGTTGGTCATTTGTATATCTTCTTGGAGAAATTTCTTTTTTTTTTTTTCTGGTGTGTCAGTTCTGCTTTACTTTTTTTTTTTTTAATTAAAAAAATTTTTTTTAATGTTTATTTATTTTTTAGAGAGAGAGACAGAGTGTGAGCAGGGGAGGGTCTGAGCAGGCTCCAGGCTCCTAAACAGACTCCAGGCTCTGAACTGTTTTCACAGAGCCTGATGTGGGACTTGAACTCGCAAACTGCGAGATCATGACCTGAGCTGAAGTTAGACGCTTTAACCAACTGAGCCACCCAGGCGCCCCCTTTTTTTTAATTAAAAAAAATTTTTTTTTGTATTTTAATTTACATCCAAGTTAGTTGGCATATATTGCAATTATGGTTTCAGGAGTAGAATCCAGTGATTGATTCATCCCCTATGTATATAACACCCAGTGCTCATCCCAAGTGTCTTCCTTAATGCCCCTTATTTAGCCCATTCCCCCCACCCACAACCTCTCCAGCAACCCTCAGTTTGTTCTCTGTATTTAAGGGTCTCTTATGTTTTGTCCCTCTCCTTGTTTTTATATTATTTTTGCTTCCTTTCCCTTATGTTCATCTGTTTTGTATCTTAAATTCCACATATGAGTGAAGTCATATGATATTTGTCTTTCTCTGACTAATTTCACTTAGCATAATACATTCTAGGTCCATCCACGTAGTTGCAAATAGCAATATTTCATTCTTTTTGATTGGTGAGTAATACTCCATTTTGTGTGTGTGTGTGTGTGTGTGTGTGTGTGTGTGTGTGTGTACATTTTGATACGTTGGCTATTGTCAATAGTGCTGCTATAAACATTGGGGTGCATGTGCCCCTTCAAAACAGCACGCCTGTATCCCTTGGATAAATACCTAGTAGTGCAATTGCTGGGTTGTAGGGTAGTCCTTTTGTGATTTTTTGAGAAACCTCCATACTGTTTTCCAGAGTGGCTGCACCAGTTTGCATTCCCACCAGCAGCGCGAAAGAGATCCTCTTTCTCTGCATCCTCACAAACATCTGTTCTGGCCTGAGTTGTTAATGTTAACCATTCTGACAGTTGTGAGGTGGTATCTCATAGTGGTTTTGATATGTATTTCCCTGATGATGAGTGATGTTGAGCATTTTTTCATGTGTCTATTAGCCATCTGGATGTCTTCTTTGGAGAAGTGTCTATTCATGTCTTTTGCCCATTTCTTCACTGGATTCTTTGTTTTTTTGTGTGTTGAGTTTGTTAAGTTCCTTTATAGATTTTGGATACTAACCCTTTATTTGATATGTCATTTGCAGATATCTACTCCCATTCCGTTGATTGCCTTTTAGTTTTGTTGATTGTTTTCTTTGCCCTGCAGAAGATTTTTATCTTGATGAGGTCCCAATAGTTCATTTTTGCTTCTGTTTCCCTTGCCTCCGGAGACGTGTTAAGAAGTTGCTGTGGCCAAGATCAAAGAGGTTTTTGCCTGCTTTCTTCTCGAGGATTTTGATGGCTTTCTGTCTCACATTTAGGTCTTCCATCCATTTTGAGTTTATTTTTGTGTCTGGTGTAAGAAAGTGGTCCAGGTTCATTCTTCTGCATGTCGCTATCCAGTTCTCCCAGCACCAGTTGCTGAAGAGACTGTCTTTATTCCATTGGATAGTCTTTCCTGCTTTGTCAAAGATTAGTTGGCCATACGTTTGTGGATCCATTTCTGGGTTCTTTATTCTGTCCCATTGATCTGAGTGTCTTTTTTTTCTGTCACTACCATACTGTCTTGATGATTACAGCTTTATAGTACATCTTGAAGTCTGGGATTGTGACACCTCCAGCTTTGGTTTTCTTTTTCAGGACCATTTTGGCTATTTGGGGCCTTTTTTGGTTCCATCCAAATTTTAGGATTGTTTGTTCTAGCTCTGTGAAGAATGCTGGTGTTATTTTGATAGGGACTGCATTGAATATGTTGATTGCTTTGCGTAGTATTGACATTTTAATATTTTTTCTTCCAATCCAGGAGCATGGAATATTTTTCCTTTTTTTGTGTGTCTTCTTCTATTTCTTTCATAAGCTTTCTATAGTTTTCAGTGTATAGATTTTTCACCTTTTTGTTTAGGTTTATTCCTAGGTATTTAATGTTGTTTGGTGCAATTATAAATGGGATTGATTCCTTGATTTCTTTTTCTGTTGCTTCATTATTGGTGTATAGAAATGCAGCCAATTTCTGTGCATTGACTTTATATCCTATGACTTTGCTGAACTCATGGATCAGTTCTAGTAGTTTTTTGGTGGAATCTTTTGGGTTTTCCATATAGAGTATCATGTTGTCTGTGAAGAGTGAAAGTCTGACTTCCTCCTTGCTGATTTGGATGCCTTTTATTCCTTTGTGTTGTCTGATTACTGAGGCTAGGACATCCAATACTATGTTGAATAACTGTGTCGAGAGTAGACATCCTTGTCATATTCCTGACCTTAGGGGAAAGGCTCTAAGTTTTTCCCCATTGAGGATATTAGTGGTGGGTCTTTCATATATGGCTTTTATGATCTTGAGGTGTGATCCTTCTATCCCTACTTTCTTGAGGGTTGTTACCAAGAAAACATGCTATATTTTGTCAAATGCTTTCTCTGCATCTATTGAGAGGATCACGTGGTTCTCGTCCTGTCTTTTATTGATGTAATGTATTACATTGATTATTTTGCAGATATTGAAGTAGTCCTGCATCCCAGGTATAAATCCCACTTTGTCGTGGTAAATAATTCTTTTAATGTATTGTTGGATCCAGTTGACTACTATCTTGTTGAGAATTTTTGCACCCATGGTCATCAGGGAAATTGGTCTGTAGTTCTTCTTTTTAGTCAGGCTTTGGGTTTGGAATGGAAGCTTTCCTTACATTTCTATTTTTTGGAATAGCTTCAAAAGAATAGGTGTTAACTCTTCTTTAAACTTTTGGTAGAATTCCCCTGGAAAGCCATCCGGCTCTGGGCTCTTGTTTCTTGGGGATATTTTTGATTACTAATTTGATTTATTTACTGGTTATGGGTCTGTTCAAATTTTCTATTTATTCTTGTTTCAGTTTGGTAGTGTATATCTTTCTAGGAATTTGTCCAATTCTTCAGATTACCCCGTTTATTGGCATATAATTGTTCATAATATTCTTTTATTATTGTTTGTATTTCTGCAGTGTTGGTTGTGATATCCCCTCTTTCATTCTTGATTTTATTTGGGTCCTTTCCTGTTTCTTTTTGATCAAACTGGCTAGGGGTGTATCAACTTTGTTATTTTTCAAAGAATCAGTTCCTGGTTTCATTGATTTGTTCTGTTTTTTTTTTTTATAGCATTGATTTCTGCCCTCATCTTTATTATTTCCTGTCTTCTGCTGGTTTTGGGTTTTATCTGCTGTTCTTTTTCCAGATCTTTAAGGTATAAGGTACGTTGTGTATCCGATCTTTCTTCCTTCTTTAGAAGGTCTGGATTGCTATTTACTTCCCTCTTATGACTGTCTTTGCTGTGTTCCAGAGATTTTGTGCTGTGGTGTTATCATTTTCATCGACTTCAATGTACTTTTTAATTTCCTCTTTAACTTGTTGGTTAACCCGTTCATTCTTTAGCAGGATATTCTTTAGTCCAAGTATTTGTTGTCTTTCCAAATTTCTTCTTGTGGTTGATTTCAAGTTTCATGGTGTTGTGGTCTGAAAGTATGCATGGTATGATCTCAATTTTTTGTACTTGTTGAGGGCTGATTTGTGTCCTAGTATGTTATCTGTTCTGGAGATGTGCAGAGATCCATGGAGATCCATGCGCACTTGAGGAGAATGTGTATTCTACTGCTTTAGGATGAAATGTTCTGAATATATCTGTTAAGTCCATCTGGTCCAGTGTGTCATTCAAAGCCATTGTTTGCTGGTTGATTTTCTGTTTAGATGATCTGTCCATTGTTGTAAATGGGATATTGAAGTTCCCTACTATTATGGTATTACTGTCAATGAGTTTTTATGGTATTATTGTCAATGAGTTTCTGTATGTTTGTGATTAATTGATTTATATATTTGGGTGCTCTCACGTTTGGCGCATAAATGTTTACAGTTGTTAGGTCCTCTTTGTAGATAGACCACTTAATTATTATATGATGCCCTTCTTCATCTCTTGATACAGTCTTTATTTTAAAATCTAGTTTGTGTGATATAAGTATGGCTACTCTGGCTTTCTTTTGTTGACCATTAGCATGATAGATGGTTCTCTATCCCCTTATTTTCAATCTGAAGGTGTCTTTAGGTCTAAAATGGGTCTCTTGTAAACAGCATGTAGATGGATCTTGTTTTCTGATCCATTCTGTTACCCAGTGTCTTTTGATTGGAGCATTTAGTCCATTGACTAATATTTTCAGGAAGCAACTGTTTAGGGATATGGAGAAATTTTTATATTAAATGAGCAAAATTTGAGTACAAGTACATGAAATACTTTGGAATTTGGTTAATTGTGATTATAAACACGTTTTGCAGAAATTTCTGATTATATTCTTATGAATTATACCAATTTTTTCACAGATAAGCTTATTAAACTATTATTTACTGAGTTTTTGGTGGACATTATGAACAATGATGTCATAAAAGACTAACTTTGTGTTAGAAGCCATCCTGAATTGATTGTTCTTGAGAAAACTCTTAACCACAACAATTTGCCTGAATCCTAGAGATGCTCTGAATCAGGAAATCATGGTAGGAATGCTTCTGAGATCCCCTAACCTAACCTAGGTAGTGAGGAAATTCATAGTAGAGGCACAGGCCTGGGAGACCACCATCTCAGCTTGAGGAACAATGATGCCTTCACCACCTGGCCATCGCCTCCATGGATTCTGAGGCCATGTTGTCACCTCTTAAAGTTTCTTGTTGTGGGTTTATTTAGTTGTGTGATGTTTGAAGCTGTTTTTGTTTTTATTTTAAGAAAATCGAATAACTTATAAATGATTATTATTACTGGTGCTGTGTTAGGCTCGCTTATTTGCTGCTCTGCTTCATCCCTGCTTGCCGTCGTGGCAGCCATTTGAGATTGCATCTCAACTATAGCATCTTTAACTTTGCCCTGACTAGATTTTATATAGTTTACCTCTGCTGAAATGGATTCTATGCTTTTTTCAAACCCAGCTGGTATTCTTATTATTGTGATTCTAAATTCTGGTTTAGACATCCAGCTTGTGTCTGTGTTGATTAAGTCCCTGGCTGTCATTTCTTCCTGTCCGTTCTTTTGGGGTGAATTCCTTAGTTTCATCATTTTGGAGGAAGAAAAAGATTTCATAAAATAAAAAGTAAAAATTGAAAAAATTACCAACAACACAAAAAATCAAATAAAGGATGTTGGATGCTAAGTGCGTTTTGGTCTGGTTGTTGAAAGAAGCATGACAGAATAGAGAAAAGAGGGAAAGAAAAAGGGAAAAAATAGGAAAACGTTTGGAAATTAAAAAAAATACAATAAAATAGAATAAAATGAAAGGATGGAAGTAAATGGAATAAAAAAATTACAAAAAATTACAGTAGAAAAAAATTAAAAATCTTTTTTTTTCAATATATGAAATTTATTGTCAAATTGGTTTCCATACAACACCCAGTGCTCATCCCAAAAGGTGCCCTCCTCAATACCCATCACCCACCCTCCTCTCCCTCCCACCCCCCATCAACCCTCAGTTCTCAGTTTTTAATAGTCTCTTATGCTTTGGCTCTCTGCCACTCTAACCTCTTTTTTTTGTTTTTTTCTTTTTCCTTCCCCTCCTCCATGGGTTTCTGTTAAGTTTCTCAGGATCCACATATGAGTGAAAACATATGGTATCTGTCTTTCTCTGCCTGACTTATTTCACTTAGCATAACACTCTCCAGTTCCATCCACGTTGCTACAAAGGGCCATATTTCGTTCTTTCTCATTGCCATGTAGTACTCCATTGTGTATATAAACCACAATTTCTTTATCCATTCATCAGTTGATGGACATTTAGGCTCTTTCCATAATTTGGCTATTGTTGAGAGTGCTGCTATAAACATTGGGGTACAAGTGCCCCGAGGCATCAGTACTCCTGTATCCCTTGGGTAAATTCCTAGCAGTGCTATTGCTGGGTCATAGGGTAGGTCTATTTTTAATTTTTTGAGGAACCTCCACACTGTTTTCCAGAGTGGCTGCACCACTTTGCATTCCCACCAACAGTGCAAGAGGGTTCCCGTTTCTCCGCATCCTCGCCAGCATCTATAGTCTCCTGATTTGTTCATTTTAGCCACTCTGACTGGCGTGAGGTGATATCTGAGTGTGGTTTTGATTTGTATTTCCCTGATAAGGAGCGACGTTGAGCATCTTTTCATGTGCCTGTTGACCATCCAGATGTCTTCTTTAGAGAAGTGTCTATTCATGTTTTCTGCCCATTTCTTCACTGGGTTATTTGTTTTTCGGGTGTGGAGTTTGGTGAGCTCTTTATAGATTCTGGATACTAGTCCTTTGTCTGATATGTCATTTGCAAATATCTTTTCCCATTCCGTTGGTTGCCTTTTAGTTTTGTTGGTTGTTTCCTTTGCAGTGCAGAAGCTTTTTATCTTCATAAGGTCCCAGTAATTCATTTTTGCTTTTAATTCCCTTGCCTTTGGGGAAGTGTTGAGTAAGAGATTGCTACGGCTGAGGTCAGAGAGGTCTTTTCCTGCTTTCTCCTCTAGGGTTTTGATGGTTTCCTGTCTCACATTCAGGTCCTTTATCCATTTTGAGTTTATATTTGTGAATAGTGTGAGAAAGTGGTCTATTTTCAACCTTCTGCATGTTGCTGTCCAGTTCTCCTAGCACCATTTGTTAAAGAGACTGTCTTTTTTCCATTGGATGTTCTTTCCTGCTTTGTCAAAGATGTGTTGGCCATACATTTGTGGGTCTAGTTCTGGGGTTTCTATTCTGTTCCACTGGTCTATGTGTCTGTTTTTGTGCCAATACCATGCTGTCTTGATGATGACAGCTTTGTAGTAGAGGCTAAAGTCTGGGATTGTGATGCCTCCTACTTTGGTCTTCTTCTTCAAAATTACTTTGGCTATTCGGGACCTTTTGTGGTTCCATATGAATTTTAGGATTGCTTGTTCTAGTTTCGAGAAGAATGCTGGTGCAATTTTGATTGGGATTGCATTGAATGTGTAGATAGCTTTGGGTAGTATTGACATTTTGACAATATTTATTTTTCCAATCCATGAGCACGGAATGTCTTTCCATTTCTTTATATCTTCTTCAATTACCTTCATAAGCTTTGTATAGTTTTCAGCATACAGATCTTTTACATCTTTGGTTAGATTTATTCCTAGGTATTTTATGCTTCTTGGTGCAATTGTGAATGGGATCAGTTTCTTTATTTGTCTTTCTGTTGCTTCATTGTTAGTGTATAAGAATGCAACTGATTTCTGTACATTGATTTTGTATCCTGCAACTTTGCTGAATTCATATATCAGTTCTAGCAGACTTTTGGTGGAGTCTGTCGGGTTTTCCATGTGTAATATCATGTCATCTGCAAAAAGTGAAAGCTTGACTTCATCTTTGCCAATTTTGATGCCTTTGATTTCCTTTTGTTGTCTGCTGATGCTAGAACTTCCAACACTATGTTAAACAACACTGGTGAGAGTGGGCATCCCTGTCATGTTCCTGATCTCAGGGAAAAAGCTCTCATTTTTTCCCCATTGAGGATGATGTTAGCTGTGGGCTTTTCATAGATGGCTTTTATGATGTTTAAGTATGTTCCTTCTATCCCGACTTTCTGAAGGGTTTTTATTAAGAAAGGGTGCTGGATTTTGTCAAAGGCCTTTTCTGCATCGATTGACAGGATCATATGGTTCTTCTCTTTTTTTTTGTTAATGTGATGTATCACGTTGATTGATTTGCGAATGTTGAACCAGCCCTGCATCCCAGGAATGAATCCCACTTGATCATGGTGAATAATTCTTTTTAAAATGTGTTGAATTCGATTTGCTAGTATCTTATTGAGGATTTTTGCATCCATATTCATCAGGGATATTGGCCTGTAGTTCTCTTTTTTTACTGGGTCTCTGGTTTAGGAATCAAGGTAATACTGGCTTCATAGAATGAGTCTGGAAGTTTTCCTTCCCTTTCTATTTCTTGGAATAGCTTGAGAAGTATAGGTATTATCTCTGCTTTAAACGTCTGGTAGAACTCCCCTGGGAAGCCATCTGGTCCTGGACTCTTATTTGTTGGGAGATTTTTGATAACCGATTCAATTTCTTTGCTGGTTATGGGTCTGTTCAAGCTTTCTATTTCCTCCTGATTGAGTTTTGGAAGAGTGTGGGTGTTTAGGAATTTGTCCATTTCTTCCAGGTTGTCCAGTTTGTTGGCATATAATTTTTCATAGTATTCCCTGATAATTGTTTGTATCTCTGAGGGATTGGTTGTAATAATCCCATTTTCATTCATGATTTTATCTATTTGGGTCATCTCCCTTTTCTTTTTGAGAAGCCTGGCTAGAGGTTTGTCAATTTTGTTTATTTTTTTAAAAAACCAACTCTTGGTTTCAAAAATCTTTTTTATAAAAACATAATTTCTGTTTTCACAAATAAGAAAAGAAAAAAAAATTGAATAGATGGACCAGCTAACAGAATGAAATATGAATGAAATTACATCCTGTTTCCTCTAGCAGTCAAACTATGAAGCACTTTATAGTCATTCAACTAAGCAGGCAGAGAGCCTTGTGGTGGTCATCTAGAGCTTGGCTGGCACAGTTGGACATGGTTTTGTGTAATGGCTCCATTCTCCACTGGATGGTGCTTCTTAGCTTACTGGGGTGGATCGTTGTGGTGCATGAACATGTGTATGCACATGCGTATGATAGGTGAAAATGGTGTCACCCAGGTCCCCAGTCTCTAGTATCAGAACTCCGTGCTCTCATGTACCGGCAATCAAGCACCCTTTCTTTGTCTCCGGCTTCCATCCACTCCCTGCTTTTATACTGTATGGGACCACGCTGTCAGTGTGCAAGGTTGCACCTCCCTCTTGAATTTCATTTCAGATGAGGCTGTGTTTCCAAATCCCTTCTGAGGGCCCTGTGGCTTTGACCTGCTCAGACCCTCTTGGGGAGGGTCTCACTGAGGAATGGCCAGTTGCCAGCCTGCCCTCAGGAATGTTCGCATGATGGTACTGTTGCAGATGCCTAGATACTGTGGCCTAGATATCTGTGGGTGCCAGCCAGCCCCAGAAAAAGTTTGTGTGATTGTGTAGCAGCAGTGTTTCAGGGATTATGGTAAATCACAATACATATCTGGTGCCAGGCTTCACAGCCCCCTAACATCATGTTCCAACACCAGCAAATATGGCTGTTCTATGGGTTCCATTGGGACCTTTGCCTGTGGGGAGGCTGCATAGCCTCTACCAAATGTCCTCTCAGCAGGGGAGCTACCTCTCCTTATGTGGCCAGAGGACCCCCTCAGACCTTGCTGTTTGCTCCTGGGGATTCGCCCATCTCACCAGAGCTCTGCCACATATCGAGAGTTTCAACTCTGTATCTCCGTTTTATAGAGTCCTAATGGTATTTACAACCTTCCCCTTTCTCCTTCCTCCCTTTCTTGTTCAGTCCCTTATGGGTGTTTCCACTCTCTTTCTCTCAGTTACTTTCAGTTGGAGTGCTTTTCCCCTACTCTTCCCTCTGTCTCTGTCCTCTCTCTGCAAGCAAAAATAGCTCCCTACCCTCCGTGGCTTTTCTCTTTCCCATTTCTCCTCTCCATGCTGCATCCCTGCTAAGTTCTGTGGCTTACGTTATGCAGATTGTTGTGTTGATCCTCATATCAGTTTTCTGGGTGTACAAAATGGTTTGGTGCTTATCTAGCTACATTTCTGGAAGGAGAGAAGCAGAAAACTTTCAGCTGCTCTGCCATCTTGGCCTCTCTTCTCTTGCTTGGAGAACTTGCTATTCAAAACTTTTGCCCAGTTTTAAATTGAGGTATTTGTCTTTGTATTGTTGAGTTGTAGGAGTCCTTTACATAGTCTGGATACTAGACCATTATCAGTTATATGATATGAAGATATTTCCTCCCACTCTGTGGGTTGTGTTTTACGCTGATGCACAGAAATTTTAAATTTTGGTGAAGTCCAATTTGTCTGTTTTTCTTTTGTTTCTTGTGCTTTTGATGTCATGTTCAATAAACCGTTGCCAAATCCCAGTTAATGGGGATGGCTCACTGTGTTTTCTTTTTTTAAGTTCATAGTTTTAGTTTTTATAGTTAAGTCTTTAGTCCATTTGTAGGCAATTCTTACTACGGTGTGAGGTAAGAACTCCTTTTACTTCTTTTTGTTATCCAGTTGTCCTAGTACTGTTTGTTGAAAAGACTTCTTTTCCCAAGGTCTTGGCCCCCTTGTGAAATCATTTGACTATAGTTATTACAGTTTATTTCTAGACTCTCTATTTTGTTGGTCTGTATGTCTGTCATTATGTCAGTACCACATTGTTGTGAACACTAGCTTTGTGGTAAGTTTTGAAATAAAAAAGTAGTTTTCCAACTTTATTTTTCTTTCTCAAGATTATTTTAGCTATTTTGGGTCCTTAGCATTTCAGGAATTCAGGTCCATAGGAATTTCAGGCCTGGCTTTTCCATGTCTGGAAAAAAATAGCTATTGAGATTTTCTAGAGGTTGTATTGAATCTGTAGATTGTGTTAGGGAGTATTGGTATCTTAACAAATATTAAGTCTTTCTTTCCATGATCATGGGATGGCTTTATATTTATTTAGGTCTTCTTTCATTTCTTTGAACTGTATTTTATAGTTGTATTGTTATAGGGTAATGCTGGGCTCAGAGTGAGTTAGGATTTGTTGCATTCTATTCTATTTTTGGAGAGTTAGAGAATTGGTATTAAGTCTTCTTTAAAAGTTTGGTAGAATTCATCAGTTATGCCATCTGGCTCTGGGTTTTTCTTTGTTGAGAGGTTTTGATTACTGATTCAGTCTCTTTACTTATTCTAGGTCTACTCACATTTTCTATTTCTTCTTAACTCAGTTCAGATCATTTGGGTGTTTCTAGGAATTTATCCATTTCGTCTAGGTTAGCTAATTTGTTGTTGTATAGTTGTTCATATACTCTCTTACCGTTCTTTTTATTTCTGTAGAATCAGTAGTAATGTCCTCACTTTCATTTCTGGTTTTAGTTATTTGCATCTTGTCTCTTTTTTCTTTCTTTTTTTTTTTTTTTATTTTTATTTTTGGGACAGAGAGAGACAGAGCATGAATTGGGGAGGGGCAGAGAGAGAGGGAGACACAGAATCGGAAACAGGCTCCAGGCTCTGAGCCATCTGCCCAGAGCCTGATGCGGGGCTCGAACTCACGGACCGCGAGATCGTGACCTGGCTGAAGTCGGACGCTTAACCGACTGCGCCACCCAGGCGCCCCATCTTGTCTCTTTTTTCTTAATCTACCTAAACGTTTGTCATTTTTTTGATATTTTCCAAAAAACTGACTTTTATTGATTCTATTGTTTTTTAATTATCTCTGCTCTAGTTTTTATTCTTTCTTTCTTTCTACTATGGGTATATTATTGTGTTCTTATTTTTCTAGTTCCTCCAGGTGTAGAGTTAAGTTACTGATTTGAGATTCTTCTTCATTTTTGTTAAGTTTATTTATTTTGAGAGAGAGAATGTGTGTATGCAAGTAGGGGAGAGGCAGAGAGAGAGAGAGAGAGAGAGAGAATTCTAAGCAGGCTGTGTACTGTCAGCGCAGAGCCCAGTGTGGGGGTTAAACTCACGAACCATGAAATTATGACTGGAGCTGAAATCAAGAGTTGGACTTTTAACCCACTGAGCCACCCAGGCACCCTCTTCTTTTTTCAATGTATGCCTCTGTAGATAACAATTTCCCCAATAGCACTGCTTTTCTGCATCCTATAAGTTTTGGTATGTTGTGTTTTTGCTTTCATTCGTCTCAAAGTATTTTTTTTAATTTAAATTTTAGTTAATTAACATACAGTGCAATATTGGTTTCAAGAGTAGAATTCAGTGATCATTACTTATGTACAACACCTAGTGCTCATCACAAGTGCCCTCCTTAATACCCATCACCCGTCTAACCCATCTCTGACCCACCTCCCTCCATTAACTCTTAGTTTGTTCTCTATCATTAAGAGTCTCTTGTGGTTTGTTTCTCTCTTTCTTCTTTCCCTCCCTTCCCATATGTTCATCTGTTTTGTGTCTTAAATTCCACATATGAGTGAAATCATATGGTATTTGTTTCTCTCTCATAGACTTATTTTGCTTAGCGTAATATATTTTAGCTCCATCACATTGCTGCAAATGGCAAGATTTCATTCTTTTTGATGGCTGAGTAATATTTCAGTGTGTGTGTGTGTGTGTCTGTGTGTGTGTGTGTGTGAGAGAGAGAGAGAGAGAGAGAGTGAGAGCGAGAGAGAGTGTTTTTGTGTGTGTGTGTATACCACAGCTTCTTTATCCATTCATCAGTTGATGGACATTTGGGCTCTCTCCATAGTTTGGCTATTGTTGATAATGCTGTAAACATTGGGGTGCATGTACCCCTTCAAATCTGTATTTTTGTATTCTTTGGGTAAATAACGGTGCAATTGCTGGATTAGTAGGATACTTCTATTTTTAGCTTTTTGAGGAACCTCCATACTGTTCTCCAGAGTGGCTGCACAAGTTTACATTCCCACCAGTAGTGTAGGAGGGTTCCCTTTTCTCCACATCCTTACCCACGCCTCTTGTTTAGCCATTCAGATAGGTGTGAAGTGGTATCTCATTGTTTTGATTTGTATTTCCCTGATGATGAGTAATGGTGAGCATTTTTTTCATGTGTCTGTTAGCCATCTGGATGTTTTTGGAAAAGTGTCTATTTACGTCTTCTGCCCATTTCTTAACTGGATTATTTGTATTTTGTGTGTTGAGTTTGATAAATTCTTTATAGATTTTGGGTACTAACAAAATTTCTCTCATGATTTTTTTTTACTTTGGGTGGTTAAGTGTTTGTAATTTAATTTCCATATACTTGTAAAATTTGTAGTATTCTTTTGTTATTTCCAGTTTCATTCTGTAGTTGTTGGAGAAGGTAATTGGTATGATTATAGTATATTTCAGTTTATTGAGACTTGTGGTCTAGTATACGGGCTATCCCGGAGAATGTTCCATGTACCCTTGAGAAGATTGTGTATCCTGCTTTTTTTCAGTTCTGTATATATGTGTGTCTATTAGATCTGATTGGTTTCTAATGTTTTTTGTGTGAACTGTGAAATACTTCAGCGTCAGTCTTCTAAGTCCAAGTGAAAAAGCAAGGCTTTCTTAAGCTCTTTGGTCTTCTCAATCTTTGTGTCCACATGACCCATTCAAAAATATGCATCAGTCTAGAAAACAGTCAGCCTCTATGAGTCATGCATCTGATTTCGTAAGACCTCATGAGTAATTAAAAAATGCTTTTAAAAAGTCTCAAACTTGTATTTCCATCTAGAAATTGCCTCTCTTTTTATATCATCTCCCTTTTTTCCAGAGGATCCAAATAGGTAAAAGTCATAGCACAAATTATTAATTATGGGGGCCTTTGTTAGGAGTTTAAATTTCAACCTTCCTCCTGGCTACAGAAAGCAAGGGAATTGTGTCCCATGAATACATATCTGTATTTACCGCTTTCCTTGATCAGGATTATTTTTCTTTAATATAAGATATTATAAGCAGGGTGCTTGGGTGGCTCAGTCAGTTGAGTGTCCAACTTCAGCTCAGGTCATGATCTCATGGTTCATGGGTTCAAGCCCTGCAACAGGCTGTGTGCTGACAGCTCAGAGCCTGGAACCTGCTTCGGATTCTTTGTCTTCCTCTCTCTCTGCCCTTCTCCTGCTCATGCTCTATCTCTCCCTCTCCCTCAAAAATAAATAAAAACATTAAGAAAAAAATTATAAGCACATAATACTTTATATTAACTTTATGTATGCATCAGATATCACAGCCACAAAATACAAAAGCACTTAAAAAAAGGTCCCCCTTTTTTTCTTATTGCAAATGTACTCAAATCCTTTGCAGTAAATTTGGCATTTATAGGGTTAGC
Organism: Lynx rufus; assembly: GCF_022079265.1. Classification (NCBI taxonomy): domain Eukaryota; kingdom Metazoa; phylum Chordata; class Mammalia; order Carnivora; family Felidae; genus Lynx; species Lynx rufus. Next base: position 785,454 of record NW_025814836.1, read on the forward strand.
ATTATATCTGCCAGGGGAGCTCCTAGCTGGAATGTAACAGATGCCCTTTTTGAGGTCTCACTGAGGCACCATTGAGCTGGGCTGAAGAAAAGAATATTTTTTTTCCTAGTAAAACTGGGGAAAAGCTTTACTTTATCTAAAGCTTTACTCCAGCCCTAAGAATTGAATAACTGTTTTTTTTTAAATCCCTTTTGGAGGAGAGAGGATCACAGACTATGTACATTTTTGACCCACCCAAGCCCACCTTTGGGAATGTTTGGGCACCTTTTCCTCCCACTTGGAGGAGAGAACAAAGACTGAAGGAGTTACCAGGACTGTACTTTCCCCCCACCTCAAGTTAGCCAACAAGACCAAAAGCAGCCAGGGGATCCAGCACGCTCATTCCTGGGGTTAAATTCACTATTTTAAAATCCATTTGTAAATTTTACTTCTTGTAGCTGATGGTTCAGCTTCTGTTTTTTTTTTTTTTTAATTTTTTTTTTTAACGTTTATTTATTTTTGAGACAGAGAGAGACAGAGCATGAACGGGGGAGGGTCAGAGAGAGGGAGACACAGAATCTGAAACAGGCTCCGGGCTCTGAGCTGTCAGCACAGAGCCCAACGCGGGGCTCGAACTCACGGACTGCAAGATCATGACCTGAGCCGAAGTCGGCTGCTTAACCTACTGAGCCACCCAGGCGCCCCACTTCTGTTTTATATTATGGATGATTTCATTGCCATCAAGGACTAAATATTCATCATACTCCACCCCTTCATTCTTCCTTTTACCAAACAATACTTACGCAATATTTCAGCTAGTCAAGGTTGTTCTAGAGATTCCTACTGCTGCCATCCCTGTGTCAGAGTCCCTAAGACCACGCCCAGATTCAGTGCTTTGTGAGAAGACCTTATCAGACTCCGGGTATAGTCACACTGAGGGCTAAGATTTACTACAGTGAAAGACTAGGAAGGAAAATCAGTGAAGGGAAGAGGCACATGGGAAAAGTCCGGGAGAAACTGACACGAGTCCTGTCCTAGTGGAGTCACACAGGATGAAGTTCATTCTCAGCAAAGAGTTGTTGATTGTACATGTGAAATGTTGTCTACCTGGGAAGCTCATGAAAGACTCAGCACCTAGGATTTGCACAGGGGCAGGTCATGTAGGCACCTCCTGGCATATACCCAAATTCTAGACCCCTAGAAGGAAGCAGGTTTAAGCAGAGACCACATTGCACAAATAGTTTAGGCACTGTGAGGCCTCTTATCAGGGAGGGGTGGGAGCCCTCCTGAGATCCAGGTTCCCAGAGGCCAGCTGAGGGCTACCTTGCAAGCCAGCCCTTTCTAAGGACAGTGGTATCAGGCCTGCTGTTCTTAGCTCTTTTCTGCATAGTATCATAATTAAAGTTTGTTAATTTCTCATTGTTAGACATTTAGGTGGTTATCCTTTGCTTTACTATTCTAATAAAACATGTGATGAGTATTTTTCTAACTTAATCATTTGCTTTTTTTGGAAGAGGGGGCATAATTCCTAGAAGTAGAGTAAATGTCTCTGTTGATCATTCTATATCTTTTATATCTTCTGATACTTTTCTTTAATTAAACATTTTTTTTAAAGTTTATTTATTTTGAGAGAGAGAGAGAGGGAGGGGCAGGGAAGGGCAGAGAGGGAGAAAGAGAGAATCCAAGCAGGCTCCACACTGTCAGTGCAGAGCCCTGATGTGGGGCTCGAACTCACGAACTATGAGACCATGACCTCAGCCGAAAACAGGAGTTGACTTCTTAACCAGCTGAACCACCCAGGTGCCCCTCTTCTGATATATATTTATATATTTGGTTCTCCTTTTATCTTTTTAAATTCTCATCAATAAATCTTTCATGGTACTTATTATATTGATAATACACTATACACTATAGATTCTTTAAAATTATTTTCATCAGTCCTTACTAATTTTTGAAAAAAAGTGTATTAAGGGGTGCATGGGTGGTTCAGTGGATTAAGCACCTGACTTCAGCGTCATGATCTCATGGTTCATGGGTTTGAGCCCTGCATCGGGCTCTATGTTGACAGCTCAGAGCCTGGAGCCTGCTTCAGTTTCTGTGTCTCCCTCTCTCTCTGCCCCTCCCCCATACTCTGTTTCTCTCTCTCAAAAATAAATAAACATTAAAAAAAATTTAAAAAGTGTATTAAGATTAGGATATTGTAACTACTTGTTGGCTCACCTGCTGTTTTTGATGCTCTGATAGGTCCTAGTTGTGATAATGTTGAAGAGGATATGAATGCTTCTGCCCGAGGAGCTTCTGCTACAGTTTTGGAAGAGACAAGAAAGGAAACGGCTCCTGTACAGCTGCCAGTTTCAGGGCCAGAACTGGCTGCCATGATGAAGATTGGAACCAGGGTCATGAGAGGCGTTGATTGGAAATGGGGTGATCAGGTACTCAGATTTGATTTTAAACACATTAGCCACACATTAGTCACCATCCTTACTTGCTTGCTCTTAGTGGGTGGAATTGGAATATATAACTATGTTAACTCAGGGCCTATGCAATTGACAGATGACGTAGTTGTGGATTCCTGGGCAGGTGAATAGAGTCAAAACAAGTAGAGAGTATCAGTGGCTGTAGGGGCACCTCAAGCAGGATCATGTATTTAAGGAGTCATGGCTGTTTTTAGAAAACTTACTGGCATGGGCTCAATTTGAGGAGGAGCCTAGAGTAGGAGCAGGAGTAAGCAGGAAAGAGTAGACTTCATCTTATTAATAGTGTTCTAAAAGCTGTGAGGCAGAAAAACCCAGGTGCTGAGAGGTGGTGGCCATGTGCCCAATTAAGTGCCCCAACCTAGCAGTTTCAGGTGTGCCAGCTGGGTGGTGGCCACCTCTCTGTTTCTCCTTGTGGCATATCACTCCCAAGCTTCTGTGAGGTCTCACAAGGAGAGATTGTGGGGACTGGTGTCTGTGTTATTACCGTAGTCACTAGCTAAGGATAGTGCTCACCCTCCTACAGTGTGGTAGCATTCTTGGCACCTCTAGGTTTTCTCAACCTCACTGTTAAGCATGGGCCTTACCAGAATCATTTCAGAAGTGTCCTAGAACAGGTAGCAGCATCCTAAAAACAGCTTTCACTCATAGACATGAGAGACGGAGTCTCCACTCTAGGTTCCAGAGAGAAAACTGAAGAACAAGAGGAAAACAGGAGATGCTGGTGCTTGTTTCAGGTTTCTGGTATTTTGAAGCCCAATGGAGGGATCGAGCCAAGGAATAGGGCATCAGGACTAGGCTGGAAAGCCTCATCTCTAATTGGTTTAGGGAGGATGCTGATTGATGCAATTCTTTTCCCACTTACCTCTTTGGTAAAGGAGCATAAGCCAGTTATTTCCTGATGTTTGATTTAAGGTGATGATGTGAGCTGTGCATGGTGCAGGTGGGTTTGGAGCAGTCTGTGGGCACAGTGACACAGCAGTCCTTACAGGCTTTGTGTGACAGAACAGGCGTGGGCCCTCTTAACTGATCTGTGTTTTGGCTTCCTCAGGATGGACCTCCTCCTGGTCTTGGGCGTGTGATTGGTGAACTTGGAGAGGACGGATGGATCAGGGTCCAGTGGGACACAGGCAGCACCAACTCCTACAGGATGGGGAAAGAAGGGAAGTATGACCTCAAGTTGGCGGAGCTGCCAGCCTCAACACAGCCCTCAGCAGAGGACTCGGACACAGAGGATGACTCTGGTGGGTGCCTTGGGGCTGTTTAGTCCGGGGCAGCTTGGCAAGTTGTGTGCTGATGCTAGGTGGCTGTCCTTTTCATCTGGAAGTGAGAACAGTGTGTCAGAACTCACCTGCAGACAGTGCTCTGTAGTTTTGGACTTGCCCCTAAAGGTTCAGTTTAAATAAGCCCCAGGTAATTCTGATATAGGAGTTAAAAGCATGGCTCTGGTAACTGGCAGCCTAGCTGGATTTGACTCCCTTGCTCCCTTTGGGGACAGTCCAGTAAAGTTTGGCACTGTAGGGCTTGCTTGCTATGTCTTTACCTCTAGTGGACCTTCTCATTTGGCTCTGAGTCTCCTGTGTGAGGTAGTGAGTCAGTGCCTGGTGGACTAGGAGTAATGTGGAATTAGTCAGTACAGTATTACCTTAAGGAAACCAGAAATGAAAATTTGGAGTGAACCCAGAAAGTTAAATCCTATCTAAGTAAATCCAAGGTTGTGGGAGGAGGACTTCATGACATTCTCCAATGTGTCCAAAAGACTTTGGGATGTATGAATGAAACTTCCCATGGCTGGTCTTGGTGAGACTGTCCAGGAGGCCTGGGCTGATTCCTGGGGCTCAGGTGCTAGCTGTATGCACTGCATGGTCAGGCTTTGGAAGTCACTTGTATGGTCAGGAGAGGAAACCTAAGAGGCTGAGCTTAGTAGAAGATGGGTGGTATGGAGAGTGGAAAAGGCTCTGCTCCATCCATGTCACTTGTGGGGGCCCACGCCCCCTCAGATGTAAACAGATGATGCCTTGTGGAGCTGTTGGGAGTAACATATGTGAAACTTGGAGTCGTGCTTAGTTGGTCAGGGCTGGTTTTGTTATCACTGTGTCTGAGCACACGATGTCTAGGCCACTTGTCCCTCCTCCCAGTTCTCTGTCTGGGGTCTTCACTCAGACAAGTTAGAACCTGAGCAGAGCTGGCTAAGTGACAGAACTATAGCTTGGCTGTCACGTGCCTCCTTGTCAGAAAGTCAGTGGCTTTGACACATGAGCCTCTGCTTCCCCTCCATGGAACAGGCACTTCTATCTTCATCCAGGGCATAGCTAGCTCATCAGCAAGCAGTTTTTGACATTTGATAAGTTGTCTTTCTAAAAGAATAAATCCTTGTAATTGTTTTAGTGCTTCTGAGCCATATGTGGAGATAGCTTTAAAAAATTAAACTGTAATTTGGAAGGCTTATTTTCTTTGAGGAAGGTGGGGACAGAGATGATTACGGTGTTCAGTGTATTTTGAATTCTTTTCTTGTAAAGAGCTACTTCCCTTTCCACAGTAAAAATTGTGATATTAAATTCCTTAAAAAACTGTTATGAAATCCCTAAGTTACATGCAGGGATATTTTCCAGTTCTACTTGGGAATATAGCTTCTTATTTTGATACTTTTTTTCCAGAAGCTGAACAAATTGAAAGGAACATTCATCCCACTGCAATGATGCTTACCAGTACTGTTAATTTACTACAAACTCTTTGTCTCTCTGCTGGAGTCCATGCTGAAATCATGCAGAGTGAAGCCACCAAGACCCTGTGTGGACTGCTGCGAATGTTAGTGGAAAGTGGAACGACGGACAAGACATGTATGCAATGAATAGTTGTGGCCTACAGAGTACTGGGGCTATGAATTTGGTGTGTGTGTCAGTGAGTGTGAGCATGTGGGTGAGTGTGCATGTGTATTAGTGTCCTAGGGCAGCTGTAACAATTTACTGCAAACTTGGTTAGTTTGTTTGGGCTGCCACATCAAAGTACCATACACTTGGGTGGCCTAAATAATAGAAATTTTTTTCTCTGTGTTCTAGAGGCTAGAAGTTCAAGGTGTCAGCAGAGCTGGTTCTTTCTGAGGGCTGTGAGGGAAGGATCTGTTCTAGGCCTCTCCCCTACCTCCTGTAGTTTGCTGGCAATCTTTGACATTCTTTAGTTTGTAGATTACTGACCTCATATTTACCTGTGTGTGTTTGTCTCCAAATCTCACCTTTTTATAAGGTTACCAGTCATAATTGGATTAGGGACCCACCTTAACCTAGTTTAAGTTCTCCCAAACAAATTATATCTCCCCTGGACCCATTTCCAAATAAGGTCACATTCTAAGGTACTAGGGGTTAGGACTTCAACATACTGATTAGTGAAATTGTAGTATATTTGTAAAGTAGGCTATTATCGAACATAACACGGTAAGTACATTAAAAGTGTAGATTGTGCTGAGTATTTATTTCTAGAAATTTGGTGCCAAGCTGGTTTGTTTCACTGTGGCAGCTTCCCCAAACAGGCTGGTCTGCCGGGAGCAGCACCGGAGCTGGTGCACGTTGGGCTTTGTGCGGAGCATTGCACTCACACCACACATGTGTGCTGCCCTCAGCTCCCCACAGTGGATTGCCCTGCTCATGAAGGTTGTGGAGGGACATGCACCTTTCACTGCTGCCTCACTGCAGCGACAGGTAATTGTGCTGCTGGGCTGATGCTGTTCAGTGTGAATTTTGAAACTGTGCAATCCCCTTAAGAGGTGGCATCAAGATACCAATTCTCCCAGTCATCATAATTAGGTGCCTGTACTCAATGAGTGCAGAAAAGAACTGGAACTAACCCAAAGTAGATTTTCTAGTGCAAGGGGCTGAAGTCCTTGATTATTTTAAATTGATTTTAGGTTGCTAAATTGTAGTTGACTTGCTTTTCTTTGAAGTGATAAATCCTACCAGCTTCTCTTATCTGCTTCATAGGAGTTGTAGTATAATTGTCTTCAGAAGAATTAAGCTGAAAAGAATTATTTTTTAATTAAGTGAATATCTGCATCTGTAGTGTAGCTTTTTCCAACTCCTGATAATCTATATCATTAATCAACTTGGGTGTAATTATCTGGTTGTAAAATAATGGATATCTGAATTTTCACATGATTAATTGCATTAGAGGGACAAAAAAAGAAAATAAAAATCTGTTATCTCTTAACGTAAAACCACAGATTATGGTTTTCTTTAATGTTTGCCGTTTTAAATTGCCTTTTGTCAGATCTTAGCTGTGCATTTACTGCAAGCAGTGCTTCCATCATGGGACAAGATCGAAAGGGCAAGGGACATGAAATGCCTTGTGGAAAAGCTGTTTGGTTTCTTGGGCAGCTTGCTCACCACCTGTTCTTCAGATATCCCGTTCCTCAGAGGTGGGCCTCTCTCCTTACTTGTGTCCTGGTTCAGTGAGCAGGGCACCATGTAGCTCCTCTCTCACATGTCTCTTTCAGAATCTACTCTGAGGCGGCGGAGGGCACGCCCACAGGCCTCTCTGACTGCCACTCATAGCAGCACCTTGGCAGAAGAGGTGGTGGCACTGCTCCGCACACTCCACTCCCTGGGTCAGTGGAACGGCCTCATAAACAAGTACATCAACTCTCAGCTCCACTCTGTCACCCGCAGCTGCACAGGAAAGCCACCAGAGGGGGTGGGTGCCGCGTTTTCATATCTGTTAGTTTTTCTTTGTAGAATGTTGATTTCACTTTTAAATTATCTTTTGAAATGACATGTATTTTGTTTAAAGATATTTTAAACCATATTGTGGTGGAAATAACTATTGAAGAAACTAGTATAAAAATGAACTTGGCTTAGTTATAAATGTGTAAGAAACAGGCAGCACCCTTGGCTGTCTTCTTCAAACTAGCTGTCTGTCTGCATTAGGCCCTGTTAGAGGATTACTTTCCTGACTCCGAAAACCCAGAGGTGGGGGGCCTCATGGCAGTCCTAGCTGTGATCGGAGGCATCGATGGTCGCCTGCGCCTGGGGGGACAAGTCATGCATGATGAGTTTGGAGAAGGCACGGTGACTCGCATCACCCCAAAGGGCAGGATCACTGTACAGTTCTCAGACATGCGGATGTGTCGCGTTTGCCCATTGAATCAGCTCAAACCAGTAGGTGAACTTGTATTCAGTTACTTGGTAATAAGGCAGAGGAGTTTTATGCTGGAACTGAGTGCTAACATTAGTGCTAGAATGAACTTGATTCTTGTAGTTAGTGCATGCTGTCTAGGAAACTATGCAACCTGAGGAAAGCCATATGTTTATCTTCCCTTGTTTGCTTTGTGTCTGTGATAAATAGGGCCTGGTCTCATGGTGTTACACAAATTACTAGTTCATGTCTTATTTTAGCCCCCAAAGACATAAAAGGGTGTTAGCAACATAGAAGTTACTGGTAATTATGTTTGTTAGTTTTAATTATCTTAAAATGTAAATTTATGAAATCTGACTTTTATTGAACTCAACTTTTAAAGAAACCTAAAAGTGATTCCTTAAAAAAATGACCTTTCTTCGTAAATGCTTATTTATTGTGTTGAGTGACATGACTTATGTCGCAGCTGCTGTCATCTTAAATCTGTGAATTAAGGATGTATAGGGAAAGAGAGTCATTTATATTATTTTGATGTAATCTAAGTATAACCTGACTATATTTCTATAAAATACTGTTTTTGATTTATAAATGAATACACGCATGTTGTAGAAAATTTGTAATGCATAGAAAATGCCTAAAGAGATAATCATCACCAGCCTGACATAATTATTATTGATAAGTTGTTAAAAAATTAATTTAGGTTATGTTTACTATACATATAAATCTCTATTTTATCTTTAATGGAATATTTTAAAATTATTTTCAGATATAAAAAGACTTACAATATGTATATTTTAGAATTAAGATTCATGGTTTGATAATTTTTAGAACGTTTCATTTGCTCATTTCATTGGATGGACTTTGAAGGTTTCTATCTTCTTGCTTTAGCTCCCTGCTGTGGCATTCAGTGTCACCAACCTCCCCTTCACAGAGCCTATGCTATCTGTCTGGGCTCAATTGGTAAACCTTGCTGGAAGCAAACTGGAAAAACACAAAGTAAAGAAGTCACCTAAACCGGGTTTTGCAGGTCAGTACATGGTACTTCTTGGTGAAACAACTACAATCTTAACTGGTATTGCTTGGACAATGTCATTTTGTGAGAGCAAGTTCCTGTGACTGTCAAAGTCTTTGGGTTTCAATGGATTGACTATTTGTTGAGTTATAGTGGACATGAAAGCTTGAATGTGGTGATGAGAGTGTATAGTACCAAGAATGACACCATGGGGAGAGTGGCGTCTGAAGAATCCCTAGGTTCCCCCCTACCCCTGCGCCATGCTCCCCGACTTTCCAGTGCCAGCATTTATTCTGAACAAACCTTTTGAAGAAGAATCTGTGTTTTCTCCCCCCCCCCCCCCCCATTAACCCTCTAGCCATGGCTCTTTAGTTCAGTTGCCTTTTAGGAGCTTTGCTTCTGGCCTCATCAATGCCAGACCCAGTAAGGCCTGCATGTTTAGACCTGCCTTGCTTCATATCTATAGACGTTGGGCTAAAACAAAGGTCACCTGTGCTTAAAGCCTTCCTTCCTTTGGTCTGGAATACTGCTCCCTTAATTTTCCTTACGTTGCCACTTGCATGTTCTTTGAAGAGTTCTTCTCCTTGACTATTCTTTGCACATTGGAAATCCTTGTGAGTTTCTCCATAACTTTTGGCTCATTGTGTCCACTCTTACTGAGCTTTTTCACCCATTTCTCCCCATTCCTGTGATTGCTGCTGCAACATTTATGATAGTGATCACCTTTAACTCTGAATATCCAGTTCACATTTCTGGCTGGAGGGCCATGTGCATGTATACCACAGCATGTTCAGAATTACGCTAACCTTATCCCTTAGTCACTCTTTCTCTTCACAGTGAATAAACCTGGCTGCCAGGCAGTCAGGCTTGATGCCTGAGAGGCACCTGTGATCCTCCATCCCCTTCCATCCTATGTGGCTGTTGGCTGTGTTGCCTTCTGTGGCCTCTGACATGCCCTGCTGGAACACTGTTGCCACAACTATAATCCGGCTGTACTTGTGGTCTGCCTACACTTTGTGGCAGCTTAGTTTCCTCCTCAGTTGGCTGTCAGGCACCACTGCAGTCATTTGTTTAGATAAGACTCCAGGGAGTGCCATGATCTTGTTGAGTTAGAGAACTGTATGTTGTGACTATCAGACGAAATCATCCTGGAGGAGTGTTGGCAAGAAAAGGTGAAGATATTTTGTTTGTGACATAGATGTCTGGTTGAAATTTTAGCAATATGGGAAACATTGATTATACTAATAATAACTGACATGGATCTAACTTTGTTAAACCATTTAATTCTCACCCTAATCCATCAAGGTAGCTGCGTGGGCAGCAGGAAAAGGGGAAGACCCAGGGGAGGTAGAGGATACTTATCCAGAAAGGCAAGTCCTTCATTATTGACAGTATTTGGCATGTCCAGCTAATTCCTACAGGGCAGGGCATTGTTTGTGCCACTTTACAGGCATGGCACTGTGGTGCAGGAAGCAGAGCACTTTCCCTAAGGCCACACAGCTGGTGAGGAGAAGAGCCCAAGCAAGGTGTGCCGTTCCTGAGTCCTTTTCTCCCACAGGACAAGTAGACCTGGAGCTGCTGAGGTGCCAGCAGTTAAAACTGTACATCCTGAAGGCGGGCCGTGCGCTGCTTTCACACCAGGACCAGCTTAGGCAGATCTTGTCTCAGCCGGCTGTTCAGGAGGTCACAGCTGCTCATACAGGTATCTTTTTAAGGAAGCTGTTATAGATATGTAAGGAATGCAGGTACTCCCATAGAAAACAGGCAAAAGACATGAGTAAGTAGTCCATAAAAAGGGAAATAGAGATGGTTTTTAAATGCATGAGAAAGATGTGTAACCTGGCCAGAAATTGATGAAGTGCAAATGACAGTGTCATAATCTTATAAGACAAAAGATCCATCGTTCCATCTTTTATGCCTACCCCCAGAAGACACCTTATCACTTGACACAAAAGCAATTCTCTCACCTCCATGGCCTTCCTTTTTCAAATACACTTATACCTCTCTAGTAGACTTATCATCCTGAATATCAGACCTTACCATACAGGTCCCTGCCACAGCTCTAAGTCAGTCTTATGTTTCACCCTGGTATTCAAGGCATTCTATCACATTCAAGGATCTGATGGGAAGGGAGGGAAAACAGTAAAACAGTGGTGTCCTGCTTTGTTAAAGTGTGGCTCATGGACCAGTAGCACTGATGGCACGTAGGAGCATGTTAGACACGTAGATTCTCAGGCTACACCCCAGACCTAAGAAATCAGAGTTTGCATTTTAATAAGGCCCTAAGGTGGTTCATACATATCTAAAGTAGCACTGCTTTAACACATTGCTTGTGGGAATTTAAGTTGGTACAACCAACATTGAAGAAATGTTACACTTTAAAATACATGTGTATTAGGGGTGCTTGGGTGGCTCAGTCGGTTGAGTGTCTGACATCGGCTCAGGTTATGATCTCGCGGTTCGTGAGTTCGAGCCCCGCGTTGGGCTCTGTGCTGACAGCTCAGAGCCTGGAGCCTGCTTCAGATTCTGTGTCTCCCTCTCTCTCTGCCCCTTCCCTGCTCATACTGTGTCTCTCAAAAATGAATAAACTTTAAAAAAAAATTTTAAATACGTGTGTACACATGCACACACATCTGTATCTGCATCTCTGTATCTAGCTCTGTATCTCTCCATTGACCTGGGAGTCATCTTGTGGGAATTTATCACATGAAAAGGCATGAAGATATGTGTTTACGGATGCCCATTATGGCTTCTTTGTTGGTATTGTTTTTAGGTTGAAAACTGGAGACACTTTTATGCCCATTATTAGGTGGTGTATCCATACACTAGAATACCAGCTGACTTTATTTTCTTTAGACTTTTCTATATTTCTTCAATTTTCTGGAATAAGCTTATATTACTTTGAATAGAAAAAAAAAGCTATAAAATATTTTTTGATTATCTACTCTTAAAAAAGATGTGCTAAAGTATTATAGGGAACAAGATAGTCCTTGTTTATGACCCCAAACTCTCTGGGGTCAGAGTGAAAAGAGAAAATGAATGCAGATGGCTCTGTACAGGTTATGATGCCAGTGCACTGTGAAATGTGTAATTGTAGTTCCACAAGTGTCTTGGGGATACAGGTGGCTGAGGGCTGGGGAGGGCAGCTTCTGAGGGGTGTGGCAGACTTGAGGTGCAGCATGATGAAGAAGCTCTATTTTGGTGGAAGAGACAATAGGAGCACAGATGTATCAGTGAGTATATAGGAGAATGTTGAAGTGCTTCACTTTGCAAGGAGCTCAGGATTTATTGATGAATGTGGGGCAAAAGCTGGAGAGGTCAGCTGAATTCATGTGATAGAGTGCCTTGAATACCAGGGTGAAACATAAGACTGACTTAGAGCTGTGGCAGGGACCTGTATGGTAAGGACTGATACTCAGGATGGTAAGTCTACTAGTGAGGTAAGTGTATTTGAAAAAGGAAGGCCATGGAGGTGAGAGAATTGCTTTTGTGTCAAGTGATAAGGTGTTTTCTGGGGGAAGACATAAAAGATGGAAAGGTGGTTCCAGTAGATCATAATCTGGTGGTTTTGATAATAACCTCATGGGAAACCAGTGAAAAGTCAAAGATGGCTGATGTTTCAAGCTTGAGCTACCGGGAGGACAGGAGGGAGTGCCTCTGATGAAGATTAGAAAGCCTAGTGTCGTGTGCGGTTTTTTGTTTCTTAATCTTAAGAGGGTATTGTGAATTTAATTTTAATGTGCTGAGTATAAGGTAAATCTAATGAAAGTGCAGATTTATTCTGTATTAGACAGTAGGGACCTTGGAAACTATCCATAATTATAGAAGATCAGGAAACCAGAGACCAGGGAATTGGACTGACTGCTCTCTGGTCACCCTGATGAGTAGCTCTGTAGGAACTGAATCAGGGTTACTATCTCACGGTTGGGACAGAGTAGGGGCTCCAGATAGCTCTGTAGAGTAGGGCTTGACAAATTATCATGGTTACCTGTTTTTGTAAAGTTTATGGGAACACAGCCGCACCTACTTATTTACACGTCATCTTAGGCGGCTTTTACTCTTCAGTGGCAGAATTGAGTAGCTGTGACAGACCATGCAGCTGATAAGCTTGAACTGTTTACTCTCTGTCACTTCAAGAGAATGATTTTCCAACCCCTGGTCTAGAGAATTAGTTGAAGTTGTCACCAAACCAACCAGTGAACTCAAATGGTGAGTGGGCTCCAGGCAGTGGGACTCAGTGGGCCTGTGGCAAACAGGAAGTGCTAAATGCCTCACTCAAAGCTGCTCAGAGATTAAAACAGACAAAAAGATGTTACCCTGACCACACAACATATCTGGAATTGCAGGAAAAGCCAAGGCTAAAAATAAAAAGGGAGTGTTCATAGAAGAGGTTTCTGAAGCAATGAGTGTGCACCAAGAAAGAGAAGGTATAAGAACTGGACAAAAGGCAGAAATCTGGGAGGTAGCTTTTTTTTTTTTTTTTGGCTCTGAGGAGATAGATGAACCAATAAAGGACAGATGCCAAAAAGCAGGGAGTGGAAAAATTTTTAGACTAATTTTTGATATCTGAGCCTTGAAGATTTTGATCGTCTAGTGCTTGAAGAGGTAGAGATCATACTCACTTTAACATGTTCAGTGCAACATCTTTAATAGTAAAGAGATGTTAGGAGTTGAAAATGTGATGTCGTGCATATTTTTTTTTTTTTATATTCAGATGATGGAGCAGCTGCATCCCCTGACCTTGGGGACATGTCTCCTGAAGGGCCACAGCCTCCAATGATCCTCTTGCAGCAGTTACTGGCCTCGGCCACCCAGCCATCTCCAGTGAAGGCCATATTTGACAAACAGGAGCTAGAGGTACGGTAGCAGCCTCTGCAATGTTAATCTGGTACACTAAATTTGGAACAATTTTTTTCCTAGATGTGTATTTTCTTAAGGATATATTCTGAATTTTAAATAATATGCTAAAATAATTCCTATGACTACTTAGGCTTTAACCATGTTTGTCATAGAGCATTATAATACTAGTTAGAGGGGGAATGAGTTGAAGTTTAACTTTATTTTGAATATATGTGAATTCTTTGAAAAAGTTAATGAGATTCAACATGGGTCAGATGCTCAAATATTCATGGCATGATCTTTTTCTAGGAAATAATTGTTATTGAAGGAGCCCATTAGACCTTGGAATATTGCACTGGCATGTTTGTTCCACTCACTGCAAAGGCTTTTTTGGGCATGCACTGTTGCTGCTAGGCTCTTGGTCCTTGCCCTGTTGCAGAGCACCTATCCTGCACAGTGTAGCTTAGGGATCAGGCTGTGGGCATGTTCCCATAGAAAAGACAACATGTGATCAGGTCTAAAAGTGATGGGGACTTTCATGGCCTGCAACATGAGGGACTAGATGTTTCTAAAAATCCTTCTTTCTATGTAATATGTAAAAAACTCTGGATAAAATATCAAAGACAAAAACCAAACCTAGAGTACTCAAGTTGCCAGGCAGAATATACCCTAATAGAAATTCTTTGAGACCAGGACTGCAGGGAGTTGGATCCGAAGTGAGGAAGCAGCTGTATCAGGTTGATGGGAGGGCTGATAGTAGTCCAAGAGTGAAGTAGGAAGAAGTAGGTAGCAAGAAAGTAAGAACTGAGGTAGGAAGAAGGTGGGGTGCAAAGGGAAAAGGCAAGAAGTATTGAGCATGAGAATAGGGAGCAGTACAGTGCCTTCTTTGAACTGGCCTGAATGCCAACTACTTGCTAGGTCTAAAAACCGCTAAGATGAGGGTCAGGTTGAAGTGGCCATAAAACAGCAGGGTTTCTAGTCACTTCTAAAGATAAAAAGAGGGCATTGAAAGCAGTTGAAGAGCAAATTGGGCTGAATGCAACCTGGAATCACACTGGGAGGTACCCAGTGTTAAGAGGAAAGATGTGTAAGGAGACAAGGAAACGTAGAGTTATCCTTTAAGAATTGGGAAGGACTACCAGAGAGAGATCTTTCATTGTTTTATCTCCATTGATTTAGATGAAAATTCAACCATCATTGTTATTCTGTTTGAAGTGCCTTTTTGTCATAGACTCTGGGTCTAAAGTTCTTTCTTGTCTAGCAAGAAAGCAGGACTCAGGATTAAATTCGAGAGATGGTTAATGTCCAGGAAAAGACAAGAGCCCTGAATAAGGGTCCTTGCCCTGTTTTTATTAGGATCAGAAGGCTTACAAACATGGTGATGGATGTGCACAAAGAGACAATGAAATTATGAACATTAACTCATGGATGTGAGGGAAAGGGGGTCTTGAAGATATTAGGGTTTGGGTTAATACAAAACAAAATCCTGGCTCTGGAGGCGGCCAAAGGTTGTTTACAGCAGACATGAGGCACCAACTCTGTTTATCTTAGCTAGCCTAGGGGATTAGACTGATGGAGCAAGTAACCTCAAGGTTAACAAGGCACCTTTTCTTTTGCTAATCAGTTCTCCTCTGGGCAGCTTTACCTGCAGCCCGGTGGTCTGTAGCCCTATTTACTTGTTTACCTAGTTTGGTCCTTCCTTCCTGTGAAAGCAGCTTTCTGCTATAATACTAAATAGGGGGGAACTTTTGCCCTGAATCTCTAGTCTTGTTTACCTCATATACCTTTGTATTGCGGGCCTTTGCACCCCCTCTCTATTCTGGGGGCCTTAGCCTCCCTTCTCTATCCTTATTCACCTAATCTTGTTTACCCAAACTTGGGTGTGAGCATCCTATGGCTTTGTAATTCTTTATGCTTGTTAACTCATTGGTGCAAGCCCAGGGAATTTCTAAGCTTTTTCCTCACACCTTTTTTCTCCCATTCTGGCTGCATTTAATATTTTGTGATTTGTTTTTTGTTTTGTTTTCTACACTTTGACTAAGGCATGCCAATGTATGTATGTATTTTTTCTCCCCCATCCTCTTGGGATATGCTCAAGTTACTTGCATCTCTGGCTTGATATCCCCCCCACCCCCCGCACCAAATTTGGAAACTTGTTAACTATATTTTCCTGTCCTGTTCTTTGCTAAGACTACCGTTACACATCTTTGAGATTATTAATTTGTTTCTGTGTATTTTGTAGGTCTTTTTCTCTTCATTAATAAACTTGGCTAATTTTCTGGATCTATTTTTAGGGTCAGGCTGTTCTGCTTTGTTGGGTCTAAATCTGCTGTAAGCCATCTAAGAGAGTCTTTATATTTTCAGATCTCACGTTTCCATTTGGTTCTTATTTTATGGCTCTATGGTTCTGACAGTTCTTATCTCTTCACTCTCTATTTCTTTACTGTATATGTATGTAAAACATATTCCTGATAGTTGTGTTAAATTTCTTTTTAACACGTGGGCCAGCTGTCAGTCTGCTACTATTGGCAGTATTTTTTCTCTTGATTATAATCAGTTATTGGTTCTGCTTCTTCACCTATATGTAGTTGTTAGTATATTCTGGATGTTTTAGTTCTTTTTTAAATGTTTACTTATTTTAGAGAGAGAGTGCATGCATGTGAGTGGGGGAGGGGCAGAGAAAGAGGGGGGGACAGAAGATTGAAGTTGGCTCCACATTGACAACAGAGAGCCTGATGTGGGGCTCAGACTCATGAACTGTGAGATCATGACATTAGCCGAAGTTGGCATCTTAACCAACTGAGCCACCCAGGCACCCTGTATGTTTTAGATATTACACTGTATCCGCTCAGTGTTCTGTCAACATCTTCTGGAGAATGTGAATTTTATTCTCATAGATGGTTTAGTACCTGGCAGTTCTCCCCAATCCTGTGGAGGCTTGGTTCTAGACTTTTTATTTATTTATGTATTTTATTTATTTATTTTTAATTCGAAATTTATTGTCACATTGGTTTCCATAAAGCACCCAGTGCTCATCCCAACAGTGCCCTCCTCAATGCCCATCACCCACGTTCCCCTCCCTCCCAACCTCCATCAACTCTCAGTTTATTCTCAGTTTTTAAGAGTCTCTTATGGTTTGGCTCCCTCCCTTTCTAACTTTTTTTTTCCCCTTCCCCTCCCCCATGGTCTTCTGTTAAGTTTCTCAGGATCCACATAAGAGTGAAAACATATGTTATCTGTCTTTCTCTGTATGGCTTATTTCACTTAGCATAACACTCTCCAGTTCCATCCACGTTGCTACAAATGGCCAGATTTCACTCTTTCTCATTGCCGAGTAGTACATTGTATATGTAAACCACAAGTTCTGTATCCATTCATCGGTTGATGAACATTTAGGCTCTTTCCATAATTTGGCTATTATTGAAAGTGCTGCTATTAGATACTGCTGCTATTGGGGTATTAGATAGTGCTGCTATTGGGGTACAGGTGCCCCGGTGTTTCAGCACTCCTGTATCCCTTGGGTAAATTCCTAGCAGTGCTATTGCTGGGTCATAGGGTAGATCTATTTTTCATTTTATTAAAAATTTATTTTATTTTATAAAATAAACCTCCACACTGTTTTCCAGAGCAGCTGCACCAGTTTGCCTTCCCACCAACAGTGCAAGAGGGTTCCCGTTTCTCCACATCCTCGCCAGCATCTATAGTCTCCTGATTTGTTCCTTTTAGCCACTCTGACTGGCATGAGGTGGTATCTGAGTGTGGTTTTGATTTGCATTTCCCTGATGAGGAGTGATGTTGAGCATCTTTTCATGTATCAGTTGGCTATCTGGATGTCTTCTTCAGAAAAGTGTCTCTTCATGTCTTCTGCCCGTTTCTTCACTGGATTATTTGTTTTTTGGGTGTGGAGTTTGGTGAATTCTTTATAGATTTTGGATACTAGCCCTTTGTCTGATATGTCATTTGCAAATATCTTTTCCCATTCCGTCGGTTGCCTTTTAGTTTTGTCGATTGTTTCCTTTGCAGTGCAGAAGCTTTTTATCTTCATGAGGTCCCAATAGTTCATATTTGCTTTTAATTCCCTTGCCTTTGGAGATGTGTCAAGTAAGGAATTGCTGTGGCTGAGGTCAGAGATGTATTTTCCTGCTTTCTCTTCTAGGGTTTTGATGGTTTCCTGTCTCACATTCAGGTCCTTCATCTATTTTGAGTTTATTTTTGAGAATGGTGTAAGAAAGTGGTCTACTTTCATCCTTCTGCATGTTGCTGTCCAGTTCTCCCAGCCCCATTTGTTAAAGAGACTGTCTTTTTTCAATTGGATGTTCTTTCCTGCTTTGTCAAAGATTAGTTGGCCATACTTTTGTGGGTCCAATTCTGGAGTCTCTATTCTATTCCATTGGTCTGTGTGTCTGTTTTTGTGCCAATACCATGCTGTCTTGATGACTGCAGCTTTGTAGTAGAAAGTCTGGGATTGTGATGCCTCCTGCTTTGGTCTTCTTCTTGAAAATTACTTTGGCTATTCGGGGTCTTTTGTGGTTCCATACAAATTTTAGGATTGCTTGTTCCAGCTTCGAGAAGAATGCTGGTGCAATTTTGATTGGGATTGCATTGAATGTGTAGATAGCTTTGGGTAGTATTGACATTTTAACAATATTTATTCTTCCAATCCATGAGCACAGAATGTTTTTCCATTTCTTTGTATCTTCTTCAATTTCCTTCATAAGCTTTCTATAGTTGTCAGCATACAGATCTTTTACATCTTTGGTTAGGCTTATTTCTAGGTATTTTATGACTCTTGGTGCAATTGTGAATGGGGTCAGTTTCTTTATTTGTCTTTCTGTTGCTTCATTATTAGTGTATAAGAATGCAGCTGATTTCTGTACATTAATTTTGCATCCTGCGACTTTGCTGAATTCATGTATCAGTTCTAGTAGACTTTTGGTGGGGTCTGTTTGGTTTTCCATGTATAATATCATGTCATCTGCAAAAAGTGAAAGCTTGACTTCATCTTTGCCAATTTTAATGCCTTTTATTTCCTTTTGTTGTCTGATGCTGATGCTAGGACTTCCAACACTATGTGAAACGGCAGCGGTGAGAGTGGACATCCCTGTCGTGTTCCTGATCTCAGGGAGAAAGCTGTCAGTTTTTCCCCATTGAGGATGATATTAGCTGTGGGCTTTTCATAAATGGCTTTTATTATGTTTAAGTATGTTCCTTCTATCCCGACTTTCTCAAGGGTTTTTATTAAGAAAGAATGCTGAATTTTGTCAAATGCTTTTTCTGCATCGATTGACAGGATCATATGGTTCTTATCTTTTCTTTTATTAATGTGATGTATCACGTTGATTGATTTGCGAGTGTGGAACCAGTCCTGAAGCCCAAGAATGAATCCCACTTGATCATGGTGTATAATTCTTTTTATATGCTGTTGAATTCGATTTGCTAGTATCTGATTGAGAATTTTTGCGTCCATATTCATCAGGGATATTGGCCTGTAGTTCTCTTTTTTTGCTGGGTCTCTGTCTGGTTTGGGAATCAAAGTAATGCTGGCTTCATAGAATGAGTCTGGAAGTTTTCCTTCCCTTTCTATTTTTTTGGAACACCTTGAGAAGGATAGGTATTAACTCTGCTTTCAATGTCTGGTAGAATTCCCCTGGGAAGCCATCTGGTCCTGGACTCTTATTTGTTGGGAGGTTTTTGATAACTGATTCAATTTCGTCACTAGTTATGGGTCTGTTCAAGTTTTCTATTTCTTCCTGTTTGAGTTTTGGAAGTGTGTGGGTGCTTAGGAATGTGTCCATTTCTTCCAGGTTGTCCAGTTTGTTGGCATATAATTTTTCATAGTATTCCCTGATAATTGCTTGTATTTTTGAGGGATTGGTTGTACTAATTCCATTTGCATTCATGACTTTATCTATTTGGGTCATCTCCCTTTTTTTGTGAGAAGCCTGGCTAGAGGTTTATCAATTTTGTTTATTTTTCAAAAAAACAACTCGTGGTTTCATTGATCTGCTCTACAGTTTTTTTTAGATTCTATATTGTTTATTTCTGCTCTGATCTTTATTATTTCTCTTCTTCTGCTGGGTTTGGGGTGTCTTTGCTGTTCTGCTTCTATTTCCTTTAGGTGTGCTGTTAGATTTTGTATTTGGGATTTTTCTTGTTTCTTGAGATAGGCCTGGATTGCCATGTATCTTCCTCTCAGGACTGCCTTTGCTGCATCCCAAAGCGTTTGGACTGTTGTATTTTCATTTTGATTTGTTTCCATATATTTTTAAATTTCTTCTCTAAGTGCCTGGTTGACCCACTCATTCTTTAGTCGGGTGTTCTTTAACCTCCATGCTTTTGGAGGTTTTCCAGGCTTTTTCCTGTGGTTGATTTCAACTTTCATAGCACTGTGGTCTGAAAGTGTGCATGGTATGATCTCACTTCTTTTATACTTATGAAGGGCTGTTTTGTGACCCAGTCAGTATGTGATCTATCTTGGAGAATGTTCCATGCGCACTCGAGAAGAAAGTATATTCTGTTGCTTTGGGATGCAGAGTTCTAAATATATCTGTCAAGTCCATCTGATCCAATGTATCATTCAGGGCCCTTGTTTCTTTATTGATCCTGTGTCTACATGATCTCTCCATTCCTGTAAGTGGGGTATTAAAGTCCCCTGCCATTACCACATTCTTATCAATAAGGTTGCTTATGTTTGTGATTAATTGTTTTATATATTTGGGGGCTCCGTATTGGGTGCATAAACATTTATAATCGTTAGCTCTTCCTGATGGATAGACCCTGTAATTATTATATAATGCCCTTCTTCATCTCTTGTTACAGCCTTTAATTTAAAGTCTAGTTTGTTTGATATAAGTATGGCCACTCCAGCTTTCTTTTGACTTCCAGTAGCATGATAGATAGTTCTCCATCCCCTCACTTTCAATCTGAAGGTGTCCTCAGGTCTAAAATGAGTCTCTTGTAGACAGAAAATAGATGGGTCTTGTTTCATTATCCATTCTGATACCCTATGTCTTTTGGTTGGAGCATTTAGTCCATTTACATTTAGTGTTATTATTGAAAGATACGGGTTTAGAGTCAATGTGATGTGTGTAGGTTTCATGCTTGCAGTGATGTCTCTGGTACTTTGCGGTCCTTGCAACATTTCACTCACAGAATCCCCCTTAGGATCTCTTGTAGGGCTGGTTTAGTGGTGATGTTTTCCTTCAGTTTTTGTTTGTTTGGGAAAACCTTTATTTGTCCTTCTATTCTGAATGACAGACTTGCTGGATAAAGGATTCTTGGCTGCATATTTTTTTTGTTCATCACATTGAAGACTTCCTGCCATTCCTTTCTGGCCTGCCAAGTTTCAGTGGATAGGTCTGCTACTACCCTTATCTGTCTACCTTTGTCTTAGGGCCTGTTTATCCCTACCTGCTTTCAGAATTCTCTCTTTATCCTTGTATTTTGCCAGTTTCACTATGATATGTTGTGTAGAAGATCGATTCAAGTCACGTCTGAAGGGAGTTCTCTGTGCCTCTTGGATTTCAATGCCTTTTTCCTTCCCCAGATCAGGGGAGTTCTCAGCTACGATTTGCTCAAGTACACCTTCAGCCCCCTTCTCTGTCTCTTCTTCTTCTAGAATTCCTATGATACGGATATTGTTCTTTTTGATTGCATCACTTCGTTCTCTAATTCTGCCCTCATACTCCTGGATTTTTTTTATCTCTTTTTCTCAGCTTCCTCTTTTTCCATAATTTTATCTTCTAATTTACCTATTCTCTCCTCTGCCTCTTGAATCTGTGCTCTGGCCGCCTCCGTTTTATTTTGCATCTCATTTATAGCATTTTTTAGTCCCTCATGACTATTTCTTAGTCCCTTGATCTCTGTAGCAATAGATTCTCTGCTGTCCTCTATGGTTTTTTTTCAAGTCCAGTGAGTAATTTTATGACTATTATTCTAAATTTTTGTTCACTTATGTTGCTTAAATTCATTTTGATCAATTCATTATTTGTCGCTACTTCCTGGAATTTCTTTTGAGGAAAATTCTTCTGTTTTGTCATTTTTGGTAGTTTTCTGTCCCTTATGTATTTTAAAGCTTGTGTGTTCTGCACCTGTGAGCACTGCTGTATTAAAGGAGGGTCATACACTGTCCAGGGCCTGGCCCTTCAGGAGGTGCTTTTTCAGAGATTGTTACTTGCTCTGTGTTGTTGTGACTTTGGTTATATTATTACTGTACTTGTAGTAGTATTTTACTATGAGTAAATATTTACGAGTAAAAAAACCTTCCACCAGGTGTGCTTTGAATTTTTCCTTGGAGTAACCCTGTAAAGGAAAACAGACAAACTGGAGACAAAAACATGCAAACACACAAACAAATAAAAGCAAAAACCTAAAGTCTAAAAACAAAAAACCCCAAAACACCTACCACAAGTAAAGAAGAAGGTGAAAGCGGTGATGATGGAAGAGCACATACAAAGAGAGAAATGACTGGAGCTGGGGAGGGGGGCAGAGAAAAAATAAACATTGATAGGCAGAGAGACTAAAAGGCCTAATCCAGAGAGAGAGAAAGGAAATAAAGAAGACGGCAGAGAAAATTAATGAAGATAAAATTACCCAGACAGAGAAACTATATGGCTTGATTATTCCAGGGAGAGAGAAAGGAGTGTGAAGAAGGAGCTGTAGTAGAACTTGTATCAAGACAATGGATTCAATATGTCTTTTTAGACAGACCAATAACCAGAGTAACCAGCTTAGGGGAAGGAAGAGATAAGGAGGAGAAATGGGGCAGTGGGGAGGATATATCTTCATATCCAGAATTGACCTATAGTTAATCCTGGCAATGCTGCATCGCTTGTAGGTAGTAGTTATCTTCAGGGTCTGTGCCATTCCGGTGGATATGCAGTTACCCAGTGCAAGGGGGCATGGTTTGGCGTTTTCTGGACCAACTTCCACTATGGGCCTGGGAGTGATCTCTGAGGCACCGCCTTGGTGGTGGCAGGGGTGGTGGTGGTGGTGGTGGGATGGAGGGGCGGGGGGCAGAGGGTGGGGTTGGGGGGGAATGGTGATTCCCCAGTCTCTTCTTCACGGAGCTGGAGCTAGACCTGGTAGACTCAGTTTGAGTCATCCTCACTGTGCCGTGGGCACAGATGGGGCATGCCTTCTCTCTCTGCCAACTCCCCTGACCCTGCGCTTGGCTAGGATTCAAAGTCTTGCTCCGTGGTTCTGATGCTGGGGAAGCGCCTTTCAGTGCAGGATATGTGGTCCCGGCTGGCTTTGTCTGTGCCGCAGCACTTCAGGGAGGATCTCCTTCTCTTACAGAGGAGCTCCTGGGGTGGCACACGAAGGCAGGCTCTGTTTTTTCCCATAGCACTCCAGGGGAACAGTGGGCTTACCCTCCTGTAGACTGAGCCCTCCACCCAGCCACCATACCTGGAGGTGGCTGACACAGGCAGGTTCTGTGCTATTGCGCAGCCCTCCAAGGAGGGAACCTCTTTCTCCAGCTGCAGACTGAGTCTCTGACCTACCACCGCACCCAGGCCTGGCTCCTCTCCTCCCCAGGTGTGCGAACAGGGAGCTGGCCCAGTCCAAAGAAAGCCCCCCAGTTAGAGATCAGATGCCTCTCAGTCTCATTCCAAGGTCTTTCTCTTGTCCAGATACAGTCCTGCACTTCCCTTGCCACTCTTTCTCTTCCCTTTGTCTCTCGCAGAAGGGAGTGTCTCCCCTCCATGCCCATGTGGCCTTTTTTATCTCTCCCAGTCCACCTTTTTTCCAGTTTTCCCATTTTCTTCCTAGTAGATTCAGTCTCTTTTCTTCCCAGGCTCTGGTGTTCAAAGTCTTTGGCTCTACACTTCTTTGTTTGAGAGATGCAGGACGTATGGATTCCCCCTACTTCTCCACCATGTTGGCCGCCCATCTGGTGGCTAATGGCCAACCACCAGTGGTGGTTGATTTTTGTTTTGCTCATAGTCTTGGTTTCTGTATTTGAATTCTGCAGGATTTAGAATCATTTCCGAGGCTTCAGTGGAAACCTTTACAGCTTGACCAACTCCATCTAACTTGGTTGGACTGGGACCTCAGACTGTCTCCCTAATATTGCATAGGTATAGAATCCCTCTAGCCTTCCAGCAGTTCCTTTATGCTGGGTTCTTCAGAGTCTCACAAATGCTCAGTTTTGGAATCAGCCAAGAATTTGGGATAGTTTGTATGCACATTTTGTGATTTCTCCCTCACTTCTGACTGCTTTGGCAGGACTGAATTCCAGTTTCTGACTGCAGTCTAATAACACTGCCTGGTCAGCTTGCCTTCTGGCTTCCCTTGTGGTCAAGGGTTGTATCTGTTTCAGTTTTGATTGCTTTGGCTGTTCTCCAGAACCTTCAAACTGTTTTTAAAAATATTTTGTTCAGGGTTCATAGTTATTATCAGTAGAGGTTTAGCCCAGTTCACTCTAACTCCTCATTATCAGAACCAGAACTCTAAACTCAGTCTGGTTCTGAATTGTAAGCTTTTAGGATGAAGACCATCACTTATGAGTTATTCACACTTCACAGCAAAACCCTAGGTTTTTGACACTACCTAGGCACTGGAAGGCTTAATGGAGTCCTCTTTATTTCTTCCACCCTGTTTCTTCTTATTCCTTCCTCAGATGCTCAGTTCAAAAACAATAGCAAGTCTTAGACCATATGAAAGTAATTGGAGATGAAGAGCAGAGTGTTGCAAGTAGTTCAGTGAAAGGATTGTGTGTACTGGGAGTAGGGATTCCTAATGATAACCTCAATAATGCATATATTCGTTGATTGTAATTTATTTCCCAATTTTTTTTATTTCCTTTTTTTTTTTTATACCATATTTAACTCGCAGAGTGGTTCTTTTACCCTTGAATCACTGAGAGTTGATTTGATGGTACATGAGAGAATTCCATGTCGTCTCTGACTTGTTTTACAGAAGAAGAGAGCAGGAGACCGGACCCTGCCTCCTGGGGCATGGGGAGGGGGTGAGGGACTCCTTCTTTCTCATCTGTCCCCTCTCAGTCTGCATTTAACTTGCTCAACTTGTTTCCTACTCAGAGCGGCTATGAAGTTTTCTTTAATGGGCACTGATAACTGGCTAATTTCCTGGGCTCTGTGTGTGTTGCAGCAGGAGTTGTTTGACCATCACATCTTTCCTCTGCATTAAACTATGAAAGTTGTCTTTGTTGTTTGTTGTTAACATGTTTTATCCATTCATTTAAAAATATAACACATGTAAATCTGAATTTTCTGTTCTTCTGTACTGCATTTCATAGTAGAAGTTTGTAATTTCCATTTTCATAGACTGCTTAAGTCTTTTGACTTTTCTAAACCTCCCAGCTTCACTCTCATTTGTCCAGGCTGCAGCACTGGCCGTATGTCAGTGTTTGGCTGTGGAGTCCACTCACCCGTCAAGCCCTGTGTTTGAAGACTGCAGCTCCAGTGAGGCCACAACACCTGTCCCTGTACAGCATGTTCGCCCTGTCAGAGCAAAGAAGCGCAAACAGTCACCTGCTCCTGCTCTGCCTATTGTGGTTCAACTCATGGAAATGGGATTTCCTAGAAGGAACATAGAGTTTGCACTGAAGTCACTCACTGGTGCCTCAGGGAATGCTGCTGGCTTGCCAGGTATTTTGTTTTCCTTGTGGGTGTTTCACTTAATTTGCCCACACATTTGTTTGTGGGTTTATCTTGAGATGCTAACATCAGATGCCTATGGGCAGGTGGGTGCTGTGGATCCTCACTCAGGGTGCACTGTGTGTACTTGCTTGTAGGTGTGGAGGCCTTGGTTGGGTGGCTGCTGGACCATGCTGATGTGCAGGTCACAGATCTTTCGGATGCAGACACAGGGTCTGAGGAGTGTTCAGATGAGGAGGTGGTGGAGGATATGGACGACGCAGCCTATGCTGTGGTTAGTGCCTCCTGTGTGGTTGCCCATCTGCCTGTGTCTACCTGTCCTGTGCTTTGGGTTTCCTGTATGCTGTTCCATGAGGTCTCTCTGCAGTTTTGCCAGGCACACAGTAAAGCTAAGTGCTAATTGTTTTTTTGTGCCTTAATTACTTGAGCTGTAAAACAGACCCTTGTTCAACATCTAATGGTATTGGGTAGCCAACACCCATTTTTGTGTCATATAAAAAGCATGTTTTATATGACACAGTGACTTCTGATTTCAGTAAATTGTTTCATGAGATTAATTTGGAAATGTCTCAGAAATTTTCTATACTTTTAGCTTTTGATATTCATCCTGTTTACCATATTGTGTCTTTTAGAATGAAGAATTTTATAGTGAAAATACGTATAATATTTCATATTTTATTTTTTGATATTAAAGATTTCACATACTTCAAGTAGGCTTATCTGGCTCACAGTTTTTAAAAAATGTATTTATCTTTTGTAGTCTACTGGTGCTGTTGTAACAGAGAGCCAGACGTACAAAAAACGAGCTGATTTCTTGAGTAATGATGATTATGCTGTCTATGTGAGAGAGAATATTCAGGTGAGTAAATGTCTTAGGCTGGAACCTTGTTCAGGTTTTCAGTGAGCAGAGGCCTGGCGAAGGAGGGTACAGAACCCAGCAGGCAGGCTGTTGTGACTGGAGCAGAGGACAGAGGAAGAGAAGATGAGCAAGGGGTGCCAAAGCTAGAGAGCCATGGCACAAAGACCTGTGCTTCTCAATTATTCCCATTTTGGACATTTTAAAAAACCTATTTCTGCTTGTTTTTCTTATATCATTCTTACTCCCATCTAATTTTTAAAATCTAGTTAGGCTTTTTATGTAGTCCTTTATGTATCTTAAATCTTTTCTTTAGTTGTTTTAATTCTTTTGTTCTAGTTAGTATACTTTAGAGAAAATCCCAGAAATCATCTCATTTAATCTGTAAATCTGTTAATAATATGCATTCCTAACACAAAAAAGATTTTGTTTTTGTTTTGGTTTTGTTTTTGTTTTGGTTTTGGTTTTGGTTTTGTTTTGGTGAGCTCTACACCCAGCATGGGGCTTGAACTCACGACCCTGAGATAAAGAATTCCATGCTCTACTAACTGAGCCAGCCAGGTGTCCCGATAAAGGATCTGTTTATAACAACAACATTACTGTTACCTAACATTAGCTAAGAAAATAAGCAATAATTCTATAATATCATCTCATATCCAGTGCTTACTCACATTTTCCCACTTTTCTCAGAAATTGCTTTTTGAAACAGTAACATTTTTGAATTTGGATACAAACAGGGTCATACACCTGACATTTGGATGATGTCTCTCTGAAGTGTCTTTTAACCTGGAACAGTTTTCCCCTCCCATTTTTTTTTCTCCTTTCCATGTCATTTATTTGTGGCTTCTTCCTCCCTCTTCTGCATCTCCTGTTAAATCAGAATAAGGGCTGGTGGGGTCGGGGAGCTGTTGGACTCAGGCAGTGTCTTAGGCACGAATGCATCATCTAGACCAAAATGCAGTGTTGCTGGTTAGGTCTTGTTAGTCTATTCCATCTGCTAAGAAGTTCTCTATTGTTCACTTTTGCACTTTGATATCCATTTGTGTTACCACCTAGACTTTTTATGAGGGGTTGCATAATAGTGATTTTCTAACTGTGTCATGCCTTTCAAATTTATTAGCTGGAGTTTATTCTTTGAAGAATGCTTTTTAAATCAACTCTAGTTACTCTTTATAATACAGTTATATAGGAAAGTAAGAATAAGTGCTTGCTTTTTTTTTTGTTTTTAGTTTTTTGTTTTTGTTTTTGCTTTATCAATTTTCAGAATGGTGAATTGGTGCCATGGAACTTACACAGGTGACCAAAAGAACCTTTGCTTATTATCATTGTGATAAATTTATTGACTGATATGGATTTGATGTGTTTCAACCATTATTCTTATTGATTAAATTGTTCTTTTGAGTGAACACATTAATCTTTGAGCACTCCCTTGCTTTATGGCACAAGTTGATCCATGCTCATCTTGTGTATTTCCTGCTCCAGACATTGAGCCAGCAAGTTTTCTAAAGAGCCCTGGTTCCACTTAGTGTAAAATGATTTTGAGAGTACACTCAGTGCTAGAAGAAATCCTTTCTTAGATAATGCTACGTATAATTGTTCATCTATACATTGGACTGAATTTTTAATTTAATTTTAATCTTAGGTGGGAATGATGGTTAGATGCTGTCGAACATATGAAGAAGTGTGTGAAGGAGACGTGGGCAAAGTTATCAAATTGGATAGAGATGGATTACATGACCTTAATGTGCAGTGTGATTGGCAACAGAAAGGAGGCACTTACTGGGTTAGGTATATTCATGTGGAACTTATAGGTGAGCACATTTTTAAGTGAGTTGTTACACTTTTTTCTTAATTAGTGACAGAGTTCCCAGGAATGAATACTAATTATAGTTCACTTATTGTAATTTCTAGGCTATCCTCCACCAAGTTCTCCTTCTCACATAAAGATTGGTGATAAAGTTCGTGTCAAAGCCTCAGTCACCACACCAAAATACAAGTGGGGATCTGTGACTCATCAAAGTGTGGGGGTTGTAAAAGGTAATATTATCCAGGCAACAAAATTCCAGATGTTAGCTTTTCATCAGCTAATATGATAAAGTCATTTTTTTTTTTTCATTCAGGGGCAAGAAAAACAAGTATGAAGATAGCTTATAGTGTTTTTTTGCTTGTCAGTGTTCTCTAGACCAGGAACTCACATATAGTTGAACAGAGTCAGGTTTATTAACTCATTGCCACTTGTGAGGATGCATACCCCAGAAAATGGGGTGTCTCCATAGGTGGGTATAGCAAAGGATTAATGGGGTTTGTGTTGGATACTTTGGGAAAAGTTTAAAGGAGTAGGGTTATTCTAAGAATGGGTGTCTTAATTATTATCTATATGTCAGAAAGAATGGAGCTAGGATGAAGTTAATGATTGGCAAGGAAGCAGTTGTTCATATTAACCAGGATTGGAGGTTAGGGGAGGGTGTCTGGTTGTGTTTGTGGTTTGGGTTAGATTTGAACTTGATCAGACATGATTAAAGAGCAGTTTTGGCTTTGTCTTGATTCATTACAGTCACAGGGTAATCTTATTTGATGTTGGTGTTCTGTAAACTTGTTCTGTCATTCTGCCAAATGGCCTATATGTGAATGTTTGGCCAACCCCCTCAATTGGGGACTGTTTCTGTCTCTCTCTCTCTGCTATATAAAAATTTAGGACTAAATTTAAGAAAAGGAAAAGTGCAAATGATGGGATTTAGTAACTGGAAATACAAAATTCTTTTCAGTTTATGTTTAAATGTGATATTATAGAGATTTCAAACTAATCAGTGTACTTTAAAAGGTATACTATGTCCATTTGAACAATTACATGAGAAGTAATTAAAAATGCATGTGTTTTTATTTTATCTTTAAACTCTTTTAATGGCATAAAGAGATCCTGTTTTGTTTTGTTTGAACCTTCTATAAAACTCACTGTCAAATACCTTAGGTTAGAAATGGCCATAATGGTGGTGCTTGTCTAGTGCATGGGAGTGTTAGAATGTCTCAGGTTACATGAGAACAAATGGTTTATTTAACATTTTACTTTAGTTTAACATTTTTCTTCAGTTAACAGGTTCTTAAAAGCTTTATGAATCAAAACAGATTTATTAACGTAAGTTTTTATTATTACAGCATATTTGACATATGATGTTATATTAGTTTCAGGTGCACAACATAGTGATTCAACAATTCATTATATTATACAGTGCTCATCACAATGAATGTAGTTACCACCTATCACCATACAATGTTATCACAATATTACTGACTATATTCCCTATGTTTCATCTCTGTAACTTTTTTATTTTGTAAGTGGAGGTCTGTACTTCTATTTTAATTTAATTTATGTTTTAAATTTACATCCAAGTTAGTTAGCATGTAGTGCAGCAATGATTTCAGGAGTAGATTCCTTAATGCCCCTTACCCATTTAGCCCATCACCCCTCCCACAATCCTTCCAGTAACCCTCTGTTTGTTCTCCATATTTAAGAGTCTCTTATGTTTTTGTCCCCCTCCCTGTTTTTATATTATTTTTGCTTCCCTTCCCTTGTGTTCATCTGTTCTGTGTCTTAAAGTCCTCATATGAGTGAAGTCATATGATATTTGTCTTTCTCTGACTAATTTTGCTTAGCATAATACCCTCTAGTTCCAACCATGTAGTTGTAGATGGCAAGATTTCATTCTTTTTGATTGCCAAGTAATGCTCCACTGTATATATATACCACATCTTATCCATCGTTGGTCATTTGGGCTCTTTCCATACTTTGGCTGTTGTTGATAGTGCTGCTATAAATATTGGGGTGCATGCGCCCCTTTGAAACAGCATACCTCTATCCCTTGGATAAATACCTAGTAGTGCAATTGCTGGGTTGTAAGGTGGTTCTATTTTTAATTTTTTGAGGAACCTCCGTACTGTTTCCCAGAGTGGCTGCACCAGTTTGCATTCCCACCAGCAGTGCAAAAGAGATCCTCCTTCTCCGCATCCTTGCCAACGTCTGTTGTTGCCTGAGTTGTTAATGTTAGCCATGCTGACAGGTGTGAGGTGGTATCTCATTGTGGTTTTGATTTGTATTTCCCTGATGATGAGTGATGTTGAGCATTTTTTCATGTGTCATTTGGCCATCTGGATGTCTTCTTTGGAGAAGTGTCTATTCATGCCTTTTGCCCATTTCTTCACTGGATTGTTTTCTGGGTGTTGAGTTTGGTAAGTTCTTTTATAGATTTTGGATACTAACCCTTTATCTGATACGTTGTTTGCAAATATCTTCTCCCATTGTCAGTTGCTTTTAGTTTTGCTGATTGTTTCCTTTGCTGTGCAGAATCTTTTTATTTTGACTCATCAGAATAGTTCCCAGTAGTTCCCAATAGACTTCCAATAGTTCATTTTTGCTTTTGTTTCCCTTGTCTCCGGAGACTTGTTGAGTAAGAAGCTGTTGAGGCCAAGGTCACAGAGTTTTTTGCGTGCTTTCTCCTTGAGGATTTTGATGGCTTTCTGTCTTACGTTTAGGTCTTTCATCCATTTTGAGTTTATTTTTGTGTATGGTGTAGGAAAGTGGTCCAGGTTCATTCTTCTGCATGTTGCTGTCCAGTTTTCCCAGCACCAGTTGCTGAAGAGACTGTCTTTTTTCCTGCTTTGTCAAAGATTAGTTGGCCATACGTTTGTGGGTCCATTTCTGGGTTCTCTATTCTGTTCCACTGATCTGAGTGTCTGTTCTTGTGCCATGTACTTCTTTTTTAAAATTTATTATTATTTTTTAAAATTTTGTTGAAATCCAAATTCTAACATAATAATGTAATAATGATTTTAGTAGTAGAATTTAGTGATTCATCACTTACATATAGCACTCATTGCTCCTGGCAACAAGTACCTTAATGCCCATCACCCATTTACTCCATCCTCCCCACCCAGTACCTCTCCAGCAACCCTCAGTTTGTTCTCTGTATTTAAGAGTCTCTTATGACTTGCCTCCTTTCTGTTTTTATCTTATTTTTGCTTCCCTTCCCTTATGTTCATCTGTTTTGTTTCTTAAATTCCACATATGAATGAAATCATATAATTTTAATGTTTATTTTTGAGAGAGAGACAGAACGTGAGTGGGCAAGGAGCAGAGAGAGAGAGAGAGAGACAGACAGACAGACAGACAGACAGACAGAATCAGAAGCAGGCTCCATGCTCTGAGCTGTCAGCACAGAGCCTGATGAGGGGCTCTAACTCACAAACTGTGAGATCATGACCTGAGCCAAAGTTGGACGCTTAACTGGCTAAGTCACCCAGGTGTTCCTCATGATAAATTTTGAAAATAAGAACTTGGTTCAGAAGTTAATGTTTTGTAGCAGAGTGCTCTCACCCAAGGTCAAGAGATCTCTTAACATTATTATTAGTTTTATTTCCTAAGATACTAAATGGAGTTTTTGACTTGATGTAATTAAAAACAAAGTAACCATATTGTGGAAAATTTCAAACATATACAAGTAGAGAATATAGTGTAATGAGCCTCCATGTGCCCATCACTTGGCTTCAACAGTTGTCAGCCCCTGGTCAAAGTTGTTTCATCCATGATCCCCGCCCTTGGTTATTTTAAAGCTAATCCCTTATTGACACCATGTGTTAGTTCGTCCATAAGTATCTTAGTATGTCTCTCTAAAAGAGAAATACTCTTGGTAAAACATAAATAACTATAATGTAATTATCACATGAGTAGTTAGGTATAGTTTTAATTTTAATTTTAGGTTTTTATTGATGACTGAGATGTTTCAGCAATTTCTATTTTGTCCTAGCTTTCAGTGCAAATGGAAAAGATGTCATTGTTGACTTCCCTCAGCAGTCTCACTGGACCGGGCTGTTATCAGAAATGGAGTTGGTGCCTAGTGTTCATCCTGGGGTTACGTGAGTTAATTTTTATATCACTAGATTTGTTTTGGGGGAATGTTTTTCTTTGTAATTAAATTTAATAAACGGCCTTAATCTTTTTCTTATCAACTCAATGGTTTTTTAAAAAATAGGTGTGATGGCTGTCAGATGTTTCCTATCAATGGATCTAGATTCAAATGCAGAAACTGTGATGACTTTGATTTTTGTGAAACATGTTTTAAGACCAGAAAACACAACACCAGGCATACATTTGGCAGAATAAATGAACCAGGTATGATAGAATGGTTGTTTTTTTTTAATAAAATATTATTAATGAAATCATTGTGCACACATATGTATTTAGTTTACTCTTTAAAGGTCATGTTTATATGGTGAGCACTGCATAGTGTACACAGTAAAACAGGAAACATGATCTTACACACTTGGTAACTTGGTATCTTTTTTTTTCAAGCAGTGAGGCACTGTGAGAATTGAATAACAGGATTTCTTTGCTTGTATTTTCATAAAGAACATTAAAAAGATCTTAAGAAACTAAGAAGTGTTTTATTCGATGGGGTGTGGAATTGGATAGATGGAGAGTGAGACTTTTTATTTGTGTATCTTTTATTATAATTTTTTGTTGTGGCAGAATACAACATAAAATTTGCCATATTAATCACTTTGAAGTGTAACAGTTCAGAGAATGTTGTACAACTATCACCACTATTTATTTCCGAAACTTTTTCACTGCTCCAAAAAGAAACTCTACCATTAAGCAATAATTCTCCATTCTCCTCTCCCCCAGCCCCTGGCAACCTTTAATCTGCTTTCTGTCTCCATAAATTTGATTACAACATGTACCTCATATACGTGGAACCAAAATTTGCCTTTTTGTGTCTGGCTTATTTTACTTAGGATTATTTTTCCAAGGTTTATCCATGTTGTAGCATGTGGATACTTCTTTTTATAGCTGAATAATATGTCATTGTACGTACATACTACATGTTGTTTATACATTCATCCATTAATGAGCATTTGGGTTGTTTCTGCCTTTCAGCTATTGTGAATAATGTTACTGTGAATATTGGTGTACAAATCTGTTTGAGTCCTTGTTTTTTAAATTGGTAGTGGAATTGCAGGGTCATATGGTAGTTCTTTAACTTTTTGAGAAAATGCCAAAATTGGCTGCACCATTTTATATTCCCACTAGTAATATATAAGGGTTCTAATTTCTCCATCTCCTTACCAACATTTGTTATTTATTATTATTATTATTTTTAATTACAGCCATCTGATTTTAAGTTTCCCTAATGACAAATGACATTGAGCCTCTTTCCTTGTCATTTTGGCCATATCTTTTTTTGGAATATATCTATTTAAGTCCTTTGTGCATTAAAAAACATTTTTTTTTAATTTTTATTTTTGAGAGAGAAAGACAGAGTGCAAATGGGAGATGAACAGAGAGGGAGACAGATTCCAAAGCAGGCTCTGAATTGTCAGCACAGAGCCTGAGGCGGGACTCAAACTCATGAACTGCGAGATCATGACCTGAGCCGAAGTCGGATGCTTAACTGACTGAGCCACCAGACGCCCCTTTTTAATTTTTTTAATGTTTATTTATTTTTTGTGTTTTACCCCTTTTTAAACTTTTGATGTTGAGTTATAGAAATTCTTAAAATATTCTGCACATCAAACTCTAGGAGATAGGTGATTTGCAAATATTTCATCTCCTTCTTTGGGTTGTCTTTTCACTTTCTTGATAGGCTTCTATGATACATAAGTTTTTAATGTTAATGAAATCCATTTTATCTGTTATTTCTTTAGTTGTCTGTGTATTTGGTGTCATATTTGCTTTCGGTGTCAATAAATCCAAAGTCATGAATGAAGATTAATACCTATTTTTCTTTCTAATAGGTTATATAGTTTTAGCTCTTAAACTTAGGTTTTGATCCAGTTTGAGTTAATTTTTGTACATGGTATAGTGTAAGAGTTCAGTTTCATTCACTGCACATGTGTGCAGTCTAGTTTCCCGAAACTGTTGAAAAGACTATCTTTTCACCATTGAATGGTCTTGGTACCCTTTTTGAAAATCAATTGAACATAGATGTGAGAGTTTATTTTTGGGCTCCCAGTTCTGTTTTATTGTTTATTTGCTTATCCTTATGCCAGTAGCAAACCATACATTGTGATGATGGTAACTTTGCAGTAAGTTTTTGAAATTGGGAAGTGTGAATCCTCCAAAGTTGTTCTTTTTCAAGATTGTTTTGACTATTTGGTATCCCTTAAAATTCAATATGAATTTGGGGATGAATATTTCTGTTTTTATAAGCATTATTTGTATAGGAATTGCATTGAATTTCCTTATTGCTTTGGGCAGAATTGTCATTTTAATCATATTAAGTCTTCCAATCTATGAATGAGGGATATCTTTTCCATTTATTTACTAGACCTTCTTTCAGCAGTTTTTCTTTCAGCAATATTTTGTGATATTTCAGTTTACAAGTCTGTGCCTTCTTGATTAAATTTATTCCTAACTATTTTTATGCCATATTAAATGGAATTCTTAATTTTCTTTTTGGAATATTTTTTGTTAGTATATAGAAATATACACTACACTTTCAACACATTTTGTGTGTTGAGTTAGTATCCAGCATCTTTGCTGAATTTATTTATTGTCTCCTACAGTTTTGTTTTTTTTGTGTGTGTGTGTTTTCTAAAAATTTTTTTCTACATGTAAGCATAGTATCTATGCACCAAGATCATTTTACTTCTTCCTTTCTGATTTGAATGCCTTATATTTCTTTTTCCTGCTTTAGCTAGTTCTTCCAGTACTAAGTTGAATGGAAGTGGCAAAGTTGGGCATCCTTTTCCTACTCCTGATCTTAGGGGGAAAGCTTTCAGTGTGTTAAATTGAGCATGTTAGCTGTGGGTTTTTCATAAATAGCCTTTATCATGTTGAGGAAATTGTTGTCTAATTCTAACTTTTATTATTTTCTTATCTTTATGTAGATTTGTAAAATGTAGAGTTATCTCCTTTTCAAGGCTAACTTAGAATACTTTCCTTTTTTCTTACTCAGCCTGCCATAGGTTTGTCAATTTAATTATTCTCTCTCTCTCTCTCTGTCTCGCTTCTTTTTTTAAAGTTTTTCAGAGAGACAAATTTTGGCTTGGTTTGTTGTTTTTCATATCTTTTTCTTTCTTTTTCCTATGGAATTTGGATTTAGGTTGATTCCCCCCCCCCCATCTTGAGGTTAATGTTTATCTCATTTTCTCGCTCTGTCTTTTTTAATATATGAACTTAAAAATTTAAATTTATCTTTAAGCAAGGCTTAAGCTGTTTTCTGCAATACTGCTGTGTAGTAGTAGTATTTTTAAAATTCCATTTGGGATTATTTTTTTGTATTCATTGGTTTTTAAATTTTCAAACACGTCAACATTTTTACTTGTTTCTGCATTGCATTCAGAGTGTGTATTCTGATTGATCTTTGACATTTTCTGAAACTTGCATGTGATCATATGACTTAGTATATGATTGGATTTTATAAATGTTTAATGTATGCCTAAAAGAATGTCTCCTGCAGTTCTGCGGTAAAGTTAGTGTTTGCTTAGTGTATCTTTTTTAGCCTTTTACCCTCAGTCTTTCTGTATTCTTATATTTTCAATATATTTCTTATAAGTTGTAAGTAGTCTTTTAAAATTCCAATATGATTATTTGGATCCTTTAGGTATTTACAAGGCAGTTTATGATGTATTTTTATTTAAAGTGATCAAATTCTCAGTGGTTTTTATTTGTCCCTCCTGTTCTCTGTTCCCCTTTCTGCATTACATCTGTGTTTGGTCTGATAATGTTTTTTATTATTTAACACCGAAGCCCCCACACCCTGCCCCCCCCTTAGTGGCTAAGAAGTTACATACATTTTAGTGTATATTTATATATTATATGGGTAGTGTGTATGTTATACACATTTTTAGTATAAGTCATTAAGATAGTAAAACATTCATCTTTGACTTATCAAAATCTAATTATTATTTAGTATTTTTACTCTCTTCTAAGCAATGCAGAGATCTTAGGTCCCTTTAACTTTATTTACTCTTATTTTGATTTAAATTATCATGTTTTTATTGTGTTTTACAATTGTACACACATTTTCAACCATATAAGAAATATTATTGGTATTGTATATAGCCATTATTTATTTAGATTTTTTCACATACTTAACATTAAAAAATTTTTTAAAGTATTTATTTTGAGAAAGAGAGAGCACGCATGTGTGCGTGAGTAGGAGAGAGGCAAAGGGAGAGAGAGAATCCCAAGCAGTCTCCGCACTGCTAGCACAGAGCGCAACATGGAGCTGGATCCCATGAACTGTAAGATCATGACCTGAGCAGAGATGAACAGCCAGACACCCAACTAACTGAGCCACCCAGGACCCCCTCTGTTCTTCTTTATATCTTGCCTTTTTATCTGTCATTATTCTTCCACCTGAGGAATAGCCCTTAATTTTCCTTAATGGGTCTCCTTCTGTAATGCTAATGAATTACTTTTTTGTGTTTCTGAAAATACCTTATTTCTCCTTCATTTTAGAAACATATTTTTTAAAGAATTTCCTTTAAAATACTATTCCTAAAAAAAAAAAAATACTATTCCTTTGGGGCGCCTGGGTGGCTCAGTCGGTTAAGCCTCTGACTTTGGCTCAGGTCATGATCTCATGGTTTGTGAGTTCGAGCCCTGCCTCAGGCTCTGTGCTGACAGCTCAGAGCCTGGAGCCTGTTTCGTATTCTGTGTCTCCCTCTCTCTCTCTGCCCCTCCCATGCTCATTCTCTGTCTCTCTCTTTCTCTCTTTCTCAAAATAAATAAATAACAAAAAAATAAAAAATAATTAAAAAATGCTTTTCCTTTGTAATTTGGTTTATATTATTTCTTGAAGTCACTTCTATTAAAGCTGATAATCTTTGTATTTCCTCTTAGTCTGTTTTTGAGTTACTTTTTTGTTTTTATCTTGCACAAATTTTTAAAATTTTTTTAATTTTTTTAATTTTTTGAATTTACATCCAAGTTAGTTAGCATGTAGTGCAGCAGTGATTTCAGGAGTAGATTCTTTAATGCCCCTTACCCATTTAGCCCATCACCCCTCTCACAGCCTCTCCAGTAACCCTCTGTTTGTTCTCCATATTTAAGAGTTTCTGATGTTTTGTCCCCCTCCCTGTTTTTATATTATTTTTGCTTCCCTTCCCTTGTGTTCATCTGTTCTGTGTCTTAAAGTCCTCATATGAGTGAAGTCATATGATATTTGTCTTTCTCTGACTAATTTTGCTTAGCATAATACCCTCTAGTTCCATCCATGTAGTTGCAGATGGCAAGATTTCATTCTTTTTGATTGCCAAGTAATGCTCCACTGTATATATATACCACATCTTATCCATCGTTGGTCATTTGGGCTCTTTCCATACTTTGGCTGTTGTTGATAGTGCTGCTATAAATATTGGGGTGCATGCGCCCCTTTGAAACAGCATACCTCTATCCCTTGGATAAATACCTAGTAGTGCAATTGCTGGGTTGTAAGGTGGTTCTATTTTTAATTTTTTGAGGAACCTCCGTACTGTTTCCCAGAGTGGCTGCACCAGTTTGCATTCCCACCAGCAGTGCAAAAGAGATCCTCCTTCTCCGCATCCTTGCCAACGTCTGTTGTTGCCTGAGTTGTTAATGTTAGCCATGCTGACAGGTGTGAGGTGGTATCTCATTGTGGTTTTGATTTGTATTTCCCTGATGATGAGTGATGTTGAGCATTTTTTCATGTGTCATTTGGCCATCTGGATGTCTTCTTTGGAGAAGTGTCTATTCATGCCTTTTGCCCATTTCTTCACTGGATTGTTTTCTGGGTGTTGAGTTTGGTAAGTTCTTTTATAGATTTTGGATACTAACCCTTTATCTGATACGTTGTTTGCAAATATCTTCTCCCATTGTCAGTTGCTTTTAGTTTTGCTGATTGTTTCCTTTGCTGTGCAGAATCTTTTTATTTTGACTCATCAGAATAGTTCCCAGTAGTTCCCAATAGACTTCCAATAGTTCATTTTTGCTTTTGTTTCCCTTGTCTCCGGAGACTTGTTGAGTAAGAAGCTGTTGAGGCCAAGGTCACAGAGTTTTTTGCGTGCTTTCTCCTTGAGGATTTTGATGGCTTTCTGTCTTACGTTTAGGTCTTTCATCCATTTTGAGTTTATTTTTGTGTATGGTGTAGGAAAGTGGTCCAGGTTCATTCTTCTGCATGTTGCTGTCCAGTTTTCCCAGCACCAGTTGCTGAAGAGACTGTCTTTTTTCCTGCTTTGTCAAAGATTAGTTGGCCATACGTTTGTGGGTCCATTTCTGGGTTCTCTATTCTGTTCCACTGATCTGAGTGTCTGTTTTTGTGCCATTGCACATATTTTATATGCCCATAGAAATGTATTTCTTTTTCTTTATATTCTTTGGGGTTAGCAGGATTCTTTATTTTTATTTTCTTTTTTTCCCCCTTAGCTGTATTTAGGAAATAAATTGACATATAACATTGTGTAAGTTTAAGATGTACAGTGTGACGATTTGGTACATGTATATATTGCAAAATGATTACCACAGTGGGGTTAGTTGGTTAGTTGACAAATCCATCACTTCACATAATTACCTTTGTGTTTGTGTGGTGAGGGTAAGAACACTTAAGATCTTCCTCAGCAACTTTCAAAGCAGGGCTTTTTAAATCTCTAGCTTGATATCTTTTGCCAGTTCTAGAGATTTTTCAGTCAGTAATATCTTCAAATATTGTCTGTGTCCTATTGTCTCTTCTGTTTTTGGGATTCCTATTTCATCAGTGTCAGAGCTTCTTTCTATTCTCTTTCACCTGCTCTTTTATGTTTTCTAAGCTTTTGCTCCTCAGGACTTCTTTCTAGATATTGTTTAGTAATTCTCTTTTCACCTGAGTCTCATGTGCTAGTAAACCTATTCATTGAGTTCTTAATTTCAATTACTACATTTAATAATTTTTTTAACGTTTATTTTTGAGAGTGAGAGCGTGTGTACTAGTGGGGGAGGGGCAGAAAGAGGGAGACAGAGGATCCCAAGCAGGCTTCTTGCTGTCAGTGCAGAGCCCAATGTGGGGCCTGAACTCACAAACTCATGAGATCATGACCTGAGCCAAAATCAAGAGTTGGCCACTCAACTGACTGAGCCACCCAGGTGCCCCTAACAACTTTAATTTTTCTGTTTTTTAATATAGTTTTCAATTCTCTGCTGAAATATTCAATGTTCTTATCTTTTCAGACATAAGTAAGTATGGTTATTTTAAAAACTATCTTATAACTCCAATATCTAGAGACTCTGTGGGTCTGTTTTTATTGTCTGTTATTTCTGATAGTTTTTTTAGTCATGTCTTAGTCTAGTCTCCTCATATGCCATTATGTACTGGACATTATATTTAAAAAAAAATGTTTCTTGAATCAGTTTGAGTCCCAAGATATTATCATTCTTCAGAGACTGAGGGGAAAGAGGGTTGGTCTTCCAGGTAATTGGGGTAAGTAACTATCTGAGTTCACC
This sequence comes from Lynx rufus, assembly GCF_022079265.1. Taxonomy (NCBI): domain Eukaryota; kingdom Metazoa; phylum Chordata; class Mammalia; order Carnivora; family Felidae; genus Lynx; species Lynx rufus. Next base: position 824,791 of record NW_025814836.1, read on the forward strand.
TCAGTCCAGTTTCAGCGACTGAGATGATTTCATGCTGAGCTTTAATAAAATAAACAGCACTGCACAGTTCACTCTTCCTCTTGGGATTTTTCCTGTTGAGATCCCAACCCAAAGTGTGGGTTTTTCTGTGGCTATCTTCTTCTCTCCTGGTGGGCTCTGGACTCCAGTTCTTGGTCCCCACCTCTCCCCTGCCCAAGGCTGTCCAAAGTAGTGTGGTTTTTTTGGAGGCTCTCCTTACTGACAATTATGATCAGGGACAAGTAGCTTCTGATCCATGGTGTTGCTCATCTGGACATCTCTTTTCATCTCAGCTTTTCTTAGATTCTGGTCCCATAATTCTTTACCATCTTGTTATTTCTGATACTTTTAAGACTTTTTCATCTTTAAATGTTTTATCTGCCTTTTCTAGTTGTCCTCAATGGGGGGGGGGCCCTAGATGAATTTCCAGATGTGCCATTCATGGATGTAGAGACTCTTTACAGGTTTGGTTTTGCTTTGCATTTGTAACAGCATTTTTAATCAGAATGGCTTTTGTTAGAACTGTTGCTGAACTCCCTCCCTCCCCCAGCTTCTATGTATTCTTTCATCTGGAAATATGTCACTCTGTTGTTACTTGACAGTCAAGTAGAATAAGCCATAGCATTATATAAATTTCATTTCATAAATTGGTATAAAATACACTGACTAAGCTTTTGAAGCTATTTTAGGTATTCCGTCCTTTTAAGTTGAAAACTTACTATTTTCTTGAAGTAAGAACTTCTCACTGTGTAGTATTCTTTATTTCTTGGTTGTGAAGGTTCTTCCATACACATCTTAACACTGTTTGACCACCATTAAATAGGACAGTCTGCAATATTTTGTGGCCGTTCTGGAAAACAGCTGAAGCGTTGTCACAGCAGTCAGCCAGGAATGCTGCTGGACAGCTGGTCCCGGATGGTAAAGAGCCTAAATGTGTCATCCTCTGTGAACCAGGCTTCTCGTCTTATTGATGGCAGTGAGCCCTGCTGGCAGTCATCTGGCTCACAAGGAAAGGTAGTGTGCCATGTGGCACTTCTAGAAATGCTTTTATTTAGATGGCTTTACCATTTTAAACTTCAAAATAAACTTTGAAAAACCTGCTAAGTTACACTGTGTTGATACCTGCCAGTACTGATTTTATATTTTAGTTCAAAATTATTTTTAAAGCTATGAGTAATACACCATCCAGCATGTATTATCAGATTTTTTTTCTTTTACCATTTTTTATTTGTTTTTGAGAGACAGAGACTAAGCATGAGCAGGGAGGGGCAGAAAGAGGGGGACACAGAATCTGAAACAGGCTCCAGGCTGTCAGCACAGAGCCCGATGTAGGGCCGAAATACATGAACTATGAGATCATGCTGTTGTTTTTGTTAACTCTCCCACATAAAATGTATGAGTTCAGATTCTGCTTCTGGTGAGCACTTTTTCTAATATATCTGAACAAATATGTGTTGCTCTTTGGAATGTTATGATTGCACTCACGTGTGGGTGTACATCTTTTGAACTCATGGTCAGTCTTGGAGAAAAGGGTTTTTTTTTTTTTTTCCTATCTTGATTCTAGTATTTTTTATAGTCCACTCCTTGATGGGTATAAAGAGGCCACTGAAGATCAGGAGTCTCTAAACACATAGTTTCTGGGGTTCAGAGTGAGACTTTCTTGTAATGAACAATTAAGTAGTAGAGTAGAATAGTCCTCTCTCTCAGGTCATATCATATATTTAGAAAATCTCATGTAGATTCAGTCTTCAGTGATACTATTTTAATAGCTAAAATATGGCTGAGTTTTACTAATTGAGAGTACATTTTTTTTTAAGCATTGGATTCGTTTGGAGATTTTCCCAGATGTTCTTGTTCATAGATTAAAAATGATAGTTGATCCTGCTGACAGTAGCTACATGCCTTCCCTGGTTGTGGTGTCAGGTAATTGAATTAGTTTACTCAAAGAATATCTTCTCTCATATGATAAAAACTCCTTTGTCTGATTCCTTTACTCTCTTTTTCCCCACTAGGTGGAAATTCCCTAAATAACCTAATTGAACTAAAGACAATCAACATTAATCCCACTGACACCACAGTGTCCCTTCTGAATGACTGCACAGAGGTATGATATCGTTTTTGATGGTTTGCAAAGGACAGTGGAGGTGACTTTTTTGATTGTCTCTAAACTAACATTGAGCCTGCTTTCCCCCCTGAATTAGATTAAACAGGTATATAATTTGAATTTGCTGCTTATCAGATCAGCTTGAAAAGGAAACAAAATAAATTTCATTCTCACTATCTTAAGTAAGAAGTGAGGGTAAAGCTCCTAGCAAAAGTTGTTACCGGGCACATCATACTGGTTTTTGTATCCAGCACAGGATTGTTTTTATTAAATATCTATTAAGATGTGATGGTTTTTTTTCTACCTGCACATGTGACACCTAAATTGCTTTTTTGTTTTCATTCCTGTGGCATCAAGTATGGAACATGTCCTGAAATACTGAGCTATTGATTTGATTGGTTATAAAGTAATTTTTAAAATGAATACAAGTTTATTATAAATATTGAAAATGCTGTCAAGTTTCTTTTACATAGTCCCTCTATTACAGAGCAGTGAGACTGTCTCATATCTTTCAGTAAATCTTTTCACACAGGTGTCAATACAATTTTAATAAATTAAATATATTAAAAATAATACAAAATAAGATAGTTTTTAATACCACCTATATATTATTGTTTCATGAGGACTTATTTAATTGGTACAATGATAGTAGGTAAAGATATCAAATAATTGACATTTATTCATCTAAAATTTATAAGTGAGTTTAAAAAAATAAAAAAAAGTTTTTTTAATGTTTATTTATTTTTGAGAGCGAGAAAGAGACAAAGTGAACAGGGGAGGGGCATAGAGGGAGGCACAGAATCTGAAGCAGACTCAAGGCTCCGATCTGCAGCACAGAATTTTTGAACTCACAAACCATGAGATCCTGCCCTGAACCGAAGTTGGATACTTAACCCACTGAGCCATCCAGGTGCCCCATAAGTGAGTTTATTTTTAAATTATTAAATTCAGTTCAGCATTTATTATTACTATTATTGTCATTGGTCTACCCACATAAGAGCAGACAAGTTCAAGGTGGTCCTAGTGTGTTATTTAAAAGAAGCTGATACATAGCCATCAAGTTAATTTGTTCATGGGTGAAAAGTTGGTAACTTGTATCTAGTCTATGGGAATGTACCAGCTTCTTTTCCCAGGTCTAAGAGGTGATGATCCGGCCTTAATTTTCAAACTTCAATAAATAGAATTATGGGAAACCATTCATTCCTGAATGTCATTATTTTGGGATATACCAATTAATTAATTGATAATTAGTACCAGTGGTGGTAATAAATGAATAAAGTCATAAATTATTGAAAGGAAAGATAATACTGAATTTTTCTGAAAAAAGGTAATACCGAGTTTTAGTACATTTTACTGTTAACTCATTGCTAGATAACTGAAAGCAGCTTGTCTAATGTCTTAATTATACTTCTCAATATTGTTGTACTTTAAATCAAGTAGAGTTAATTAAATCAGTAACTAACAGATGATTCATAAAAGGTGTATTAATTGTAATACAATAAATTTTCAACTTAGAACAATTTATTACATAATATTTGGTAAGTATAGAGTAGTGTACATGACATGTGAGAAATATGAAGCATTGTGAGTAGTTGGAAAACTCATGACCCACTCTCTATTCCTCCAACCAGCTTAAGAACGAGAATATTATCATTCCTGGGAAGCCATTGGACATTGTAGCATTGCCTTTCCTATAAAAATGGCTTGTTGTGGTAATTTTCTAACATAACCAAAAATAAAAAGTATACTGATTCCCCCACAAACCTTTGACACATCTTCAACAATTATCAACATTTTTGCCATTCATGTTTCACTGTCTCCTATATCTTCCCCCTTTTTTTAAATTCCTAGAGTGTTTAAAAGCAAGTCCTAGATATGACCTTATTCCATATTATGTACTTCAATATTAACCTCTAAAAAATAAACATAAAAAGTTAAATTAAAAAAACGAATAAATAAGAAATATAAAAGGGATGCCTGGGTAGCTCAGTCAGTTATACGTCTAACTTTTGATTTTGGCTCAGGTGATGATCTCATGGTTGTGAGATCGAGCCCCAAGATCTACGCCCAGCGTGGAGCCTGCTTAGGATTCTCTCTCTCCCTTTCTCACTCTGCCCTCTCTCTGCTCGCTTGCTCTCTTTCTCTCTCTCTGTAAATAAATAAACAAACCTCCAACAAGGACTTTAAAAACGTAATCACAATGCCATGATCACACCTAATAGTTATTCTTTAATATCATACAATATCCAGTCAGTGTTTACATTTTTTGGAGTTATCCCATAAATATCTTTTTGCAGTTGGTTTGTGTGCCTTTACTTTGCACTTCATTTAAGTCTTGATTCTCTTGGTTTTGTTTTGCCAAAGAAAGAAATTGGTTTTCATTTCCTGTAGAATTTTTCATTTTTTCATTTGTTTTTTTGCATTCCAGTGGTTTTGTTCCATCTGTGTTTCCTGAGACATCTTAGGTAGTAGATCTTGTGGTTTGATCAGGTCCATTTGGGGCAATAAGAAGTCAGTGGAAGTGTGTGTGCTTCATGCTGCCTCATCACTCTTTGTTCACAGGAAATATAGGCATAGAGGAATACTGTAGATGCCAGATACAGGATGTGGGGCACTCTGCACGACAGAGAACCAACTTTAACAAATGGATGTCAAAGGCATAACAGAGAGAGGTTGCATCCTGTTTGGATCCTGATTTGAACAAGCCAAGAATAGAAAAATGTTTATGAGATGATCAGAAATGTTGATTACTGGTAGCGTATTAGATGATAGAAAGAATTATTGTTTTAGGTATGACCATAGTAATGTGGATGCATTTTTTAAATGCCTGTACTTCAGTGACACACTGAAGTTTGAAACAACATGGTCCCTGGAATTTTCTTATGATAATCCATATATGAACAAAATTGCTCATAATGTTGATAACTTGGAACTAGGTGATAGGGTTGTGGGGCTTTTTGTGTGATTTTCTCTAATTTATATATATTCAAGTATTCTTTATTCTAAAAATTAAGAATGCTCTGAACTACCTGACGTTTAATCTCTTTCCAAATAATTCTTGGTTCTATAATGCTTTAAGACAGAAAAGCTTGTAGTCATTCAGTAAGGCTATTATACTGCTTCATTTTAGTAAGAAAATGAGTATGAGTCCCATGCCTTGGATATACATACGTGGTGATTAATGACTTTTTAAAATTGTACTCAAATGTAGCTGTATTAATATTGCCTAACTTGCTTCAAATTTCCAGAACTAAAGTGAAAGAGCTGTAACTTTCCACACATTCCATGTCTCAAATGTGTTGCTGTCCAGTTTAAGTATCTCATGTATTTGAGTTTAGAAAGTCTGTAGCTTACCGTTTTTGTGTCTAGTATCACAGGTATATTGAAATTGCAATAAAGCAGTGCAGGAGCTCAGGAATTGATTGTAAAATTCATGGTCTCATCCTGCTGGGGCGGATCCGTGCAGAGGAGGAAGATTTAGCTGCAGTTCCTTTCTTAGCCTCTGATAATGAAGAGGAAGAAGATGAAAAAGGAAACAGTGGGAGGTGAGAGCCATTTGTTACTGGTGGTGCTCATTCCAAAATTCTCACCCTTAAAAGCAAATATTTAATTGGAGTGTATTTAATAATGAGAGTAATTTTATGCACTCAGGAATGTTTGGAAAATTTTAGTTGTTTTAAAAAATTTTAACTTAATATTTGAAAAATGTTTAATGTAGAAACACATTGGGGTGCCTGGGTGGCTCAGTTGGTTGAGCGTCTGACTTCAGCTTAGGTCATGATCTCATGGTTCGAGAGTTCGAGCCCCGCGTTGGGCTCTGTGCTGACAGCTCAGAGCCTGGAGCCTGCTTCAGATTCTGTGTCTCCCTCTCTCTGCCCCTCCCCCATGCACACACATGTGTGTACTCTCTGTCTCTCAAAAATAAATATTGGGGCGCCTGGGTGGCGCAGTCGGTTGAGCGTCCGACTTCAGCCAGGTCACGATCTTGCGGTCCGTGAGTTCGAGCCCCGCGTCAGGCTCTGGGCTGATGGCTCGGAGCCTGGAGCCTGCTTCCGGTTCTGTGTCTCCCTCTCTCTCTGCCCCTCCCCCGTTCATGCTCTGTCTCTCTCTGTCCCAAAAATAAATAAACGTTGAAAAAATAAATAAATAAATATTAAAAATATCATTAAAAAGAAGAAATAAAAATGTTTAATTTTTCTACCTGAAATATCACAATTAATATCTTGATATATATCCTTTTAGTTTTCTTTTTTATCTGTCCCTAATTGTGTTTTTCCAAGAGATGGTGTGATATGATATACATTTTATAAACATTTTGCTAAATATTTTGTTAACTTTTAAATTAAAATATTGTGTAAAATATATATAATAAAATTTATCCTCAACTATTTTTATTGTTTTAGTAAAAAAAATTTTTAATGTTTATTTATTTTTGAGAGAGAGAGAGAGAGGGAGACAGACAGACAGACAGACAGAGAGACAGAGCATGAGAGGCAGAGGGGCAGAGAGAGAGGGAGACACAGAATCTGAAGCAGGCTCCAGGCTCTGAGCTGTCACCACAGAGCCCGATGTGGGGCTCGAACTCAGAGTGCAAGATCATGACCTGAGCTGAAGTCAGAGGTTTAACTGACTGAGCCACCCAGGCGCCCCAGCCTCTTAACTGTTTTTATTTTTTGATCAAGTGGGATTCATTCCTGGGCTGTGTCACGGCTGGTTCAACACTCGCAAGTCAATCAACGTGATACATCACGTTACTAAAAGAAAAGATAAGAACCATATGATCCTGTCAATCGATGCAGAAAAAGCATTTGACAAAATTCAGCATCCTTTCTTAATAAAAACCCTCGAGAAAGTCAGGATAGAAGGAACATACTTAAACATCATAAAAGCCATTTATGAAAAGCCCACAGCTAATATCATCCTCAATGGGGAAAAACTGACAGCTTTCTCCCTGAGATCAGGAACCTGATAGGGATGTCCACTCTCACCACTGCTGTTTCACATAGTGTTGGAAGTCCTAGCATCAGCAATCAGACAACAAAAGGAAATCAAAGGCATTAAAATTGGCAAGATGAAGTCAAGCTTTCACTTTTTGCAGATGACATGATACTATACTTGGAAAACCCGATAGACTCCACCAAAAGTCTCTAGAACTGATATATGAATTTAGCAGTCTTAGGATACAAAATCAATGTACAGAAATCAGTTGCATTCTTACACACTAATAATAAAGGAACAGAAAGACAAATAAAGAAACTGACCCCATTCACAATTGCACCAAGAATCATAAAATACCTAGAAATAAACCTAACCAAAGATGTAAAAGGTCTGTATGCTGAAAACTATAGAAAGCTTATGAAGGAAATTGAAGAAGATATAAAGAAATGGAAAAACATTCCGTGCTCATGGATTGGAAGAATAAATATTGCTAAAATGTCAATACTACCCAAAGCAATCTACACATTCAGTGCAATCCCAATTAGAATTATACCAGCATTCTTCTCGAAGCTGGAACAAGCAATCCTAAATTTGTATGGTACCACAAAAGGCCCCGAATAGCCAAAGTAATTTTCAAGAAGAAGACCAAAGCAGGAGGCATCACAATCCCAGACTTTCTACTACAAAGCTGCAGTCATCAAGACAGCATGGTATTGGCACAAAAACAGACACACAGACCAATGGAATAGAATAGAGACTCCAGAATTGGACCCACAAAAGTATGGCCAACTAATCTTTGACAAAGCAGGAAAGAACATCCAATCAAAAAAAGACAGTTTCTTTAACAAATGGGGCTGGGAGAACTGGACAGCAACATGCCGAAGGATGAAAGTAGACCACTTTCTTACACCATTCACAAAAATAAACTCAAAATGGATGAAGGACCTAAATGTGAGACAGGAAACCATCAAAACCCTAGAGGAGAAAGCAGGAAAAAACCACTCCAACCTCAGCCATAGCAATTTCTTACTTGACACATCTCCAAAGGCAAGGGAATTAAAAGCAAAAATGAACTATTGGGACCTCATGTAGATAAAAAGCTTCTGCACTGCAAAGGAAACAATCAACAAAACTAAAAGGCAACCGATGGAATGGGAAAAGATATTTGCAAATGACATATCAGACAAAGGGCTAGTATCCAAAATCTGTAAAGAACTCACCAAACTCCACACCCGAAAAACAAGTAACCCTGTGAAGAAATGGGCAGAAAACATGAATAGACGCTTCTCTAAAGAAGACATCTGGATAGCCAACAGGCACATGAAAAGATGCTCAACGTCACTCCTTATCAGGGAAATACAAATCAAAACCACACTCCTATACAGCCTCATGCCAGTCAGAGTGGCTAAAAGGAACAAATCAGGAGACTATAGATGCTGGTGAGGATGTGGGGAAATAAGAACCCTCTTGCACTGTTGGTGGGAATGCAAACTGGTGCAGCCACTCTGGAAAACAGTGTGGAGGTTCCTCAAAAAGTTAAAAATAGATCTACCTTATGACCCAGCAATAGCACTGCTAGGAATTTACGCAAGGGATACGGGAGTGCTGATGCCTCGGGGCACTTGTACTCCGATGTTTATAGCAGCACTTTCAACAGTAGCCAAATTATGGAAAGAGCCTAAATGTCCATCAACTAATGAATGGATAAAGAAATTGTGGTTTATATACACAAGGAATACTACTGGGCAATGAGAAAGAATGAAATCTGGCCATTTGTAGCAACGTGGATGGAACTGGAGAGTGTCATTCTAAGTGAAACAAGTCACACAGAGAAAGACAGATACCATATGTTTTCACTCTTATGTGGATCCTGAGAAACTTAACAAAACCATGGGGGAGGGGAAGGAAAAAAAAAGGGAGGGAGCCAAACCGTAGGAGACTCTTAAAAACTGAGAATAAACTGAGAGTTGATGGGGGTGGGAGGGAGGGGAGGGTGGGTGATGAGTATTGAGGAGGGCACCTGTTGGGATGAGCACAGGGTGTTGTATGGAAACCAGTTTGACAATAAATTTCATATTAAAAAAAACCTTTTTAAATGTATGTAGTTCCTTGGCATTAAGTACATTCATATTATTGTGTAATTATGGGCAGTATTTATCCCTCAAATATCCATACCATTAAATAGCCTTTTGTTAGGGCGCCTGGGTGGCTCAGTCGGTTAAGTGACCGCCTTCAGCTCAGGTCATGATCTCAAAGTCTGTGGGTTTGAGCCCCACATCGGGCTCTTGGTGACAACTTGGAGTCTAGAGCCGGCTTCAGATTCTGTGTCTCCCTCTGTCTCTGCCCCTCCCCTGCTCACACTCTGTCTCTCTCAAAAATAAAATCAAAACCAAAAAAAAATTAACAAAAAAATAGTCTTCTGTCATGTAATTTTATTGAGTGCAGTATTTCATCTTATGACAATGTTCTCATTTGCTTCCTCAATTAGATATTTTGCATGAATATTATAGTGATGAATATTAGTGTACTCATTCACCATACATCTGTTGAATACCTGTTATTAGCTAAATCCTGTTTCTGTCCTGTGAATGCTGTGGTGAATATGCAAATTAAGACAAACACACAAATTAGAATTCATCATCAGAGTGGCCTTAAGGCTGTGGAAAGTGCATGAAGGAGAAATGCATGGTGCTTTGAGAGTCAAACAAAAGACCGTTGATCTACAAAAGAGCATTGATCTGTCAGGAGAACAAGAAAAACTCTCTCCAAAGGCATACTTTCAGGAAGAGTCAGAGTTTTCAAAACAAAGTGGGCAGAAAAAGGTGTTTCGGGCAGGGGAATAACATATACCAAGGGTTAAGAAAGACATCTGCCAGGTTTCTGCACATTCAGTTTTTTAATTCTTTTTTTCCCCCTTACATTTATTTATTTATTTATTTATTTATTTATTTATTTATTTATTTAATGACCTAGAGAGACAGCACAAGTTAAGGAGGGGCAGAGAGAGAAGGAGACACAGAATCTGAAGCAGGCTCCAGGCTCTTAGCTGTCAGCACAGAGCCCAATGCGGGGCTCAAACTCACAAACTGTGAGATCATGACCTGAGCTGAACTTGGATGCTTAACCGACTGAGCCACCCAGGTGCCCCAGAAAACAGTGCATTTTCAAGTGTTGTGTGTGGGTTATATTCAAATGGCTTTGTTTCTTAAGGCATAAGTAAGAAATTTTCATAAAATACAAAAATTCATACAAATAGTAAAACCAATATCTATCTTGTACAGAAAAAAATTTAAATATATATAAAAATCCAAGATGGCTTTTAGACTGAAATCTAACTACTTCTGAAATATATCTAGATTATAGGTTCTTTCTTTCTGTCTTTCTTTCTTTCTTTTTTAATTTTATTTTTTACTTTTTAAAATTTACATCCAAATTAGCATATAGTGAAACAATGATTTCAGGAGTAGATTCCTTAATGCCCCTTACCCATTTAGCCCATCCCCCCTCCCACAACCCCTCTAGTAACCTCAGTTCTCCATATTTATGAGTCTCTTCTGTTTTGTCCCCCTCCCTGTTTTTATATTATTTTTGTTTCCCTTCCCTTATGTTCATCTGTTTTGTCTCTTAGTCCTTATATGAGTGAAATCATATGATTTTTGTCTTTCTCTGACTGACTAATTTCACTTAGTATAATACCCTCCAGTTCCATCCACGTAGTTGCAGATGGCAAGATTTCATTGTTTTCGATTGCCAAGTAATACTCCATTGTATATATATACCACATCTTCTTTATCCATTCATCCATCGATGAACATTTGGGCTCTTTCCATACTTTGGCTATTGTTGATAGTGCTGCTATAAACATGGGGGTACATGTGTCCCTTTGAAACAGCACACCTGTATCCCATGGATAAATTCCGAGTAGTGCAATTGCTGGGTTGTAGGGTAGTTCTATTTTTAGTTTTTTGAGGAACCTCCATACTGTTTTCCAGAGTGGCTGCAACTGCTTGCATTCCCATCGCTTTTTTAATTCTAAGATGTTTATGGAGGACTGGAGTGTGTGGGCAGATGTTTGAGCTCTGTTCACGTCCCAGTAGAAAACAACGTAGATAAATCACTTTCCTCAGATAAGTTGTATTTCCCTAGAGAAATTGCTAAAAGTGCATTGCTAAATCAAATGATATACAGAGTCATTTGATACGTGTTACTGTTGTCCTGCTAGTGTAACCTGTTCCTTGCGGATACTAGAAGGAGGCAGGTACCCTAGTGCTGGCTGAGTTCTTCTGCACTGCCCTTTTCACTAAGTGTTTTTTAGTTTTTTAGACAATGTAAGCTGTCTTTCTTTTAGAAACGGAGGAGCTCTGCCTCTCACTGTTATTAAAACACATTCTCTTAGTCGTGAATGGGTGGCAACTGTGGTAATAAATCAGGTTATTCTGGGGTTCTGTGATCTTGGGTTTGGATTCTGTCATGTATTATTTTGGAACCTTTGCACTGAAACTGAAAAGAAAATAGTATATATGATACTACCTCATCTAGAATATATATCATATTGTGTGTTATGGTTCAAACTGGTGGTATCTATATACGTTAATTAAGGAAGGAAAATTCCAGTTTCCTTGAATGAATCATTGAGATTTTTAAGAGGAAGATCTATAGTTTTGCATATTCTTATTCAGTAGCTATGAAAATGAATTGGGCAAATATGTAAATACATGTACTATATATATGAGATAACCAAAAATGTTTGAGCTGTACTCATTGATGAAATTTTTACATAATTGAATACATTAACAAAATAATTCTAGGTATTTGAATGTAATGTTTTTTCCTGTCAGATCTTAATTAGCTAACGATTTCAGGGTGAATGAGTAGTCCAGACAGTTTCCCCTTGCCCACACTAACTACCCGCTGACCTCCATTCCTGCTGGTTGATAATTACATGGTACCAGTTGTTTCATATCTTGCATATCACTCTTGGTGTCCCATACATATTTTTGACTAAAATGTGTTGTAAGTATGTCAAAGATACATGGTCCCTGATTTACAGTAGTTTGACTTGTAAGTTTTCAACTGTACGATAGTGCAAAAGTGATACACATTCAGTAGAAGCCATATTCGAATTTTGAATTTTGATCTTTTCCCAAGTTAGCAATATGTGGTACAATCCTCTCTTTTAATACTGGATGGCAGCAGCAAGCCTTAGCTCCCAGCCATGTGATCACAAGGGTAAATAACCAATATACTTATTATAGCCATTCTGTTCCTATACCATTCTGTTTTTCATTTTCAGTACAGTATTCAAGAAATTACATGAGATACTCAACACTTTATTATAAAATAGGCTTTGTCTATTTTGTCCAACTGTAGACTAAGTGTTCTCTGCATGTTCAAGGTAGGGTAGGCTAAGCTATGATTTTTGAACCTGCATGTTCAAGGTAGGGTAGGCTAAGCAAGGTTAGGTGCAGTTTTAAAATGCATTTCAACTTATGGTATTTTCTATTTATGATGAATTTATTGGGGTATAACACCATTGTAAGTGGAGGAAGATCTGTACTTACAATATACATTACTTGTTCTCTTTTGCCTGGTATCAGATGAAAGAATTTTCCTACATTTTTATTCCCAACCCATAATATTTTGATCCCTGAAAGTAAATATTCATTAGTATATAATGTATTAAAAAAATCTTACTTATCTGGAATCTAGTCTCGAGCCTTCACTTTTCCATCCTCACTTATAAAAATAGAACAAAAGCAAACAAAAAGGCAAACACCTTAAACACAGAAGAAGCAGTTCCTTAGTAGCTGGCATTACCTGACAACAAAGAAAATCTAACACTGTCCCATTTACTTGGTGGTCTCGAGTTCAAGAACTGGAGTACTTTATTGATTCAACTTCCAACCCATTGAGGGCAGGTCAGGAGATTTAATGAGCAAGGTGGTGGGAGCCAGTAGCCAGAGCTTTGCTTCAGGAGCCTTGGGGTACAGAGCAGGCCCCTCAGGAGAGCAAGGAGGTGGGGGATCTCTAGCCCAGCTGCCCTATGTGGAGGGCAGAGGGTGTGAAGGATAAAAATTACATTTTGCTTTGGGACATGTATCTGTGTTAGAGTACCTCAAAAGTCATATGGCTAAATCTATTTTATTACTTCTTTGAGGGGAAAAATGTTTATTGTTTAATAAACCAGTTGTTTATTTAGATTTACAGACATTGCCACAATGCCAGGCCCAGTGGTGATTGCTGAGGCCATTTAATCATTAAGTGTTCTCTGAATTTAACATCTGTAGTAGTTGTGTATTGAGGCATTGGGCGGGTATATCTGTGAGACAGTAAAACAGTTGTTTTGTTCAACTTGATGTGTAAGAAGAAAGAGAGCTTCATAGTGTGTCATAGAAAGGTCTCCGCCAAAAACAAGGCTAGAGTTAAATTACAGTATTGAAAGGTATTATGATGGCATCTAGAAATTTTGACCCTCTGGAATGCTAACTTGTGTATTTACTTGAGGTTTTGTTGTATTAAAACAAAACTTTTATTAAGAGTTTCTGATAATAACCAGCAAACTTTGCTTGCTTGAGGTTGCTTTCCTTTTTGTTTAAAAAAAATTTTTATATTAAATGACTTCTATTTCTGTCTTTTTTGTTTGGTTAGCCTTATTAGAAAGAAGGCTGCAGGGCTGGAATCAGCGGCTACAATAAGAACCAAAGTGTTTGTGTGGGGACTGAATGACAAGGACCAGCTGGGCGGCCTGAAGGGCTCTAAGGTATCCCTCTCTGCCTGAAGTTCCTCACCTGACACTCACCTGTCATCACCTGTCATTACATGATCGAGGAGGATCTTTGCTGGTGCCTTTGTCCCAGAGAGGCTCAAAAATAATCAGACCTCTTTGGAGGTTTTTATGATGGTTTACCTTCTATAAGTTGTTGTGTAAATTGGCTTTTCTAAAGAAATTCTTGATATGAACTTGCAGACATTATCAGATTTAGTTTCTATTAAAGCCTCTGTCCTTAGAAAATAGTGCACTTCAGATGTAGTGGTATTATTGCTGTTTTATAAACTAGAAAATATACTTTTGGAAAGATTTGACAAACAGATGAAAATTATAGACTGTAATTATATTTTGCCTTCAGTACAATAAACATTTTCGCTAACCATGAACAAAATAATGTGTAAAAAATGCCATAGTAGCATAAAGATGAGCAAGACGTCATTTAAAGACTAGGTACAACAAATGATGCATTTGAACTAGGGTTGAATTCAGCATCTGTTATGTTACTTAGTGTCTCTTACCCAAGGAGCCACAAAACAAATTACTCGAAATTTAGTGCCTGGAAATAGTTTCCCTTCCGATGAGTGTCTCTGCCTTTCAGTATTCTGTGAGACTTCACCCATCATAAGATCCCTTATTAACTTGCATTGTTGAGAAGCTGATAAAGTTAGAACTCATTTTAAATCTCCCCTTTCAAATACAACAAATTTTCATCTTTATTTGAACATCCTTGAATCAGTTTGTGTTTTAAAGCCCCAAGGCTCCATTTGGAGGTGGGCAGGGGGCAGTAAGCTCTGGGAGTCTCAGTTGTAATGGTGTGGGGCTGTATAGAGGATTTGTTGGAGTTTGCACGTGAAGCATAGATTTGGCATTCCATGGTTATGATGAAGATTCTTTCTGGTGCTGGAGTAGTGATTATCTGATAATTTTGGGGAATTATAAAGATAAAGTCTTTAAGAATTTTAAATTAAGTCATACCCATACCAATGGGAAATTGAAGCACATAATTTCTGAGAGATGTCAGAATCAATAAGAATGAGCAGGAAGTGACATGAAATAAAATGTTTACCAGATGCTGGGTTACATCTTTACATTATATATATTTTATTTTTCACCTTTTATTGTGGAGCTGTTCAGACATAGCAGGTAGAAAGAATAGGGACCTGAGCCCTCATGTTCCTGTCCAGCTTCAACCGTTAACAGTAGAGGGTCATGGTTTTTGTCTTTATTTATTTTACACCTCCACCCCTGTTTAAAGTAGATGTCAGCATATCATTTCATCTTTAGAATACTGTACTGAATCTCTTAGAGAAAAGAACATCTTTGGTTAATATAACCATCCAAATTACAAAGTTTACATGTAATTTTAAACGTGTAAATAAAATTGTTTTTTTCCTTCTTTTGCTTAACAACAAATCCTGTTCTAGATAAAAGTTCCTTCATTCTCGGAGACACTATCTGCTTTGAATGTAGTACAGGTGGCTGGTGGTTCTAAAAGTTTGTTTGCAGGTATGATTATTCTTACACTAAAAAATTTTTAAATTATGCTTAGCACTAAAAACATAGTTGTTATGTTGTGAAAAGTGAGTCCTATCCTCCTTCTTGTTCTTTGCAGTGACTGTGGAAGGGAAGGTATATGCCTGTGGAGAAGCCACAAATGGCCGGCTGGGGCTGGGCATCTCTAGTGGGACTGTGCCCATCCCTCGGCAGATTACAGCTCTTAGCAGTTACGTGGTCAAGAAGGTGGCCGTTCATTCAGGTACCAGGCCAGAGTTGGCACTTGTATGCAGATAAGCCTTTTGCTCATGCTCTGTAAATAACTATGGCCCTTAAATATTTTTCCTGAGGGCGTCCTTGCATTCCTTTTCAAGTTTTACTTAATTGTTAAGAATAAAAATTGGATAGGGGCGCCTGGGTGGCGCAGTCGGTTAAGCGTCCGACTTCAGCCAGGTCACGATCTCGCGGTCCGCGAGTTCGAGCCCCGCATCGGGCTCTGGGCTGACGGCTCAGAGCCTGGAGCCTGTTTCCGATTCTGTGTCTCCCTCTCTCTCTGCCCCTCCCCCGTTCATGCTCTGTCTCTCTCTGTCCCAAAAATAAATAAACGTTGAAAAAAAAAAAAAGAATAAAAATTGGATAATATAAATCTCCAGGTGGTCTAGAATTTATTGTTGGTACACAAGGGTTTTTAGAGACCAGTAGTTGTAGGCATTCCAGGCGTGTGGGGACTAACCCTCCAAGGTATGCATTTTCAGTCTAGAAGCAGTGGTCACTGGTTCATGACATCTTTGAAATCATCATGTTCTGTGCTTAAATATAAGCTTGAATATCTTTGTGAGGAAAGAGCCTATAACTTTCCTCAGATTTTCAAAGTGTCTGTGAACCCTAGTGATAAGAAAGATCCTCTGAAAAAATCCCACTCCCTCAATTTAGAACCTTTACTGAGAATTATTCCAAAGCACTGTGTGAGGCCTCTGAGGAATGGAACTAAATTAGATACAAAACTCAGTTCATGCCTGCACTGAATAGGTTTGGGTTTAGCCCCATATAAAAGCAAGTCCAAACAGTAGTGGCATGAGCAGGATAGAATTTTACTTTTCTCCTCTGTAAAAGTCTGGGGCCGGGGTCCAGGGCCATTATGGTAGCTGAGTGCCCACGAGGAGCATAAGCACAGGCTCGCTCTTTCTGTCCATCCTTGATAGATGGCCATGCAGCTCTCCTAGGTGAGCACAGACAGGTGTTTCCTCCAGCCCACTCATTCCCTCTAAAGCAGTTTTCAGGAAGCCTTGCTCACTTCTGTCATGTCTCTGTCACCATCTTCTCTGGACAAGGGAGTCTGGGAAGTATACTTTTTAGCTGAGTGTATTGTTACTCTCCTTGCTGTGGGTTCTGTTGGTAAAGAATAGGGCAGAATGAATGTTGTGGGGGACTGGGATCTCAGGAGTTGGCAGGTACGCAGGTGAGAGAAAATGCCAGTAAAGATAGTGCTGTTCAATCATGGGGCAGAGTGGATGGACTGGGACAGTGGTCCACACTGGGGAAGAGCATGAGCATGAAGATTGAATACAGTGCCTTAATTGTAAATGATACTGTTTTTGCTTAAATAACTTCACTGTTGGTGTGCATTTTTCTAAAGCTTAATTGCCAGTACATTTGATAATTTGCCTAATCACAAATGTACTTATTTCTACTTTTTTTCCATCTGAATTTTGATCTTTTGTATATTTAACATAACAGGAACCCCATTATTAAATGGCACTGTTTTGTTTTCTTCTTCATTGCAAGTAAAATTCTTTCTAGGATTTCAACTTTGTAGTTTAATAAAAGTTCACTTACTTTATGTATTTGTCACCCTGAAATGTTGATCCTATCTACTCATTTATTCAGCACATATTCATTGAGCACATACTCTATGCCAGGCAGAGTAAGTAATTACACTGTGAACTTTTTGTAATGCAACTTTGGCAGCCCATATCTGTGTGGATGTTGCAGGTGGCCGGCATGCTACGGCTTTAACGGTTGATGGGAAGGTGTTTTCCTGGGGTGAAGGTGACGATGGCAAACTTGGACACTTCAGCAGAATGTAAGAATATTTTCTTCATTACTTGCTAGTAAGAAACTGTTACTGATAATAATAGTGAACATCTTTTGGTAGTTATTTTGCAGAAAATTAAATAGGATAGGTCATTTTTGAAAATGGAACTTAAAATATCTATTTGTTAAAAATATCTGTGCATGTGATTTGGCCTCACATGATCTGTTTTAATGTTTGATAGTTGATCTACAGATGTTTGACTAAATGTGGATCAGTGTTGATGTCCTTTTTTTCTTCTTTAAAAAGACTTGATCAATTATGGGGAATATTATTTTATCTTGCTTTAGGAACTGTGACAAGCCACGGCTTATAGAGGCCCTGAAAACCAAGCGTATCCGAGATATTGCCTGTGGCAGCTCGCACAGCGCAGCCCTCACATCCAGTGGGGAGCTGTACACCTGGGGCCTTGGAGAGTATGGCCGGTTGGGACATGGGGATAATACAACACAACTGAAGCCCAAAATGGTGATTATACACATTTTTATTGCTTACAGAAAACTTACCGTCTGCTGATTTCAAGAGAAGATAAGCTTCGAGTCTAGGAAAGTTCGTAAAGACATGTGCATTATTGGCTTTCAGTCTGTGGAAAAAATTTCCCTTGTTTTTTCAGTGCCTGTGCTTGATTCTGTTTTTAAATTTGTAATTGAGTAGGTCAAAGTCCTTCTTGGTCACAGAGTAATCCAGGTTGCATGTGGAAGTAGAGATGCACAGACCCTGGCTCTGACTGATGAAGGTGAGCTGCTGCCAGACTCTATGTTTCTGGGTGGGTAGGAACATCATGAATGCTGGCCTGAAGTACATATTTTTTGAACCTAGGTTTGGTATTTTCCTGGGGTGATGGTGACTTTGGAAAATTGGGCCGAGGAGGAAGTGAAGGCTGTAACATTCCCCAGAACATTGAGAGACTGAATGGACAGGGTGTGTGCCAGATTGAGTGTGGAGCTCAGTTCTCCTTGGCTCTCACCAAGTCAGGAGTGGTATGGACTTGGTACGTAAACTCCCTGTCACCCATCAATGTGTCTGTGTCCATGTAGACAGTGGTGGGACCCTGTACCCCATGCCTACCCTGGAGGGATGGTTAACTCTTCATTTTCTTACTTATCCAGGCATCTTTGTTCTTTTATTTATTTTGACTTAGGATTAGTGACAATATTATAATAATAAATTTCTCATTGTAACTCGGTCATTTGGGAAAGAACACTAGAGAATTTTTAGCCCAGCTTGTCTTTTCTGTTTAGATGAAGTTTATATAGAGGGTTTCTTCTTCCTTACCATGCCAGAAGCCTAGTGATCAAATGGACAGAAAGCAGATTTTTTATTTCTTTGATCCTGAAAAAGTTCACGTCTGTCTTGTGAAAGCTTATTTTATTAAATTTAAAAGGAGTAGGGCACCCAGCTGACCTTGTGACAGTGTGATGGGCCTTTGCTTGAGTGTTATGACTCAGCAGCAGCTTGAGGAAGAATTAGACCTGAGAGGACTTTTAAGAAGCATTTGAAATTGTCATGTGTTCAAACTCTTTATGTAAAATCTACATCAGTAACTTAAGTGTTGTACAATATATGTTAAGGATCTTACTATAGAATTAGTGAATTAATTTGAATTAATGATATACTATTTTATAACATAATTTCAGAGACCCTAGGCACTTAGTCTGATGTTAACATGTTGGCTTTAATGGGTGTTTTCCTGTGGAACATTACCTGATGATAACCATATATTAAAATGCACACTGTTGACTTTCTTGCAGGGGGAAGGGGGATTACTTCAGGTTGGGCCATGGCTCTGATGTGCATGTGCGGAAGCCGCAGGTGGTGGAAGGGCTGAGAGGGAAGAAGATTGTGCATGTGGCCGTCGGGGCCCTGCACTGCCTAGCCGTCACAGACGCAGGGCAGGTAAGCTGAGGTGACAGGTCCTTGTATCAAAAGTGTAACTTACGATGAAATGAAATGAAATGATGCAGAACTAATGGGCTGTGCCCATTTTGTTCCTGTGTGTATCTGTCCAGTTGTAAGCATGGCAGGGCACCCAGTAAAGAGTTGTTGACTAACATGTATTACAAAGTAGTGGGTTTTCCTGCTCTAAAATCCACCTGTAAATGAGAAAAGATTATTGTCATGGAAGGTGCTCCTACTGCTGAGATGTTAGCAGTGTTTCACTTTAGAACTTGATAGCTGATGGAGAGATATACATACATCATTTTAGAAATAAAGTCATTCATGACAAGTATTACTCCTCCATGACAGGCTCATGAATGTTATATTTTAAAAAATCATTTATGACAACAAATTAGCACACTGTTTTTAAAACAAAATGACTTAAAATTAATTATTCCTTCTAGTTCTGTAAAGCCAAGAAGTGAATTACTGGAAAAGTGAAAATATTGTTTTTGATCATTTTTCTTTGCAAAATAAAGGAAAAAAAATAAGTATTGAACCTTATTGAAGAGGAGAATCTCCCTGCTTCCTAAAACAAAGCCAAATAGATGAATTCATTGGATTGATATTAAGTAGATACTTATTGATAGTCATTAGAAAGAATTTTGAAGTAATTTTAGAGAAAATGTTCGAAATGTTGAAAAATTCTGTTTTTGTTCCCTGTAACAGGTTTATGCTTGGGGGGATAATGACCATGGCCAACAGGGCAATGGTACGACCACGGTTAATAGAAAGCCCACACTTGTGCAAGGCTTAGAAGGCCAGAAGATCACACGAGTGGCTTGTGGGTCTTCACACAGTGTGGCATGGACTACTGTTGATGTGGCAACACCCTCTGTCCACGAGCCTGTTCTCTTTCAGACTGCAAGAGACCCTTTAGGTGCTTCATATTTAGGTAACACAGAATTGTTTTTAGTATGAGATCCTTCTGTATGGTACAGCAACATTCTAGATAGAATATTTAATAAGACCACCAGATTAGAGGTTGTAGCACTGTGTTAACTTCATTCTGAACCAAGATCACAAAATAATCACGGTACTCTGATTTTTGCATGCTGGAATGAAAATTTTAAAAGGAAGTACTGATGCTGATTCTTATATTATGATCAGGTCCACTCTGACAGTGCTGTATAATAACTGCTTGACATATGTAAGCACTGTGCTGGGCTACTTGGTATTTTCAACAGCTCTATTCAGGTATAATCAACAAACTGTACATATTTAAAGTGTAATTGACATGTTTGTGCCTGTGAAAGCATCACTGAGTCAAGATAAGTGAACACAGATATATCTTTTGTGCCCCTTCTCAAGTTCCCTTCCTCCCACAACTCCTGACTTGTCTTCTGACACTATATATAGATTTGCATTTTTTAGAGTTTTATATAAATGGAATCGTACAGTATATACTTTTCAAATCTCACTTTTTTCACTCAGCATAATTATATTGAGATTCTTCCATGTTGCATGTATCAGTAATTCTTTCCTTTTTATTGTTGAGTAATATTTCACTTATGGATATACTGTAATTAGTTATTTATCACCTGTGGTGATAATAATACCACCTCCATATTTTTGTCTACACTTGGTTTGGTCAGTCTTTATAATTTTAGCCTAGATTTGTGTAGATATGTAGTGGTATCTCATTGTGGTTTTACTTTGCATTTCACTGATGACTAATGATGTTAAGCATCATGTTTATTTACTATCCAAATATATGTTTTGTTGTAGTGTCTATTCCTATCTTTACTGTAGTTAAAACTAGGTTGTTTTCTTATGATTGAGTTTTGAATGTTCTTTATATATTCTGGATCCAAGTCTTTTGTCAGATACGTGACTCGCACATATTTTCTTGAAATATGGCTTATCTTCTCATTCTCTTCAGGTCAATTTTAAAGAGCAGAAATTATTAATTTTGATAAAATCTATTTGATCCAATTTTTTTTAAATGGTTCATACTCTGGGTGTTATATCTAAAAAAACCTTTGTGTACTCAAGGTCATAAGATTTATTTCCTGTGTTATGTAAGATCTTTAGTTGTAGATATTTAGGTCTATGCTTGATCTTGAGTTAAATTTTATATATTGTATGAGATGTGCATTGAAATTCTGTTTTGGAGGCATGTGTGTGAATACCCAGTTGTTTCAGTTGCATATATTGAAAAAACTATTCTTTCTCCGTTGAATTGTCTTTTGCACCTTTGTCAAAAATCATTTGTCTGTGTATGTGTGGATCTATTTCTGGATGCTCAGTTTTATTGACTTATTTTTGTGTTTTGATGCTAATACCACATTGTTTTGATTACTATAACTTTATAAAAGACCCACATTCGGGCTGTGGTAATTCTTTAGCTTTGTTCTTTCTCAGATGCTGTTTTGAGTATTAGAATCAGCTTGTCAGTTTTTATGAAATAGCCTTCTTGGAATTTTGATTGCATTGACTATGGATCAGTTCAGACATCTTCGTAATATTGAATCTTCCAATCCATGGATGTAGCATTTCTTTGCATTTTTTGAGGTCTTTAATTTTTCTCAGCAATATTTTATAGTTTTACTTTATAAGTCTTTGTCGTATTTATCCCGGAGTATTTTATATTGTTCATACTGTTATAAGTGACATTTGAAAATTATTTTTGTTCCTTGTGTATTATCTAGAAATACTCAAGTTGGCACTTTCTAATATATAGAAATACAATTGATTTTTTTTAAGGCAACTTTATCTTTCTTTATTCTAATAGAAATGTATTTTTTTCTCCTCTGTCACTCATGAGGGGACATTCAGTCTCCAGCATCATCATCGGCTTTTATAATTATCTGAAATGTGGTCTTCTGGCTTCACCATTTATTAGCTGTATAAACTGGGGCAAGATCCTGAGCCTTCCTGTTTGCTGTTTCCTTTTCTGACATAGATGAAACTGGGGCTTGACTGTAGTCTTATCTTTTCCAATTTATATTAATCAGGGGTTCCATGTGGGTCTGTTTAACTTACAGCTCTTTTCATGTCACATTATGTTGTTACATTTTGACATTGCCCTTTCCCATCAGCACAGTACTCTGGAGAGTCATCCATGTTGTTGCATGTTTCAGTAATCCATTCCTTTTTATCACTGAGTACTCTTCTATGTTTTAACTATTCACACTCTGAAGGACATTTGGATTATTTCTAGTTTTAGGCTATTACAAATAAAACCTGCATGAATATTCACATACAGGTGTTTGAGTCTGTCTTCCATATCTGGGATAACCCCCCCTTGGTTTTGCAGCTTTTTGGTTTTTAAAATTTTTCTCTGTTGTTTATCTGCTTTTAGCTGTCCTCATCTTCATTAGTTCTTTCTTTATGCTTGCTTTATGTTTATTTTTTGTCTAGTTTCTTGATCATCTCATTGATTTGAGACCTTTTATTTTTCCTAATGTAAACTTTTAATAGTATAAATTTTCCTTTCAGCACTGCTTTTTAGCTATAGCTCACAAATTTTGATATGTTGTTTTTTCTTATTCACTTTTATGTATTTTAAAAATTCCCTTTTAGACTTTGTTTTGACTTATGGGTTATTCTTTGTTAGATTCAGTTTGCTAAAAAATTTTTTAAGAACCTTTTCCTCTTTGTTCGTGGTAGATAGTGGTCTGTAATTCTCAAATAATGTCTCTGTCTGGTTTTGGTATCAGGGTCAGGGTAATGCTGACCTCATAGAATGAAGTGGTAAATGTTCCCTGCTTTTCATTTTCCTTTTAAATTTGTGTATAATTGGTACTCTTTCAATAGAATTCATTAGTGAAGCCATATGGGCCTAGTGTTTTCTTTGTGGGGTTTCTTTCTGTCTTTTAACCACAAATTTAATTCCTTTAAGGGATACAAGGTTATCTCTTTCTTTTCTAATAAGATTTATGTCTTTGATGGAAGTTGTCCTTTCATGTAAGTTGTTGAATTTATTGGCAGTATTGGCTTATTTTCCTTTTAATATTTGTGGAATCTGTAGTAATGCCATTTCTTTCATTCCTTATATTGGTGACTGTATCTTCTCTTTCCAGTTTGTCTAGAGGTTTATCAATTTTACTAATTTTTTTCAAATAACAAATTTATAGTTTCCTTGATTTTTCTCTATTGTTTTTCTGTTTTCTGTTTTAGTGATGTGTGCTCTAATCTTGTTAATTGGTTTCTTTTTCTTTTGATTTAATTTGTTCTAATTTCTTATATTAGAAGCTTAGGTCATTGATTTAGGATCTTCCTGCTTTTCATATGGAGCCATTTACGTTTCTCTCCTTAATTATTTGACTTTGTAATCATTCTGTCAGTTATCCTTTTTATCCCTTTGCTTTGAAGTTTTTTGTTTTTAAAATCTAATTTGTCCCATATTAATATAGCCACTCCAGCTTTCTTTGATCAGTGCTGTATAGTATATAACCATGCTATTCCATGCACTGTGACATACTATATCTTTTTCATCCTTTTCCTTTTAACGTATTGTGTCTTTATATTAAAAGAAGTTTCCTTGGGGTGCTTGGGTGGCTCAGTCAGTTAAGCATCCAACTTTGGCTAAGGTCATGATCTCATGGTTCATGGGTTTGAGCCCCATGTTGGGCTCTGTACTGACAGCTTAGAGTCTGGAGCCTGCTTCAGATTCTTTGTCTCCCTCTCTGCCCCTCCCCCACTCATGCTCTGTTTCTCTCTCTCTCAAAATAAATAAACATTACAAAATATTTAAAAAAATAAAAGAAACTTCCCTTTAGGCAACATATAGTTGAATTTTGCTTTTTAAAATTTTTGCTGACAACCTCTAACTGGGGGTGTTTAGTCCAATTACATTCAATATGATTAATGTATTTGTTTTAAATCTATCATCCTGTTTTTTTTTAATCAGTCCTCACTGTTCATTGTTTTCTTTTTGCCTTCCATTAAATTATGTTTTATATTTTTTCTCCTTTGTATTCTAGGAGTGCTAACATACTATGCTATTTTACTGATTGTTTTAGAGTGTATATTATACACCTTTAACTTATTATAGTCTATCTTTAGATGTTACACTATTTCACATATAGTATATGAGTTATATAACAGTATATTCTATTGCTTCCCTCCCAGACTTTGTGCTATTGTTGTCATATTTCTGTGTAGGTTGTAAACATCACAGCATCTAAAATTAATTTTCTTTATTAAAAAAATCTTATGTTTATTTTATTTTTAAGAGAGAGAGAGAGAGAGACAAGAGCATGAGCAGGGGAGGGGCAGAGATAGAGGGAGACACAGAATCTGAAGCAGTCTCCAGGCTCCGAGCTGTCAGCACAGCTTGACAGTCAAGCAGGACTTGAACTCACTAACCACAAGATCATGACCTGAGCCAAAGTTGTATGCTTAACTTACTGAGCCACCCAGGTGGCCCTAAAATTAATTTACTTTAAACATTAGGTTATCAATTCAAATGTTTTAAATAATAAGAGAAGAACGCCTCTGTATTTACTCATGTAGTTGCCATTTTCAGGGTTCTTCATCCCTTTGTGGAAAACCATGTTTCCATCTGGCATTATTTTCCTTCTACTTGAAGGACTTCCCTTTTTATGTTTTATGGTGTAGATGTGCTGGGGATTTTTCCTGTCAGCTCTTAATGTCTGAACTAGTCATTATTTTGCTTCATTTTTGCAATTTATTTTAGCTGGGTATAGAATTATAGGTTGACAGTTTTTTCTTTTAGTTTTTTAAAGAAGACCCAGTGTCTTCTAGCTTGCATTGTTTTCATTGGGAATTTGCTGTTATTCTTATCTTTGTTGTTCTGTACATAATGTGTCTTTCTTCTCACACAGTTTTGAGACTTTCTCTTTATCTCCCTGGTTTTGAGCAATTTGACTACAATGTGTCTTGGTACAGTTATCTTCATGGATCTTGTGCTTGTACTTCTTGGATTTTTGGGTTTATAATTTTCATCAAATCTGGAAATTTTTCAGATTTTTTTTTTCTTCAAAAAATTGTTGTTTCTGTACCTTTCTCTTTCTCCTCTTTTGGGAACTCTGGTTCTCTATGTATTAGGTCTCTTGAAATTGTCCCATAGGTAATTGATGCTCTGTTCATTTTTTGCTTTCTTTTCTCCTCAGTTTCATTTTGCATAGCTTCCATTGCTATGTCTTCAAATTCACTAGTTTTCATTTTCTAATGTGCTGATTATGTCACCAAACTATTTTAATCTCAGACATTGTAGTTTCCTTTCTAGAAATTTGATTTGAGTGTTTTTATATCTTTCATATTTCCATTTCCCCTTTTGAACATACATAATATAGGTATAATAAGAGTTTTAATTTCCATGTCTGCTGGTTCTGACATTTGTGTCAGTTCTGGGTTATTTAGATCCATTGATTTTTCTTAATATTTATGAATTGGGTAGTATTTTCCTGTCTTCCTGCCTGCCTGGTAACTTTTAGTTAGATACTGTACATTGTGAACTTTACTTTGGATGTTGCTAGAGATTTTTGTATGTCTGTAAGTCTTCCTGAGCTTAGATACAGTTAGGTTACTCTGAAACATTTTGTTCCTTTTGGGTCTGGGTTTTGGATTTGTTTAGTGGCTTCAGACCTCTTATTAGTCTGGGGCTGGTTATTCTCCACCGCTGAGACAAGATCCTTCTGAATACTCTACTTAGTGCCCAGTGAATCATGGGGTCTTCCTGTGTGGCTGATGGGAGCAAGTGCTATGCTTGTCCCTCTGTATTCTTCAAGATGGTGCACTGGGCCTCCAGTCCTTTCATGTAGTTCTTTCTTTGACTTTGGGAAGTTTCCTGTCATGTAGGCATGCATCACCTTTTGCTGCATCCTCAGCTGGGGTGAGTGAGGTTACCTGCACAACTCCAGAGCAATATCAGGGCAACTCTCTCCTCTCTGCTTCTGTTCTATGAACTCTGACTATATTGGCCTCCCTGACTCTGAGGTCTGCCCCCTTTACGCACATAGACCACTGTACTCCACCTGGTTCCCTTCCCTTGGCTGAGGCCTGTGAGCTCTTTGGGCAGTGAAGAGTCGGAACATGTGTCTAGTAAGACTATTTATTGGTGAACATCTTGTCTTCTCTCCATTGTTTTGTATTATTTTTTGTTTTGCATTTCAATGGTAAGTAAATACAGGCAGTTATTGTATTTTCATAGCACATACATATGTTATAAATGCATTTAGCAAAAATCTGCATTTTTTTTTTGCAGTTATAGCAAAGCTTTGATGAAAATGGCTTGTTTTTAGAAGTATAGATAAATAGGTTGTTTGTTGTTGTTTTTGTTTTTGTTTTTACTCTGGGAGACCATTAATGAACCTAATACCTGATCTATGAAATAGCAAAATGCAGATTACAGTGTGTTTTATAACTAAACTGAAAGGTCAAATAGGAATAGAGCAAACTCTGATCTTTAAAGTTGAACCCACACTTTATTTTCCTTTTTCAGGTGTGCCTTCAGATGCTGATTCTTCTGCTGCCAGTAATAAAATCAGTGGTGCAAATAATTCTAAGCCAAATCGCCCTTCTCTTGCCAAGATTCTTCTGTCATTGGATGGGAATCTGGCCAAACAGCAGGCCTTGTCTCATATACTTACAGCATTGCAAATCATGTATGCCAGGTAGGCTTGTTGGCTAACTTTTGAAATCCTGTAGTTATGTAAACTTTGAGTTTCTATATTTTTGTTTGATCATATGTCTAGGACACTGTTGTGGTGTTATCTTTAAATGCTGTGAGTTTTAGTTCATATACCCTTAGATAGTGAATGATGATATCTTCGTGCTTTCTTTAATGAGGAATGAAATAGGAATCAGAAATCCAAACTTAAAAACATTTTGTTATTCTTTATGGTGAGTAAACTCTAAGCATTACTGTTTGAGGAATGATATTGATGTGTATTGATACGAATATGCAGTAATGTTTAAGACCACTGGTCATCTGCTTCACTCAAACACTTGATAAGGCAGAGTTTTGATAATACTATCTTTCCAACATTTTGCTGCTATTTTCTCAGTCTGAATAAGTTGCCCATCTGTCATGGTTATGGACTTGATGAGTAGAAATAAATTACATAGGAAAATTAATTTCAGACCAAAGTCCAACTCTGTCATTGAGAAGATGTTTAGTCTTTGCAACTTTGTGTGAAGCACCCTTGGTACACAGCTCTCAGTAAATAAAAAATTATCCTCAGCCTCTAACAATAAGCCTAGAAGATTTCTCAGGGAAATCCAGGGGTTTATTCTTGTCTGATTTTTATGTTTGATATTTTTTCACCTGTCATCACTGTGGTCATTCAGATAAATAAGATCTTAAGTAAACATTTTAGCTTTTAGTTGATGAATATTAGCTCATTAGTTTCCCAAAACTCCTTTATGTGTATCCTATAAAAATGAAGGCATCATTCAGTAAGGGCTTGTCCCTGCTCCTGACTCTTCTGTCCTGCAGTGGTAAAGGGCAGTTCACCACAGGCCTGGCTTTCTCTCCTGACAGAGATGCGGTGGTCGGGGCCCTCATGCCGGCTGGCATGATCGCCCCAGTGGAGTGTCCCTCATTCTCCTCCTCGGCACCTCCTTCTGATGTGTCTGCTATGGCCAGTCCTGTGAATGCAGAGGAATGTGTACTGGCTATTGATATTGAAGACAGACTGAGTCCAAATCCATGGCAAGAAAAGAGAGGAGAGGTAAAAATAAATAGAAAAGCAATAAAGCAACATTAGATCAAAAAGGAAATGGTAGCTACTTTGTATCTAGAGAAGTATAAGTCATTCTTCCACTAATTCAGAGTGCTTTTGTGCCTACTTCTGTGATTTTTGGCTTGGATTAGAAAATATTTTATTTAAAAGGATCTTTTTAGTGCTTAAGTAGAAATAGATTTATTCATTTAAAAAGTTGCTAAATGCAAATCCATACTCCTTTATCTGCAGTTCTGACACCTTAAAGCTATTTTGGGGAAAAACCCAACTTGAAGAGTTGTGAGCTCATTTTAATCTTCATGTGACCATTGTGAATATTAATAGGTTTTCATGGGAATATGAATGTGCTTGACT
Organism: Lynx rufus; assembly: GCF_022079265.1. Lineage (NCBI taxonomy): Eukaryota > Metazoa > Chordata > Mammalia > Carnivora > Felidae > Lynx > Lynx rufus. The sequence continues at coordinate 853,152 of NW_025814836.1, forward strand.
TTGCAGGGTTGCCCTGTACCCCACTGGAGCTGGTGGTGTATGCTCCTTGCTAACCTCTGTAACATCTGTGACATTCCAGATGACCCAAGGGGTTTGAGATCAGGCTTTTTGAAATTGTGTGGGAAGTGTGCCATGTTGCTGAGTTTTTCCTTTCCTTGTATACTTTTTAAACTAGATGATCTCTTCTGAAGATGCCATGACCCCCTCTGCAGTGACCCCATCTGCTTCCTCAGCTTCTTCTAGACCATTTATCCCAGTGACGGATGACCCAGGAGCTGCCAGCATCATTGCAGAAACTATGACAAAAACCAAAGAGGTCAAAGGGATTTCTTCTTTAACATTTTATTTGGAAATAATCTTAAATGTACACAAAAGTTGGAGAAATAGTACATAGAAATACAACACATTATACTACCATATACCGTTCACCTAGGTTCTCCAGTTGTTGGCATTTCTGAACCATTGTGGGGGAGCTGTAGGGCACAATCCCCTTTCATCCTCAAGGCTTTAGTGTGTATTTCCTGAGTGTCAGGGCATTACATTGATCCAGGATTACTTTCTAATCCATAGACTTAATCAGGTCTTTGCTCATTGTTCCAATAGTGTCATTTATGGGTTTAGAACCCATCTCAGGGTTGTGTGTTGTCTCTTTAGTACTCAATATGGGACATTCTTTAGTCCTTCCTTTTGGCTGAAACACCATACGAAGGATGTAGAGTTCTTTTCATTGCACCCCTCTGGGGTATGTGCATTGTTGATTTGCTGCATTACTAGTGATACTAATTCTTATCACTTAAGAGTATCTGCCAGGTTTCTCTACCAGAAGTTAATAAGAGTGTATTAGTAATTATTCATGAGGAGATACTTTGAGACTGTAAATACCTGTAAGTACCTTGTTCCTCATCATATTTTTACCCACTAGTTTCTAGTATCTGTTGATGATTCTAGCTGAATTCGTTATAACTGTGTTGTCACATGATGATTTTTCAGATTTCATCATTCCTTTTGGAATATAATTGTTGCTGTTCTTCTGTGAGAAGCTCCCTTCTCATCTTTGTCTGTCTGTCTACGATGATATAAAGTAGGATGGGATCCTACTTAATGACATACATTACTATCCTCATTTGACACCCCAATTATCCTAGACTTGGCCCTTGGGAGACCTTTTTGGCTGGTTCATTTGTCCTGACATGTCCCCATAATTTTTGAGCACTTCCTTACTTTTTGGTACAACAGTGTGTTCTGGACTTATCTTTCATTTGCCCTGTCCCTGCTCTGGAATCACCCATTTCTCCAACGATCCCTGATTCCTTTTAGTAGATCATAGAATTTAGAAACAAGATCTGGAAACTTGGTAAGTTGACTGCTATCGGATGTTCTTGGTTTACACCTTCTCAGCAAACATGCACGCATCTGAGCATTTTTTTTTTCTCATTTAGCATCTTATCTTTATAATAAACACCATGAGGGGTACCTGGGTGGCTCAGTCAGTTAAGCGTTCCACTCTTGATTTCAGCTCAGGTCATGGTCTTGCAGTTCATGAGATCGATCCCCATGTCAGGCTCTGTGATTGCACCTTGGAGCCTGCTTAGGATTCTGTCTCTCCCTCTCTCTACCCCTCCCCCACTTGTGCATGTGCTTGTACACTCTCTCTCTCTCTCTCAAAATAAGTAAACAAGAAAACCCCCAGCAAAACCATGAGTAGTTCAAACCACTATTTTAGCTTAGAATAAAAACCAAAAACCATTTTCAGTTTTAGTCCAACAACCACAGGATTTATCTTTGCTCTCTCCCTTTCTGTATTTAAAGTATATAATCCTTTTATTTGTTGCTGGATTGATTTGCTCTTTTGTTGAGGGTTTTTATAGCTGGTATTCATAAAGGATACTACTAATCTATAGTTTGCTTATGATGTCTGCCTGGTTTGTGTATTTGAGTAATACTGGCCTTAGTGGAATGAGTTGGGACAGTGTTCTTTTTTACTGTTTCTTTTTTAGAATAGTTTGAAGGGTTAGTGTTACCTCTTTAACTATTTTGTAGAATTTTATGTGTCCCTTTAACCTGTTCTCATCATTTTTTGCGTGTTTCCTTGCTTTCTGGCACAACACACAGTTCTAGTCTCAACAAAATGATTTATCCTCCAGCCCAGAAATCAAATGTTTCTCTAGGAAGTCTTGGTTCTTTTCAGTGGAGAATGGCATTTAGAAGGCAAGATCTGGGCCTTCATGTCCTCATTTAAGTTGGAGTGTTGATGTTCTCAAGCATTCTTAGTGGACAGAGCTAGGGAATAAATGTGTATGTGTATGTATATACACACAATAGATATGTATTCTTATATTTATTTAACTATATATCTACATATCTTGAAAACCACTGGTTCACAACAGTACAATCAATTGTAATACCAACACAGGATTCATTCTTCTTTTCTCCCCCTCTGTATTTATAACTCTCTTCTCTGAAAGTGAGAAACCTGATTCCTATTATTGGCAGTTTATTTATTTCCTCTTAGGTAGCCAGCCTCCCATGTTGGCTGCCACACCTTGCCCCACATGGATACCCCCTTTTCTCCACACAGCTCCTGACACTCAAAACCAGAAGTCATCCCCAATGGATACCCCCTTTTCTCTGCACAGCTTCTGATACTCAAAACCAGTTTGACTTCTGCTCAACTGCTTGATTTGTGACCTCTCCCTCACCTCCCAAGCTGGCTTGCCAAAGCAGGGACCCATTCTGTCACACCAGCCACCCCCACATGTGGACACCCTCCCCACCCCCATTTAGGTGCTCCCTATGCTTGGCTATCTTACCCTGCTCACACTCTCTGCCTTCTTCTTTGGGGACAAACATGCGTTTTTTGTTTTTTTTTTTTTAAGTTTTTACTTAAATTCCAGTTAGTTAACAGTGTAATATTAGTTTTAGGTATAAATGATAGTGCTCATCAAACAAGTGTACTCCTTAATCCCCATCACCTACTTAACATGCATTATTTTCAATTACATTTGGAACTCTTGATTTATTATTCTATTACTACTGGTAAAAATATGTCCTATGGAAATTATTCTTAACCATCTGTGGTAATAAAAAGATTGCCATTTATAAATTAGGTGGCTAGACTCAGCTTCTCATACTTCATGATCTCCTATGGTGAAGGTTTAATGCAGAAATTATCCTGAATTATATAAAATTTTTGCTTTTAGGTAGAAGAGGGATTTCTTTCCTACCAGTTTATTTAAGAGACATAGGCACTAACCAGATTATACCCCTAAATTCCTATCATTTCAGTTTTGGTTTGAGTCATAAATAAATAAATAACATAAAATATAAATGTAAATAAATAATTTTCATATTAGTATTAGGTTAGTATTAATCACGTGTTAATATATTCCACTGAATGCTTTTGCTGCTCTTCAGTGAGTGAGATTCTGTAATGGCATCATTTCTGATGAACTACACTTAACGATTCTCTGGGTCTCCATGCAGAGGTAGGAGCAGGGTCCATTTCTTTAAAGGGAGGAACTGTGTTCCTAGCACAGAGAAGTATGGTGTCCAGGGCCTAAGTCTGTGGAATTTTCACATTGGGTATGTCACATTTCCCTTAAGTTTCCTATGTGGGGCCTGTGCTTCCTTTATCTCGTTTCTTTTTCTGGAAAGGTTGGCACTAGTTTTGCTGAGATCCAGAAAGCAGAAGAGAAAAGGAGAGGCACATCTGGGATCTTGTTCTTCCCCTAATGATCCAGATTCTGCCTGGGGAACTAGAAGGTCCTGTGTTGTCCCCCATTCAGCACAGGGTCTCAGTGATTCCCATTCCCTCTATGTTCAAAAGCTCTGCGATTTCCCACCTCTGATGGCTCCTTGTTCCTTTCTATAAGTCACACCCCACTACAACCCCCAAGAGGCTCTTAGGTGTTGGATAGCAGGCTGTGAGGCAGCAGTCCTGGATGGGACATCCTCACAAGGTCAGAGGCTGCCACAGGCAAATAAGGGGCTCATTTCACCTGCTACAGAGGAGGGAGAGGTAAATGATGACAGGTGTGGTATGTTCTAACTGACATACTGTGAATGAGAAGTAAGAGGAGAATATCTATTTTCATTTTCAAAGTACCCAAGGAACAAGAGATAATGGATACTGTGTTACATGCCAGCCAACAAGTCACTTTAAAGCGATTTAGAGATTCTAGGAAAGAGTTATGTAGAGAATGTAGGCAAAACATGTAAAAGTACAAATTTAGTTGGTAGAAAATCCCCAAGCTTATCTTATGAATCAGGGAGGGGTAAATTGTGTATGTTGTGACTTCATTCCAGGCCGTCCACCTATGATTCGAATTTGGTCACAGTATAAATTGTCATTTATTTATAGTTTACACATGCCTTTTCATAGCTATTATCAGTATTTTGTAAAATAGTTAATTGGTCTTGAAAGCATAGTACATGGTGGTGGAAATTTTAGAGGTCTGTCCTTTCTTAACCTGGCATTTCATGCTCTTAAAGGCTAAAGGCCTCAGAAAGTCCCTTATTCATCAGTAGTAGTCATGTATTCTTTGAGTTTATGGGTAAACTGGTGACTGTTTCATAATGTATCATTCCTCATTTTAATTGTTGGACTTTTTAGGATGTTGAAAGCCAAAATAAAGCAACAGGCCCAGAACCTCAGTCCTTGGATGAATTCACTAGTCTGCTCGTTGCGGATGACACTCGTGTCATGGTGGACTTGCTGAAGTTGTCCGTGTGCAGCCGGGCAGGGGACAAGGGCAGGGATGTGCTGTCAGCTGTGCTGTCTGGCATGGGTACTGCATACCCACAGGTGAGCCATGTGATGGGTGTCGTGGGCTCTTCTCTGAGGGATATGCTACTGTTGACATCACACCTTCTCTCGTGCTTGATTTTATTCTAGGAGATAGCAGTTCAGAAGGACTCCTTGTAAACAAGCCCTTTCTCTGTTCTATGTGCTGTGGTTGTCCTCACTGTGCCTTCTGACATCATTTTGGTATTTTTTGCCATTTAGAAATTTCTGATTTTTATGAAGTTGGATCTGCCAGTTTTTTTCATTGATGGCTTCTGGATTTTGTATTATGCTGAAAAACTGCTTGCCTGTGTGACATTATTTAAAGAAAATTTCCCAAGTTTCTTCCAATTATTTTTATGATTTCATTTATTATATTTACATTTTTGAGCCATCTGGGATTTATCTTGATATAAGGGATAATGTAGGGATCCAACTTTATTTTTTCCTAGATGGCAAACTTGTTGTCTGACAACCATTTATTGAATAATAATAAAAATCCATCCTTTTCCCAATGATTTGAAAAACATTTTAATCATATTTTAAATTCTTGTATATATTTGGGTCCATTTATGGACTCTTCTGTACATTAACCTATTATGCTTTAAAATAGTTTTAATATTTGGTAACATGGGGTCCATCAGGATTTTCTACTGTGGTGGCTAGCTGAGCCATCCAGTATAGTGGCTTCCAGTCACATGTGCCTGTTGACCACTTGATGACTAGTGCACCTGAGGAACTGAAGTTTTCATTTTATTTAGCTTTAATTTAAATGTGTATAGCTACATGTGGCTAGTTTAGGGTATAAAGTCAGCATCATATCAGTACATCTTAGAAATTGGATTGATCAGTCCTAAAACTTTTTGGCTTCCTAACGACTCTTTTATTTATCAATGGCCTTCTGCCTTTTTAGAACTGGCCACATCAGGGAGTCTGATGCCATGAACTCTGTACAGAAATGTAACCTGTGTTTTTCTAGACCTTATATCACTGCCGCCCAAATGAGAAAATACTTAAGTGTGGTTGAGTGGTCTTGAAAACATAGTAAATGATTTGGTAGTTAGTAAATTAAATGGTTTGGGGCTTGTTATTTCTTAATCGTATTCAGGAAGAACAAGAGGTAGGTTTCCTACTTTCTAGTTTTTTAAGGCAAGGTACTTGGCACAATTCTGAGAGATTGAATCAAGACGAATTGCCACAAGCAAAAGCTTTTTGTTTTTTGTTTTTTTTGTGTTTTTGTTTTTTTCACAAGTTTATTGCATTTGTGAGAGGAAAGGATATGAATGAGGACATGGATTTAAAGTAATAATGCCCAATATTTAGTACACACATATCTGCCAGGCCCAGTTGTAAGTGCATTCTCAGTATAGATGGTAGATGTTCTCTGTTTACAGATGAGGAAACTGAGGCTCTGAGACGTTGTCCACTGGCTGTGGACACTCAGGTTGCTGGTGGGTGGGAGAAATGGGACTGGACCCTGAGTGCTCTGAGGGAAAAGCCACATCTGTGGTGCCTGTGTCACCCTCTTCTTGTTGACCTCTCCTGGGGGAGTGATGGGATTTTCAGAGGAGGATTGTGAAGCCCAGAAAACTCCTGGTGGACTGTGTGGTAGGTGTTTGATGCTCCCAACATGTGTGTCCCAGTGATGCACACTAGGTTTAAGGGGAAACAGAAGCAAAGATAGGATTGTCTTCAGACTATCCTGGTCAGGGGCAAGATGCTGGTCCTGTGTCACCCCAACCTAATATTTGGGACTCTTAAAAGAGAGATGTCTGAATTTATAGTCCTGTTACCTAGATAGCAGTGATATTAGTTTGTCATTAACAAAACTATTTACTAAGCTAATCTATTTGTTATCTAAATGTGAGGAAAAATAGAGGAGAAAAATCATTTATTCCTGGAAAGTATGGAATACACAATAGTTTTTTTCTCTAAATTTCAAAAATTTTCAGGCTCTTACTGCTACAATAACATATTCTTATTTGTTTTTAAAAATAGAAATCAAAGAGTTTATAATCACCAATATTTACCACTTCAATGGTGTGAATCAGTAAAATTTTAAAATGAAATAAGTATTGGGGAGCCTGGGTGGCTCAGTAGGTTAAGCACTGACTCTTGATTTTGGCTCAGGTCACAATCTCATTATTCACAAGTTTGACAACTGCATCGGGCTCTGTGCTAACAGTGCAAGCCTGCTTGGGATTCTCTCTCCCACCCTCTCTCTCTGCCCCTCCCCTGTGTGTGTTTTCTCTCTCAAAATAAATAAACTTAAAAAAAATGACATAAGGACATTATGGATTGTTCAGAGAAGATGGCATTGGGGCTGACCCTTAATGTCCTGGGTCAAGGGAAATCCCACTTATGTTTGTGCTTGTAGCTGTTTGTTTCAGGTATTATGCTGCTGTTTGATCTGGGTGGCTTGATTGTTCCTATCTATTTCTGCCCCCTCCTGTTTGAACCCCAGTGACTTCTAGGATCTTGGTCATTTTTATCACCTTTCTGCTCCTGCCCTGGATATTTTTGTTCCTGAGGCAGATTTTTCCTCACTAGGAAGTAATCTTGTCTTGGTATAAAAAACTGTTGTGATCACACTTTCATTGGTTGGCACATATTGAGTGTCTTGTGTATGTGAGGCAGCTCCCAGCTACTTACAAGCTTCACAGCACCTCTGAGGTCTGTGCTATCTTGATTTTATAGATGAGGGAACCAAGCCCTGATTTAAAGTAGATTTATCAAATTCTGAAGTCCTATCCTGGTGCCCTGATCGTGTCCCTGCTTCCTCCCCCAGGTGGCAGATATGTTGCTGGAGCTCTGTGTCACTGAGTTGGAGGATGTGGCCACAGACTCGCAGAGTGGTCGCTTGTCCTCTCAGCCTGTGGTGGTGGAGAGTAGCCATCCCTACACAGACGACACTTCCTCCAGTGGAACAGTGAAGATACCAGGTACTCAGCGCTGGCCTAGGGGGAGGAGGGGGGAAGAATCTCTGCCTATAGAATAGCTTCATTTCTATAATTGTATCAGAAGTACACCATTTTATAGAAAAGAAGCTACAGAATTGCTTTAGAATTATTTCCCAACTTTTTAAAAATACTTTTTTTCTCAAAATAAACATGATACAGAAAACCATGCAGAATGAATGTTTAGCTTAACGATTATCAGGTGTGGTTGCCATAGTCACCAAAACTCAGATCTAGAAGAAGTCCTGTGCCAGTTTCCAGAAACTCTTTCTTGTGTCCCCACTAAAGTGATTGCTGCCCGCCCTTAGAGATAATGCTGACTTGTATTTCTGGGCAGTTTCTGTTACCCAGGTGTGTACCCTCTTCTAAGTCTCTTTCTAATTAATAGTTTCTATCTTTTAAGTTTCTTATTGTAACTTGAGTTCTTTCCTTGATTTTCTTTTTCCTTTTTTTCAACAGTCTATGTGTTGAGGAACCTCAGCCTTTAACCCATTGGTCTTCCCTGCAGCCTGGATTTACATTCTCCTGCTGCACTTCAGCCTATTCTTGATCCTTGTCTTTCTGCAAATTTCTCCTGATTCAGAGTTCCAAGTAGTTCAGACCTTTGGCAAGACCATTGGTGGTTGTGTCCCTGTGCCTGCTTGTCTTTCCTTATGTGATGTCAGCAGCTACTGATACTCAGAGCCTGAGGCCATTAATCCATTGGGGGTTGCAAAATGGTGCTATTCTAATTGTTCCGTTCTTTTCCTGTTTATTAGCTGGAATACTTTATAAAGAGATATTTCCCCTCATCCTTTAGTTAGTTATCTAGGGGTGCTGTTTGCATAAGCAAGACAGGATTAAAAGCTTTCTTCTATTTATATTTTTAAGAGGATGAATTGATTCCCTATCATTCTTTGAAGGTGACCAGAATTTTTTTTTCTTTTATGTTGTTATGAACTTATGGATTTAAACATATATGATGGGCTTTAATCCCTTGTTGACTTCTGTTGAAGCTCAAATTATCCCATCTCTAGATATCAGGAACCTCTTCAATTTGTTCCGGAAATGACATTGGTGATCCATTGATAACCTCCATGCAATCTGGTATAACAAGATGCTTTGGGCTTGTCATGTAGTTTCTGCCCCCTACCTGGAATCTTCCTTGGTGTCTTTCAGTGGAGAAGGCATTTTAGATTACTGGGCTGTCATTGTTTCTAGACCTTTTCAATAGACAGAGGTAGGATGAATGGTTGGGCAGTCCCCTTTCTTTTGAGTTCATACTGATACATTGGATTCAAATTCAGAACTGCAAGGTTTCTATTAACCTCTAACATTACTTTTGTGTTTTCTTCTATACTGAAAATCTTGATTAGATAGGGGATGACAGAATTATAATATCTCAAAATTATTCATTTGCTTTATTTCACATTTCAGAAACAAGAGACTAAGGATTCAAATCTAATATAAGCAAACATGAATATAGTTCCTGAAATAGCAAAAAAAAAATTTGGCTTATTCTGTCTTCCTTCTCCCAACTTTATTAAAATGTGATTATACTGTATCTACCAGAGCATAATAACCATTACATACCGTACTTCTATTCAATCTTCATTTAGTTTTATTTTTACTCTGTTAATGCTCACTTCTAGTCCTTTGTCTCTCTCTCTTTTTTAAAAATATTTATTCATTTTGAGAGGGAGAGAGAGAGTGTGTAAGCAAGGGAGGGGCAGAGAGAGAGGGAGAGAGAGAATCCCAAGCAGGCTCTGTGCTGTCAGCTTAGAGCACGTCATGGGGCTAAATCTCATGAACCATGCCATGACCTGAGCTTAAATCAAGAGTCGGTCGCTCAACTGACTGAGCCATCCAGGGGCCCTATCTCTTTTTTCATTATGATTGACTGAAGCTCACACTTTAGTCAATTCTTCAGTGGGCTCAGGATAGCAGCCCTGGGATCGGCTTGTCCATGACAGTTTGTGCTCAAACTTGAAAGTTAGGTTTTCTTGGTAGTAAATTTTTGGATCACCTATTCTTCCTCTGTGAAAGTGTGATGGTGGTAATCTGTTTTTCCACTTATGTATTGTGCTTTGTTTCAGTAATTTTACTAGAATATGTTTTCAAATGGTTATTATAGGCGGTATTCACAGATAGGTGGTATGTTCCTTTAAAATGCAGTTTCAGACCTGCAGTACAGACCTGTTGTGTTACAGTTTGTACTGTTTGTAATCCCTTAGCCCTCTTTCATGGACCCGTGATCATCATCGTGTATTAGATACCTTTTAGACTCCATGTTAACTATTGCCTCTCAAATACTTCCTACCTTTCTCTTTTTCTTCTTTTTCTCCTTCTGTTTGTTTTAAAGCATCATCTATTTGTGTTCATTTACTCTTATGCCCTTTCTAATTTAGTCTGTATTTAAATTTTTTTTTAATGTTTGTTTTTGAAAGAGACCAAGTGTGAGTGGGGGAGGGTCACAGAGAGAGGGAGACACAGAATATGAAGCAGGCTCCAGGCTCTGAGCTGTCAGCACAGAGTCCAATGAAGGACTTGAACTCATGAGCTGTGAAATCATGACCTGAGCTGAAGTTGGATGCTTAACTGACTGAGCCACCCAGGTGTCCCACTCCAGCTTGGTAATAAAACTTGAAGTCCGGAATTGTGATGCCTCCATTTTTGCCTTTCTTTTTCAAGGTTGCTTTGGCTATTCAAAGTCTTTTGTGGTTCCATATAAATTTTAGGATTGTTTGTTCTAGCTCTGTGAAAAATGCTATTGGTCTTTGGATAGGGATTGCATTAAACGTGTAGATTGCTTTGGGTAGTATAAATATTTTAACAATATTTGTTCTTCCAATTCGTGAGCATGGAACATCTTTCCATTTCTTTGTGTCTTCAGTTTCTTTTGTCAGTGTTTTATAGTTTTCACAGTACAGGTCTTTCACCATTTTGCTTAGGTTTATTCCTAGGTATCTTATTATTTTGGGTGCAATTGTAAATGGGATTTTTTTTTAAATTTCTCTTTCTTTTGCTTCATTATTAGTGTATAGAAATGCAACAGATTTCTGCACATTAATTTTGTATCCTGTGATTTTACTGAACTTATTTATTAGTTCTAGTAGTTTTTTTGGTGGAGTCTTTAGAGTTTTCTATGTGAAATATCATGTCATCTGCAAATCAGAAAGTTTTGCTTTTTTTTCTTGCCCATTTGAATACCTTTTATGTCTTTTTGTTTTCTGAATGCTGTGGCTAGGACTTCCAGTACTATGTTGAATAAAAGTGGTGAAAGTGGACATTCTTGGCTTATTCCTGACTTTAGGGGACAAGCTCTCAGTATTTCCTCATTGAGTATGATGTTCGCTGTGGGTTTTTCATATGTGGTCTTAGTTATGCTGAGGTATGTTCCCTCTAAACCTACTTTTTTGAGAGCTTTTAGCATGGATGGATGTTGTACTTTTTCAGGTGTTTTTTCTGAGTCTGTTGAAATGATCATATGGTTTATATATCATGTTGATGAATTTGTGAATGTGGAACCATGCTTGCATCCTCAGAATAAATCCCATTTTTTGTGGTGAATGGTGTTTTTAATGTAATGTTGAATTTGGTTTGCTAATTTTTTGCTAATTTGGTTTTGCTATTTTTTTGAGGATTTTTGCATCTATGTTTATCAGAGATATTGACCTGTAGTTCTCTTTTTTTATGTGGTGTCTTTATCTGGTTTTGGTATCAGGGTGATACTGACACCATAGAATGAGCTTAGAAGTTTTCCTTCCTCTTCTGTTTTTTGGAATAGTTTGAGAAGAACAGGTATTAACTCTTTTTTAAATGTTTGGTAGAGTTCACCTGTGAAACTGTCTAGTCCTGGACTTATATTTGTTGGGAGTTTTTTGATTACTGATTCAGTCTCCTTGCTGGTAATTGGGCTATTCAAATTTTCTATTTCTTCCTGTTTCAGGTTTGGTGGGTAATATGTTTGTAGGAATTTATCCATTTTTTTCTAGGTTGTGTAATTTTTTGGCATATGGTTTTTAATAACATTCCCTTACAATTAAAAAATTTTTTTTTACTGTTTGTTTATTTTTGAGACAGGGAGACAGAGCGCGAGTGGGGGAGGGGCAGAGAGAAAGGGAGACACAGAATCTGAAACAGGCTCCAGGCTCTGAGTTGTCAGCACAGAGCCTGATGCGGGGCTCCAACCCATGAACCCTGAGATCATGACCTGAGCTGAAGTTGGACGCTTAACTGACTGAGCCATCCAGGCGCCCCTCCCTTACAATTTTATATATTTTTGTGGTGTTGGTTGTTATTTCTCCTCTTTCATTTGTCACTTTTTTTTATTGGAGTTCCTTTTTTTTTTCTTTGATGAGTCTGGCTAGAGGTTTATCAATTTTGTTGATCTTTTCAAAGAACTAGCTCCTGGTTTTATTGATCTATTCTATTGTTTTTTTTAGTTTCTATATCATTTATTTCTGTTCCAATCTTTATTATTTTCTTTCTTCTGCTGGTTTTACATTTCATTTGTTGTTCTTTTTCTAGCTCTTTTAAATGTAAAGTTAGGTTGTTTTTGTGAATTTTTCTGTTTTCTTCATGTAGGCCTGTATTGCTATAAACTTACCTCTTAGAACATTTTTTCCCCCAAAGTTTATTTACTCATTTTGAGAGAGAGAGTGAGTGAGCATGAGCAGGGAGGGGCAGAGAGAGAGGGAAACAGAGAGAGAGAGAGAGAGAGAGAGAGAGAGAGAGAGACCCCCAAGCAGGCTCCGTGCTGTAAGCACAGAGTCAGATGTGGGACTTGAACCCACAAACTGTGAGTTCATGACCTGAGCTGAAATCCAGAGTCGGATACTTAACCAGCTAAGCCACCCAGGCGCCCCTGATTCCATGTACTTTTTTATTTCTTCTTTGATTTCTTGGTTAACCCATTTGTTTTTCAGTAGCATGTTATTTACCCTCCGTGTATTTGTAGTTTTCTAGACTTTTCCTATAATTGATTTCTAGTTTCATAATGTTGTGATCAGAAAAGATGCATGGTATGGCTTTGATTTTCTTGAATTTGTCAAGGCTTGTTTTGTGGACTACTCCGTGATCTATTTTGGAGGATGTTCTGTGCCCTCCTGAAAAGAACATGTATTCTGCTGTTTTTGAATGGAATGTTCTGAATATGTGTGTTAAATTCATCTGGTCCAGTGTGTCATTCAAAGCCACTGTTTCCTTGTTGATTTTCTGTTTGGATGATCTGTCCATCAGTGTAAGTGGTGTGTTAAAATCTCCTACTATTAGTATGTTACTTTCAATTAGTTTATGTTTGTTATTAACTATTTTATGTATTTCAGTATTCCTGTATTGAGTGCATAAATATTTACAGTTGTTATATCTTTTTGTTGGAGTGTCCTCTTTATTATTGTAATGTGTCTTTCTTGGTATGTTGTTACAGTCTTTGTTTTAAAATCTACTTTATCTGATATAAGTATTGCCACTTTGGCTTTCTTTTGACATCCATTTATATGATAAGTGTTTCTCCCCCCCCCCCCCCCCCCCAGTGTGCGGGTGTCTTTAGGTCTGAAATGAGTCTCTTGTAGGCAGCATATAGATAGGTCCTGTTTTTTTGTTTGTTTGTTTTGTTTTTTATCCATTCTGACACCTTGTGTCTTCTGATTGGAGCATTTAGTCCATTTACATTCAAAGTGATTATTGATAGATACCTATTTATTGCCATAAATTGATTGTTGTTTTGCAGTTGTTTCTGAGGTTTTTCTCTGATCCTTTTTTCTTTCTTTCATGGTTTGCTGGTTTTCATTAATGATATATTTGAATTTCTTTCTCTTTATTCTTTGCATATCTATTAGTAGGTTTTGATTTGTGGTTACCATTAGGTTTGTATATAACATCTTCTGCATATAAGCAATCTATATTAAGTTGATAGTTGTGTAAGTTTGAACCCATTTTTTTCTCTTCTCTCCCCCAATGTTTTAGTATATGGTGTCATATTTTACATCTGTTTATATTGTGAATACCTTGACTGATTTTAGTTGTGTCATTTTGTTCCCCCAGTCTTTGGGCCTCTTTCTGAGTTGTTTGCTCTGATGTGAGTGTTACCTAGTTGTATCTGTGGGGTAAAGTGAATTTAGGGTTTTCCTATCTGCCTTCTTCCCCAGAAGTGCTTATCATTTCTACTTTTAAAATATATATATATTACGAACTTAGCCATTTGTCTCTAACTCCAGGCCATTCTGGGTCCAACCACCTAGTCACATCCAGTTTATTATATGAGCAGCATATATTAGTGGGCTGCTCATGTTCCCACTTCTACACCTAACCTTCTGTGTCCTCCAGAATCATCTCCCTACAGGACATCCAGAGATGCTCTCTTAAAACCACCCTGTGAACCACCCCAGTCAGAACATGCTGGTCCTCTGCTTAAAACCCACCAGTATATCCCTATAACCTTAAAATAGGAGCTTCTGAACTTCTCTAACCATGGCCTATACAACTTTGTATGAACCCTGATCATACAAATCATTCCTTTCTCCCTCGTTGTCTCTCCCTCCTGGCGCCTCCTCGTCATCTTCTTTCCTAGTCCTGAAATATATTCCAGGCTCAGGATATTTGTCTCACTTCATATTTGCCATCTGCCTGAAATATTCTTCCCCTAGGCAATTAGTTACAGAGTTCTGACCATTCTCTTGTTCAGAGAATTTTTTCCTAACCATCATATGCAGAAACAGCCTTTCCCCAATCTCATTTCACACATGTCTTTCTTTATAGCAGTTTAAAGGGCATCATCTATTCCTTAATCTAGAGCAGAGACTGACTACAATCAGTGTTGTATACATAGGGGGAGAGTGGAAATCCTTTTCCTTGTTCCAGTAGGGTGAATATATTCAGTCTCTCAGCATTAAATTCATTAACTATAGATTTTTCATAAACGCCCTTATCAACTTGGGGAAGTTTCTATTCCTACTTAGTGGGGGGTAGTAGGTACATTTTATGAATGAGTGTTGGATTTGGCAAATGCTTTTTGTGTGTTTTGTTACTCAGTAATGCATATTGCAGAAATCAGTTTTTGGATATTAAACTCACTCTAATCTTAAACAAATCACAGTTGTTCATAATGTATAATCTTTATTATATGTTACAGGATTTGGTTTGCTAATATTTTGTTAAGAATTTTTGCATCTATTTTCATGAATAGTATTGCCCTATAGCTTTCTTTTAGGTTTGTATTTTAAAATTTATTCATTTATTCATATAGCTTTTCTTTCTTGTGATAGCTTTGTCTGGTTTTGGTGTCAGGATAATACTGGCCTTAATACATGTTCCTTCCTCCTCTTTTCTCTGAAAGAGTTTGTGTAGGATTGACATTCTTCCTGTTGGGAACACAAGATACCTCTCTTCCTGTTGGGGTCTGCAACTGATGAAGAATGGTAGGGCATGAGAGCTCCCCATTCTAGCCTCCTGACTTCATTTGAAATGAGCTTTCCTTTATTCAGCTTCACACATAGGTTTACCAGTTTATTATAAAGGATATTATAAAGGGTGCAGATGAATAGCGAGATGAACAGGTACATAGGATGAGGTCAGGAAAAAACCTGATACAGGGGCTTCTGTTGCTATGAAACTGGGGTATATCATCCTCCCAGCTTGGTGTCTTATCAAATCTTGCTATTCAGGAGTTTTTATGTATCTTAATCTACAATACCCCCTCCACCTTACCTCCCCTTCCCAGAGATCTCTTGGTGGTAACAAAAGAGCCAGCTCTCTAATCATTTGATCTTTCTGGTGACCAGCCCCATTCTGAGGTAATCTAGAGACCCCACCCTAAATTACCTCATTAGCATAAACTTAGGTGGGCTCAAAAAGCCTCCTTATGAATGACAAAAGACACTCCTAACAGAAAATTTCTAGGGTCTTAGGAGCTTTGTGCCAATGATGAGATACAAGATATGTATAATAAAATACATATTTTATTATAACACAATAGTGATATTCCTTCTTTTTTTCCTGGTTTTGATCATTTGTATCTTCTACATTTCTGCCCCCCCAATCAGTCATCTTGAAAGTTTATTTTGTTGATCTTTTCAAAGAACTAATTTCTGGTTTCATTGACTTGTTTCTCTCTTCAGTTGTTTTTCTGTTTTCTCTTTTACTGATTTCTATTCTGATCTTTATAATTTTCTTCCTTCTGCTTCAGGTACAATATGTTTTTGCTTTTTGTTTTTAGTTTTTTTAAGGTAGAACCATAGATTATTGAGACCTCTTTTCTAATAGAGTTTGAAGTGACAGATTTCCTTCTAAACACTGCTTTGGCTATGCCACATAAATTATGATAATGCTGTGTTTTCAAGTTTTGTTCAGCCTAAATATTTCCTAATTTCTTTTTTGAGATCTCTTGTTTGAACCATGGATTATTTAGAAGTGCCGTTTAAGTATTGGAGGTTTCCCAAATTTCCTTCTTTTGTTGATTTCTGATTCAATTCCACTGTAGTTATACAATTATGGTTGTAGTTGTTCAGTCATACATTGAATGATTTCACATCTTTTAAATTTATTGAAACTTGTTTTATAGAATGTGGTCTATCATAGAGAATGTTTCATGTCTGTTAATAGGAATGTACTTTCTTCCTTTGTTGGGGGAGTGTTCTGTAATTATTATCTGTAAGGTTAAGATGATTGGTAGTCCTGTTGAAATGTGTAGTCTTACTGATTTTCTTTCATTCATTCTGTCAGTTCTGGAGACTTGGATATTGAAATCTTCAGCTATAATTGTGGACTTGTCTACTTCTTTCATTTCTATCAGCTTTCCATTCATATATTTTGGAGCTTTGTTGTTAGGTGTGCATACCTTTGTAATTGTTATTTATATCTGATGTTTGACTCTTTTTTCAGTGTGAAATGTCCCTTTTTGTTTCTATTAACATTTCTTGCCTTAAAGTCTGTTTTGTGTAATATTTGTATAGTGACTCCATTTCTTTTACGGTGATTGTTTCCATACTAGATTTGTTTCCATCTTTTTACTTTGAACTTTTTTTTGTCTTTGAGCCTGGGTTTGTCTCTGGTTATACGCCTTTTAGTTGCATCTTGCTTTTTTCATCCAGCAATCTCTGCTTTTTTTTTTTTTTTTTCAACGTTTATTTATTTTTGGGACAGAGAGAGACAGAGCATGAACGGGGGAGGGGCAGAGAGAGAGGGAGACACAGAATCGGAAACAGGCTCCAGGCTCTGAGCCATCAGCCCAGAGCCCGACGCGGGGCTTGAACTCACGGACCGCGAGATCGTGACCTGGCTGAAGTCGGACGCTTAACCGACTGCGCCACCCAGGCGCCCCAAGCAATCTCTGCTTTTTGATTGAGATGCTTAGGCCATTCATATCTAATGTAATTATGGCTTTGGTTGGATTTACATCCGGCATTTTGCTATATTTTCTCTAATGCCTGTGTCTTCTTTTGTTCTTCCTTTAGTGCTTTCTTTTGTGTTAAAATTTTTTCGTGTGTAACAATTCCTCTGTTGATTTTCAGCCACTTTTTTTAGTGTTTGCTCTAGGGTCTAAAATAAGCATTTGAATATATCACCATCCACTTCATGGTTAATATCTTAATTCTGGTAAAATGTAGCAACTTTGCTCCAGTGTAGTTCTATTTCCTTTTCTCTCCTTTTTGCTGTTATTGTCATATATGTTACATTTATATATGTTAGAAATCTGTGCCACATACTTGTAACTATATCTGTTATACATACATGTATATGGTATGATAATCATTGCATTATGTCAAGGATTAGCAAACTTCCATGTGTCACAAAATATTATTTTGATTTTTTTTCTAACCATTTGAAAACACACAAATCATTCTTTGCTCACAGGCTATGCAAAAATGGGGGGTGAGACAAATATGGCCCATGGACTATAGTTTCCTAAGCTCTGCTTCATGTAATATTTTGTCTTTTAAAAGTATTAAGAAAAGGAAAGGGAAAAAAATACTTATGCTGTATCTTAACCCACATATTTCCCTTTTCCAGTGCTTTTTATTTCTTCCCATGGATTCAGGTTTCTGTTTGGTATTTCAGCCTGGAATACTGTAAATGGTTTTTCTAAAGCATATCTGCTAGCAGTTCTCTCACTATGTGTTTATTTGGGAATGTTTTAATTTTGCCTTCACTTTTTGAAGGATAGTTTTGCTAGATATAGATTTCGTAGTTTAGAAATCTTAGAGTTTTTCCCTTTTATTATTTTAAACATGTCATCCCACTGGTTTCTGACGTCCATTGAAGGCAGCCATTAATGGTATTTTGTACCCCTAGATGTTTTGTGACTTTTTTTTTAATCTTGCTGCTTTCATGATTTTGTCTTTTTGTCTTTGGTTTTCAGTAGTTTCAGTATAATATGTCTAGGTGTGGATCTCTTTGTTTTATCCTACTTGGGATTTATTAATTTTGGGAACTGTAGATTAATGTTTTTTATCAAATAAGGAGGTTTGGGCTGTATTTTTTAATTACTCTTTCTGTGCCCTTTTTTTCTGTTCTGTTTTTTGGGGGGAAATTCCCAGATGCATATGTTTGTATTCCTTAATGTTGTCTCCTAGGTGTTTGAGACTTTCTCATTTTTCCTGTCTTTTTTCTCTTATTTTCCAGGAGTAAGAGAGAAATGATACAGTCTTCAATTTGACTCCCTTTTTTTCTGCCATTTTGCCCATCTAATGAATTTTTCATTTGGGTCATTCTATTTTCCAACTCCAAAATTTCCTTTTAGTACTTTTTTCATAGTTTCTCCCTCTTTATTGAGATTCTATATTTGTTAAGTCAGTCTTATCATTTGTTACTATGTTTTCTGTGTTACCTTATTTTCTCTGGTTTTCTTGGATTTTTCGAACATTTCAGTTGCTTTATTGTTTGCTAGATCTAGCATTTGGGCATCAGAGTTCATTTTTATTGACTGATTTTACTTTTGAGTATGGCTTACATTTTTCAGTGTTTTTGCTTGTCTCATAATTTTTTTGAAAAGCGAACATTTTAGGTAGTAGTATGTAGTATCATCTGGATTCTGATATTCTTTTTCAAGATTTGTATTGGTTGATGGGTTATTTTCATTGTGTTCTGTACTTGTACTTGTTTTGTAACATGACTGTAATTCTCTCTGAAATCTGGTTCCCTCACAGCATGTGGCCTCTGATGTCCCGGTTTCATTCTTTTGTTCTCATTTTTGTTCTCTAGCCTGACTTCTAGGGTTTGTTCTGTATCCTCTTGGCTTATGCTCAAGCCTGTTGATCTCCCCTTCTGTTGGTGGATCTACATGCAGGTGGGAGCAGGGAGGGCATAGAACTCTGTTTTGGCAATTTTCCTGTGTGCGCGCATCCCAGTTTGTCCAGGCCTCCATGATGCCCTCATTGGCCCTTCTGTGCTCTCTGAATTTTATGATCTCCTTGTTAAATTTCTGGATAGTTCTCAGATTTAATACTTACCTCTCAGATTTGATACTCACTCGCCAAACCATGTTCTCAGGCCAGTGGAGATGGAGGCTTTCTTGTTGGTCTTTTTATTAGCAGTGCCCCTGGGATGCATTTTCTGCTCCCTGCTCTGCACCAGTCAGCTTCCCCTGGAGGCAGAGTCCCATCTTGGTAGAACTGTCCTCCAGCTTGGATGGAAACATACCCAGGCAAGAACATCATAGGTACTCCCATCTCTATCCAAGTTTGGCAGTTTTTTTCATGAATAAACACTTCTCAACTTGTTGTTTGCCTTTAATTTATTTGCAGAGCCCTGAGATCATCATCTTTTATAATTTTGAATGGTTTTATAGCTGCTTTGAAGGAGGGGATTTGTTAACCTCTTCCCTCCACCATAACCTAGGTCCTGCTCTTCATTAATTATTTTGTAAGCTAACTTTTCCCACAGAAGACTCTAGATCTAATACTAAATGTTGATGAATATGGTTTCATGTGGCATTTTAAATGTGTGTGGGGTGGGGGGATAATAAAGTTTGGTCTGGCAACTGAGGTTGCAGCCTGAAAATTTGCCCAGAAATGAGAGCACAAAATGAATTTGCCAAGCAGAAGTGTATTCTTGGGCTTTCCATCACAGGTGAAGTCTTCTGTGGGAGATAAAGTGGGGGGAAAGAGGCAGTCAATCTTAGATTCTTGTCTATGAGGTCAGTTCCTCCTGACTTTCTGCTTTTCATTAGCTGTTAAACATCATATTAGTCTCACTGTTTCTATGTGTCTGTTGCGGCTTATGGCCTTGTCTGTGGTATGTCATTTGGGAGTGATCACTGTGTGTTTTGTGCTCACTTGACCTCCAGGTGCAGAAGGACTCAGGGTGGAGTTTGACCGGCAGTGCTCTACAGAGAGGCGCCACGACCCTCTCACAGTCATGGATGGTGTCAACAGGATTGTCTCCGTGCGGTCAGGTGTGAAGGGAGGTTGAACAGGACACTATCTGCCCACCTTCATAGAACAGAACTAGTAACTTACTAAACAGAATGCTACTGCTTCATTCCTGTGTGAGACTAAAGGAAGGGATAGTAAGCTATTTTGCTGCAAAGTATAGAAGGTTTTGTCTGCCTGTTCACAGTACTTTGAGTAAGATAGTTATGAGAATGGTATCTGCACCTCACCAGTGAATTACTGGGTTCCTGGTAGGTCCTTGTCAGGACATTGGCCATCTTGGAGGCCCAGTTTCACCCAGATAGCTAGAGATGGTGCTGTAAGACATATGGGAGTACCAGGCTTGTGCAAACTAAAATTTGATGTATGAAAAAGCTTCCTAAAGGGACTTGGTTTATAATTGACTGCAGTAAGGGCTGGGCTCAGGTTTTGGTAAGATTGTATGCTCTGTGAGGAAATCTGGGGCTCTTTCTCCTGTTTCCTGGGTAACTGCCATCACATAAGACCTTCCCCAGGAAACTCTCTGTAGCCCTTGACCTGGGCTTGTGTGCTGCTGGCTCTGCAGTGTGGTAGCTATGTATCAGGGCAGTGCCCACCTGTCTTCATTTTCCCTCGTACTTGATGTAATGTGTATGGAAGGGCAGTATGTATTAAATATCATTCACTAAGAGTAGAGGGAACTCAGATTTTGGAGAACTTGGGTTGGAGGAGCCAGCTGTTCTTGAGACATAGTGTGAATGATTTTGCTTTGTTTTTAAAAAAGTTTGTGTTTATCACATGACATAGTGAACCCAGCCCTGGGGCATAATTTTCCCCACTAGGCCGAGAATGGTCTGACTGGTCCAGTGAGCTACGCATCCCAGGGGATGAGTTGAAGTGGAAGTTCATCAGTGATGGGTCTGTGAATGGATGGGGCTGGCGCTTCACAGTCTATCCCATCATGCCAGCTGCAGGTAAGTAGGGGGCTTGTGATGTCCAAATCTTGATGACTCAAGCAAGGTGGACACATAAATTGTTTTCATTTAGTACATTGTACTCTGCCTTCTCCTGTTGTGTTGGGAGCCAGCACTGCCCAAGGCCCCACCACAGTGGTGATCATAACTGCCAAAGAGCAACCTTAGTAGCCCAGTTGTTGGGATGTTAGGACTCCATTACCTAATGGGAAAGGAGTTATTATTGTTGAATGAACTTCTTAAGCTGTTTGATTTTCAGATAAAATGTCTAATACAGTGCATAGTTGTGTGACATAGACAGTAGCGGTACCATGGGCACCCTCTAAGCGTGGCATCCGAGTAGATGAGGCCCACTCGTTGGTCAGATTTTACAGGTCTCCTTGTGGGGTAGCCCTTATCCTGTCCAACATGGAAACATTTACAATGCTCATTTCGCAGGCCCTAAAGACCTCCTTTCTGATCGCTGTGTCCTCTCCTGTCCGTCCATGGACTTGGTGACATGTCTGTTAGACTTCCGGCTCAATCTCACCTCAAACAGAAGCATTGTCCCTCGCCTTGCAGCATCGCTGGCAGCCTGTGCACAGCTGAGTGCCTTAGGTAAATAGCACCTTTATTATCATGTCTGTTGTACTTGATGGGAAAAATGGTCAAGCTTCTGATATTTTCTGTCTGCTCATTTAAGCTGCCAGTCACAGAATGTGGGCCCTTCAGAGACTGAGGAAGCTGCTTACAACTGAATTTGGGCAATCAATTAACATAAACAGGCTACTTGGAGATAATGATGGAGAAGCAAGAGCTTTGGTACGGAACATTACTTCACAGTTTCTAGATGTTTGGCTTTGGGAATAAAATGTTGCTTGAATAATTTAAGGGGCGTCTGGGTGGCTCAGTCAGTTGAGTGTCTGACTTCGGCTCAGGTCATGATCTCGCAGTCTGTGAGTTCGAGCCCCACATCAGGCCCTGTGCTGACAGCTCAGAGCCTGGAGCCTGCTTCAGATTCTGTATCTCCCTCTCTCTCTGCCCCTCCTCCACTCACACTCTATCTCTGTCTCTCAAAAATGAATAAATGTTAAAAAAAAAAAATTTAAAAAAATATTGCTTGAAAAATTTAAGTCACTGAGAAGAGTTGGGAAATTCTACATAACAATAAGCCTGCTTTTGTCCCATCCAGACTCCTTTATGTTACTCCATATACTGAGTGCAGGCTGGCCTGTGATTTTTGGAAACAAAGATGTGTCAATGGCTGTGAGCATAGGATTGTATCTGTTAGACTTTGCAACAAGTCTGGCTCACCACATCCCCTTATTTTGTTGGATGAGGTAGTTACTGTTAAAAGGATGCTTGATCCTAACGATCTTGGGAGTTGGGACTTTGTAGGCTAAAAAGGGCCTGGTTCCCTGCAAGTGGCTATATTGAAATCTAGACCAAGCATTCTGAGGTAAATTTTCAAGCTCTTCTTTTAAATTTTAGTGTTCATCAAACCTATTTGAAAATATCAATACACATTTTTTTAGGGAGAATAGTATCAATATAACAAAACTTTTGACTCACAGAAATAAAATGGTTACTTTCCCTACATTTTGGATTGCTTTACTAGGATATAATCTTGTTGTTTTCTTAGAGTTTTACAGGTAGTGCTCTTGCTGCTTTGGTAAAAGGCCTTCCGGAAGCTTTGCAAAGGCAATTTGAATATGAAGATCCTATTGTAAGAGGTGGCAAGCAACTGCTCCACAGCCCATTCTTTAAGGTAATGTTTGAGTTGTTTTAAAGTGATGAGACCCACAAAAGTATGGCCAACTAATCTTTGACAAAGTAGGAAAGAATATCCAATGGAAAAAATACAGTCTCTTTAACAAGTGGTGCTGGGAGAACTGGACAGCAACATGCAGAAGAATAAAACTAGACCACTTTCTTACACCATTCACAAAATAAACTCAACATGGATGAAGGACCTGAATGTGAGACAGGAAACCATCAAAACCCTAGAGGAGAAAGCAGGAAAAAACCTCTCTGACCTCAGCTGCAGCAATTTCTTACTTGACACATCTCCAAAGGCAAGGGAATTAAAAGCAAAAATGAATTATTGGGACCTTATGAAGATAAAAAGCTTCTGCACTGCAAAGGAAACAATCAACAAAACTAAAAGGCAGCCGATGGAATGGGAAAAGACATTTGCAAATGACATATCAGACAAAGGTCTAGTATCCAAAATCTATAAATAACTCACCAAACTCCACACCCGGAAAACAAATAATCCAGTGAAGAAATGGGCAGGAGACATGAGTAGACACTTTTCTAAAGAAGACATCCAGATGGCCAACAGGCACATGAAAAGATGCTCAACATCACTTCTCATCAAGGAAATACAAATCAAAACCACACTGAGATACCACCTCATGCCAGTCAGAGTGGCTAAAACAAACAAATCAGGAGACTATAGGTGTTGGTGGGAATGCAAACTGGTGCAGCCGCTCTGGAAAACAGTGTGGAGGTTCCTCAAAAAGTTAAAAATAGATCTACCCTATGAGCAATAGCACTGCTAGGAATTTACCCAAGCGATACAGGAGTGCTGATGCATAGGCACACGTGTACCCCAATGTTTATAGCAGCACTTTCAACAATAGCCAAATTATGGAAAGAGCCTAAATGTCCATGAACTGGTAAATGGATAAAGAAGTTGTGGTTTATATACACAGTGGAATACTACTTGGCAATGAGAAAGAATGAAATCTGGCCTTTTGTAGCAACATGGATGAAACTGGAGAGTGTTATGCTAAGTGAAATAAGTCATACAGAGAAAGATGCCATATGTTTTCACTCTTATGTGGATCCTGAGAAACTTAACAGAAGACCATGGGGGAGAGGAAGGGGAAAAAAAAAGTTACAGAGAGGGAAGGAGGCAAACCATAAGAGGCTCTTAAAAACTGAGAATAAACTGAGGGTTGATGGGGGGTGGGAGGGAGGGGAAAGCAGGTGATGGGCATTGAGAAGGGCACCTGTTGGGATGAGCACTGGGTGTTGTATGGAAACCAATTTGACAATAAATTTCATATTAAAAATAAATAAATAAATAAAGTGATGAGAGAGCTGGTTGGCTAGGAGAGACACAGAGAGTGGTCGTGTGTAGTGCACCACATTTCAGGCCTCCTTGAGGACATGGGTAAGTATTGCTGAAGTTGAATATGAAAAATTTCCAGAAATGACTATGACCTAATAAGCCCTTAATACTTTAGCCAAGTATTAGTGTACTTTGAGATGCTTGACTTAGGCAGTAAGTGTTGTGGCAGTTGTCAGATCTGAGGTCTTGTGTATAAGGTGCATCACTAGGAGCTGGGTGGGAATAATCCACACCACTGGTAATGGTAAAACACTTGCAGACACATAGCAGCCAGCCTGGAATAAGGAGCTCCTGAATGAGAACTCACAGAAACCCTGTAATGGTGTCTGTCTTTAGCATGCAGTGTTGGTGAAATAGATTCTTAGCTGCATTTCTGAGCTTCCTTGTTTTGTTAATTTTTGGTTGCTACAGGTACTGGTAGCTCTTGCTTGTGACTTGGAGCTAGACACTCTCCCTTGCTGTGCTGAGACGCACAAGTGGGCTTGGTTCCGAAGGTACTGCATGGCCTCCCGCGTTGCTGTGGCCCTGGACAAAAGAACACCCTTGCCACGTCTTTTTCTTGATGAGGTATAGCATGTTATTTTGGAATGTAAAAACATTTTCCTTATTCAGTCATGGTGTAAACAGATGCCAATATTATGAGACACAGCAACATTTCTCTTACAAAGGGATACCATAAAGAAAAAATCACATAGGTGAAAATGAATAAATGCATACTGTGAATTTCAGTTAAAGTTTATTTTTAGTAAACTAAAGATATACTAGTACTGCCCAGACATTTCAATATCTTAGACTTGATTATAATTGTATTGATTTTGCTTATTAACTATAAAATCACAGTATTGATGTTGGCATTCCCTCAGATTCTGCAATCGGGATTACTCCTGTGTTGTTACCTTAATATTATGTGTTTCATTTTTGAGAGGTGAGTGTTTATTGATAATCTCATAATAATGTTGTCTAGGTGGCTAAGAAAATTCGTGAGTTAATGGCAGACAGTGAACACATGGATGTTCTCCACGAGAGCCACGACATTTTTAAAAGAGAGCAAGATGAACAACTTGTGCAGTGGATGAACAGGTTATTATATCAGAACCAAGAATAATGCTGTACACTGGGGAAAGGTGTTGTATGTGCAGTTCTTTCCGATGTTAATTGTTCACTTAATGTTTGTTGTAGGCGACCAGATGACTGGACTCTTTCTGCGGGTGGCAGTGGAACAATTTATGGATGGGGGCATAATCATAGGGGACAGCTTGGGGGCATCGAAGGTGCAAAAGTTAAAGTTCCCACTCCATGTGAAGCTCTTGCAACTCTCAGACCCGTGCAGTTAATTGGAGGAGAACAGACTCTGTTTGCAGTGACAGCTGATGGAAAGGTAAGGGTGCCTTTTCTGTGTCATACGTTAAAAACTAAGAGACAGCTATGGCTAGAGTGCGTTATTGGTCCGTGGTATGTGTAAGGACTCTGTATTAAAACATTATCTCAAGGTTAATAGTACTTATTGTTGGAAGCAGTTATCATTCTAAAATATTTCTGTATGATCTTTGATGTGTTCTATAACTTTACAGTGTTTTATTTTGAAATACAGCATATGTAGAAAAGTGTACTGTTTGCATATCAATAATACATTAGAGTATTCCTTTTTTTTATTTGCTAGTGTAATGCTTTTTAAAAAATTAATTGCTTCTAGTATGATGAAATGGTTAATACTTACATATTGTCTTTATGTTTGGTGACCTTATTCAACTATTTTCTTTCTTTTGTATATCTCAGGATTTCTTGTATCTTCTTTATAGAGTCATAATCTGTAAATCAGTTTTGTTCCTTTTCAGTTCACCACTCTTATTTTTTCCTTTTTGTGTGGAAGAAAGGAAGCTCATTGTATTGGGTTGTTTTGATATAATATTGAGCGGGGGTGGTAGTTGTGGGCTTGTTCTTGTCTTAATCCAGTTTGCAAAGTAAACACTGTGATTGAACATTTCACAAACTTACTGTGAGGTTTTGGTGGATGATCTTTATGAGATTAAGGAAATTTCCTTCTCTTTCTACATTAAAAAAAACTATTCCTATGGATGTTTTCTCCTTTAGTGGATTTATGTCGTGAATTGGATTAATTGGTTTTCTTATATTAAACCCACTTGCATTCTGTGGAGACACCCACCTTGGTCAGGATGTTTTATATTTTTTTGGTTTGTGTTTGTGAATATTTTCTTTGGGATTTTTGGGAGCCCCAAGATCTTAAAGTGCGATTATAATAATGTTTCTGTCTTATATATTCCTTGTCTGATTTTGGTACTCTATTATTATATATCTATTTAACTTACAACAATTAACTTAAAAATGCATGTTTATTATCTTGCAGTTTCTCTGGGTCAGGACTCTGGAAGGTGGCTTAGCTTGGTCCTCCCACCTAGGATCTCTCCCCAGGCTGCAGTTGCCTCAGGGCTATACTGAGCATTCAGTTCCTCATGAGCTGTTAGTTGAGGCTGCCCTCAGTTCTTTGCCACATCACACTGTAGCAGCTGGCTTCCTCAGAGCAAGCAAGGGAGGTGTTAGCAAGACACAAGTTACAGTCTTGTGTGACCTAATCCAAAAGTGATAGTCCATCCTTGTTGCCATATTCTGTCCATTAGAATTGAGTCACTAGGTCTAGCCCATGTTCAAGGAGAAGGGATTACACAGGGTGTGAATTAGGGACTCTTGGGAACCACATCAGAGACTGCCTGCCAAGAATATCAAGATTGTGCTAGTCTCATAAAAAAGGGTTGAAGTGTTTTGTTTTGTTTTGTTTTGTTTTGTTTCCTTTTTCTATTCTCTGGAGAATTCTATGTCTTTTATTGTTTCCTGGTTATTATAACATGCATATGTAAAATCTGAAGTGAATTACTACTTCTGTCCTCCTCCCAAGTAATACAAATAGCTGATACTTTGTTATCCTGTGTTCTGGCACAAACCCATTAGGGAATGATAGGCATTATTATTTTTGTTGTTATTTTTCCAGATTTACCCAAATGTTGCACATGTCTTTGCTCACATTATTTCTTATGTCTCAGACCTTATATCTTTAAACAGTTTCTTCTACTTCATTTTGCTTCTACTTTATATTTTCATTTTTCTTTAGTGAGTCTTTTGTTGGTTTATCCTCAGATTGTTTTTGTTTATTTGAATATGTCTTTATTTTATCCTTCATCCTAAGTAAGAGGTGCAAACATTTTCTGTAAAGGTCGTGATAGTATTTTTGGCTCTATGGGTCATGTGGTCTCTGTTGGCAACTATGAAAACAAGCCTATGAATGATATGTAAATGAATGTGTCTGGCTATGTCCAATAAAGCTTTATTTACAAAAGTACATGGTGGGCCTGATTTGACTCATGGGCCATAATTTGCCAACCCCTGTTCTAGAGTATGAAATTTTAAGTTGACTGTTATTTTCAGTCAGCCTGTTAAACGTTTTATTCTTTTGGATTTTGGACTTCATTGTTGCTAATGAGATGTCAGCAGTCAGACTAACTTTTACCCAAATGGAGGTAATAAATCTTTTCTCTATGGCTGCTTTTAAGATACTTCTTTAGTGATCTGCATTTTGCTGTGATATATTTTTATTGCCCTTTTTTGTTTTACTTTGTTTTTGCCAGGTGGTTAAGGGATGGGAGAGGGGGGCTTTCTGGCTCTTGAGAAGTGGTCTTTAAACAACTCTGGTAAATTCCTAGACTGTTTTTTTGCCTCAGATATTGCTTCTACCATATTCTCCGTGTGATCTCTGCCTGAAAATGTGTTCTGATTGTTGAGTGCTTTATATCTCTAACTCCTTCTTTCCATGTTTCCTCTTCTCTTTGTGTTTCTATGCTATATGCTAAAGAATGTCTTCAGATTCATCTTCTAGTCTCTTGTTACCTATTTATAATCTGCTATTAAATGTATCTGGGTATTTAATTTCAATTATTGTTTTTTTAATCCCTGGAAGTTCTGCTTTGGGTAATTTTGTAATTCCTTATTCCTTAGGGATACTTTCAAGCTTTTATTTCTTTAAAGATAATATTGGACTGTTGTTCTGACTCCCTCATGGCATCTTTTTTAAACTATGAGCTGACCCTTTTCCTTAGAAAATTTTATGTAGAAATTCTTTGAGGCTTAGTTGGAAATCACTCATCAAAAGAGAATTTATAACCCTGGGGTACTACAAATCTAAGTCATTGTAAATTAAATTCTCAAAGGAATTTAGATCATACATAGTATAAATTTAGACTGAAAACCAACCTAATGATCACCTTTCATGGTTGTGAATTCTCAGGAGAGCTTTTTCTCCATATGATTTAGTGCTGAGATTGAGAAAGGGAACTTGCTTTGTTGTTTTCTTTTTATTCCTCACAGTTGGCCCACTGGAGGATCATCTTTCTAAAAGGAGACTCCTTTTAAGCTTGGTACTTTACCCTCTACACCCCGTGTGCTGAAGATTCTCAAAACCTTCTCAGGGGACACTGGCTTTAGGGCTCTTTTATCAGTCTGAGTTCTTGGTTTCACTTTCTGTTTTAGTCCTTGAGGTTTTCCTTACTATTGTGTCATTGCAGCAATGCATTTGAAACAATATGAAACAATATTTAAATTTTTATAGGAGGGATGTTTGACATGCATTTGGAAAAGGCAGTCTGATTCTTTTTTAAATTAATGATAAACCTTGTGCCCTGAAATAATTACTCACTTAGAACGAAAGAAAAATAGTGTATTCTACTGTGTGACTTATATGCAGCCTTGCTGAAATACTACATCTATTTATAGTTTTTCTATGAGTGTTTCTATCAGTGTTACTATCAGAGATTTGCTTCCAGGGAAAAGATCTTCTTTTTAAAATACATTTTGTGAACTTGGGATTTTAAATAGTCATAACTATTTCATTTTTAGTGTTTGATAAAGCACGGAAAAGTCTTAAACATTCTTGTAACTTTTTTTTTTTTTTTTTTTTTTTTTTTTTTTTGAGAGAGAGCGAGCACACATGTGTGTGAGCCAGGGAGGGGCAGAGGGAAAGGGAGAGAGAGAATCTTAAGCAGACTCCATGCTCAGTGCAGAGCCCAGTGCAGGGCTCAATCCCACGACCCTGACTGAGCCACCCAGATGCCCCCATTCCTGTGATTTTTAACTTTAAAATTCATTTCTCTGTGGTAAAAATATCTAGCACACTGATTGAGTTTGTTAATTACTAGAATATAGGGATATTTAGATAAAAATCTGATATTTATATTCTTCTTGTCTTAGCTGTATGCCACTGGATATGGTGCAGGCGGCAGACTAGGAATTGGAGGGACAGAGTCGGTATCTACCCCAACATTACTTGAATCCATTCAACACGTGTTTATTAAGAAAGTAGCTGTGAACTCAGGAGGAAAACACTGTCTTGCCCTCTCTTCAGAAGGAGAAGTTTACTCTTGGGGTGAGGCAGAAGATGGGAAGTTGGGGCATGGCAACAGAAGGTATTATGTGAAAACATTATTTTTGATGTTATGCTTTCCTTGTTTCTTTTATCTCTTGTATAACATATTGGCACTTTGTTTTTCAGGACAACATTTATAATAATCTACTCAAGTTAAATGTTAATGACTTATTTGGCAGAAATAAGTTCATGTTCCAATGTGTGGGCTTGCCTCCACTACCCTTCTATTTGAGGGGAAAATCAATTCTGAATTTTCGATTTTTAAGTACTAAGTACATTGAGTTTCTCTTAGTCCTTCTCCCCAAGTTTTCTTCCTCCGATCCCGAGTAATTCACTGAATCAACAGTTGGCATTTTGGTAACATGTGTGATACTAAAGCTGTAAATACAGAGGAAATGGAAGGAGTGAGGGTAAGGGGACACACAAATGACAATATTTTTTAAACAAAGTAACCAAACTTTCTAGTTTTTAAAAATTAATGGGAATTACCTGCCCAGTTGGAGTAACAAAGACCTGCATCTCTGAAATAACTTAAAGTACCAGACTAAATATATGAAACAGCTGCCCTAAAGACAATGGATAACAGGCAGTAAAGTTACATACAGTGATCTACAGAGGTGAATACTGGCAGTCACATGTGTCAGTGGCCAAGGAACTCAGAGGCCAAGGAACAAACCACCCAAAAGGACTAGAAGGAATGGTCCACAGAGCTCACAGAGGGCAGACAATACAGCTTGCTTCCAAAACCTGATAATTCCCAGAACATTGTTTAGAGGACTAAGAATGATGTTGCACAAAAGTGGGTAAAAAAATTAAAGGTAGATTGTTGCTCTGATCCCATCAATAACGCTTAAAAGCAAAACCTGAAAGGATTAAATTGTTCACAAGGAACCATAAGCTCAGGAATATCTTTATCAATACAGACATATCAAGCGCTCAGCAAGATAAACGTCACAATGTTCTATATCCATTCAGACATTACCAGGCATGTGTCTCTTCAATAAATAGTATTGGGAAAATTGGATATTCAAATGCAAAAGAATGAAATTAGATCCCTGAATTATACCACTTACAAAAATTAACTCAAAATGGATTAAAAACCTAAATATAAGTTCTGAAACTATAAGAGTCCTCTAAGAAAACATAGGGAGAAAGCTCCTTGACCTTGGTCTTTGCAATGTTATTTTGGATATGACACTAAAAGCACAAGCACCAGAAGCAAAAATAAAGTGGGACTACATTAAACTAAAAAGCTTCTGTACAGCAAGTGAAACAATCAACAAAATAAAAGGCAACCTATAGAATAACAGAAAATATTTGCAAACCATATAACTGGTAAGGGATTAATGTCGAAAATGTGTAAGGAACTTGTATAACTCAGTAGCAAATAATAAAAAAAAAAACCAATTAACGAATGGGCAAAGAACCTGAATAGACATTTTTCCAGAGAAGACATACAGATGACCCACAGGTACATGAAAAGTTGCTTAGCATTACTGATTTTCAGGGAAATGCAAATCGAAGCCGTGAGATGTTACCTTACACCTGTTAGAATGGCTTTTATTAAAAAGACAAGATATAAGTGCTGCTGAGGTTGTGGAGAAAAGGGAAACTTTATACACTGCATATAAATTATGCAGCCACTATAGGAAAGCATAGAAAAAAGTAAAAAATAGAACTACCATGTGATCCAGCAGTCCCTCTTCTGGGTGTATATCTGGTGAAAATGAAATAATTTTCTTGAAAGGATCTATACTCCCATGTTCAGTGTGGCATTGTTCACAATAGCCAAGACATGGAAACAACCTAAATGTTCATCCACAGGTGAATGGGTGAAGAAGATGTGGGGTGGGGTGGGGTGGTGGTGGTGTGTGTGTTAGAATATTATTCAGCCATAGAAAAAGAAATCTTGGCATTTGTGACAATTTGGATTAACCTAGAGGACATTATGCTAAGTGAAATCAGTCAGAGAAAGACAAAACACTATGATTTCACTTATATTTGGAATCTAAAAAAACTGAACTCCTAGAATTAGAGTAGACTGGTGGTTTCCAGGGGCTAGGGATTGGGGGGTTGGGAGATGTCGACAAAGGGTACTAACTTTCAGTTATAAGATGAATAAATTCTGGGGACATAATGTACAGCATGGTGACTGTAGTTAACAATACTTTATTGTATCCTTGAAAGTTGCTCAGAGGGAGTAGATCTTCAGTGTTCACACCACACAAAAATTATTATGTGAGATGATGGCTGTGTTAACCTTATTGTGGTAATCATTTTGCAGTATATATGTATCAACTCATCATATTGTACACCTTAAATTTATACAATGTTATATGTCAATTATATCTCAAAGCTGTAAAAAATTTATCAGGCATGCAAAAGAGTAGGAAAATATAGCCCATATAAAGAGAAAAATCATTCAGGGGCGCCTGGGTGGCGCAGTTGGTTAAGCATCCGACTTCAGCCAGGTCACGATCTCGCGGTCCGTGAGTTCGAGCCCCGCGTCGGGCTCTGGGCTGATGGCTCAGAGCCTGGAGCCTGTTTCCGATTCTGTGTCTCCCTCTCTCTCTGCCCCTCCCCCGTTCATGCTCTGTCTCTCTCTGTCCCAAAAATAAATAAACGTTGAAAAAAAAAAATTAAAAAAAAAAAGAGAAAAATCATTCAATTAAAACTGACCCAGAAATGACTAAGTAGTAGAATTACTAGATAAAAATATTAAAACAGTATTTTAACCACATGCCTATATCTTTAAGAAACTTGAGGGAAAACTTAAGCATGTTAGAGATTGAAAGGTATTTTAAATGTTAATATAGATTAAACATAGTAGAGGAAAAGATCAGTGAGCTTGATGATGTAACAATAGAAACTGAAACAAATGAAACACACAAACATATAAAATGAATATCACATCAGTGAATTGTGGACAACAGCCTCAAGTGGCCTGTTATATAAGTAAAGTCACCAAAGGAGAGGAGGATAGGGGATTTTGAGAAATGATGGCTGAAAAATGTCCAAATTAGATCTAGGAATAAAAGAGAACTTCTGTAACTTGATAAAGGGCATCTCTGTTAAATATAGAGCTAATAGTGACTTAATATGACATACTGAACTTCCCCTAACTATAGGAACCAAGACCAAGGACATCTGCTATCAAGATTCAGCATTGTACTTCAAGATTGTCAAGTGAAGTTCAGCAGTATAAAGATATAAAAGGCATTCAAAAGGGAAAGAGAATTAAAGCTGCTTCTTTACACGTAGTATAATTGCTTATATAGAAAATCTATGATACCTACAAAAAGCTACTAGAATCAATAAGTGAGGTTAGCAGGGTTGCAGGATAGATCAATAAATAAAAAGCAATTGTTTGTCTTTATACTATGCAAATGTAATCAGAAATTGAAATTTAAAAATACCATTTATATTACCCCCCCCCCCAAATTGAAATAGTAAGGGATAAATTTGACCAAAAAAAAAAAAACCATGGATGACTTAGAGAAAACTATAAAATATTGCTAGGGAAGATTTTAGAAGACTTAAAAATCAATGAATGAGTATACTGTGTTCATGGATTAAAAGACTCAATATTGTTGATTTATTAGTTTTCCTCAAATTAACCTATAGATTCAACCCCTTCTCAAACAAAATTTCTGTAGAAATTGACAAGCTGATTGTAAAATTCATAGAGAAATACAGAGCACCTAGAATAATCAAAGCAACTTTGAAAATCAGGAGCAAAGTTGGAAGACGCTACCTTATTTCAAGCCTGATTTTAAAGCTACAGTAATCAAAACAGTGTAGTACTGTTGTAAAGAGAGAGAAATGTATTAGTGGAACAGAATGGAGTCTCAAAATGTACCACAAATACTGAATAATGAGTGTGGAAAAATGAAGTTTGATTTCTGCCTTATAACTTCCGATGCACAATTTACAAAAGTGCAGTTTATTGGAGAACAGAGCTTTTTCAACAAATGGTCTTGAACAATTGGATAACCATATAGCAAGCAGTGAACTTTTTGACTTGCACTGTATCCAAAATTAACTCAAAATGAATCATAGTCATAAATGTGAAACCTAAGTCCAAAAGCTTACAGAAGAAAACATGAGAGAAAACCTTTGTGACTTTAGGTCAGACAAGGAGTTTTAGAAAGAACTCCAAAAGCATGATCCAGTAAATAAAAATAGGATAAATTGGACTTCATAAAAATGTGAACTCTAGGTGTTTGAAAAGACATGCTACAGACTGTGAAAGCATTATTTGCAGTCATACATCTGGCTTAGGTCTTACTTTCAAAATTATTATAAAGAGCTTTCAAAACTCAGTAAGAAGAAAACAAACTTAATTGTCAGTGCTTGGCACATTGTAGGCTAGTTGACATTCATATGATAAAACTCTATAAATGAAATGTTGATTTATACCAAGGGTGGATGAATTGTTTTGGTAAAGAGCCAGGTAGCCTACATATTTTAGTGTTTGTAATATATGCTTCTTTCCCTTTTTTTTTTTTTTTAACAACCTTTAAAAATGTAAAATTCATTCTAGGCTCATTGGCTTTTCAAAAACAGGCCATGGGCCAGACTTGGCCCATATTTGGGCACTAGTCTCCTGGCCTCTGATTTAGCAAGTCTCCTGCTCAGTGGCATTAGGGCAACTGGTATAAAGGAAAACATTTAGGAAATTATAAAATTTCGAGTTCAGGTCTGAATGATTCTTCTTAATTAACAATTGATTTTATGACAATAACCAAAGTGTAGAAAGAGCCCAAATGTCCCGAATGGATAAAGAAGATGTGAGATATGTATGTGTGTATACACACACACACATACATACACATACTCTATTATATATATATATATATATATATACATATATATATATGTAGTAATGATAAGATATAATGATAAGATATATACATATGTATGTATGATACACATATATGATCAGGTGTATATATATATATATATATATATACATAAGATATATATATATATATATATAATGGAGTATTACTTGACAATCAAAAAGAATGAAATCTTGCCATTTGCAACAGCATGAGTGGGACTAGAGTGTATTATGGTAAGTGAAATTAGAGGAAGACATATCATATGACTTCACTCATGTGGAATTTAAGATACAAAACAGATGAACATGAGGGAAGGGAAACAAAAATAATATAAATACAGGGAGGGGGACAAAACATAAGCGACTCTTAAATATAGAGAGCAAACTGAGGGTTGCTGGAGGGGTTGCGGGTGGGAAGATGGGCTAAATGGGTAAGGGGCCTTAAGGAAGACACTTGTTGGGATGAACACTGGGTGTTACACATAGGGGATGAGTCACTGAAATCTATTCCTGAAATCATTGCACTATATGCTAACTAAGTTGGATGTAAATTTAAAAATAAAAAATAAACATAAAAAACAATTCATTTGAGAAGTGTACATTGAATAAGTATATAACAAACCAAAAGCCTAGTATTTAATACTTTTAAAATATTTAAGAATAAAACTATTTCAGTTATATTTGGTGGCCTTTTTTGCAGTCCATGTGACCGCCCTCGCGTCATTGAGTCTCTGAGAGGAATTGAAGTGGTTGATGTTGCTGCTGGTGGAGCCCACAGTGCCTGTGTCACCGCAGCAGGGGACCTCTACACATGGGGCAAAGGCCGGTATGGCCGCCTGGGGCACAGCGACAGTGAGGACCAGTTAAAGCCAAAGCTGGTGAGAAGGCACCTTGAGAAGGTGCTCAGAGGCCTGGGGTGTCTCCTCACACCCTCACTTTTGAAGGTGGTGGGGAGGCAGCTTCTCATTGTCATTATGCCATTTTGATTTTTAAAAGTCAAAAGTATTTCCTGTTATGGTTTCTTTTTAGTTTTAGAGTTGATGGTCTTAGCCTCATTATTTACAAGGAGGTTTATATTCCATGTGTCATTTAAACAGAATAGTATTTGAAATCTCCTTTTATTATTTTATTTATATTTTACACATATAAATATATATAAATAAATATTACCTGGCATCTAGCTAAATGCTTTGGCTTCTAGAAGGCCCACTGTATTTTGGGTGAGGCAGTGAATAAGACTTCCTGGTGTGGTAGGACTGGCTCACTAGAGACACTGATAACCTGCCTCCTATCATTTAGATTGATTTGGTTCAAACTGATGAAGGTGTTTTTGGTCTTATCTTACATGGTTATTAAAATTACACATTCTTTGTGAAGGCTTAAAACAGTACCGCCCCCACTCTCCCAACCCAAGAGCATCACAGTACTTTAAAGCCTTTCCTTAGGTAAACCTTCTTTCTGCTGTGACTGCATAACCTTGATTTCTTTTTTTTGAAGGTGGAAGCACTGCAGGGCCACCACGTGGTTGATGTTGCCTGTGGTAGTGGAGATGCCCAGACCCTCTGTCTCACTGATGATGACACTGTCTGGTCCTGGGGGGATGGGGACTACGGCAAGCTTGGCAGAGGAGGCAGTGATGGCTGTAAAGTACCCATGAAGGTATTTGTGTCTGCACAGTGGGAGAAAGGCACCTTTCCCAATGATCTGGGACTTGAGGGTTCCACGTCTTTGTGGAGCTCTTAGAGCCCTCCCCTCCCCACCCCAGGCCCTCCTAGGCTTACCACCCCATCCCCCTCTGCATGCTTCTTAGGAGTCTTTTAACCTCATCTTTACCTTCTTTGCAGAAAATATAATGGGTAGTTGAGTAAAAAGTGAAAGGCCCAAAGGTATTAAGATATATTAAGTGCTATTTGTGCTGTCTTGGGAAATTTATGTAAGTTAGCACAACCTGTGGTTTTATGTAGTATATAGACCTGTTTGAAGAAAGGGATAACAAATTGTTCACGGTCTTTTCAATTCACAGAGTTCTGTAGCTATGATTGTAATAGTACTTGCTGAAAGGGTTGCAGCTGGCTTAGCCAGAAGCTGTGTTAAATAGACATCCTGTGACACACTAAGAGAAGAGACTGTAGGCCTGGGTTGGGGGTCAGATTGCTTTTCTCCATGTGATCTGCATGACTCTGAGCAATTTCTTAACTTTGTGAGACTCTCTTGCCCTTGTGAATGGGTAGTTGGCAGAGATTAAGTTCATTGATGTGTTTAGATCATGTGCTGACTGCTGTGCTGCCTACAGTGCACGAACATGATGGAGCCATTTAGCTGAGGTGTTTTGCTGTGGATTTGGGAGTGTGTGTGCTGTGAAAGAAAACTAGAAATTGTTCTCTGCTTGGTGTTTGGTCTTGTTGGGGATCTGGGACTGCATGTGAGGAGTAGAGACCCTCACAGTGCACAGGCAGCTCTGTGGGGGAGGGGGGCAGCATTCTACTAGGGCCCCCTCAGATGGGACAAGAGCCTGGCCAAAACTGCATAGCTTTTCTTCCCAGAGCTGTGCAGCCCAGTATAGGAGCTGTTGGCCACACATGGCTATTTAAGTTTAAATGTAACTCAATTAAAATTCACTTACTTGCTCATACTGGCCGCATTTCATGTGCTCAGTGTGAGCATGTGTCTGGTGACTTCCATATTGGGCAATGTGGACACAGAACATTTCCATTACTGCAGAGAGTGGTTTTGGCAGGCAGTGCTTAGAGCCAAAGCCTGGTGGAGATGTGCCTGGAGACATCCCTGCATGCTGGTGAGCATTGCTGGAGAACCAGAAACTCAGTGCTTCCTCTTCATTCTTATCATTTCTTATTCCTTTTCTCTTGCAGGTATACAGTATTTTAACCACATTACAAGTTACTTAAGGTTTCCAAATTTATGAAAAAATTGTGTGTTGTAGACTTTCTTATGCTTAGGAAAGCTTTAGACACAGGCTTTGCACCTTCAGGGATTAGGATGTTGAGCATTGGGGGAATGGAAGTTATTACTTGATATGATTGTGACAGAGGTGAGGGTGAGGAGAGAACGGAGAGAATTGTTTTTAATTAATTTAAATTTAAAATCAAATATGAGGGGCGCCTGAGTGGCTTGGTTGATTGAGCATCTGGTTTCAGTTCAGGACATGATCTCGCAGTTCTTGAGTTCAAGCCCCATGTCAGGCTCTGTGCTGACAGCTCAGAGCCTAGAGCCTGCTTTGGATTCTGTGTCTCCCTATCTCTTTCTGCCCCTCCCCTGCTCACACTCTGTCTCTCTCTGTCTCTGAAAAATGAATAAACGTTAAAAAAATCAGGGGCGCCTGGGTGGCTCAGTTGAACGAACATCTGACTCAGCTCAGGTCATGATCTTGCGGTTTGTGGGTTCAAGCCCCACGTCGGGCTCTGTGCTGACAGCTCAGAGCCTGGAGCCTGCTTGGGATTCTGTGCCTCCCTCCCTCTTTCTTTCCCTCCCCTGCTCACATTTGATCTCTCTCTGTCTCTCAAAAATAAACATTAAAATTTTTTTTTTTAAAAATCAGATATGAGAACTTAAGTCTGAGAACAGTCACAGGTAACAAGGAGCATAGCTTGCTGGGTGAGAAAAAGTGATGACTAGGTTAGTGAGCCCCAGTGAAACTTCTGGGTGTTGGTTGTGAAGGGCCTGGACCCCCGATGTACACGGGTGGAAATGACTTCTCATACTAGCTTGACCAAGGTCATGTTTGATTTGATTAACCTGGATAGATGGATAAGTTCTAAAGGCCACAACCTGGTCCTCTTGGCCAATCCTCCTCCCCCTTTTTGCTGATCCTCTCTTGGGGGCCTGTGGGGTCTGAGAGGGTTGGAGGGCAGAGGAGCATTGCAGGGCTTACTGGAGAATGGGGCTGCCACACCAGAAAGAGAAATAGAGTTGGGAGAATAGATTCTGGGGGAAAATGATCATAGAACTTCAACTGTGACATGTCCATTTTTAGTGACACATGCTGAGTGTCATTGTGCAGTAGCATGGGCTCGTGGTCTAGTGTCAGCAGGTGTGCCTTTAGAGTCAGGCATCCTCCTGAGAATACTTACTTGGTTAAGTGGAGTAGGACTTTAAGTTGTGTGAAATATTTGACCTGAGTAAGGATTTTCAGAGTTCTTTATTAGATTTAGTTCAGTCTCTGTGTGGTTGCAGCAGTCAGAAAAAACCTTGATTCAGTCTGATTGAACCTTTTTCTCTTCCAGATTGATTCTCTTACAGGCCTTGGAGTGGTTAAAGTAGAATGTGGATCCCAGTTTTCTGTTGCCCTTACCAAATCTGGCGCTGTTTATACATGGTATGCAAGATTCTGTTTGTTTAATCTCACAAAACCAGTTTGTTAATTTGAAGTTATATTAACTGACATCTCATAGACTGAGATGTAACTTCTATAGCAGGCTGTGATTTGTGTCCTGAAGTATGGTGCTTATGCCAGGAGGGTGGGACGGGGTGGTAAACGACAGGGCCTTGCACTCATAATTCGATGTTTCATTTTGTGCAGGGGCAAAGGTGACTATCACAGGCTGGGCCATGGATCTGACGACCATGTTAGAAGACCTCGGCAGGTTCAGGGGTTGCAGGGGAAGAAAGTCATTGCCATTGCCACTGGCTCCCTGCATTGTGTGTGCTGCACTGAGGACGGTAAGTGGGGAGGCCCAGTGTTGCAGCACAGAGGCCTTTAAATCTAAGAAGTCTGGTCAGGGATAATATATGCATATATATTATCTGAGAATTTCTGTGGTGAGCAGGGCCTGGTGTTAACACCTCTGAATATGTTAAATTTCATGGCTGTGCAGAAAAGAGCAACCAGAGCATACCTGATACTGTTGTCCTTAGGAAGGGCTGCTTGCAAGGTGAGCCTCAGCTGGCCGCTGGGAAACGAATTTGGGGAGGGCTCTCTCCCTTCCCTAATTGATAAGAGGCCTTGCTTTGCCTAAAACTACACAATGTGGTCTCTGCTGAAACCTGTTTCCTGGAACATGGGTATGTGCCAGGTGGAGGTGCCCATGTGACAGCCCTAGTGAAAACTAGGGGCTCTAATGAGCTTCCCTGGTAGAAGGCACTTTGCATGTGTTGTCACAACTCTTTGCTAGAGGAATTAAACTTGTGCTGTGTAACTCCACTGGCATAGGGTCCTTGGAAGCTTGCATCTGGTTTTCTCTGGACTTCACCCATGTGCCTTTTCCCTTTGCTGATTTTATTTCATGTTCTTTCACTGTAATCATAGCTGAGTATGACTATATGCTGAGGCCTGGGCGTTCACCCAATGAATCAGCAAACCTGAAGGTGGTCTTGGGGACCCCAGTACAATGGCAAAAGGGACTTTATAGATAGAATTAAGGTTGATCATTAGCTGACTTTACAATATTGAAGTTATTCTAGATTATTTGATGGGCTAGTGTAATTACATAGACCCTTCACAACAGAAAAGGAGGCCAAAGAGTCAGTCAGATGTGACAGAGAAGAGGCAGGAGAGAGTTTTCAAAGTGTGAGAGAATCTTGATCCACCATTGTTGGCTTTGAAGATGGAGGAAAGGGACCAGGGAATATTGGTGGCCTTGGGAAGCTGGGATCAGCCATCAGCTGATAGCCCACAAGGAAACAAGACCTTGGTCTTCCCAAGAACTGAATTCTTCCAACAGTCTGCATAAACAAGGAAATGAGCTCTCCCCTAGAGCATCCGGAAAGGATGAGCCTGCTGATATCTAGACTTTAGCCTAGTCAGACTCCTGTTGGTCTTCTGACCTACAGAACTGAAAGAACTGTTTAAGCCAGTAAGTTGTGGTAATTTGTTATGGCAGTAATAGAAAACTAGTGTATCATCTTTCATTAAAAGAGCCATTTCCCCCCAGTTTTGTCTCCTTTTAAAGCCTTTGATAAATTATATGAACATGTGCCCTTTAATTGTTTCATTGATGGAAAAGTTTCCTATATGAATAAGCAATTTTTATGGCTTATCATGGGACTGGCATTATAGTTCTTAACCAAGAACTTACAATACATTTTTTTATTTGCTTTAATTCTTTAAATTTTTGAAGCAAATCACACACTTAGAGAATAGTTGGAAGTGCAGTACAAAGAACTTTTTTTTTTTTTGATCCGTTTGAGGTGCTGCCCTGATGCTCCATCACCCTGAACATTTGAGTGTATATTTTACAAATAGGAACACTACTAAACAATCCCAACATGGCTGTTCATTTGGGAAATTCACACTGGTTATTACTCCACCTAATCTTCACTCCCATTCATGTTATAGCACAGGTTATACTTAGCTGTCATTTTAATGTCTCATCTTCTCTGAGACAATCCTCAGTTGTCCCTGAGTGTGATTCTTTGACACTTCTTCAGCCTTCCTGAGCTTTTTGGACTGTGACACATTTAAAGATTACAGGCTGTTTATTTTGTAGAACATCCCTCAATTTGAGTTTGTCAGATATCTCCTCAGTAGATTCAGGTTGCACATCTGTGATCTTAATTCATTCTGTGTTCTTAATTCATTCTAAATTCATCAGGTGTCATATAGTTTCTCTTTGTCCCAGTGGTGTTAACTTGATTAAGGTGGTGGCTGCTAGGATTTTCCATTCTGAATATCTTTTGTAACTAGTAAGTATTTGGGAGGGTATTTGAAGCTATTTAAATATCCCTTTTCTCATTGTATATTTTATTCTCATCAAATATTTGATATTTGTTTTTAATTTATATCTATGTGGGACTCATGGTTTCCTAATTTATTCATTGGATTGTACATAATCTGTTACTGTTAATAATTTTGATGCTGAAATTGGCCCTGTTAGGCTAGCTTTATTTCCTTTTTTTTTTAATTTTTTTTTTAACGTTTATTTATTTTTGAGACAGAGAGAGACAGAGCATGAACAGGGGAGGGGCAGAGGGAGAGGGAGAGGGAGACACAGAATCTGAAACAGGCTCCAGGCTCTGAGGTGTCAGCACAGAGCCTGAAGCGGGGCTCGAACTCACAGACCGTGAGATCATGACCTGAGCCGAAGTCAGATGCTTAACCGACTGAGCCACCCAGGTGCCCCTTTATTTCCTGATGTGTGCCCATCATTCACTGGGTACTTCCTTGCTTTCTGGCACAATAAGACACCCTATCTTCTTGACCCTCCAAGGCCCAAGCCTAGCATTAACCATTTCCACAAGGAGTCTTGGTGTCTTTAGAGGACAATGGTGTTTAGAAGACAAGATCAGGTTGATAGATGTGCTCATTGCTTATTGCTCTCTCTGGCTCAAAAATAAATAAACATTAAAAAAAATTAAAATCCTTGATAGTCTACAACACACTAGAGAGGTTAATATGGTAACTAAAAGGAGAACAATGGCCAAGGATGTGATGTGCTCAGTATATATATATATGTAAATAATATACAAATTTGCATCTATGTTTATTTTTGTATATATATATATATATACATACAAATTCTACACATTCACACCAGGATCCCAGATTCTAGTTCTATACCACAGGGTGATTCATTCTAGTTTTCTTTCCACACTTACAACTCCTTTCTCTTTTGGTGAGAAGTCCGGATTTCATTATCTCTAATATAGGGATCCACTCACTCTGCCTGAATGTGACCAGTGCCCCATCATTACCTTTGCTCTCTCCCCTGCATGGATCCTTACCTGACTCGGGCTGTGACTGCCCATTCTGGGCCACCCCCACACATGGGCCACTCTGCTTGGGCCAACTCCCCACACTGAGCGACCCCCTGTATGGAAGTTTTTGTCATGTATGGATTCTGATTCTCTGCATCCAGTTGTACCTCTGCAGAGAAGTCCTCCTCTCCTTACTTGTGCTGTAACACTGACCCAGTGGCTTTAGGACTGAATTGTCTAGGGTGGGAATGGGCCAGCAAGCACACTGCCATTGATCATGTAGGCACTGCACTTTACAGAGTGCTGCTTATGGCTGCATGGCTCTCTTAGGAGTCTTTGTGGAATATGGCAAGGCTAATCTCTAGAAAACTAACCTCATTTCTATTTTAGTCACCAAGTGACCTTACCCTAGAATAGTTTTCTGGTGGTGTTTCATGGTTGGGATCTAGTATGGTACACTGAAAAATATGATTCTCATTATGATGAATCTCATGTTTGGGATATGAATAACTATAGGAAGAACTATGTGTTCCTTTAAAAACAGGTTGTGTTTTTTAAAAAAAAACTGATTTTTTTCTCTCCATTTAACATAAAAAATTAATTTGGGCAGTTAAGGATATTACCATCTGTTTTACTATTACTTGTTCTGATAAAGAACTGTTACAGTTATGTGGTTACTCCTGTGAACAAATGCTATTGTATTTTTAAGACCAGAGTCTTGTGCCTCTTACTAGAAAAGGCATGTTGGCCAGCAGGGGCTCTCAAGAGTTCTGAGAAGCGTGCTCCCTCTTTGGATGTTGC
Source organism: Lynx rufus (assembly GCF_022079265.1). Classification (NCBI taxonomy): domain Eukaryota; kingdom Metazoa; phylum Chordata; class Mammalia; order Carnivora; family Felidae; genus Lynx; species Lynx rufus. The sequence continues at coordinate 896,032 of NW_025814836.1, forward strand.
AATTAGAGACATCTAGGTCACACATGAAGTTGACATTCAGCACCATTTGAAGGGAGAGATGATTGTGATGGGAAGATGGTAGAGGTTGTGCATTCACTGGTCCTAGTATACAAGTTCTTGTTCTAAATCCACTTCATTTAGGTGAAGTTTATACGTGGGGCGACAATGATGAGGGACAACTGGGAGATGGAACCACAAATGCTATCCAGAGGCCTCGGTTGGTAGCTGCCCTTCAGGGTAAGAAGGTCAACCGGGTGGCCTGCGGCTCAGCACACACCCTTGCCTGGTCAACCAGCAAGCCTGCCAGTGCTGGGAAGCTGCCTGCCCAGGTTCGTACTGGTTGGGCTGGGTGGGCTAGGAGGTGTACAAGTAGTGACAGAGTTACTATCTGTATATTGAATTATGCATGTAAGTAAGCCACACTCACATTTCATTTTCCATTGTATATTTACACAGGTGTTCCACTGAAAATAATTCAGGTTAATATTCACATTAACCAACATTGTCCATATATCCATGTGTCACCTTCATTCTAAATCTTATAAACTGTACAAAACCATTCTGATAGTACAGGCTGCACACTTTCCTTAGTAAATGTATTTCTATAGACTAATTTTTAGCATTTTCCTTGGTTCACATTACTTGGCTCAAGCAGTCAAACTGGCCAGAATATTATTCTAAAACCAATGAAGTTTTTCACATCAGACTCAGAAGTCTCAGGGATTCCTTGTTTTTGAAAAGGAAAAAAAAAAAAAAACTTTTTCAGAATTCATCTACAAACTGTGACTTATCTGTGCATTTGACACCTAAGTTGATTTAATGTAGTTTCAACATTTCAGGTTCCCATGGAATACAATCACTTGCAGGAAATCCCCATAATAGCACTGCGGAACCGACTGCTGCTTCTGCATCACATCTCAGAGCTCTTCTGCCCCTGTATCCCCATGTTCGACCTGGAGGGCTCTCTTGATGAAACTGGACATGGGCCTTCTGTGGGGTTTGACACTCTACGAGGAATTCTGATATCCCAGGGAAAGGTACTCTTGTAGCAATCTTTGCTATAGGCAAAACTGGTATTTTCAGTAAAATTTAATCCAACAAAAATTCCCAAACTGGGAGTAGACAGAATACAGTGTATTCCACAGGGACTCATTGTTGAGTACCTGCTGTATGCCAGGCTCTGTTCTGGGTGCTCAGAATATATCAGTGAAAAGCAGACAAAAATTTCTTCTCTTTTGGAGCTTACATTAAAAATTAATAGTGTGGTGCGTTATTTCCCTTTTGTAATCTCTGCTTCCTAACTCCCCCCTTTAAGGGGTGGGGTGGTTTGCAAAACTAAGCCTCGTTCCTGCCCATGTTCTCTGCTTACCTAGCCATGAGGCATTATGGCAAATCTCCACTGTCAGCAGGAAGGATAAATGAGATAATTTCTTCCCCAGGGATGTCCAGCAGAGGGTGCCAGATATTATACATCATTTAGATAGAAATTCAATATCAGGATATGTAGAGATTCCTAGTCAAAGGATAATTTAACAGGCTGTGAATAGAATCATGAAGGAGGGCATCTAAAAATCACTGGACATATTTTGACCCATTGACATTTGTAATAATTTGAGCTTTTTAGAAATAGGATGCCTGATTCAGGAGTTAAGAGTTTCCCATTACTGGACATCATCGTTTCTGGCAAGTAGGTTGGCAGGATGTTCTAAAAGAACCATTGTGTGGTAGGGGTAATATTTGTGTAGAAAAAAGCATAGAGGTCAGATTGAGAACTCCTAATTTTGAAAAGCCTATGATTCTGAGACCTATTTTGTGACTTATTTTGTTATCAAAGATTACGGTCCCTTTTTTTTTTTTTTTTTTAATAATAAAATCTGGATTATTTGGAGTCCTATCCAAACAGATTTATTCTTTTTTAAGAATGGCTTTGTTTGCACTTAGCTGGAGGGGACCGGTCCACACATTTTATTTTCATGTGTGGCTTAGAGACAAGTGGACATTGATAAGGATTGTAGTAATGGTAAGATCTCTCTGATGATGGGGAAGAGGAAAAAGTTGTATGCAGTTAACATTGATAAGAAACTTAACTTCAACCATTTTTTAATAATAAAAAGTAGCAAATTGATCCCTTTTACCATTTTTTAAAAATCTATCAGAGTGGAGATGATAATAGGCAGCTAGGAAAAATCCTTTCCTCATAGGGAGACAACCAAGTGAGAGGCAGGATGGATCCCACATGGATTGCATGAGTGTTCTGCAGGCTGTGAGCACAGGGGCAGGACAGCAGGAGCATTGAAGGAGTCTGGCAGGCAACTTCAGTGGCAGAGAATGTGTAATCAGCCTCTGTTTTGGTCCTGGGTGAGAAAGGATTACATCTGCTGGAAAATTTGGGAAATGGGTGTTGGTGGTGACCATGGAACATTATTACCAGTATGCAATTCAGAGCACAGAAGAGAGAGCATCATAGGAGACCCCTGCTGGATCAGGCCATTCAGAGAAGGGAAATGCATGTTCCTGTGGAGGAGGAGCTGTCCTTGGCTCTGGGCAGAGCAGTCAGGCGGGATGGAGGACAAAAGTAGCTGGTAGGTGTTGTACAAGGGTGCATGGTGATGGGTGCACCTATGTGAGCCCCTGTGTGGCGTAGGGTGCCCTGTGAAAGTCCCTTTGTGGTAATGGGTGGACTGCCGTGAGGTGTGATGGGTCTGTCTCTGTGGGCTGGTTGCCTCTATGACACCCTTACTTGACTTTCTCTACCTCTGAGGCCTCATCCTTGGGCTGCTTAGGGCTCTTGCCCTTCCTGCTTTCAGAGGTTGGAGTTCTGACCTGGGAGAGTGACCTGGATACTCTTATAGGTACCCTGTGCTCCCCCAACCATGCTATCTCTGGACAACGGCAGAGTTATCCACTTGGCAGAGACTTGGGACTCCTATCGATCCTGTCTCGTTTGTGTCTCTTGAGTCTGCTTCCCTACCCCTGTCCTCACTGGTGCTACCGGTGCCCTGGTCCATATGAGTATGGCAGGCCTACCTGTACGTGGGTGTCATTGGGCCCCAGTATTCAGGTTTCTGTCAGTGTATGGTACCTATATGTTTCCTCCTTCACTGGTCTCCCATTCTCACCCCAACCCTGGATCAACATACAGGACTCCCTGGCCCTGCTGCTGGTTTGTGGTTTTGTCACAACAGTGACACTGAGGCATAGTGTTTAATGTCAGTCCTGCCGCGAGTGGACTTGTGGTCTGTCTGGGAGACCTTGGCTTTTCTAGTTAATCCTCAGGGCCTGGCCTGAGTCCCAAGTCAGAGAAGATATGTGCCAGACTCTGGCCCTCCCCACTCTCTGCCCAGAGCATGGTGGGCTTCTCTTGCCTCCAGATGGGGGGCAGAGAGCACAGGTGGGCCTCTGCATAGGCTGTGCCTCTGGCACCACCTCACAATTTGAAAAAGAAGAGTTTGTAGTTACTGTTCTTAAGAAAATTTGACTTTTAGGAGAGAATACTTAAAACAAAACTATGACATGATTTATCTATGGATAATAATATTTCCTATGTCAGATTCTAAATTTTGTCTATCTGTCATATTTTAGGAGGCAGCTTTCCGTAAAGTAGTACAAGCAACTATGGTGCGAGATCGCCAGCATGGGCCCGTGGTAGAGTTGAACCGAATTCAGGTAACAAGTGGAAATTGTTCTGAGTCTGACACTTCTCAGATAAGATGGTTTTGTGGTTGGGAGTTGTGGCTCCACAGCCTGGGGGAACAGCAAACTTTCTCTTGCGCCCTTGCCTTAGAGAGCAAGGTATTACCTGTCTATGGTGTCCTGTGGTGCTGAGCCTTTTAGTTGGGAATGTAAATTGTTTTGTTTGGAACAGAAGTAAGAAAGATTTATTTCAGATAATCCAGAAGCATGCATACACATAAGCAAAGAGGGAAAAGTAAAAATGACCCATATTTCCACCACATGGCGATAATTACTGCTGACAATTGGAGGTGTGTTTGTATGTTTGTTATAACTGAAACTGGGTGCCTCTCTTTTGTAACTTGCTATTTTTTCCCCCCTGAAAACATTGTAAGCACCTCTCCTTGCAATACAGTGGGAGTGTGGGATTATTTTTGCTGACCAGCTACCCCATGTTCTCTTGGTTTTTCTGTGCAGGAGGCTAGAAAACCATGCCCACTTTTCTGGAATACAGCTGTGCTACTCGTCACAGCCCCAACTACAAGTGTATCTTCAGTTGCCCTCCTTGGGTTAGGTTCTGAGAAGGAGGTTAGGTCAGGGGCCCTCCATGCATCAAATTGTATGTGGGGACAGTTCCCATTCCCAACAGCCTCACACCCTTCCTGGCTCTGATAGCTTTCTTTGCCCACTTAATAGACCAGAATCACTAATACTGTTCTCTAGTAATGAATAAATGAAAAGTAGACCATCTCTGAATTAATATTGCTGCCAAGTATAGATAAGCTTACAATTTAAAAAATTAACTGGAAACCAGAGGAGCTCCAGTACTGATTATGGTATTGTGTGGTACTTGACATTTAACATGCAAATGAATTGGGCCCCACCTCTTGGAACAGAAACAGAGAGTTATGAAGAACAAATTCTTTGTTCCTTTATATTAACACATGATTTCTACCCTGGTGTTGGTTATATGACTAGACATTTCTCCAGAGTTGTACTTGGGGGCATTTTGAATTAAGACACAAACTCTTATCGTTTGTTGGAGAACACATGTGACCACACTGATGGATGTGGTCCCTTCACTGACGTCAGACTGTTTAATGCTAAGCTCTAGGTCAGTCAGCCTACTCTACAAACAAACGGGCTGTTTAATTAGGTTCATGAAAAAGGTTTTATTTCCGCACCTTGGAGGATCATTTTGGTTTGCTCTACATTATTAGGTCTTAAACACTAAAGTTCATAAGTGAGGAAAGCTCACCTAACAGATTGTTGGGCATTCCTAGATCGTATGCATGCCCTAGCCACATATAGGTGCCTGATCAGGGTCAGTGACCTGATACAGGTGGTTAAATCTGGGGCTTTTGGCATCATTGAACCTTGCTTACCTGGAACCCAAGTTAGGTGTGCCTTTTCTATCTTTCCCTTACCTCAGATTTTGCACTCATCATGCTCCTCTTTCCTTCTAGTCTTTATATTCTAGCACAATGCCTTGTGTTATGAACATGTTCAGTACATGTTTGAAAAAAACAGAATGGATAAAGGGCAAATTAATATTAGCATTTTTAAAAGGCACATAAACAACTTTCAATGCAGCATGCCATGGCTACTCCAGTTATACCCAGTGGCCTTCTGGTACCAGAGCCAGATCTTTTTCAATTCAGAGTTCATACTTCCATCCTGAAGCTGGAAAGATCTTCCACAAAGATAAACATAGAATTGTTCTTCTGATCAAAAATAGAGTACAGGATGAGAGTGGGAGGTATTCCATGAATCCAAGTTGAACTCAAGATACCAGTTGATCCAGAAAGGTGGTATCAACCATCCTGTGGCCACAGGATGCTCCTGGCATCAGCCTCCTCCCATGGGGATGCCACTGCAGATGTTCTCATACTGTCTGTGCAAAGTGTTCTGGAGACACTAAAACATAGGGGTGTTCCTGGAGGGTTTTCTTTGTTTGAATTTGATTTAGTTTTATAACAGAATCTGAAAATCAGCGTGCATAAAAATTTTTAATTTAAAATTTATTACAGAATTAATGCATACTCATTTCTGAAAATTTAGAAAATTCAGATTAAAGGCAGTTAAAATGACCTATATTTCTACTGTCCAGAAGTAGCCACTGGTACACAGGTGCATCCATGCAGAGTCATAGCTGTCTTATCATAGCCATTTCCTTCAGAGGAGCCAAAAGCATCAGCCTCTGTTAACTGGTATTATAAATGGAGGTGATGTGACATTCACAACGGGAAGCTGGGTCTGTGGCTTGTTCCTTATGAACAGACACACCCCTCTTCTTTTCTTTAGTGCAGTTTCCATCAGGGATTTGGGTACCTTAAAGAACTGCTGTGAGGTTTAAATAAAATCACATCTGTGAACATAGAGCCAAATGTGTGGCACACAGAAAATTTCATTCCTTAGGAGTGTGTTATCATTAGTTCATTATTTGTAAGTCCTGTTTATAGTTATTTGTGTGTGAGAATTAGCTATTTATTTTTAAAATTTTTTTTAACGTTTGTTCATTTTTGAGAGATGGAGGGAGACAGAGCGTGAGTGGGGGAGGGGCAGAGAGAGAGGGAGACATAGAATCCGAAGCAGGCTCCAAGGCTCTGAGCTGTCAGCACAGAGCCGACGCGGGGCTCAAACTCACAAACCATGAGATCATGACCCGAGCTGAAGTTGGACACCTAACCGACTGAGCCACCCAGGTGCTCCAAGAATTAGCTATTTAAACTCACCTTAGAACTCATTAAGAAGTTAAGGATTGTAAGAGTTTAGCTGGAGGAGGCAACGGAAAAGTGCATTTTCAAGATCATTTTTTCCTTAACTTTTCATTTTGCAATTATTTCAGACTGAGCTTCTCAGGTGATTCTGAAGCACAGCATAGCCAGCAAAGCTGTAGGGTTACTGAGTCCATACCAGGTGAGGGCCTTAAGGGCTCTTGGTCTGATCTGTTTGAAAATCTTAGATTAGGGGCACCTGGGTGGCTCAGTCGGTTAAGCATCCGACTTTGGCTCAGGTCATGATCTCATGGTTTGTGGGTTCTAGCCCTGCATCGGGCTCTGTGCTGACAGCTCAGAGCCTGGAGCCTGTTTCAGATTCTGTGTCTCCCTCTCTCTGTGCCCCTCCCCCACTCACGCTCTGTCTCCCTCTGTCTCAAAAATAAATAAACATTAAAAAAAAATTAAAAAAAAAAAGAAAATCTTAGATTAGGATGAGAAATAAAGATAGGAAAAGTGATTGGGGGAAATGCAGTGACCCAAGGGTTGGAGTAGGATATGTGCAGGTGAGTAAGGGAGGGGAGCAGGGTTCTGTTCTGGCTGAGATAGTGGCTCCAGGTTTGGGTTCATAGTGCTGATAGTCTGCTAAGGAGAGCTGCTTTTGGAGCTCCTGGCGTCTTATTCATGGAGGCCAAAGCAGAGCGGTAAAGTGGTTGGCCATAGTTAAGTTAATGAAATGTGTGGATGAATCAGATTGTAGTTACTAACCACACCAGGTGCCACCACTCTGTGTGAATGACCAATGAGGTTTGTGATTTCTTGAAGGAATGTTTACTTAGACACCACCAGTCCTGAGGGTGCTGGGCTGTGGCAATGTACTGCAGGCATTTGGGTGACCAGAGGCCATGCCTCCCATGATTATAGCAGAGCTTCTATTGGCACAGCTGTCCAGCAGGCATCCTGTGCATGAGGCCTGAGGAGGTAAACATGTGGTGTCGAGTGAGGGGAAAGGAGTGTGAAACCAGTCTTTGAGGTCCTCAGAGGGTTTGTGTGCAGGAAGAGACATGAGGTCCCTCTTGGGGGGAGGAGGGAGAATCATAGAGAAATGAGGTATGGCTTAGTCTAGAAGCTCTTCCACCTTGTACAGATATGTTTTGTGGATTTTGCTTTGTTTTGTTGGGTGATCACGGCAGCATCTGAGTGCTGCTGGCTGTGGACTCCATTCATGACAGCTCTTTAGGTCTGGCAGCAGAGTGCTGGCTGGACTTCTACTCTGGTGACCAAGGCAGAGGAAAAAAAAGGGTAACAGGAGGGGTAAGTGGCTATAGGGCTCATTATTGCCCAGGGCTGGTTGGCTGTGGAAGATAGAAGCTGTGTCCTTTCTGCTGCTGCAGCTGTTCCATATTTGTTTCTTTCTCCTCTGTAGGTCAAACGTTCAAGGAGTAAAGGTGGCCTAGCAGGCCCTGACGGGACCAAGTCTGTCTTTGGGCAGATGTGTGCTAAGATGAGCTCGTTTAGTCCTGACAGCCTCCTTCTCCCCCACCGTGTCTGGAAAGTCAAGTTTGTGGGTAAGAACTTGCGTGCACTGCAGACCTGTGGTCCTGAGGGTTGTCAGTCTGAACACAGGCATTAGTGCGATGGGCATTACAAGGAGAGCTGAGAAGCCCAGCTGGCTGCACCCTGTGGGGTTTGCTGGGGTGACTATGAATTACTGATTCTCTTTTCTTTCAAGGTGAATCTGTGGATGACTGTGGTGGTGGCTACAGTGAGTCCATAGCTGAGATCTGTGAAGAACTGCAGAATGGACTCACCCCCCTTCTGATTGTGACGCCCAATGGTAGAGATGAGTCAGGTGCCAACCGTGACTGCTACCTGTTCAGCCCGGCCGCTAGGGCGCCCGTGCACACCAACATGTTCCGCTTTCTGGGTGAGCCTACTCACACAGGCATCGTGTGACTGTGTGTGCCTTAGTTAGCTTAATGTCTACTGTGTCTTGGGAATCACAGATATTTTGAGTACTGTATTCGGTCTTAGCTTTTTTGATGTGTACCTGCAGGGACATGCAGAACCCAGCCATCATTTGCTGGGTGCTAAGGGGCAGAAAGTGTCTTTGGCACTCAGAAGATCTGAAATTTCATATTTCTGTAGTTTAAATGTATCTGAAACTTGGAATCAGATCTGAGGGGATTTTGGTGGTTGGCCAGTCCCTTCCTCCTGTTGCATTAAGTATTTGTGCTGAGTACTCCTGTTGCTGCCTGTGCTTCTCCAGCCATTGCACCTACCTTCCTTGAGAAACTCCAGCTTTTGTTTTGTCATCAAAGGAACGGGGATTGGCCTCTGTGTGGTTTATATCCGTTGGTGGAAAGAGGAGGAGAATTAGAAACTCTCCCATAGGAATAAAAGGAACAAAGGAAGTAATGAATTTAGAATAGGACAAAATGTTTTAAGGATGGACCTAACTTGGGGTGCCTCGGTAGCTCATTTGGTTGAGTGTCTAACTTTGGCTGAGGTCATGATCTCATGGTTCATGAGTTTGAGTCCCACATCGGGCTTGCTGCTGTCAGCACAGAGCCTGCTTCAGATCCTCTGTTCCCTTCTCTCTTTGCCTCTCTCTCTCTTTTTTTCTTTCTCAAAAATAAACAAACATTAAAAAAAAAAAAAGGATGGACCTAAGTCTCCATGAATTTGGGTAGCACTGGTTTAGAAGGCAGTGAGGCCCCAGTGTAGAGCTAGTCTCTACTGTGTTGTTGATTGAACTAGCTGTTTCATCATTGATTTCAAGTATCTACTGTCACTTGTGCTTTGAATGAGCAGGTGTGTTACTAGGCATTGCTATCCGGACTGGGAGTCCCTTGAGCCTCAACCTGGCTGAGCCTGTTTGGAAGCAGCTGGCTGGGATGAGCCTCACCATTGCAGACCTCAGCGAGGTAACCACCAGGAAGGTGGGGATGGGGAAATATGACACTTTGTGTACCTGATACAGAGTACAGGGGGTGCCTCAGGCTGCAGACTACCTTCTGGTAGCAAAGAAGGTCTATGGATATGAGGCCAGTTTGCTGCCATAACTTGGTAGACCATCTGTTTTGTGGTGCTTTGCAACTTGAAATCTTGTCAGATAATAATGTTCACCATTTTTCCTGTGGAGGAGGGGAGCTTGTGAGTGGCCGGGTGGTGGCTCTGGCTTTCAGTGGGGGAGACATGACTGACCAACCACAGCCAGCATCCTCCCATTGGCCATCCTTCCCTTGGTACCATGACTGTAGGGTGAGCTTCATCTCCATCCAGTGGCTGTTGCTCTCTTAGCTGTTAATTTTAAGGACTTCCTTGAATTACAAGTTCTTTCCTTAGCTCCCTGGGTGAAGTACTTTTTCACTGCTGGTCTCTGTTATTTCCTGGCGTGTACAGTGCACCAACAGCTTGAGGTATGCCCAGTGCAGACTGAGGCCCCCTTGTGGCTGAGTGTCTCAGGTGTGAACTACAGTCAGAGGTGTAGGAAAGACCCAGACTTAACATGTCGGCTCCCTTTTTTCCCTTAAAAGGTTGATAAAGATTTTATCCCTGGGCTGATGTACATCCGTGACAATGAAGCCACCTCAGAGGAGTTTGAGGCCATGAGTCTGCCCTTCACTGTGCCAAGTGCAAGTGGTCAGGACATCCAGCTGAGCTCCAAGTACACACACATCACCCTGGACAACCGTGCAGAGTATGTTCGGCTGGCAATAAACTACAGGTGTGTGGTCATCTATCCTCCATTGTTTTGATTCAGTAAATAGCAAAAATAGAAAATGGTTTGCTTGGATGGCTGCATTTTTCAGAAATATCATACAGTAAAATGCTAATGGACTTGGTTCCAACTGCTGCTGATCTGTAGTCATCAAAACTTGTTTTGTAATCCGACTCCGAGTACTCATTATTGCCTGAGATTCCTGGCTCTGATTAGAATACCAAGGTGGATAGAATTGCCCTGTTTTGGGAGCTGTCCGAACAGAGATCACAGGGCCTTTGGGTGCCCATCTGTGTGATCTGTCAACACTCCTGGGCAGGACTGTGCCTGGCCCCTGCCTGGCCATCACACCAGCATGGTTGCTGTGTGGCAGGTCCGCAACACCTGCCCTCCCCATATAGCTTTTGCCCATTGCTGCTTCCACCTGACATTACAAGTCCATACAGTGTAGTCCTTGGGGACCTCATTCTCCAGAAGCACCTGGCCAGGTGTTGTGGTGAGACTGCATATTGGGTGGACTTTACTTGATGAGTTCTGCTTGTGAGTGGTCCTGGCAACTGTGCTGTGCTCTCTGTGTTCATTTCTGCCTTGTGCCCTAACTCACCAGTCATGAGGGCCACAGTATCTGCTTCCAGAGGGTTCTTACTGTTGGTGCTCTGGAGCCTGGTTCTCTGATTATGCATATCTAATTCTGGCTCCTTCCTGGGTGTGCAATAAATATTAAGAATTGTGTCTTGGAAGCTGTAGGTAGTTTTTAAAATTATCTTCTATGTGCCAGTGTAGCTGCACTCAGAATGTGATGCCATTTCTATAAGATGCACACCTTGGTCATCTGTGTGGTAAGTCTTGGTATAGGCAGGACAAGATTTGTGTTACCAAAGATAGAAATGCAAAGTGATTTTTCTCTTTCAGACTCCATGAATTTGATGAGCAGGTGGCTGCTGTTCGGGAGGGAATGGCCCGAGTTGTGCCTGTTCCCCTTCTTTCTCTGTTCACTGGATATGAATTGGAGACAATGGTATGCCCCTAAGTGCTACTGCCCTGGAACTGCCTTTTGCATATTGAGCCACCAAATCAGTGCCACTAGTTAATGTCTTGATTAAATCTTGCCCATAATTTACATCTGAAGTAGCTCATGCCTGTTGAATGAAGTGAAAACATGTTCAGGAAGCTGGTGTTCCCTGCCTGCCTCTTTCCCTCCCTCGCAGCTATCACCCCACACCAGGGTGGAGCACAGGGTCAAGTGCACATCCATCTGAACACACAGGACCTATCCTCCCAGCCATCCACTCCAGCTCTCACACCCATCCTGCCCCAAACGAGCCTTGGTAGAAAGAAAGAATGATTGACTCTGTACTGAAGTGAAGAGTCAAAAGTGTCAACCATCCCTGACAGTGTGTCCTTCTGCAGGTGTGTGGCAGCCCAGATATCCCTCTGCATCTTTTAAAGTCGGTGGCAACATACAAAGGGATCGAGCCTTCTGCATCCCTGATCCAGTGGTTCTGGGAGGTGATGGAGTCCTTCTCCAACACAGAGCGTTCCCTCTTCCTTCGCTTTGTGTGGGGCCGGACGAGACTGCCCAGGACCATCGCAGACTTCCGGGGCAGAGACTTTGTCATCCAGGTGCGGTTCCTCCACATCTTGTGGTGTCAGCTGTGGGGGCATGCTCCTTGCACACGATCGTACAGCAGATTAGAAATGGGACTCTCATGTTATATGGTTTTTCTTTCTTCCTGGGAACAATAATGAAAAGCACACCAAACTTCTTTTATTTGATCACTCAGAATTTTATGACTACAGGATTTAGGTCTTCTGGAAAATTTATCTGGCCACCACAAGAAGATACTGCTATTATGTTAGCATATTTGAGATTTTGAGCACACATGTCATTTAAAGCATATGTCTGATTCTCTGGTTGAATTAGGTAAATTAAGTAATGTTGCTTACTGAGAAAAATAAGAGCACCATCAGACTGAGAGCAGGAGTTTTGCTTTGATTTCTAACTCGGTGATCTGATGGCCGGAAATAGGCTCCATTTATCTTCCAGGTCATGGGGACTCAGCTGCCCTCTCTCTCCCTCCTCCATCCTGAGGCACTGAGTATGACTTTCCAGGTAGCAATACCATGGGAGTGGGGAGCTTCCTCAGAGGGCAGATTGGGGTGGAGGGTCCATTCTCTCTGCATGCTTGGAAGGATTTGGGGATGGGTTCCTTCCTGAGCATAGCCTGACTCCAGTCTCTGGCCAGGGTTGCAAAAATAGTTGGAGATCTTTGAGAACACATGTAGTTTTTCTCTCCTAAGGTGGGTAATTACTGGATTTCATCCACATGTCTTGCTGGCTTCATAATATCATATCTGTAGTAATTGAAAGGGGGCTAATGGTTCAAGGAGAATTCCCTATGTAAGTGGGTGCTGAGGATGTGCCTTCTGCCTGCCTTGTGCCAGGCCCTTTTTACAGCACTGATTTGTCAAAAGTAGTTGTCACAGTAACCAATTGCTATTTTTGACCATAAGTCCTAGGAATTATTGAGCTGTTCCTTTTAATTTCTAAAATTGACTATAGAGTATATGTTTTCTGATATTTTGTTACTCTTAGCCAAAAATGTTATGATTTTTGTGAGAGTCAAGAATCTAATGAACATAATAAAATACATTTGCAGTTTTATCTGTCCTTGCACACCATCTCTGATTATTTAACATTTTTTCATCAATAGGTATTGGATAAATACAACCCTCCTGACCACTTCCTTCCTGAGTCCTACACCTGCTTCTTTTTGCTGAAGTTGCCTAGGTATTCCTGTAAGCAGGTGCTGGAGGAGAAGCTGAAATATGCCATCCACTTTTGCAAATCAATAGACACAGATGATTACGCTCGCATAGCCCTTACGGGAGAGCCGGCTGCCGATGACAGTAGTGACGACTCGGAGAACGAGGATGTGGATTCATTTGCTTCAGACTCTACACAGGATTATTTAACAGGACACTGAGATAGAGAAATGCCATTCATCGCAAGACACCACGAGACTGAGCAAGAAGGCAGAGCACTACAGTTTAGAGTGCTGGAGGTATAATGTATTTGATGAGAAATATTAGGTCTCTAAAATGCATGGGGGTGGGCAGGGAGACTGATCGCTGGTGATTGAACAATGAATGGAATAATGATTGGGAAATCAGCTCTTGCACGAGGGGCACTATGTGGACACTAACATTTATTTTTGAGACTTAAAAGGGTCTTCTCACCCATAATGCTGCATTACATGTAGGACTTCTGTGTTTACTACAGTGTGTAAATGTTATATAAATACTGAATTGCAGCATCCCAAAAATGAATAAAAAGCCTTTTTACTTGTGGGTGCAATAGACTGTGTTTTTTTCTTTTTTTTCTTTTTTTTTCTTTTCAAGTGTTGTGCGTTGTCTTGATTGTACATTGGAAATACTGTGTAATGATTAAATCGTATTATAAATACTTCAATTAATATTACCCTGAATTTGTTTATTAAAAGTTTTTTGAACATTAAATGATCAGTATTACTTGAATGCATCCAGAGATTATTTAAATCAAAACCAAAATAAAAAGGCCATTGGTCTCCCTCTTCTCCCCAGGTGCACATTTTAGCATATGCGGTATGTAACTTGAATTGAGGCCTTTCTGTGAGCAGTATCTATGATAGAAGGTATACTATATATAATGTTTGTGTCTTGTATATCCCTAAATTTTAATTCCCTATGAATAAAACATCTGTCACAAAATTATAAGCTGAACTTTCTTACCTGGTTAGACTAGCACTTGGTGGTGTGCTACAACCAAAAAGTAGTCTTTGATATAGCATTAGTTAAAGCCATTCCAATCTAGGTTAGACTTTTTTGCTTACAAAAACCAAAGTCACTCTGGTGATAAAGGAGGAATGGGTATTAGGAGAAAGGAAAGTTTCAAGAGGAGTGGCTGGCATTGGGAGCTGGGGACCAGGAGCCTTCAGGATCCATTCCCCTGTCCTGCACCCCACCTGTCCTGGTTCCCATTCCCATCTGCCTGGGGTCAGGGGTGTGTTTCTGGTCTAGCCAGCCATGGGGTACTATTTGAGGTGCTTGGTCTAGGGTTGTGTGTATGGCAGGTTCCCTGCAAAGGGAAGGACAGAATAGGGTATGAAAGTTGGCCGACGGGTCTGGTGCACTAGAACTTGAGGTAAACTAGATGTAGGCAAAAGGAGGTATTGTATGTTGGGAGATGATTTCTTTATTCTGGCATACAACATTTTGCATTAGAAAATCCAAAGAGGAAGTTTTTCCAGGAATTTATCCATGATCAAATTGATGAATGCCCAGATTAGTCTTTTATTTTTAACTCAGCTCAAAATCTCCATAATCTGCAAGGTATTTTTTAAATCACCAACCCTTTTGTTGTCAGTCAGCTTTTGCTGCTTAACAAACTACCCCCAAAGTCAGTGGCATACAAGACAGCAGCATTTATTTCTCTCATGCATCTGGATTGGCTAGTCTTGGCTGAATGGCTCTAGACAACAGGTAAGGTAGGGCTCTGCTTCACAGATCTTTCTGACTGTCCAGGGCAAGAGAACAAGTGAAAACAGGTGCGGCCTATGCTCAGAACTGAACTTTTCACCTCCACCCACATTCTGTGGGCCAAAGCCAACCAACTATGTGGCCAACCCCAAAACCAGTGGGCTGACAAATGTCTTTTGCCTGTAGAATAGCAGTTCTCAGAAGAGTCTTGTTTGAGGATCCCTTGGGTTCCCTTTCATGGTGTCCCAGGAGGTCTTCCCTTTCCCAGCTATATATCTGCATGAGGCCAAATTTTCTTTATATCCTTCAACCGAAACTATATTATAATATATGGATGGCAGAAGCAGAAATGGGATTCCAGGTATCTTCTCATAAGCCAGATAGTAAAACAGATTAACATGTTTAATACCATTCGTCCCACTAAATTTTGTAGTTTTGGAAAATAATTTTTCAGAATAGTATTCATGTTAATAAGTAGTGGTTTGTTTTTTTTTAATATGTGAAATTTATTGTCAAATTGGTTTCCATACAACACCCAGTGCTCATCCCAAAAGGTGCCCTCCTCAATACCCATCACCCATCCTCCCCTCCCTCCCACCCTCCATCAACCCTCAGTTTGTTCTCAGTTTTTTTTTTTTTTAATTTTTTTTTTTCAACGTTTATTTATTTTTGGGACAGAGAGAGACAGAGCATGAACGGGGGAGGGGCAGAGAGAGAGGGAGACACAGAATCGGAAACAGGCTCCAGGCTCTGAGCCATCAGCCCAGAGCCCGACACGGGGCTCGAACTCACGGACCACGAGATCGTGACCTGGCTGAAGTCGGACGCTTAACCGACCGCGCCACCCAGGCGCCCCTGTTCTCAGTTTTTAAGAGTCTATTATGCTTTGGCTCTCTCCCACTCTAACCTCTTTTTTTTTTTTTTTTTCCCTTCCCCTCCCCCATGGGTTTCTGTTAAGTTTCTCAGGATCCACATAAGAATTAAAACATATGGTATCTTTCTATGTATGGCTTATTTCACTTAGCATAACACTCTCCAGTTCCGGGTTTGTTTTCTTTTAAAATGAATGAGTATTTTAAAACTTTTTAGTTTTAATTTCCAACATGATAACAATTGATAGATAGAACCTGGATAAAAATTAGTGAATGAAAAAGGGTTCTGAGTCAAACTGCTGCAGAGTTGGGAACTGCAAAGTCATGACCAGAAGTGTGGTCCAGAGATGTGCAAACAGATTGGGTAGCCATACCTTCTACCACACTGGCTTTGTCTTTGCTGGGTTTGCACTGTTCAGAAGCACTTGTTTAAGACCTACTTGTTATGAGCTCTTTTTCTTTAACTTAGGAAATAGTGGAGGATTATCTATTTCCTATTTTTGTACTATTCCACTAAAAAAAAAAAAAATAGGGACTTTGATTTTTTTAGGAAGAGTTTCATTTTTGTCCAAGACAATCTCTAAGACAGTTACAGATCCTCTTCAATTTAATCTCTTTCTCTTATTTATGAAGCCTAAAGTTATAGTTCATTTTTTTAATGATAAACACTAAAATAAATAAATAATTTTGTGAGAGAGAATGTAAGTGTGTGTGCACGTGCAAATGTTCAGGGGAGAGGCAGAGAGAGAGAATCCAGGCAGGCTGTGCACTGTCAGCACAGCGCCTGATGCAGGGCTTAAACCCATAAACCTTGAGATCAAGAGCCGGACACTCCACCGACTGAGCGACACAAGTGTCCCATAAAGTTATAATTCATTTTGGCAGACTGAAATTAATACAGCAGAACCTATGGAAGGATAAACTGTAGGAAAGACAGACCCATCCATGCTAGGAGTGAAAATCCTCAGTCACTGATAAAGACTACTTAATTTTATTGGCAGATTCCATCAACATTTTGAATTGTGGATTAATCCTTCCTGAGGCATAAAGTTGGTGTGATACATCATGTTTGTTTTTCTACCAATAAAAATGGTAATGGATGTGCATTTACAATGCATATGAAGCTACATCTGCTTAGATTTATAAAAACTTAATATGATGCCTGACACCAATGTTCACCCTTAGAATCCGTGACAAATTCTTTTTGGTTTTCTAAGCATAGAGCATCTCCAGTATTGTCCCCCAGGGCCTGATAGCCTTCCCTTCCCTAGTGCTTACTCAAGGGGCTGTCAGCCTCTTGTGCCTTTGTTTGAACTTACGTACCCTCCACACAGCCACATGACCAGCTGCCTTGCTCTGCAGTTTTTCATTTGGTACACCCCATCTTTTAAAGCCCAAGTACAAGCTCCAGGAGCTGGGATCAGTTTCCTTTAGCATGTCCCAGCGCTGGAACCAGGCCTGAGTGAAGAGCAGTGCAGGGTGGTGTGGAGTGGGTAGCCTCTGCTCTGCCACTTGATCTATGACCTCAGAAGTGGCTGCTGGCTCTGTGTTGTTGCTGGACACTGGGCCCAAGTCTGACAGGTCCACTTCTGGAAGACACATCTTACCATCTATAAATGGCAGCCCTTGCACTAGTGGCTGTTTGAACGCTAGAGAACGTAGAGACAGTACCTGGCTGACAGGTGTTCAACAATGAACGCTAAGGAAGGTTATTAATTTTCACCAGCATAGAATACTACTGTCCAGCATCAGGGTGACCACTGGTTTCTGAGGTTGTTAGAAACATCTGGGTTGACTAGAAATCGGCATACCAGAGAGAGCTTCCAAAGTCCATGTACATGTGAATTGTCTTGGCTTGCAAAACTAGCCAGATACTTTCTTTTGGGAACAGTGGAAGAGAAGGGAGAAGTCTGAGGTATAGGTGACCTAGCCTGGTCTTTCGTATGCTAGCTGTTCACATATGTACCAGGCACTGGGGTTGAGGCCTTCTCCAGGCTGGGTCTGATGGCTGGAGCAGCTAGGGAACATGGAGTGTGACACCCCTGGGGTTTCAGTCTGCTCTGTGGATTAGGGTCTTCTGATCCTTCCTATCTCTCAGTCTCAGTACAACTCAGGCTTTAGCACTGACAAAGCTGATTAATCACTCCTTTTTTGTAGGTAAATACTTTATAGCAAGTGTCTCTGATAGGGTATGTCTCTTGGAAATCCCAATGGGCTTAGTAAGAAGGCCATGTATCGTGAATCTTGGGTGTGGATGGGCTGGGGATACAGCTCCTTTTGTGGGTCCATCTGCCCTGGGAGCCTAGGCTCTGTTCTGTCAGAGCTCAAGGGTGCCAGGCAGGCTGGCCAGGGCTCATGCCCAAGACTGCAGGAATAGGCCATGAGGGTTACCCACTCCTGCCCTGTACTAGCCCTAGGTCCTTCCAACCACAGGGCTGCCTACAGTGAACCTCTGCCTCTTTGTGAATCAAAAAGGGAGTCCATGACCATGGGACTTCTACCCCTTGAGGGGCGCATCTGAGACTAACGTGGCCATGGCAGTGTCCAGGGTTACCTGGTTACCCCACCACCCCACACTGGCTGGGCAGTCTAACATTGCTCTCAGGAGGCACAGGTAATGTTCCTGTGGTACCACTCCGTCCTGGGTGCAGGCTGCATGAGGTGAGTCCCTGAGCCGTCTGCTTGAGTGCAGGGACATACAGGGAGCACAGGAGATTTGAGAACTGGTTCTACCAACCCTGCTATACTGTGGGGTCTTTTGGCCTGTGGATAGGTGAGCTCTACTGTATGCAACACATGCCACATACTATAAATGCTGCCATCAGGCTGAGAGTAGTCCCTGGCCTCCCGCACTTGCTCTTGTTGGCATGTCATGGTGGTCACAGGCATTTGGTGTCTCTCTTGTCCTTACAAAAATCTTTTTGTGTCATTGCTGTTACCTCAGCCTCAGCTTTGCACCCTGTTGTGTATGTATGTGCATGCCCAGTGGAGGCACCCGTGCCCAGGGCCCATTACTATCACTCCTCCTTTAGTTGGCTTGGATGGAAAGAGGCCCTTAGAGGGAGGGACCATTATTTCTCAAAGCAGTGACATCCCAGTCTCAGTGCAGGGTACAGAAAAACCTGTTGGTCCTAGTGAAGAGGGCACAAATGCAGGACTCTGGGCATTTCCTTTCTGCCTCACCAGGGCTGGAGTAGGCTAGACCTACTGCTGGCAGTGAGTCTCAAGGACACCGTCCTCATGGGTGAGCAGGTGTGAGGAGTAGGCCCTTCTCTGCTGCAGGGAGCTCTACCTGGTGAGCCTCATCCCAGCCACTTTTCAAAGGTTTTTTTCCCCTGTATACAATGGGATCTGCACAATGAATTTTCCTCTAGATCATTACATTATAAAATAGACTTTTATTAGAGCAATTTTATATTTACAGCAAAATTGAGCAGAAGGTGCAGAGATTTCCCATATACCCCTTATTCTCACACATGCATTGCCCCCACCAGAGTGGTACATTTGTTGCAACCAATGAATTTACCATTGCGGTATCACATAGAAAGATCTTTTGTGCTCTGTCTACTTACTTATCTCTCCCTCCCCCAAACCCCTGATCTTTTCATTGTCCCCATAGTTTTGCCTTTTCCAGAGTGGAATCTTTTTAGATTGGTGTCTTTCACTTAGCAATGAATTTAAGATTCCTTCATGTTTTTTCATGGCTTGATAGCTCCTTTCTTTTTAGTGCTGAATAATATTCCATTGTCTGAATGTACCAGTTTATTTATGCATTCATCCACTGAAGAACATCTTGGTTGCTTCTAAGTTTTGACAACTATGAATAAAGCTGCTGTAAATATCTGTGTGCAGGTTTCTGTGTAAATGTAAGTTTTGAACTCTCTTGGGTAAGTAGCAAGGAATGCAACTGCTGCATCATATGGTAAGAGTATGTTTAGTTTTGTAAGAAGCTGCCAAATTGCTTTCCAAAGTGGCTGTGCCATTTTGCATTCCCACCAGCAGTGAGAGTTCCGGTTGCTCTACAGCTCATTACATATTAAAATGCCTTTAAAGTGCAGACTTGAAGGGGTTCCTGAGTGGTTCGGTCAATTAGCTCTTGATTTTGGCTCAGGTCATGAGCTCCTGGTTTATGAGATTAAGTCCCAATGCCAGGCTCTGAGCTGATAGTGTGGACCCTGCTTGGGATTGTCTCTCTCCCTCTCTCTTCCCCTCCCCCACTTATTCCCCCCCCCTCCATGCCTCTAAGTAAAAGAATAAAGTACAGACTTGAATCCCAAGATTCCTCCCATTGCTTGCATCATGACTTCATTGTTTCCTTGCTACATCCTTGGCTAGGATGCAGTCTGTGGCAATTTAAACATGGCTCTAATGTTCTTTGACATTTTTCCCATCAAGAACTGGAGACTGTGTCCTTTTCCTTGAATCTGGCCTCATGACTGCTTTAGCAATGGAGTATGATGGAAGTGACACTGGCCAGTCCAGGGTTCAAGGCTGAAGGAACTGGCAGCTTCCAATTCCCGTCCCTTAGGCCCCAGCCACCATGCTGTGAGCAAGTCCAAGAGTCAGGGCAGAAGCCACATGGCAGGGCAGGCAGTTTCACAACAGAAGTGAGTGAGGGCACCTCCAGATGCTTCCATTCCCCAGTTTCAAGTTGCTTCCTGCCTTTGTGCCACCTTGACTGTACTGGAGCCCAGATGAACTATTTCCACTGTGCCTTTCTGAGTTCCAAGACCCATGGCATCTGGGAGCATGATAAATGGTTGCTATTTTTTACCACTAAACTTGGGGTGGTTTGTTACACAGCAGTAGATAAAGAGAACCCATGTGAGTCTGCATTTGATTTTTCTTCTTTCTCAGGTCACTCTCTGGGCTGGGCTAAGAGACAGAAAAGGAAATTGCCCTGGCTGTCTGCCCAGTGTCCCCTCTCTCCTACATCTTTTAGGAGTCAGTGCACAGGCTGGGAAAATTGAACTACCTGTGGGCAGCAGTGGAGAAACAGGATGTGTAGCCTATGCAGTCAGAGCAGGCAAAGGCTGGTGGCCAGAGAGGCCTGCACAGTGGGTGGTCACAGGGACCCCTGAGAGAAGGTGGGATTTCCAAAGGGGAGTTGCAGACAGGTTTCCATGTGAAGTGGGGCTGGAGGACTGGGATGGAGATCACTCTGAGTCACACCTATCTGTTGAGGGTGAGAAGCCAGGGGCACTTCACTGGATCACCCACAAAGGCAGAAAATATGTACATCTGCACATCCATATAAAACTCACCACTACTTATATAATGTAAGCAAAGGGATTTTATTACAGGTATATCGGAATTTATACATTCAAGTACTGCATACTATTTTTTAAAATTTTTATTTATTTTTAAGAGAGAGAGAGCATGTGCAAGCAGGGGAGGGGCAGAGAGAGATGGAGACATAATCTGAAGCAGGATCCAGGCTCTGAGCTGTCAGCACAGAGTCCAATGCGGGGCTCGAACTCACAACCCCTGAGATCATGACCTGAGCCAAAGTCGGACACTTAACTGACTGAGTCACCCAGGCGCCCCTCAAGTACTGTGTATACTTGAAAATAGCAAGTCAGATTCCAATGATACTGCTCTTTGCTAAGAATATTTAGAAAGTCCCTATTTTGGAATTTCCCTTGGTGAAATCTTCTTGCCCAGCTCAGGAATCACATCATTTCTGACATTGTCCCCAATCACTTCTGACTGAAGAAATCAGAACCTCTCCACCGTACAGCACTGGCACCATGAATTATGCTGCAGGTTTCCAGTAACATTATCTGCATCCAATCCTCATTCTTAACTGCCTGAAAGGAACGCTGAATTGGACCTGGCTTCAACAACCAAGAGGATGGGCTGGCAATAACTGAGGAGCCCAGAGATGGAAAGCTTGACTCCTGTTCCAGTGTGGAAACCTGTACTGTGGGGGCTTTGTTGCCATGTGGGATGGGACATGTAGATGCCAATCTCTATCAGGGGTGGGATTTCCTCCATAATTTAGGCCACATGCACCCACTCCTGGAGCAGGGGTAGTTGATCCCACCACAGACATTAGGGGCTTATGTTGAGGGAGTGAGAAGGAAGCATGCAGTCAGCCCTGCTCTCCAGGCTTAGAGTCAGTAGGTGGACATTAGTAACACAGGCACTAGGCACCATGTGTTTGGCCATGGTTGTCCTCCTAATGCTTCATGATCCTCCTTTGGGCCTACTGGCCTGCACATCAAGGTTCCTCGGGTGTGGATACCATTCTGTAAGGGTGGGAGCAACCTAGAACCTTCCAACCATTCAGAGTGCCTGCACATTCATGCTCTGGGCTCCCCCCCTTGATACTTTCTATCCTGTATTGGTGTTTCTTGAGGCATTGGAGGAGAATGTGCAGGCTCAGGGATGAGCATGGATGAGCCAGCATTTCTGTTGTGTTCACAGGCTCTGTAGTGCCCTGCCCCATGTGGATGGAGTCACCAGGCACAGCATATATGAACTGTGTCCACACCCAACGTGTGCAGTGATATGATCCGAAGTGTCTGAAATGCCGTACTGGACCTTACTGTAGAGAACTTGGGCTCTCTGGTGGTTGTGGCCAGCTTGGGGACTGCAGTGTGACAGTGCCCACCATGCTCTAGGAGACCCAGAGGCTCTTTGGATCCCTGGTGTCTGCTCCTGGGTAGTCTGACCACACTATGTCCTATGCAACATGGTTGTTATAAAGTCTGTGCCTCCCAAATACCTAGCATAGCCAGACTCCATGAAGAAACAATTCTCCCAGAGAGGTTTAAAGAGACATTTTCCAGAAAGAGAACTTTTGGGTTTTGCCTGTTACATGGTGGAGGACCCAAGAGCCTCTAACTTCCTGCCAATCCTTGGGCAGTGCTTGGGGTGGGGTGAAGCGGGGCTAAGATCCCACTCGAGCTGCCTGGCCCACTGCAGGCCTGGGTGTCTGTGTCTGTGTAGTTTATGTGTTTGTGTGTGGCTCTATGTGTCTTGAGTGTGTCTGTGCATGGGTGTTGGTGTGTGTAGTTATGCGGCTCTCTGTGTGTCTATTTATATTTCTGTATTTCTGTGTGTGTCCCTGTTTGTGTGGTTAATGTGTGTGTAGTGTATGCTTGTGATATGTGTGTCTGTGTGTGTGTCTTTGTAGTTTGTGTTCTGTATGTGCGTGTGTCTATATGTGTGCCTGTATTTCCTTGTGTGTTTGTGTCAGTATGTAGTTTATGTGTCTATGTGTGTGTAGTGTTTGTGTGGTGGGCTGGTGGCCATGTGTATACTTATCTGTATCTGTGTTTAGCTTTATGTGCCTGTGTGTTCTATTTGTATGTCTGAAGCATCATGCATGAGTTTGTGTGTCTCTGTTTATGTTTCTTTGTGTGTGTTGTATGGGAGAAAGGGTGAGCCTTCTACAAATGTGACATTGACCACAGCCCAAGGCTTGAGGGGGAACAGGCAATGAGAAAATAAGAGGAATCTGGTCAGGTTTATCAGTTCTAGCTGAGAACTCTTAAAATGCAGGAGAAAAAAAAGGAAGCAAAATATGCACTCAGTTTATGTTTTTCCCGAATCTCGTTCACAGGAAAAAACCTGTTACAAGTACTTGGCTACCTTCTATAAACTAGACCCTGGGATAGGCACAGCAAGCAGACTGTCCGCTTTCAGAGAGGGTCCGGCCTTCTACATTTTCTGCATTTTTTCCCCCTCCATTCCCGATGGGTCTTCCATAGCTCTTGGGGCGAGGGAGCCCTCTCCGCCTCTCCGGGGCAGGCTGCCCTGGGTCTGGGGGAGTCTTCCTGAGGTGCCGTCTGTGGGAGTGGCCAGACCGGGAGGTGCGGAGGAAGGCTCGCCCCGCCCCCGCGGTGCCCACGCCCGCATCCAGTCCCAGCAGAGTTTTCCTTAGCTCTCCACTCACCGTTCGGGAGCTATCAGTTTGTATCTTACAATTTCACTTTTGGAGAAAGATCAAGTCGTCAGGCCAGTGGGGAGAGAGGACGTGAGAAGCTAACCTGTCTGTTCTGGGAAGCAGGTAGGGTTTTAAAAAGCCTGTGTTGAGTCGTTGCTTTATGGAGGGGAAAATGAGTAGCTGGTGTGAGCACAGGGCGCTCATTACCACACCAGGCATTTCTAGATTTAACGGGAGCCGCTCACTGAGAGGCAAGTTCCCAGGACAAACCGGGCCCCTCACCCCGGGGTGGCCCATGGGGATACTGAGGGGCGTTTGGATGTGTTCGGACAGCGAATGTTCTGCTTGAACTGCAGGGCGGCATCTGCTCCCACTGCTGGCTTCACACACGTGAGCGCTAGTCAGGCGTTTCTGTGGAATGCGCCGGCGGGGGGGTGGGGGTGGGGGAAAGCATTAAATCCCCCAGAGCCTCTTCTTTTCACTCTGACCACACACAGCGGAATAAATGGATTGGATGTCGCTAGCTCATTCCAAGGATATGGATAGTAAGCACAAGCTTCCCTGTGTGGGTATTCTTGGGGTTACAGACCCAGGCCTGCCTGGGCCAGGTGCCTAGCCTTCCACCACACAGAACTGGCTGCTCCTGAAGTTCCGCAGGTGATCCTTTGAGCACTTCGGGGATCTGACAACTCCACAATATGCAGTGATTCTGAGGGAAAGCAAACAGGAGGCTGTTGTCAGTTGTGAGCAATTATCTCCTGAATACAAGGCAGTCCACTGTTACCTAAACCACCTAGGAAATATAGTTCCTGAATTTGCTTATAGGGGTTGGCATGGAGTCTGCTGTCCAGGCACCTGGGGCAGTGCCTGCTATCCAGGTCCTTGGAGTAGGACTTGTGGGGGCTGGGAGCTTCACTGCTTCTGGTGATACCAACTCACATAATTGCTAATGAAGATTAAATCTCATTAAAAACAACAGAGGTGAAAGCTCTAGGTAAACCATGAAGGACTGAACAAAAACTGCTTGTTATTGCAATTTAGTTTACAAACATTTGAGTGCAGTTGTTCATATCAGATGTAAAGTGCAAGTGATTTAGGAACATAAGTTTTATTATACTGATGAAAAGCAAATACTGATACTGTTTTTATTCTTGAAAAAGGTCATGGCCCCTTTGAAGTTAGCTGAGGTCTGAGGAACATCAGGAATTACAGAGGAAAGAAAAGCCCTGTCTGGAGATTTAGCAGTACCCACACCTGGGACACCTGGGAAAGGTTTTAAGCCAGAGGACACATAGTCTGATGTGTATTTTGGAAAGATCACTGTGGTTGGGTGGTAGGTAGCTGAGTCTTGCCCACTGAGAGGTAGCTGCACAACCAGGGCAGTGGTAGGGGACACTTCATAGGTAAAGGGTCTGCAGGGTGAGGACAGTTCTCAGGCTCTGGGTTTGTGATGGGTGCATCTAGAAGGATGCTGGACATCAGGGGAGACAAGAAGGCAGCTGCACACAGTGATCTAGGCTGCAGAGGGGAGCTTGGGAGCATTGCCTGTCCACTAGTGAGATCTAAGCCTTTTGGGAGAGGGAGAGGAGTAGGGCCTTTTAACTCTGGGGTTAGTTGGGGAATGGTGGGGATAGGGTGGGGAGGATTTGGCTTGCAATGGAAACATGAAAGGCCCGAAAAGGGGGAGGACAACCTAGAGGCTGGAGGCCCAGAAGAGGCGGCCTGTGTACACAGGAAGGGGAGAGCCTTTTGGGGAGTTTTCAATCTTTCCTATATATTGGAAAATAGGAGAAGAGACCCCACACACCAGGTGTCTCTGGTTAGCTCCTGGGGGCAGCCCTACCACTTCGCAGAAGCACTTTCCTGTGCTTGAAAGCAGTCTCCTCTCGGCCAGTTGCCCACACACGGGGCACTATCCTAGTGGCCCAGGCCCTCGTGAGGTGGGGCCCGACTTGGTGGCCTGTGAGGCCACTCACTCTGCGATGAGGTCGGTGCTCTGGCTGCGCCCCAACCTGCTGTGCCCTGTGCAGCAGGAGGCGCGCTCTGAGAGAGAAGGGAGCGAGGACTCACCCCAGCACGGGTCTCTCTCTCTCTCTCTCTCTCTCTCTCTCTCTCTTTTTTTTTTGATGGGCAAAGGGCAGTTTCAAACTTGTTTGCAGGATGCGCGAAAAGTCAACAACACAGCGCCGCAGGAATAAGCGAAACAGCCTGGAGTGCAGGTAGAAGAGATGGATACTCCTTCGCCTGGGGGCTGGTGGCAAGGCCTGGCGTGAGAGGCTGTCCTGCCCAGGCAGGCAGGTGAGGGCAGGAGGCTGAGCACGGCGGCCCAGTTCCAGACTGCAGCGGGGATAGCGCCGCTTCTGGAGGCACTCAGAAGTGCGCCCACTAGTTACCTTCCCTGGGCACAGCACGGGGAGAGCATAAAAGCGATTACAAACTATCCTGTTGGGTTGAATGTTCTAGAAACTTCTACCCAAATTCACATGTTGCAAACCCCATCTGAAGAGATACAGGGTCAGACTCTTGTGCCCTAGCCTGTTGTGCGGGTGGAGGCACAGCCCACTCTGCGCTACCCACCACAGACCTATCTGCCTTTTCTCAGAGTGGACTGAGAAGTAGTCTGACCGGGGAGCTGGCCTGTACCAGCCTCCTCGCCCTAGGGGCTGTGCCTCTTTCCAGGCTTCATCAATTAGAAAGGTGCACTGGGCTCAAACTGCCGCAGCCTCGTCCCCACAGACAGCCACGCCCCTGTGGACGCAGATCCTCCTACAGTCACACCTGGAGGCCTCAGCCAAGCAAATGCAAATACAGCATTTACCCTTCAGAGGCAGCCACACACCTCTGGAGACACAGCCATGTGGACAGCTCCACACTGACTGCGGAGCTTTGGGCCTCAGTAGTGCTTACCATGGAAAGGAACATTGGAAGATTCAAGTGTTTTTTTAGGACCTTGCACAAGAGGAGAAGATTAGCGGCCGAGCGGGTTATTTTCAATAACAAAGTTTTCACAGCAGCCAGTATACTTTTTTCTTTTTCTTTTTTCATTATTGTATTATGTCAAGTGATTAAAGAACTTGAAGAAAAGTGTTCTTAAAATTCACAAAGGTACTATATTCCAAATGATGTATATTGCTGCTACTGATTTACTGTAAAACCAACATGAGGATCGTCCTTCAGTAATTTAATTAGTTTAATTGGCATGCCTGTGCAGGGGAAGGCACCAGATCCTCAGAACGGGAGGTGCACGGGGTGTCAAAAAGATAGTTGTTGGACTGGGGTGCACGGAGGGCAGGTTCCTGGGACCCCTGTTCTCCTGTTGCTTCCTGCCCCTCATGCTCTGTCAGGCCATTTGCACCAAACTTGAGCTGTGCTCCATAAATGCCAACAAACCCTGCCATGCCCACAAAAGCCCGGCCAAGTTCTGTTAAGAGCCATTGGGGGTGCCCTGGCCTGGCTCTAGCATCTGGGAACACAGCTCCACAGATCGCCGCCTTTCTTACATCTCAATTGTCTGATCATCGTCTCAGGCCCAGCAACCAACAACAACTGCTGGACCAAGTTGAGAAAGGCCCAAAGGCAGAATTCTGTTCTCTCCTCAACATTGGCAGGTATTGGAACCTGTGTCCTATGCCCTGCCCCTGTGCACTGAGCCTTGGCCTCCAGCCACTCTTGACCCAGAGCTATCCTCCCAATGAGCCCCTCCACCACATCACAGGCACATCTGTGGGAGGAGCAGCAAGGCCAAATAGCACAACCTGAAGCAGGGTTGGTGAACTTCAGCTATGTCTCCAGGCAAGGCGTGGGCAGAGTGTCAAGTCTGTGGCAGGACACACCAACAGGAGGAGGGCCTAGGTGGGCAGGGTCCTTGTAGGACCTGGAGGGATGGGGAAGTACTGCTACAAGGCTGCTGGGGAAGGGAGCAGAGCCAGAGGGCAGACCCAGGAGCTGCAACATCCAGGTGTGAAGATAGGAACATTCCATGGGGTTTGAAATGTCAGCCACAATATCTACTTTTTTACAGAAGTTGGTGGCAGTTTGGTCAATTTGGTATGAATCTTGCTTAGAAGGAAAGGCCTGGGCTCAGCCATGGTGAAGGGCTGTCTGGCAGAGGGCCATAGCCCCTCTGTTACCACTCAGACCTCACGTAGTAGCTCTCCCACCCCAGCAGGAGCCTGCTGTGTCCTCTACCCCTGCTCAGGACACAGCTGCACCCAGGGGCTCAGGGGTGTAGCTCTTCCCCTATTGACTGCAGATGTCTATTGTAGTCTGAGCTTAGCTCAGTGCTCAGGGTGGGCCCTTCTCTGTGGAGTCTTAAGGGGTGAGTCCCAGACATCTCTCTGCATGTCAGGCATATGGGGAGAGGCTAGGCTGAAACTGTGGGTTCAAGAGAAGAGCAGCCACAGGCTAGGGTGCTGGAGAGGGTTTTTCCAGAGGTTAGTCCATGGGCTAGCATGTTGGGAGGGCCCCCTCAGAGGATGGGCTGTGGGTTGGGATAGTGGAGGTGGGCATTCCTAGAGGATGGATAGTGGAATTGGGGGTTGGGGTCCTCATAGGACAGATTGTGAGCTGGGGAGTTGGAAGGTGTTGGGAAATTGAGAGTGGGCCATGGGCTAAAGTGTTGGGGTCCCTCCCAGAGGACAGTCTGTAGGACTGGAATGCTCCAGCCATCTAAATGAAAATTAATGACCAGGTGCAAGCAGGAGGGTTTGGGATGTGTTTAGAAGACCTGGATGAGAAACGTAAGAGAAAGAGAGGGACCTCTGGGTGAGCAGAAGCCTTTGTGATCCCAGAAGGTATCCAGAAAGTGAGCCGAACAAGAGCAGAGGCACTGGGCAGTTGTTGAGCCAGGGTACAGAGGAAGTTGTGGGTGGGAGACTCAGCAGAGAGCTAGTTGGGTCAAGAGATAGACCTCTCTAGAGAATGGCCAGTGTTTAAAGCTGAGACTAAGATCTCCTAGGGAGGGCAGGCCTCAGGTGAAGGCTGGGAATAGTGGAAAGAGCCAGCAAAGGAGAATGAGGAAGAGCAAGAGCCTCAGTTAACCCTGAGACTAAAAGGGAAGGCTGCTGAGAATCTGAGAAAGGGCCAGAGCTTGGATGTTATTGGAGGTGACCCTGACTAGATTGTTTTCCATCAGGTTGGGGGGACATGAGGTTGGTTGAAGTGGGTTCAGGAAAGAAAGGAGAAATGAATACAGTGGTCTTGAGAAGTTTGCTCTAAAGGACAGGAGAGAAATTGGGCAGTGGCTAGAAACCTCTGTGAAGACAGAGAGATTAAAGTTTTTATTTTGAGGTAATTATAGATTTACATGTACCTTTTACCCATTTTCATCCAATGGTAACATCTTGCAAAATTATGGTACAATATCACAACCAGAATATTCACATTGACACAGTCAAGATACAGATATTCCATTATTGTGAGGACTCCTCATGTAGCCCTTTTATAACCACACCCACATCCCTTTTGCCTGTATCACTTGCTTTACACATGGCAACCACTAATCTGTTCTCCATCTCTATAACTTTGTTATTTCAAGAATGCCAAACATACAGAATCATACAATGTATAACCTTTTGGGATTTGCTTTTGTTTTTTTTTTTAACTCATTACTTTCACTCTGTAGTTTCATGCTAGTTGTTGTATATATCACTAGTTGTGCCTTTCTACTGATGAGTAGGATTCCATGGTATAGATGTACCACAATTTGGTTAACCACTCATCCGTGGACAGACATTTGGGTTGTTTCCAGTTTTGGATTATTATGGATAGAGCTGCTGTGAGCATTCATGTACAGGTTTTTGTGTGAATATATAAGTTTCATTTATCTGCTGGGATAAACGTCCAGGAGGGCAATCGCTAGGTTGTATGGTGGTTTTTTAAGAAACTGTCAAACTGCTTTCTAGAGGGTCTGTGCAGTTTTATATTCCCACCAGAAGTGTATGAGGGGTCCAGTCTCTGCATCCTCTGCCAGCATTTGCTGTTGTCTCTATTTTGTTCATCTTAGCTATTCTCATAGGTGTGTAGTGATATATCATAGTTTTAGTTTGCATTTCCCTAATGGCTAATGATGTTGAACATTTTCTCATGTGCTCATTTACTATCTGTATATCCTCCTAAGTGAAGTGACTCTTAATATCTGCACTTACTTGATATTTTTTAATTTTTAATTTTCCTTTCTGTTGAGTTTTGAGAATTCTTTATTATTATTATTATTATTATTATTATTATTTAGAAATATTTTTTAAAAATACCAGTATAGTTAACATATAGTGTTATATTAGTTTCAGATGTACGATACAGTGATTCAACAATTCCATACATCACCCAGTGCTCATTGGGACAAGTGCACTCCTTAATCTCCATCACCTGTTTCACCCATCCCTCACGCCTCTCCCTTCTGGTAACCATCAGTTTGTTCTCAATAGTTAAGATTCTGTTTCTTGGTTTGTTTCTGTCCCTCATTTCCCCCCCTTTGTTCCCTTGTTTTGTTTCTTAAATTCTACATATGAGTGAAATCATAGTATTTGTCTTTCTCTGACTGACTTATTTCACTTAGCATATACTCTCTAGCTCCACCCATGTTGTTGCAAAGGGAAAATTTCATTCTTTTTAATGGTTGAATAACATTCTGTTGTATATATACTATTTTTTCTTTATCCATTCATCTATCCATTCATCACTTGGGCTATAATTTGTCTATTCTAAATAATACTGCTATAAACATCAGAGTTCATGTATTCCTTTGCATTAGTGTTTTTGTATTTGTTTTGTCAAATAACAAGTAATGTGATCCCTGGATCATCGGTTTATTGTATTTTTAACTTTTTGAGGAAACTCCATACTGTTTTCCAGAGTGGAGTTTTCAGTCAGCATTCCCACCAACATGCAAGAGGGTTCTCCTTTGTCCACAGCCTCACCAACTCTTGCTGTTTCTTATGTTATTGATTTTAACCATTATGACAGGTGTGAGGTGACATCTTATTTTAGTTTTGATTTGTGTTTCCCTGATAGTGAATGATGTTGAGCATCTTTTCATGTGTCTGTTGGCTGTCTGTATGTCTTCTTTGGAGAAATTTCTGCTCATGTATTCTGCCTATTTTAAATTGGATAATTTGTTTTTGGGTGTTCAGTTTTATAAATTATTAATACACTTTGAATACTAACCCTTTATCATATATGTCTTTTGCAAAGTTCCAATTCTGTAGATTGCCTTTTGGTTTTGTTGATTGTTTCCTTTGCTGTGCAGAGGCTTTTTATTTTGATATAGTTTATTTTCACTTTTATTTCCCTTGCCTCTGGAGACATATCTAGTAAGAAGTTGCTGTGGCCAAGGTCAAAGAGGTTGTTGCCTGTTTTCTTCTCTAGGATTTTATCTTATGTTTAGGTCTTTCATCCATTTTGAATTTATTTTTGTGTTTAGTTTTCTTTCCTCTTCTATATTTTGGAATAGTTTGAGAAGAATAAGTATTAACTGTTCTTTAAATGTTTAGCAGAGTTCACCTGTGAAGCTGTCTGGGTCTGGAATTTGTTGGGAGTTTTTTGATTACTGATTCAGTCTCCTTGCTGGTAATTGGTCTATTCAAATTTTCTATTTCTTCCTGTTTCAGGTTTGGTGGGTAATATGTTTGTAGGAATTTATCCATTTTTTCTAGATTGTCTAATTTTTTGGCATATGGTTTTTAATAACATTCCCTTACAATTGTATTTCTGTGGTGTTGGTTTTTATTTCTCCTATTCATTTGTAATTTTATTTATTTGTGTCCTTCTGTTTTTTGATGAGTCTGGCTAGAAGTTTATGAATTTTCTTTAGCTTTTGAAAGAACCATCTCCTGGTTTCATTTATTTGTTCAAAAAAATTTTTTTTTAGTTTCTGTATCATTTATTTCTGCTCTAATCTTTATTATGTCCTTCTTTCTGCTGTTTTTGGGTTTAGCAAACAAGTTCTTTCTCTAGCTTCTTTAGGTATAAGCTTAGGTTGTTTATTTGAGATTATTCTTGCTTCTTGAGGTGCCCTGTATTACTATAAACTTCCCTTTTTAGAACTGCTTTTGCTGCATCCCAGAGGTTTTGGACTGTTGTGTTTTTATTTTTTCTGTTTACTTTTTGATTTCTTCTTTGATTTCTTAGTTAACCCATGTTATTTAAATTCCATGTATTTGTGGTCTTTTCAGGTTTTTTCTTGTGGTTGACTTCTAGTTTCATAGCACTGTGGTCAGAAAAGGTGCATGGTATGACTTCAGTCTTCTTGTATTTGTTTAGGCCTGTTTTGTGGCCTAATATGTGATCTATTCTGGAGAATGTTTCATGTGCACTTGAAAAGAATGTATATTCCGCTGTTTTAGGATGGAATGTTCTGAATATATCTGTTAAACCCATCTCCTCCAGTGTGTCATTCAGAGCCATTGTTTCCTTGTTGATTTTATCTTCAGATGATCTGTTCATTGATGTAAGTGCGGTGTTAAAGTCTCCTACTATTATTGTATTACTATCAATTAGTTCCTATATGTTTGTTATTAACTGTTTTATGTATTTGTTGTGTACATGTGGTCCTATGTATTTTATGTATTTGGGTGCACAAATATTTACAATTGTTATATCTTGGTGGATTGTCCCCTTTTATAATTATATGGTGTCCTTCTTTGTTTTTATAGTCTTTATTTTAAATATTTTGTCTGATGTAAGTATTGCTAATCTGGCTTTCTTTTGCTTTTGTTTTTATTTTTAAATCTGGCTTTGTTTTTACACCTATTTGCATAATGAAAGTTTCTTCATCCCCTCACTTTTAATCTGCAGGTGTCTTTAGGTCTAAAATGATTCTTTTGTAGGCAGCATATAGATAAGTCTTGTATTTTTATCCATTCTGTCACTCTATGTCTTTTTTTTAAACTTTATTTATTTATTTTGAGAGAGAGAGAGGTGGGGGAAGAGGGACCAAGAGAGGGAGAGAGGGAGAATCCCAAGCAGTCTGCACTGTCAGTGCAGAGCTCGATGTGGGGCTCAAACCCACGAACCATGAAATCATGATCTGAGCTGAAATCAACAGTCAGATGCTTAACCAACTAACCACCCAGGCACCCCTGTCACCTTATGTCTTTTGATTAGAGTGTTTAGTCCACTTACATTTAAAGTGATTATTCCTGGGGGCACCTGGGTGGCTCAGTCGGTTGAGCGTCCGACTTCGGCTCAGGTCATGATCTCATGGTTCATGGGTTCAAGCCCCATGTCGGGCTCTGTGCCAACAGCTCGGAGCCTGGAGCCTGCTTCGGATTCTGTGTCTCCCTCTCTCTCTGCTCCTCTCCTGCTTATGCTTTGTCTCTCTGTCTCTCAAAAATGAATAAATGTTAAAAAAGTTTAAAAAAAACTAAAAAAAATAAAGTGATTATTCCTGGATATGTATTTATTGCCATTTTCTTACTTGTTTTGTGCTTATTTGTGAAGTTTTTTTATGATCCTTTCTTGTTTCTTTCATGGTTTCCTGGTTTTCATTAATGATATATTTGAATTTCTTTTTCTTTATTCTTTGCATATCTATTAGTGTTTTTTGATTTATGATTATCATTAGGTTCATATATAAGATATTATGCATATGGCAGTCTATATTAAGTTGATTTCACTTAAGTTTGAACCCATTTCTTTACTCCTCTCCTTCCCATGTTTTAGGTATATGGTGTCATATTTTACCTCCTTTTATTTTGTGAGTTCCTTGACCAGTTTTTTAACAGAAATATTCATTTTTTGTTTTTTGTTTTTGTGTTTGCTACTTTCATATTGTTACTTTTGGTTTTCCCTTTCCACTCAAAGAGTCCCCTTTAATATTTCTTTCAGGGCCAGTTTAGTGGTCATGAACTCCTTTAGTTTTTGTTTGGGAAACTCTTCATCTCTGGTTCGATTGGCTGCATATTTTTCCCACTCAGCGTTTTGAATATATCATGTCATTCCTTCTGGCTTGCAAAGTTTCTGCTGAAAAGTCCACTCATTGCCATATGGGGTATATAACTGTCTTCTTTTGTCTTGCTGCTTTTAAATATTGTTCTTTATCACTACATTTTGCCATTGCAAAATGTTTTTGTGGATCTGCTTTTGTTGATTTTGTTGGGGGTTCTCTGTGCCATCTGGATGTGGATATCTGTTTCCTTCCCCAGATAAGGGAAATTTTCAGCTATTATTTCTTCAAATAAATTTCAATAATAAAAAATAATTTTCTGCCCCCTTTCTCTCTCATCTTCTTCTGGGACTCTTATAATATGAATGTTATGTTTGATACTGAGTTCAAACGGAGTCACTGAGTTCCCTAAGTCTATTGCCATTTGTTTTTCATTTGTTCAGCCTGATTACTTTCTATTACTCTGTCTTCTAGGTCATTAATTCATTTTTTCTGCTTCTTCTGATATGCCCCGATTCGAGAGACTCCCCGAAAACAAACCACCAGAGTCCAGAGTCAAAGCCAAGCGGCAAGGGTCGTTTATTGCAGGTTCGAACCCGGTCCTCCGTGCACTCGTTGCCAGTGACGCTAAGAGGCCCCGAGCGAGGATCTTACAGCTTCTTTTATAGACAGGCACAAACAAGTTAGGGATTTTTCGAGGTTACAGAGCTGTTATTGGTTGACATTTAAATTTGAACACTCAGCAGAACTTGATTGGTTCCCGCCTTTTTTTCAAACCACTCAGCAGAACTTGATTGGTTCCCGCCTTTAGGTCAGACCACAACCGGGCAGCCCTGGCTGGTTTCAGGAATGGTGGAGGGGGGGTGGGGAGGCCTTTTCTTTGCAGCTGTGAGTACACCTGGTAATTTTTCTCTTAGTCTCTCACTTCTTCCAGCCTGGTGTTCATTCCATCAAGCATGTCTCTCATTTTGTTTATTGAACTATTCATCTCTACTGTACTATTCCTTATCTCTATGTTAAAGGTTTTACTGATGTCTTCCACTTTTTTCTCAAGGTCAACAAGTATCTTTATGATCAGTCCTTTAATTCTTTATGAGGCATATTACTTATATCTGTTTTGCTTAGATCTCTGACTATGGCCCTGTCATGTTCTTTCATTTTTTCAAATTCCTCTGTTTTCTCATTTTGTTTAAGTCTCTGTGCCTGTTTCTCTTAGGAAAGTCATCTCTGTCTCTGTTCTTGCAGTATAGTGTCACCTGTTCCCAGGGCCTGCTGCTTCTGGGAGTATCTCCAATATGTGCTGCATGAACTCTGCTGTTGTTTCCTGGCCACTTTATCCTTTAGGCCAGTCATCTGCAGAGGCTCATTTTGCCTGTTATGGGCAGTGTCTTGTCCCTGGCCTGAATATGCTGAGTTTTAATTAGGCGTGTGCTGGTCTGCTTTTGAAATGAGACCTGTTGAGGGGCACCTGGGTGGCTCAGTCAATTAAGCATCCGACTTGGCTCAGGTCATGATCTCACGGTTTGTGGGTTTGAGCCCCGCATCGGGCTTTGTGCTGACAGCTTAGAGCCTGGAGCTTGCTTCAGATTCTGTGTCTCCCTCTCTCTCTGCCTCTCCCTTGCTTGTGCTCTCTCTCTGTCAAAAATAAATAAACATAAGAAAGAAAGAAAGAAAGAAAGAAAGAAAGAAAGAAAGAAAGAAAGAAAGAAAGAAAGAAAGAAAGAAAGAAAGAAGAAAGAAAAGAAAAAAGAAAAGAGACCCATTGCCAGCACTGCTGAAACCAAGGCCCCACAAAACTCCCAGGCTGGGAAATGTGGTGTGGGCAGGGGTTTTGGTTGGTCTTCTGGGGGAGGAGGCTACTTCATTGGGACTGGGGTAAGCATGACTGGGAAGGGAGGTTCCACCATAGCCTGGGGGACAGGTACTGGTGAAGCAATTTAGATAGCCTAGTGTCAGTGCTGCACTGGTTTCTGCAGGTAGCCCTGTGTTTATGCTGAGAGATGGGGAGGGGGGGCGGAGAATGGCACCTGCTAGTTCCTTTGTTCCTAGAGGAATCTCTCGGTGAATGCTGCCTCTCTGGGATATGCTCTGAGATGAACAAATGACCTCCCTTCTGTGGGCCCCAGGTGTTTTCAGATCGCTGTTTCCACACTGTAGGTCCACATGCTATTTCCTCTGCCCTCTCTCCAAGAGCAGCCTCAATGCTCTTCAGGCATTCCCTGAGCCAAAGCTTCTGACCTTTAAAACTCAAGGCTTTAAGCCCTGCTGGTTGGAAGAACTCACAAAATTTGGCTCCTCTTGCTTTCCAAGCCAGTTGCTTTGGCAATTTGTCTTCCTTGTGTGGACTCCCTTGTGCTTTAATCTGTCTTTGCCCTTCTCTGGGACCATGGCTCCCTCCCCACTGCAGCAACCATGATCCATTTCTCTCTCAAACTGTGTCTCTGCACTTCCCACCTTCTTCGATATGGCCTGTTCTCTACCTTTAGTTTTGGAGTGTAGTTATGGAGAAGTCAGGTTATTTCTGAGGTATTTAGGATGATTTAATGGTTATCTAGTTGTATTCATGAGCTGAGCTGAGCCTAGGATCCTCCTACTCTGCCACCATCTTCTCTTCCCTGAGAGTTCTTTATGTATTCATATCCTTTCCTGGATATGTGATTGGCAAGTATTTTCTCCAAGTTTGTGGTTTGTCTTTTCATCCTCCTAACAGTCTTTCACAGAGAAAAAAATTATAATATTGGTTAAGTCCAATTTATCATTTTTTTTCTTTTTATGGATCGTGTTTTGGTGTCAAGTTTAAGGTTGTTTTTTTGTTTGTTTTGTTTTTGTTTTTGCCTAGCCCTATATCTAAAGATTTTCCCCTATGTTTATTTGTAAAACTTTTATAGTTTTACATTTTACATTTAAATGTGTGTTGCGTTTTTTAAAAATTTTTTAATGTTTATTTATTTTTGAGAGAGAGAGAGAATCTGAAGCAGGCTCTAGTCTCTGAGCTGTCAGCACAGAGCCCGATGCAGGGCTCGAACCCATGGACCGCGAAATCATGACCTGAGGTGAAGTTGGACACTTAACTGACTGAGCCACCCAGGCGCCCCAGTGTGTGTTGTGTTTTGAGTTAACTTTTATATAAGTTATGGGAAATAACTAAAGGTTCTTTTTCTTTTGCCCATGGATATCCAGTTGCCCCAGCACAATTTGTTGAACAGGTTGTCTTTCTTATGTTAAATTGCCTTTGCACCTTTGTCAAAATCAACTGGGCATATTTTCATGGGTCTATTTCTAGGTCCTCTGTTCTGTTCTGTTGATCCATGTATGTATGTATGAGTCTGCTCACACCACACACTCTTAGTTACTGTAACTAAGAGTAACAGTAACTGTATAGTGTAAGTCTTGCATTTTGATAGATTGGTTCCTCCCATTTTAATCTTTTTTTCCCCAAATTACATTAGGTATTCTAGATTATTTGCCTTCCCATATGATATTTTGAATTCTATATCTATAAAATATCTTTCTGGAATTTGATAGGAATTACATTAAATCTGTATATAAATTTGGAGAGAATTGACATGTTTACTATGTTGAGTCTTCCAATCCATAAACATAATTTATCTTTTAATTTATTTAGTTGTTTGATTCCTTTCATCAGTGTTTTATGGTTTCTAGCATATGAGTCAGTACATGTCTTTTTGGATGTACATCTAAATATTTAATTTTTTAGCAACTGTAAATTGTATTTTCAATTTTGGTGTCAACATGTTCATTGATAGTATATGGAAGTATAGATTTTTAAAATATTATCTTGTATCCTGTGACCTTGATGAACTCACTTAGTTCCATGAGGATATTTTTGTCGATTACTTGGAATTTTATTATGTAGAAAATCATATCATCTGCAAATTGGGGCAGTTTTATTTCTTCCTTTCTACTCTCTCTACCAACCCCCCCACCCCCTTTTTTTTGCCCTATTGCACTGGCTAGATATTCTTGTACTATATTGAATATCAGTGATAAGAGTGGAAATCCTTGCCTTGTTCTTGATCATAGCAGGAAATCTTCAAGTTTCTTTGTATTAAGTATGTTGTTAACTATAGGTTTTTTGTAGATATTCTTTATCAAGTTGAGGAAGTTCCCCACTATTCCAGTTTTCTTCAAATTTTTAGCATGAATGGGTATTGAATTTTGTCAAATTGATATGATTATAACAATTGATATGGTTTTTCTTCTTTTGCCTGTTAACATGGTAGATTATATTGATTGATGTTTTTATTAGCTTTATTGATATACAATTATCATATAATATGTCCATTTAAAAGGTACAATTCAATGATTTTCACTATATCCACTGAATTGGATGGTGATAGCCACAATCTATTTTGGGGCACTTTCACTAACCCAAAATAAAGCCCCATATGTATGGTCAGTCCTCATTTTCCTTGTATCTTTCACTCCTCTCCTAATGGCAACCACTAATCTACTTTCTGTCTTGGTAGGTTTGTCTATTCAGAAGACTTCATGTATAAATGGAATGAGGCAATATGTGCTCTTTTGTGACTGGCTTCTTTCACTTAACAGTGTTTTAAAAGTTCATCCATGTCATAGTATGATCAGTATATTATTCATTTTCATTGTTGAATAGTATTCTATCATATGGATATACCACATTTTATTTATTCATTAATAATGGACATTTGGGTTGTTTTTACTTTTTGAGGGTTATGAATAATGCTCCTATAAACATGTACGTGTTTTTTTTGTGGGCATGTGCCCCATTTCTCTTGGTTATCTACCTAGAAGTAGAATTATTGATTCATATGGTAAGTGTATAGTGAACATTGATCAATTTGTGAATCCTTAACTAGTTTTGCATCTCTGGAATAAATTCTACTTGGTCATGGTGTATATTATATATTGTTGAATTTCCTTTGCTAATATTTAATTATTTTTGTGCCACATTCACTCCCTCCTTCCCTCTCTTCTCCCTCCCTCTCTCCCTCTTTCTTTCTTTCTTTCTTTCTTTCTTTCTTTCTTTCTTTCTTTCTTTCTTTCTCCTTCCTTCCTTCCTTCCTTCCTTCCTTCCGTCCCCTCCCACCCCCTTCTCCCTCTCTCACTGTTTCTTCCTTCCTTCCTTCCTTCCTTCCTTCCTCTTTCTTTCTTTGCTTCTTTTCTTTTCTTTTCTTTTCTTTTCTTTCTCATACTGCCTCTGATTTTGGTATAAGGATAACACTAACCTCATAAAATTAATTGGGAAGTGTACCTCATCTTCTTGCCTCTGTCTGATTTTGGTATAAGGGCAACAGTAACTTCATAAAATTAATTGGGAACTCTTCCCTATTCCCAACCTCATCTTCTATTTTCTAGAAGAGATTGGGTAGAATTGGTGTTATTCGTCTTTGAATGTTTGTTAGAAGTTTGCAGTGAAATCATCTGGGCCTAGAGATTTGTATTTTGGGAATTCAAAAATTCAAAATCAATCTACTTAGTAGTTGTAGGATTATTCAAATTATCTATTTTATATTGGGTGAATTGTACTCATTTGTGCTTTTTTATAAATTGGTCCCTTTCATATAAGATGCCAAATTTATGTGTGCAGAGTTTTTCATAATGTTCCATTATTGTCCTTTTCATGTCTGTAATGTCTGTAGTGATGTTCCCCATTTAATTCCAGACATTGGTAATTTCTATTCTTTTTTTCTTTGTCAGTCATAGTAGAGGTGTTTGTCAATTCTATGGATGTTTAAAATTTTTTTAATGTTTATTTTTGAGAGAGAGAGAGAGAGAAAATGCACATGGGAGAGAGGCAGAGAGAGAGGGAGACACAGAATCTGAAGCAGTCTTCAGGCTCTGAGCTGTCAGCACAGAGCCTGATGCAGGGCTTGAACTCACAGACTATGAGATCATGACCTGAGCTGAAGTTGGATGTTTAACCAACTGAACCACCCAGACACCCCTCATAGGTTTTAAAAGAACAGGTTCTTTGTTTCATTTATTTTCTCTGTTGTTTTTCTGTTTTCTAGTTCATTGATTTTTACTCTTATATTTATTATTTTCTTACTTCTGCTTTCTTTGGTTTATTTTGCTCTTCTTTTTCTAGGTTACTAAGATGAGAATTGTTAATTTGATGAGAGTTTAGATTATTGATTTGAGACCTTTTCTTCTTTCCAGAATGAACATTTAATGCTGTAAACTTCCCTCTCATCACTGCTTAGCTTTATTCCACAGATTTTGAAATGTTATATTTTAATTTTGTTTAGTTCAGTACAATTTTGATTTCCCTTGAAACTTCCTCTTTGACTTCTGGGTTATTGAGAAGTGTGTTGTTTAATTTTCAGGTATGCAGATTTTCTGCTTGTCTTTCTGTTATTAATCTCTGATTTGATCACGGCTACAGAACACACTGTGTGTTTTCAATTCTTTTAAATTTTCTGAGGTTTGGGTTGAGAGATCCAACATGGCAGAGAAGTAGGGGGATCTGAATTTACCTCATCCCTCAAACACAGCAATGTGGAGGCCAAAGGACTCTGAATTCCAAGAGTCCAGGCTGCAGAGTGACAGAGATGTCTCCAGGGACCCACGGGGACAACCTGGCAGGCCATAGGTGCATGATTGTGAACTGGGAGAGATAAAATGGATGGCATAGGCACTGATGGGAGGGATTCCTCTTCTGCAGAGAGACAAAGGGAAGAGAAATAGAGGCTGTGGAAGGACAATATCTGGACAAGAGAAAAACCACAGACTGGGACGGAGAAAGAGCCAGTTGCTAACTGTGGGGCTTTCTCTGGACTGGGGCCAGCTGCCCCGTTTGTGCACCTGGGGAGGAGGGGAGCCAGCCCCTGGTTCATTAACTAGTTCAGAGGTGCAGTCCACAGTGGGAGAAAGCAATACCCTCCCTGGAGTGCTGTAGGAAGAAGGTATATAACTGTTCAAGGGACAAAGACTGCCTGCACCCAGCAGCCAGAGGCCATACATTGATGGCATGGAGTGGCACTTCACTGAAACTGGGGTGCACAGGGGGACCCTTTAAGACATTGGGGTTTAAATCCCAGCCAAGAGCCAGGGAGGCACAGGAGTTGGTGGAGTGGGACAAACTGCTTCATTTGCACCTGTGGCACTGCGAGGACGGCCTGAACAGAGTGGTCTGGGACACCCAGTCCATGGGTGTTGCCATTTTTCTCCCTATCACCAACAAGGTGGGGCTTCAGGGAATTGACAGTGGGCCCACAGTGGAGGCAGGACTGGTGCACACCAAACCATGCCCCTCCATGCCAGGTAACTGCATATCTACTGAAGCAGTATTGATGCTGATGAACCAGACAGCCCCTCCTCCAGACCAGCACTGCCACCAGTTCCAAGGCACCCAGCAGTTTTGCATTTTTTGATTTAATTCTTGGAAAATTCATAGTATATATATGTTTTTTTCTTCCTTTTATCCTTATTTCTTCCCTCTAGTCTGGTTATTATGGTTGTTGGTTTGTTTAAGCAGACATATTTAATCTATTCTCTTTATACCTGTTCTATATCTCCTTATTTATTCCCCCCCTCTGGATTAAGCCATATAGTTTATCTGCTTGGTCAATTTTCTTTTATTTCAACTCCCCCCCTCCCATTGGTTTGTTGTAGCTGGTATTTTTGGTTGTTTTGTTTTGTTTTTTGTTTTTGTTTTTTTGCTTGTTTGTTTTTTGTTTATTTGTTTTTTGTTGTTTTTTGTTTTGTTTGTTTTCTTTTCTAGGGCTACTTCAATGAACAAATCAAAGCACACCTGATGGAGGGTCCAAACATCACTATGGGGAGGGAGATAAAGCAACCAAAGTCACAACAACAGAGAGCAAGGAACACACTCCAAAAAAGCACCTCCTGAAGGGCCAGGCCCTGGACAGTATATGACCCCTCTTTAATATAGTAGTGCTCACAGGTGCAGGACACATAACAAGCTTTTAAAACACATAAGGGACAGAAAACTAGCCAAAATGATGAAACAGAAGAATTCTCCTCAAAAGAAATTCCAGGAAGAAATGACAACTAAAGAATTGACAAAAACAGACATAAACAATCTAACTGAACAGTTATTTAGAATGATAGTCATAAAATTAATTACTAGGCTTGAAAAAAGGATAGAAGACAGCAGAGAATCTATTGCTTCAGAGATCAAGGAACTAAAAAATAGTTATGATGAATAAAAATGCTGTAAATGAGGTGTAAAATAAACTAGACATAGTGACAGTGAGGATTGAAGAGGCAGAGGAGAGAAAAAGTGAAGTAGAAAATAAAATTATGGAAAAAGACGATACTGAGAAAGCTGAGAGAGAGAAAAAAATTCTACACCACAAGGGGAGAATTAGGTAACTAAGTGATTCAATGAAACATAATATCTGTTATCATAGGAGTTCCAGAAGAAGAAAGAGAGAAAGGGGCGGAAAGTGTACTTGAACAAATCATAGCCAAGAACTTCCCCAGTTTAGGGAAGGAAACAGACATTGAAATCCAGGAGGCACAGAGAACTCCCTTCAGCGGTAACTTGAATTGATCTTCTGCATGACATATCATAGTGAAACTGGCAAAATAGAAGGATAAAGAGAGAATTCTGAAAGCAGCTAGGGACAAACAGGCCTTAACCTACAAGGGTAGACACATAAAGGTAGTAGCAGACCTATCTACTGAAACTTGGCAGGCCAGAAGGGAGTGGCAGGAAATACTCAATGTGCTGAATAGGAAAAATATGTAGCCAAGAATCCTTTATCAAGCAACACTGTCATTCAGAATAGGAGAGATAAAGGTTTTCCCCGACAAACAAAAACTGAAGGAGTTCATCACCACTAAACCAGACCCTAAGGGGGAGCTCTGTGAGTGGAATGTTGCAAAGATCAAAAAGTACCAGAGACACCACTACAAGCATGAAACCAACAGGATAACACAATGACTCTAAATCCATATCTTTGAATAATAACACTGAATGTAAGTGGACTAAATGCTCCTATCAAAAGACATAGGTTATAAGAATGGATAAAAAAACAAGACCCATCTATTTGCTGTCTATGAGAAACCCATTTTAGACCTGAGGACACCTTTAGATAGAAAGTGAGGGGATGGAAAATCATCTATCATGATACTTGTAAGTCAAAAGAAAGCTAGAGTAGCCATACTTATATCAGAAAAACTAGATTTTAAACTAAAAGTTGTAACAAGAGATAAAGGGCATTATATCATAATTATGGGTCTATTCATCAAGAAGAGCTAACAATTATAAATGTTTGTGCACCCAATTCAGAGGAACCCCAATATATAAAACAATCACAAACCTAAGCAATCTTATTGGTAAGAATGTGGTAATTGCAGGGATTTTAATACTATACTTACAACAATGGACAGATCATCTAGGCAGAAAATCAATAAAGAAACAATGATCCTGAATGACACACTGAACCAGGTGGACTTGACAGATATATTCAGAACTTTTCACCCTAAAGCAGCAGAATACACATTCTTCTCGAGTGCACATGGAATATTCTCCAAGATAGATCACATACTGGGTCACAAAACAGCCCTCAATAAATATAAAAGAATTGTGATCATACCATGCACATTTTTAGATCACAATGCTATGAAACTTCAAATCAACAACAGGAAAAAGTGTGGAAAACCTCCACATGCATGGAGGTTAAAGAACATCCTACTAAGGAATGAACAGTCAACCAGGCAATTAAAGAAGAGATTCAAAAAATATATGGAAAAAATGGAAATGAAAATACAACAGTCAAAAACCTTTGGGGTGGAGCAAAGGCAGTCCTAAGAGGAAAATACATTGCAATCCAGGCCTATCTGAAGAAATAAGAAAAATCCCAAATACAAAGTTCTAACAGCACACTTAAAGGAACTAGGAGCAGAACAGCAAAGACACCCCAAGGCCAGCAGAAGAAGAGAAATAATAAAGAGCAGAAATAAACAATATAGAATCCAAAAAACCATAGAACAGATCAATGAAACTAAGAGCTTGTTTTTTGAAAAAATAAACAAAATTGATAAACCCCTAGCCAGACTTCTCAAAAAGAAAAGAGAGAGAACACAAATAGATAAAATCATGAATGAAAATGGACTTACCACAACCAATCCCTCAGAAATACAAACAGTTATCAGAAAATACTATGAAAAATTATATGTCAACAAACTGGACAATCTGGAAGAAATGGACAAATTCCTAGACACCCACACATTGCTGAAACTCAAACGGGAAGAAATAGAAAATTTGAACAGACCCATAACTAGTGAAGAGATTGAATCAGTTATCAACAATCTCCCAGCAAATAAGAGTCCTGGGCCAGATGGCTTCCCAAGGGAATTCTACCAGACATTTACAGCAAAGTTAATAGTTTTCCATCTGAAGATATTCCAAAAAATTGAAATGGAAGGAAAGCTTTGGCTCATTCTATGAAGCCAGCATTACCTTGATTCCAAAACCAGACAGAGACCCCACAAAAAAGGAGAGTTACAGGCCACTATCCCTGATGAACATGGATGCAAAAGTTCTCAACAAGATACTTACAAATTGAATTCAACAGCATATAAGAAGAATTATCCACCATAATCAAATGGGATTCATTTCTGGGCTGCAGGGCTGGTTCAGTATTCACAAATCAATCAATGTGATACATCACATTGATAAAAGAAAGGATAAGTACAATATGATCCTGTCAATAGATGCAGAAAAAGAATTTTGACAAAATACA
Source organism: Lynx rufus (assembly GCF_022079265.1). Classification (NCBI taxonomy): domain Eukaryota; kingdom Metazoa; phylum Chordata; class Mammalia; order Carnivora; family Felidae; genus Lynx; species Lynx rufus. The sequence continues at coordinate 940,030 of NW_025814836.1, forward strand.
GCACACTTTCTTTTCAACTTCTTTTAACATTTATTTTTCAGAGACATAGAGTGTGAGTGGGGGAAGGGCATAGAGAGAGGGAGACACAGAATCTGAAGCAGGCCCCAGGCTCTGAGCTGTCAGCACAGAGGCTGATGTGGGGCCCAAACCCATAAACCACGATATCATGACCTGAGCTGAAGTCAGACGCTTAACCGACTGAGCCACCCAGGTACCCCACAGCATCCTTTCTTAATAAAACCCTCAAGAAATTCTGGATAGAAGGAACATACCTAAACATCATAAAAGCCCACAGCTAATATCATCCTCAATGGGGAAAAACTGAGAACTTTCCCCCTGAGATCAGGAACATGACAGGGATGTCCACTCTCACAACTGTTGTTTAACATAGTGTTGGAAGTCCTAGCATCAGCAATTAGACAACAAAATGAAATAAAAGGCATCAAAATTGGCAAAGAAGATGTCAAACTTTCACTTTCCACAGACAACATGATACACTACATGGAAGGCCAAAAGACTACTAGAACTGATACATGAATTCAGCAAAGTCTCAGGGTACAATATCAATGTACAGAAATCGGTTGCATTTCTCTACACTAATAATGAAGCACCTGAAAGAGAAATCAAGGAACTGATCCCATTTACAATTGCACCAAGAACATAAAATACCTAGGAATAAATCTAACCAAAGATGTAAAAGATCTGTATGCTGAAAACTATAGAAAACTTATGAAGGAAATTGAAGAAGACAAAGAAACGGAAAAACATTTCATGCTCATGGATTGGAAGAATAAATATTGTTAAAATGTCAATACTACCCAAAGCTATCTAAACATTCAATGCAATTCCAATAAAATTGCACAAGCATTCTTCTCAAAGCTAGAACAAACAATCCCCAAATTTATATGGAACCACAAAAGACCCTGAATAGCCAAAGTAATATTGAAAAAGAAAACTAAAGTGGGAGGCATCATAGTACCGGGCTTTAGCCTGTATTACAAAGATGTAATCATCAAGACAGTATGATATTGGCACAAACACAGACGCATAGACCAATGAAATAGAATAGAGAACCCAGAATTGGACCCACAAATGTATGGCCAACTAATCTTTGACAAAGCAGCAAAGAGTATCCAGTGGTAAAAAGACAGTCTGTTTAGCAATGGTGCTGGGTGAACTGGAGAGCAACATGCAGAAGAATTAAACTAGACCACTTTCTTACACCATACACAAAAATAAACTCAAAATGGATGAAAGACCTAAATGTGAGACAGGAAAACATCAAAACTCTAGAGGAGAAAACAGGCAACAACATATTTGACCTCAGCCGCAGCAATTCTTGCTTGACACATCTCCAAAGGCAAGGGAATTAAAAGCAAAAATGAACTATTGGGACATCGTGAAGATAAAAAGCTTCTGCACTACAAAGGAAACAATAAACAAAACTAAAAGGCAACTGATAGAATGGGAAAAGATATTTGCAAATGACATATTAGATAAAGGATTAATATCCAAAATCTGTAAGGAATTTACCGAAGTCAACACCCAAAAACAAATAATCCAGTGAAGAAATGGGCAGAAGACATGAATAGACACTTTTCCAAAGAAGACATCCAGATGGCCAACAGACACATGAAAAGATGCTCAATGTCACTTATCATCAGGGAAATACAAATCAAAACCACACTGAGATACCATCTCACACTGGTCAGAGTGGCTAAAATGAACAATTGCACTGTTGGCAGGAATGCAAACTGGTGCAGCCACTCTGAAAACAGTGTGGAGGTTCCTCAAAAAATTAAAAATAGAGCTACCCTATGACCCAGCAATAGAACTACTAGGAATTTATCCAAAGGATACAGGAGTGCTGATTCATAGGGGCACATGTACCCCAATGTTTACAGCAGCACTATCAACAAGAACCAAATTATGGAAAAAACTTAAATGTCCATCAACTGATGCATGGATAAAGAAGATGTGGTTAATATATACAATGGAATACTACTTGTCAATGAGGAAGAATGAAATCCTGCCATTTGCAGCCACGTGGATGGAATTGGAGGGTATTATGCTAAGTGAAATAAGTCAGAGAAAGACAGATATCATATGTGTTCACTCATATGTGGAACTCGAGAAACTTAACATAAGACCATGGGGGAAGGGAAGGGGAAAAACAAAGAGGGAGGGAAGCAAACCGTAAGAGACTCTTAAATACAGAGAACAAACTGCGTGTTGATGGTGGGGGGAGAGGGGAAAATGGCTGATGGGCATTGAGAAGGGCACTTGTTGGCATGAGCACTGGGTGTTGTATGTAAGCAATGAATCATGAGAATCTACCCCCAAAACCAAGAGCACACTGTACACACTGTATGTTATCCAATTTGGCAATAAATCATATTAAAAAATAAATTTTCTGAGGTTTGTTTTATGGTCCAAGGTGTAGTATATCTTGGTATATGTTCTATGGGCACTTAAAAAGTATGTTCTGCTGTTGTTGGGTGGAGTATTCCATATGTGTCAATTAGATCCTATTGGTTGATGGTGTTATTCATTGCATCTATATCCTTGCTGATTTTCTGTGTGGTGGTTCTATTAATTGCTGAGAGGGAAATGAAATTTCCAACTATAGAACTGTACATGTGTCTTTCTTCTTTCAGTTCCATTAGTTTTTTGCATCACATATTTTGCAGTTCTGTTGTTTGGTACATACATATTTAAGATTTCTGTGTCTTTTTAGTAAATTGACTCTTTTATTATTATATAATGTCTCTCTTTGTACCTAATAATTTTTCTGAAGTCTATCTTATATCAATACAGCTAGTTGTGCTTTCTTTGGATTAATGCTTGAATATCTTTTTCCATTCTTTCACATTTTAGCCTACTTATATTATTTTTGAAGTAATTTTTTGTAGACTGTATATAGCTGAATCATGTTTTATAATCCACTCTACCAGTCTCTGTCTTTTAATTATATTTATACCATTTATATTCAATGGAAGTTTAATGTTAGGAATGTGGGTTAATTGTCTTATTTTGTAATTCCATTTTGATTTATCTCCTGTATTTTTGAATATATCTCTTTTGTAGCTTTTTCAAGTCGTTTCTCTAGGTGTTAAATTATATATACAATACTTGTCATAGTGTTATCATTTTATCAGTTTGAGTTAAATTTAGAAAAACCTTACCCCTCTCTATATCCTTTTACTTCCTCCATTTGTGATAAATTTGTCTTAAATATTTCCTCTACATAGATTTATAACTACATCAAAGAGTGTTACAATTTTTGTTTCAAAATCAAACATAATTTAGAAGATCCAAGAGGAGAGGAAAATGTTATATTTACCCATTTCTTGTTTCCATTTTTTCTTTTTTACCTTCCTGATGCTCCAGAATTCCTTCCTTTAGCTGTCCTTTTATGTTTCAATAACTTCCTTTAGCCATTCTTTTAGGATAGTTCTTTTAGTTTTGTCCATCTAAGAATGTCTGATTTCATCTTCATTCTTGAAGGATATTTTCACTGGATAGAAGATTCTAGGTTAATAGTTTTTATTTTTTCATTACTTGAAAAAATATTCCACTTCTTCTGTCATTTGAATTGTTTTTACTGTCTAGGTATATTGTCATTTGCTAGTGGTTTCAAGATTTTTTCTTTGTCTTTCTTTAGTCTTCAGAAGTTTGTCTATTTTATGTCTTGATGTGGATTTCTTTGAATTTATCATTTTTTAATATCATTAAGTGTCTTGGATCTGTAAGGTTTATGTGTTTTGCCAAATTTGGGGAGTTTTCAGCCCTTATTTCTTTAAATGCTTTTTCATCTACACAGTCTTTCTCTTCTTCTGGGATTCTGATTACATGAATGTTAAATATCTTATTATTGTCCCACATGTTTCTGAGGTTCTGTTAATTTTTTAAAAACTATCAGATTGTATTTCTGTTGTTCTGTCTTCCAGTTCATCAGTTCTTTTCTCACCACCCCCCTCCATTTTGTTGTTAAGCTCATCTTTGAGTGTTAATTTTGCTATTGTTTTTTTTTTTTTCACTTCTATTTGGCTCTTCTTTTCTGAGACTGTTTCTATGTGGGATTTTCTCTTTTCCCCCCATTTGCTTCAAGTGTCTGTTATTGCTTGTTGAAGTGTTTTTATTTTGGCTGCTTTAAAAATTTCAGTCAGATAATTCTAACATCTTTTATTTAATTGTTTTCTTCTATTTTTTTCAAGTTGAGGTTTTCCTGGTTATCACTGTGACAGTTGATTTTTTTTAATTAAAATCTTTTGAGTTTCATTGAACATTTTGGGTATTATGAAACTCTGTATTCCTATTTAAAGTTTCTTTTAGCTGACTTCCTCTGACACCACACCAGCAGAAAGGCCTGGTACTGTGCCATTGCTTCCAGGTGGGGTTAGATGTTCAAGTTCTTCACTTGGCTTCAGTTTACATCTGGATGAGGAAGGATTCTCTATTTCTGGGTGAGGATAGGGCTCTGGCTCCCCACTGGGCCTCTGCTGATACCATCCTGGCTGGGAGGGGGTAAAGCACCATATTACTTCTTATGTGGCTTCTAGTGACACCATTGGGGGTGCCCTCATTACTGCCAAGGAGTGGTTAAAGTCTTGACTTTCCTCTTGGCCTCCTCTGACATCTTAGCAAAGATGGGGAGGGGTTCTTTTTATTGTAGGGAGAGGTGAAGTTTAGGTTCCCAGTGTGTGGTTTCTGCCTACACAGGGGTTGAGGGGTGTGTAGGGATCAGGTGGGACTACCTAGCACCCAGTAGAGGTGAACATCCCAGATCCCCATAAGTCTTCTCTGACACCAATAGGGATGGGGGCCTGGGTCCTTTATTTCAGCCTGGGGAGGGTGGAGGTTTAGACTCCCCACTTGGCCTTTGCTGTCTTGGGTGGATATGGGTTTGCAGTGTTTGGCTCCAGTTATTTTAGGCAAGCAGTTATTGCCTAAAAGTTTTCTGTCCTGCTAAGCTGCACCTTAACTACTCCTTTGGTTAGAAAAAGTAGGCTTTAGGGGAGCCTGGGTGGCTCAGTCTGTTGAGCGTCCAACTTTGGCATCAGGTCATGATCTCACAGTTCGTGAGTTTGAGCCCCACGTCGGGCTCTGCTGACAGCTCAGAGCCTGGAGCCTGCTTCAGATTCTGTGTCTCCCTCTCTCTGCCCCTTTCCTGCTCATGCTGTGTCTCTCTCTCTCTGTCTCTCAAAAATGAATAAATGTTTAAAAAAAAAAGCATGCTTTTCTTGGGACTTTTTTGGTCTGTGCTTGTTGGTCTTTCCAGGTTGCCAACTTCTTCAGCACCCTTTCTGGGATATATGAGGCAAAATAAAAATTCAGGGGCCTCACTGCTCTGTCATTTCTTGGGTCCCTAACCAGTTTTCTTTCTTCTCTCTACCTTTCAGAGTCTTCTTATGGTTGCTTTATACAAAATGTCAGGTTTTTCATTGTATTTATCAAGAGAAAGAGGGAAAAGTAGGTCTACTCTGTCTTCCTGGGAGCAGTAGTCCTGAGATGTATCTTTATAGTGTTGGCAGATATCACAGTATGTTTCCATGCTGGCCTGAATTCTTCACGAGAGAAGAATTGCAACAATACAACTGAGTAGGTGAGAGTGGGAGGGCTCCAGTGTACCCAGTAGGGTTGCAAACTGTTGTGTACTTGGGAGACTGGACATTTTATTCTCATTCCTACTAGTTTTGTCAGTGTGCCAATTCTGGGACTTTTGCTATCGGAGACATTCATCACCTTCACTGTTCTCTGCTTTGAATCTCAGTGTCTGGCTCCTGCTTGGGCTCCCAGGTCAGCATCTTCCTGCTGAGTTTGGCCAATAGGAAGCTCTGCTGGGAGATTGAGGGATGGGGAGAGATAAGCTGGTACTTCTTACCACTCCACTCTGCTTTGGGAGGCATCTCTTCTGGCACTCCACCTTCTTTCAGAAAGGCCCACCATGGTTTCTGCACTCACCTTCTTCCTCTGCTCCTCAGCTATGGTGGGGTGGAAATTTCCCCACTGTTGCTAATTGCTAGCCTTTGGTGAGTGTCACAGCATGTCCACCTCTTGTGTAACCAGTTTCCACGGTTAGGTCTTCAGCTTCTATTTCCTTCTTGGACCCTGGTTGATTCAGTCAGTGAAGGAAGGAAGAGGCAAAGGCAGCAGCTGAGGTTGAAAAGGAGGGAGGGTGTATGGGATTTTAAGGAGGGAGATGGAGGAGAACAGGAATGAAAATTGCCCTGGGAGATGTGTTAAAATTGTTGGGCAGTTTTAGGACCCAGTGGGAACACTGCACACAGAAGTCATGTAAAACTGTCAGGACCACAGAGGGTTCTCTATGGCTACATTCAGCTGCTTAGATGCTGGCACAGGGAAGGAAAGCCAATGTTGGGGTTTTTGCCATGGGTGGCAGACAGACCCCAGGGTAGCCCCCATGATCCCTACTGCCTGGTGGTCATGTCCTTGTGTGATTCCCTCCCCTGAGTTAAAGGTAGGCCTTGTGCCTGGCTTCCAACCAGTAGGATATGGCAAAGGCAGTTGATGGGATGTCGCTCCTGTTGTTGTGTTACATTATGTAAAATTTTGCCTTGCCAGTGGATTCACTCTGGAGACTCATGGTTGCTTGACGAAGTGAGCAGACATGTTGGAGGAGTCCACATGGCAAGGAACTGCAGGAACCTGTAGAAGGTGAGGGTGGCTTCTGAGAGCTTAGTGTGTGGTCTCTAGTCCACAGCTAGCAAGAAGCCAGAGCCCCAGTCCTGTAGGACCAGGAAGTGAATTCTGCCAACATTGAGTCATCTTGGAAGCAGATTTTTCCCTCGTTGAGCCTCTAGATAAGAAAAAAAGCCTGATGACACCTTGAGATCCTTAGAAAATGACCCAGCTAAGCCTGCCCCAACACCTGACCCACAGAAACCCTGAGCTTATAAACATGTGTTGTTTTAAGCTTACCAATTTTGTATTAATTTGTTATGCAGCAATAGAAAACTCACACATCAGGTGAGTTTGACAGAATGAGTTGGGGCAAGTAGGAGGAGAGGGTTTGCTGGGAAGAGGAGTGGGGACAGGGGGTGTTTGGCTGATGAAGAAGCAGAGAAGCTCCCTGCCATTGAGGTGATCACATAACTGAGAGTCCAGGGGGTGGGAAGCATCATCTCTGTAGATGTTGAAACCAAAATATGACAAAGGTAAAACAAGACCACAAGCTATGATTCAGATCTTCCAAGAATGAAGAGATATGACCAGGAAGATATTAGTTGTTTCAGTAAGGGGTTGGTGGGGCATTCCAATGACATGTTCTAAAGCAGCTGGAATACTTTAGGGATGGGAGAAGATTGCAGTGGAGAGCAAGGAGGATACCTTTCCAAACTCTTGGTAGGGCTAACTACATAATTTCTGGAGCCCCATGCAAATGAAAATGTAGGGCTCCTTTTTCAAAAAACAGGAAAAGTGTGATGTTAAGAGTATTAAAATGTAAAGCTTTTTCCTTTCTTCCACACTCTTTTTCTTGACTTGTCACAGTATTTTAAAATGTCATTATTCTAAGGAAGGAAAAATTAAAAATCTAAATTATTAGCATGAATGTCATCCCTGATCTTTATTTTGAAGTATAATTTTAAATGCAAATATGAAAGCATTTAACTTGTAGGTGGGATCAGGAAAGTTGTACAGTTTGTATTTTGCAGTTCATACATGCATGTGGACTTTGTTCTTACCAGACAATGGGAGCATTGCACTAAACTAATGTAAATGTATTTACTTTACTTTTTGATACAGGCATATTCTACCAACACTCCACCTTCTTCTTACTGATGAGTGAGTCACAAGGAGTGGTGAATCCATGTATTGTAACCATTGAACCCATAGTCATGTACATTGCTTCTCAGTGTTGCAAATCCTGCTCAACCAAAGCTCACAACGAGGGTTGGGTTCAAAGCAACCATTGAAAGCAAACCATTATGCTGCAAATCAAAGGTTATTGCTGGGGTTATGGGATGCTAGCAAATGTAAAAGAATAAAATTGTAATGGTTAGAAATATAATCCAAGAGTAGGACATCATAACCTTTTAATTTTACTTTCAATAAGCAGTTGTTTTCATTTTCATAGTAGGTATTATTTTCTCATTACAAAGGTATTAATTTGTTAGATGCAAAACCCATAAAACCATAGCATAGACAGGAACAAAGGAGAAAGCCCCCACCATCCAGAGGTACTCATGTTTCAGAGGCTGAGTCTTTTTGGTCTTCTGTTCTATGAAAATTCTATGTATATATTTATATCAAGAAAAATATCATAGTTTATCAATGTTTTTTCTGTATCCTTAATTTTCCCCCATATCAATAAATATCCTTATACAGCATTTTAGTTGAATAGCATTTCATACTGCACACATATTACAACTTAAATAATGCTTCAGAGAGAGACTGCATGGATTCCATATGGATTCCCCAAAGTACAAACAATATTTCCAGTTTGTTTTTCATCAACAGTGGTTTCTTTCTGGCTGACCTGGTGAGAAGAGTGACAACGGAACATGCATCTAGAGAACAAAGATGGTGGGCTGACCTCTGGTGTGCTGGAGATGGAGCTACATCAGTCATCTGCTCCTATGTGTGCTGGCCTGGGAAGGCCAGGGCTGGCGGTACCTGCCACCAGCAACCGCAGGCTACTGCAGGGAGTCAACAGGGTAGACCCCACATCCCCCTACTCCAGGAGGGCAACTGGGCAGAGCTGCTTGGCTTCTGTGGACCAGGATTTTGGTTCATTCCTCACAGAGCAGAGGTGAGTTTATAATAGTTTTATCTGGTAAATGTGGAAGTCACAGATATTGTGTTTTATGAGTGTAGTTCCCCTATTTTTTGTGGGAAATTTTCAGATATTATACAAGGAATGCAAGAATCTTTCTATCATTAGATCACTTTCCTGGCCTGTTTCAAATGAATGCTCTTTCTAAAATGTAGCTAACATAACTCCAAAAGATTATAAAAATAGAAAAGAGTTTTTAGCATGAACTTGGAATTTATTATATTATTTTAAGATGTTAGGGGCGCCTGGGTGGCGCAGTCGGTTAAGCGTCCGACTTCAGCCAGGTCACGATCTCGCGGTCCGTGAGTTCGAGCCCCGTGTCGGGCTCTGGGCTGATGGCTCAGAGCCTGGAGCCTGTTTCCGGTTCTGTGTCTCCCTCTCTCTCTGCCCCTCCCCCGTTCATGCTCTGTCTCTCTCTGTCCCAAAAATAAATAAACGTTGAAAAAAAAATTTAAAATAAAAAAAAAATAAAAAAAAAAGATGTTAAAAGTATTCCATGATTTTAAAAAGCACATGCTATATCCTTATATGCTTATATATATGTATCTTGAAATATGCTTTATTCCTATAAATGTCAAGTGAATCATTTCAATATTGTTTTTCACGTTAGAAAAATCTTGATTTACATTAAAAAAACTTTTGATAAACCCTTAAATATTTACCAGAGTAAAATAATAAATAGGTATAAAAGTGTGCTATAAGTGTCTATTCATACCCATGTAGGGACATACTGGTTACCCTGCAGATCTGGGTATCCTGGTCCCTACAGGCAAGAAGTCCTGCTTAGGGCAGTTGCTTAGCCAGAACCCATGCAGTACCAGTGGTCTAATGTTGAAAAAGGCAAAGATCACAGAAATACATACAAGTGTGGTATATAGCCCTGCCACTTGTCTAAGACTGCCTTCTCGGGTCCTAGCTCTGCATGGCATCTGCTTTGATGCTTGGGAGTTTGCTGTCATCAGCATCTTGGCTCAAGCTGCTCTGCTGCTGTGTTCCTGTGAATATAGAATGTTGGCACAGTAGGTGTGTGGGGATGGGGAGAGGTACCTGCCCATGAGTGTGCCTCTCTGGAGCTGAGTAGGGGATTGTCAGTGCCTGGCCCACCTGAACCAGTAAAGGGCTGCAGGTATGGTGGGGCTGGGTCCACTTGTCAAGGCATGCGCACAGGGCTACCTAGCCCATGGGAGAGCTTCCCACTGGGCTGGGGTGGGTGGGTAGCTCCCAGCTGTGAGGGCCAGCTTTATTTTGTAAAGGGCTAGAGGAGGCCATTTCCTGTTTGTGTCCCACACCTGGAACTGTGGGGGTGGGGCAGCTCCTTACCTGGGAGGCCCTAGAGAGATAAAATAAGTTGGCCATGGCTCCAAGCCACACTCCACTACCCCAACTGTGCAGGCAGCTAGGAGCAGGCAAAGGAGAAGGGCCCCTCCACCACCACCCACTGCCTCAGGTTGGCTGAGGCTGGGTGTGAGGCTGGCTTTCTCACATCCTCGATTGACTGTATGTAGATTTACACCTGGATATAGGAGAGAGCTATGGGCTCCACCTGAGTCAGAGTAAAAGGACAAATCTATATACAACCATATCTCAGAGATTTTCTGATTAGGTTCCAGACCACCACAAGAAAGCAGATATCTCAATAAAGCAACTCAAATGAGTTTTTTGTATCACAGTGAAAATAAAAGTTATGACTACACTATACTGTAGTCTAATAAAGTGTGCAATAGTATTATGTCTATAAAAACAATGTGTATATCTTAATTAACAAATACTTTATTGCTTAAAAATGGTAACCATCAAAGATGGCTGAGAAGTAGGGGAACCTGGATTTCCCTCCCTCAAACACGGCTGTATTGAGGTCAGATCACTTGGAACACCCAGGAAATCAACCTGCGGAGTGGCAGAAGGATCTCTGCAGGTGGAGGGAGACATTGGAGGGATTGAGGTATGTGTATATGAATTGGGGGAGATAAAATGGCATAGGCAAGGTGGGGAGGGAACCCCTTTTGTGAACAGACAAAAGGGAGAGAAAGAGAGAGGGATTCAGTATCTACTTAGCATTAGAGGAAAACCTCTCCAGACCATGGACTGGGGAATGAGAAATATGGAGAGTGCTGGTTTCCATTTTGCAAACAGCCTTAGGAGCTGAAACTTAGAGGTATGAAAGTGCCCGACTTTCTCTGGACTGGAGCCGGCTGTGTGTGCACGCCTGGCGGGAGAAGGAGCCAGCCCAGGGTGCTGTAGCAATCTCAGGGGCTCACTGGGAGAGAATAGTCCCTTTCTTCCAGTACTGTGGGAAGAGGATTTATTGCCTCCCCAGGACAAAAGACCCTTTGGTGGCAGCCAAAGGCCTTTTATCAGCAGGGCTGAGGGGCCCTACAGCTGGACAGGGTCCCTACAGTGCAGGACCGTTTAAGACATCAGGGTTTGAATCCCAGTCGAATGCCTAGAAGGCGCAGGAGAACTGTGGAGCAGGGCAAGCTAACTGTGCTATTCTGTGATGGCTGCCTGAATAGCATGGTTTGAGACCCCCGGTTGGGAGAGAGTTTGGAGCGTTGGCCATTTTTCTCCCAAACACCAACATGGAGGGACTTCAGGGAAGCAGCACAGCAGTCCCCCAGTGGAGGCGGGCTTACACCAAACCCCGCTCCTCCATGCCTGGCAACTGCTTTTCTACTGGAGCTAGACTGACTGAGCCAACGCAGCCAACCTCTCCTCCAGGTCAGCATAGCCACTGGTCCAAGGCACAACCAGACAACTGTTCTTTGTTTTTGTCTGTTTGTCTCTCTGTCTGTTGGTTTGTCTGTTCTTCTATTCTCTCTACCTTCTTCTTTTTTTTTCTTTTGGAATCAGGCTCATAGTTTCTGATTTGTTTTTGGTCAATTCATATATATATATAATTTTTTTCTGCTTTTTTTGCTGTTTAGTCAGGCATTTTTACTCTTTTTACCCCTTTCCAATATCTTCTTTTTCTTTATTTTATTTTCTCTCTCTCTGGATTAAGACTTATACTCTCTGTTTAGTCTTCTTTTCTCCCTTTTCATTTTTCTCTTTGTGTGGGATCAGGCTTCCCCCCCCCTTTCCTTTTTTTATAGGGCTACTTCAATGAACAAATCAAAGCACAACTGGTTGAAGGTCCAAACACTCCACCACTACAAGAAAGGAGGAGCTTTGAAGAGGACTGACCAGTGGGATAGAGCAGCCAAAATGCCACAATAGAGTGTATGCAACACACCAAAAAATTCCTGAAGTGCCAGGCCCTGGATAGTGTATGACCCCTACTTAATATAGTAGTACTTGCAGGTACGGGACATATAACAAGCTATTAAAACATGTAAAAGACAGAAACCTAGCCAAAATAATGAAACAGAAGAACTCTCCTCAAAAGAAAATTCAGGAAGAAATGACAGCCAGAGATTTGCTCAAAACAGATATAAACAATATATCTGACAACAATTTAGAATAACAGTCATAAGACTACTAGCTGGGCTTGAAAACACACAAGACACCAGAGAAAACCTTTCTACAGACACCAAAGACCTAGGAACTAGTCAGGATAAATTTAAAAATGTTATAACTGAGATGCAAAACAAATGATACAGTGACTGCAAAGATGGAAGAAGTGGAGGAGAGAATAGGTTAAGTAGAAGATAAACTTACAGAAAAAAAATTAAGCTGAAAAAAAGAGGGAAAGGAAATTACTAGAACATGAGGGGAGACTAGGAGAATTAAGTGATTCCAAGAAACTAAAAAATATCCAAATCATAGGAGTCTCAGGAGAAGAAGAGTGAGAAAAAGGGGCAGAAGGTTTATTTGAGCAAAGTATAGCTGAGAACTTCCCTAATCTGGGGAAGGAAACAGGCATACAAATTCAAGAGGCACAGAGAACTCCCTTCAAACTAACAAACCAGGTCAACGCCATGACATATCATAGTGAAACTTACAAAATACAAAGATTTGAAGGAGAGTTCTGAAAACAGCTAGACACAAAAGGTTTTTTTTTTTTTTTTAATTTTTTTTTTTCAACGTTTATTTATTTTTGGGACAGAGAGAGACAGAGCATGAACGGGGGAGGGGCAGAGAGAGAGGGAGACACAGAATCGGAAACAGGCTCCAGGCTCTGAGCCATCAGCCCAGAGCCCGACGCGGGGCTCGAACTCACGGACCGCGAGATCGTGACCTGGCTGAAGTCGGACGCTTAACCGACTGCGCCACCCAGGCGCCCCAACACAAAAGGTTTTTTTGTGTACTTTATGTGTCTACTACAAGGGTAGACACATAATGTTAGTAGCAGACCTGTCCACTGAAACTTGGCAGGTCAGAAGGAAGTGGCTGGAAATATTCAATGTGCTCAATAGGAAAAATATTCAGCCAAGAATCCTTTATCCAGAAAGTCTGTCCAGAATAAAAGGAGAGATAAAGGCTTTTCCAGACAAACAAAAACTAAAGGAGTTCATGACCACTAAACCAGCCCTGCAGAAAATCCTAAGGAGGACTCTGAATGGGAAGTAGCAGCAAAGACTACAAAGGACCGGAGACATCACCACAATATGAAACTTACAGATAATACAATGGCAATAAATCCATATCTTTCAATCATCACTCTGAATGTAAGTGGACTAAATGTCCCAATAAAAAGACATAGAGTATCAGAATGGATTGAAAAAAAACAAAATCCATCTATATTCTGCCTACAAGAGACTCATTTGAGACCTAAGGACACCTGCAGATTGAAAGTGAGACCCATCTATCATGCTACTGGATGTCAAAAGAAAGCTGGAGTAGCCATACTTATATCAGACAAACTAGGTTTTATTTATTTATTTATTTATTTATTTATTTATTTATTTATTACTATTTTTTAAATGTAATTTATTGACAAATTAGCTAATGTACAGTGTATACAGTGTGCTTTTGTTTTTGGGGGTAGATTTCTGTGATTCATCGCTTACATACAACACCTAGCACTCATCCCAAGAAGTCCTCTCCTCAATGCCCATCACTCATTTTTCCATCTCCCCCCATCAAACCTCAGTTTGTTCTCTGTATTTAAGAATCTCTTATGGTTTGCATCCCTCCCTCTCTGTTTGTAACTATTTCTTATCCTTCCCTTCCCCCATGGTCTTCTGTTAAATTTCTCAAGTTCCACATATGAGTGAAAATATATCATATCTGTTTTTCTTTGACTGACTTATTTCACTTAGCATAATATGCTCCAGTTCCATCCACGTTGCTGCATATGGAAGGATTTCATTCTTTCTCATTGCCAAATTGTATTCCATTGTATATATATATAAACCATATCTTCTTTATCCATTCATCAGTTGATGGACATTTAGGCTTTTTCCATAATTTAGCTGTTGTTGATAACACTGCTATAAGCATTGGGTCACATGTGCCCCTATGAATCAGCACTCCTGTATCCTTTGGATAAATTCCTAGTAGTGCTGTTGCTGGTTTATAGGGTAGTTCTATTTTTAATTTTTTTGAGGAACCTGCACACTGTTTTCCAGAGCAGCTGCACCAGTTTGCATTCCCTCCAACAGTGCAAGAGGTTTCCTGTTTCTCCACATCCTCACCATCATCTGTTGTTTCCTGAGTTATTAATTTTAGCCACTCTGACCAGTGTGAGGTGGTATCTCAGTGTGGTTTTGATTTGTATTTCCCTGATGATGAATGATGTTGAGCATCTTTTCATGTGTCTGTTGGTCATCTAGATGTCTTCTTTGGAAAAGTGTCTGTCTATTCATGTCTTCTTCCCATTTCTTCACTGGATTATTTGTTTTTCAGGTGTTGAGTTTGGTAAATTCCTTATAGATTTTGGATACTAACTCTTTATCCAGTATGTCATTTGCAAATATCTTTTCCCATTCTATCAGTTGCCTTTTAGTTTTGTTGATTGTTTCCTATACTGTGAAGAAGCTTTTTTATGTTGATGATGTCCCAATAGTTCATTTTTGCTTTTAATTCCTTTGCCTTGGAGACATGTTGAGCAAGAAATTGCTGTGTCTGAGTTCAAAGAGGTTGTTGCCTGTTTTCTCCTGTAGGATTTTGATGGTTTCCTGTCTCACATTTAGGTCTTTCATCTACTTTCAATTTATTTTTGTGTATTGTATAAGAAAGTGGTCCAGTTTCATCCTTCTGCATGTTGCTGTCCAGTTCTCAAAGCACCATTTGCTAAAGAGATTGTCTTTTTCCCATTGGATACTCTTTCCTGCTTTATTGAAGATTAGTTGGCCATATATTTGTGGGTCCAATTCTGGGTTCTCTATTCTATTTCATTGATTAATGTATTTGTTTTTGTGTCAATGATGATTACAGCTTTGTAGTAGAGGCTAAAGCCGACAAACTAGATTTTAAAACAAAGACTGTAATAAGAGATGAAGAAGGGAATTATATCATAAGTAAGGAGTCTACCCATCACAAAGAGCTAACAATTGTAAATGTTTGTGCTCCCAATGTGGAACACACAAGTTTATAAATCAATCATAAATATAAACAAATGCATAGATAATAATACTATAATTGTAGAGGATTTTAAATACTCTACTTACACAATGGACATATCGTCTAGGCACAAAATCAATAAGGAAACAATAGCTCTGAATGACACATTGGACCAGAGGGATGTAACAGATATATTCAGACTTTTCATCCTAAATCAGCAGAATACATACTCTTTGTGAGTGCACATGGAACATTCTCCAACATAGATCACATACTGGTTCACAAAACAATCCTCAACAAATATAAAAAGCTTGAGATCATACCATGCATATTATCAGTCACAATGCTATGAAACTTGAAATCAACCACAAGAAAAAATTTGACAAGCCCCAAAATACACAGATGTTAAAGAACATCCTACTAAAGAATGAATGGGTCAACCAGGAAATTAAAGAAGAAATTTAAAAATATATAGAGACAAATGAAAATGAAAAAACAACAGTCCAAACCCTTTGGGCTGCAACAAAGGCAGTCCTAAGAGGAAAATACATTGCAACTGAGGCCTATCTCAAGAGGCAAGAAAGGTCCCGAATACACAACCTAATCTTACACCTAAAGGAGCTAGAAAGTCAGCAGCAAAGAAACCCCAAAGTCAGTAGAATAAGACACATTATAAAGATTAGAGCAGAAATAAACAGTATATAATAAAAAAATTAGTACAACAGATCAATGAATCTAAGAGTTGTTTTATGGAAAGAATAAACAAAATTGATAAACCCCTAGCCAGACTTTTTTTAATTAAAAAAAATTTAATGTTTATTTATTTTTGAGAAACAGAGAGAGACAGCGAGAGCAGAGAGAGAGGTAGACACAGAATCTGAAGCAGGCTCCAGGATCTGATCTATCATCAGAGAGCCCAATGCAGGGCTTAAACCCATGAACCATGAGATCATGACCTGAGCCAAAGTTGGATGCTTAACTGAGTGAGTCACCCAGGCACACCCCTAGCCAGACTTTTCCAAAAGAAAAGTAAAGGACCCAAATAGGTAAAGTCATGAATGAAATAGGAGAGATCACAACCAATACCACAGAAATACAAACAATTATGAGAGAATACTATGAAAAATTATATGCCAAAAAAACTGGACAATATTGAAGAACAGACAAATTCCTAGATAGTCACACACCATCAAACCTCAAACAGAAAGAAATAGAACATTTGAACAGACCCATAACCAGTGAAGAAATTGAATTGGTAATCAAAAATTGTCCCCCAAAATAAGATTCCTGGACCAGATTGAATTCTACCAGACAATCGAGGATGAAATTCGCTGTGGGTCTTTTGTATATGGCCTTTAGGATGTTGAGGTATGTTCCCTCTGTCTCTACTTTCTTGAGGGTTTTTTTAAAAAAATCAAGAATGGATGCTGTATTTTTTCAAATGCTTTTTTTGCATCTATTGAGAGGATCATTTGGTTCTTATTCTTTATTAATGTGGTGTATCATGTTGATTAATTTGCAAATATTCAACCACTCTTGCAGCCCAGGAAAAATCCCCACTTGATTGTGTTAATTCTTTTAATGTACTGTTGGGTTCAATTTACTAGTATCGTGCTGAGAATTTATGCATCCAGGTTCATCAGAGATATTTGTCTGTAATTCTCCTGTTTAGTGGGGTCTTTGTCTGGTTTTGGAATCAAGGTAATGCTGGTCTTGTAGAAGGAGTTTTGACATTTTCTTTTAATTGCTATTTTTTTATTAAAAATTTTTTAATGTTTACTTTTGAGAGAGAGAGAGAGAGAGGGTGAGCAGGGGAGGGACAGAGAGAGAGGGAGACACAGAATCAAAAATAGGCTCCAGGTTCTGAGCTGTCAGCACAGAGCCTGGTGGAGGGCTCAAACCCACCAACTGTGAGATCATGACCTGAGCCGAAGTCTGATGCTCAACCGACTGAGCTTTCCAGGCGCCCTTTCAATTTCTATTTTTTGGAACAGTTTGAAAAGAGTAGGCATTAATTCTTCTTTAAACGTCTGGTAGAATTCCTTTGAGAAGTCATCTGGTCCTGGACTTTTGTTTGTTGGGAGATTTTTGATTACTGATTCAATTTCTTTGCTGGTTATGGGTCTATTCAGATTTTCTATTTCTTCCTATTTCAGTTCTGGTAGTTTGTGGGTTTCTAGGAATTTATTCTTTTCTTCCAGATTGCCCAATTTGTAAGCTTAAAATTTTTCATAATATTCTCTTATGAATGTTTGTATTTCTGTGGTATTGATTGTGATCTTTCCTCTTTATTCATGATTTTATCTATTTGGTCCTTTTTCTTTTGTTTTTGATAAGTCTGGCTAGGGATTTTCAAATTTAGTAATTCTTTCAAAGAACCAGCTCCTAGTTTTATTGATCTGTTTTACTGTTTTTTTAAAAAAATGTATCATTATTTTTGCTCTAGTCTTTATTATTTCCCTTCTTTTGCTGGCTTAGGCTTTATTTGCTGTTTCATTTCTATGTTAGGTGTAAAGTTAGGCTATGTATTTGAGACCTTTCTTCTTGTTATATACTTCCCTCTTATGACCATTTTTGCTGCATCCAAAAGTTTTGGACTGTCATGTTTTCATTTTCATTTGCTTCCATGTATTTTTAAAATTTATTCTTTAATTTCCTGGTTAACCCATTCATTCTTAAGTAGAATGAACCACCATTTATTCCTGCTATTTCCAATTTTTTTCTTATGGTTAACTTCAAGTTCATAGTATTGTGATGTGAAAATATGTATAGTGTGAATTCAACCTTATTGTACTTGTTGAGGGCTGATTCGTGACCAAGTATGTGATCTATTTTGGGGAGTGTTCCATGTGCACTCAGAAAGAATGTGTATTCTGCTGCTTTAGGATGAAATGTTCTGAATATATCTGTTAAGTCCATCTGGTCCAGTGTGTCATTCCAAGCCATTGTTTACTTGTTGATTTTCTGCTTAAATAATCTGTCAATTGCTATAAGTGAGGTATTAAAGTCTCCCAATATTATTGTTATCAATGAGTTTCTGTATGTTTGTGATTAATTGGTTTATATATTTGGGTGCTTCCAGTTGGGGGCATAAACATTTACAATTGTTAGATCTTCTTGATGGATAGACCCCTTAATTATGATATAGTGCCCTTCTTCATCTCTTGTTACAGTCTTTGGTTTAAAATCTAGTTTGTCTGATATAAATATGGGTACTCCAACTTTCTTTTGATGTCCATTAGCATGAGAGATGGTTGTCCAACCCCTCACTTTCAATCTGCCAGTGTCTTTAGGTCTAAAATGAGTCTCTTGTAGGCAGCATATATATGTGTCTTTTTTTTTTTTAAATCCATTCTGATACCCTATGTCTTTTGATTGGGGCATTTAGTCCATTTACATTTAGAATGATTATTGAAAGATATGAATTTAGTGCCATCATATTACCTATAAAGTCATTGTTTCTGGAGATTTTCTCTCTTCCTTTCTAGTCTTTGTTGCTTTGTGGTATATCCTGCCACTCCCCTCTGGCCTGCCAGGTTTCTGTGGACAGATCTGCTGATAACCTGATTTATCCTTCCTTGTAGATTAAGTATTTATTTTCCCTTGCTGCTCTCAAGATTCTTATCTGTGTAATTTGCAAATTTTACTACAATACGTCTTGGTGCTAGCCTGCTTTTGTTGATTTTGATTGGAGTTCTCTGTACCTCCTGGATTTCCCCAGATTAGGGAAGGTTTTAGTTATAATTTGCTCAAACAAACATTCTTCCCCGTTTTGCCTCTCTTCTCCTGGGACTTTTAGATATGAAAGTTATTATGCTTTATGAGTCTTTGATTTCCTTAAGTCTACATTTGTGATCCAATATTTTTCTTTCCCTCTTCTTTTCAGCTTCATTCATTCCCATAATTTTATCCTCTCTATCACTGATTTGTTCCTCTGCTTTATCCATCCTTGTCATTGCACACAGTTTTGCATCTCCATTATAGCATTTTTAAATTGCAGACTGACTAGGTTTTAGTTCTTTTATCTTTAAAGTAGGTGATTCTCTAGTGTCTTCTATGCTTTTCTCAGCCCAGTTAGTATCCTTATCATTGTTGTTTTTAAATTCTGGTTAAGGCATATTACTTATATCTGCTTTGATTAGATCCCTGGCCATGACCTCTTTTTGTTCTCTCTTTTGGGATGAATTCGTCTTGTTGTCATTTTGTCCAGGTCACTCTATTTTTTGTGTTTGTGTTAGGCAAGTCTGTTATATTTCCTCCTCCTGAGAGTAATGGCTATATTAAAAAGAGGTCTTATACCGTCCAGAGCTTGGAGCTATGCAAAGTGTTTCTGGTGTATGATATGTTCATTATATCATTGTGTTTTGGCTGCTCTTTCCTCAGGTCAGTCCCTTGCAGAGTTTCTCCTTACCTATAGTGGGGAGTGTTTGGACTTTGTCCAGAATGTGGTGAGTTTTAACTAGGTGTGCTTTGGTCTGCTTGTTAAAATAAGCCTGATCCTATTTTCATTATAACTGAAGCTTTGCAGCACTCTATAATCAGTAGACCTGGTGTGTATGTTTGTGTGTGTGTGTGTGTGTGTGTGTGTGTGTGTGTGTGTGTGTGGTTTGTGTTGGTCTTCTGGAGAAGGGACCTGCTGCTTCTCTGGCCCTCAGGTACACTTGCACTAATAAAGATATACCTGTAGAACACATGAGGGCAGGGCTTGTTGTAAGTGACTCAAACCTAAACCGTGGGTCCTTTGCTACTTGCTGAAGTCTGTCCTTGGTAATGGGTGGGGTAAAAAATAGCATTGGGCCACTCTCTTCCCAGGAGGGGGATGTTCGCCCCCCACCCTCCTGCTGTTCAGGAAGCCCTCCAGATGAGCAATCTTCCCTCTCATGTGCCAGGCTTCTGTCAGGTCCCTGCCATCACCCAGTCTGTGTCTGTGCCATGTGCCTGCCTGCCAGTGCAGTAGTCCTGTGTTTTACCTTAGGTGTACAGCTGGGTTTTAAAACTCCAAGTTTTAGGGACCAGGCTAAACATAGACCTGCACTGGTCTTCTGGGAAAGGGTCTCGCCCATGCTCTGGATGCTGTCAGTTTGTCCCAGAAAGCAGCCATACAACTGCACAGTGGCTTGTAGTTTATGGTAAAGCACAGCAAAAAACCTGTGTCTGGGTTATCTGTCCTTAACAGGTTCCTCTGCTACTATAGTAATGAATGGGGGTGCTCAGTGGTTACTCTAGGCTCTTTTGTCCCCTGAGAGGTAGTGCTACCTCTCCCAAATGCACTCCCAAGAAGGGGAACTGTCTCTCCCAGCATATCACAGTGAATCCCACAAGTACACTGTCCACTCATGGGCCTCTGTTTCCTTCTCCACCACTACACCTGCCAGGATGGACCCCTGTGATGGTGCACACTTTTTAAGCTTCAGACTTTGAGCTCCACTCTTTGTAAAAACTTGCAATAATCAGCCCCTCTCATTTTCTTAGTTAATGGTTTTGGGGAATGCAATTTTCTGCATGCTGCTTTCTCTCTCTCTCCCTCCTTCTCTCTCTCTCTTTCTCTCTTCCTTCTCCTCCTCCTCTCATAGTCGTCATCGTCATCGTCGTCCTCCTCCTCTTCCTCCTCCTTCTTTTTATTCTCTCTCTTTCTCTCTGATCAGGGCTTCTTCCACTTCACAGCACCTGTGATTCTTTTTTCCTCCAAATCACATCTCTGCAGCTCCTACCTTCCATGATGCGGCCTATTTTCTCCTTATAGCTGTGTGGTTTGTTCTTTCAGTTCTCTGATTGATTTCTTTGGTGTTCAAAAGAATTTGATATTAATATAACTGTGTTTTAAGGACAAGACAATCATAAAGTTCCCCTACTACTCCACCATCTTAACTCCTCTCCCCTTATTTTGTCTGATATTAAGATAGCCATCCTAGTTCTCTTTTGGTTACTGTTTTCATGGAATATTATTTTCTACCTTTTTATTTTCAACATACTTGTGTGTTTAGATCTAAAGTGAATCCCTTGTATATAACATATAGTTGGTTCTTGCTTTTTAATTTATTCTGTCAGACTCTGCCTTTTTTACAGATAAGGAAAGATATCTGCCAATTTGCTATTTGTTTTCTGTATATCTTATGTAATATTTTTGTCCCTTATTTTCTCCATTACTGCTTTTTCTGTGTTTAATTGATTTTTATATAGTGATACATTTTGATTTCCTTTTCATTTCCATTTTTTTGTAGATATTTTCTTTGTGGTTACATCAGAATTACGCCTAACATCCTCGAGTTATAACAATCTAATTTTTAAAATTGTATTTATTTATTTTTTGAAAGAGAGAGTGCAAGTGAGGGTGGGGCAGAGAGAGGGAGAGAGAATATCCCAATCAGGCTCCACACTGCCAGCACAGAGCCTGATGTAGAGTTCAAACCCACAAACTGTGAGATAATGACCTGATCCAAAATCAGGAATTGGACACTTAACAAACTGAGCCACCCAGGAACCCCTATAACAATTTAATTTGAAATGGTATTAAGTGCACTATTTTACTCATAACACTGCCGACACCAAATGAAAGATTTTTTTTCTTTCTGACACCAATCAATTCTCTGATTCTCTGCAAACACCAACTGGGCGTCTAACAACTCAATTCAACTATGATACTATCTACCTGGAGTTAGTGTTAGATCCCACAAGTTAAGGGCTCAGTTCCACAAAACTGTCCCCACTTTAGATGCCAATTGTAAGTACTAGGTATCCTGCACTTCTATCTGATTGGCTATTAATTGTGGGTTCTCATGACCCCCTCCTTAGGCTTGATAATTTGCGAGAATGACTCCTAGAACTTAGGAACAGACTTTACTTATGCTTACTGGTTTACTGTAAAGGATGCAACTCAGGAAAGGCCGAGTGGAAGATATGGATGAAGCAAGATGTGGGGTTAGGGGTGGCATAGTGTTTCCATGCTCTCTCCACATGCACCAATTTCCCAGTATCTTGATGCATTTACCAACTCGGAAGTTCTCCCAATCTGTCTTTTAGAAATTTTTTTAAATTTTAGTTTTTTAATTTACATCTGGATTAGTTAGCATGTAGTGAACAATGATTTCAGGAGTAGATTCCTTAATGCCCCTTATCCATTTAGCCCATCTCCCCTCCCACAACCCCTCCAGTAACCCTCTGTCCTCTATATTTAAGAGTCTCTAATGTTTTGTCCCCCTCCTTTTTTTAATATTATTTTTGCTTCCCTTGATTTATGTTCATCTGTTCTGTGTCTTAAAGTCCTCATATGAGTGGAGTCATATGATATTTGTCTTTCTCTGGCTAATTTCGCTTAGCAAAATACCCTCTAGTTCCATCCACGTAGTTGCAAATGGCAAGATTTCATTCTTTTTGATTGCCGAGTAATACTCCATTGTATATATATACCACATCTTCTTTATCCATTCATCCATCAATGGACATTTTAGGCTCTTCCCATACTTTGGCTGTTGCTGATAGTGCTGCTATAAACATTGGGGTGCATGTGTCCCTTCAAAACAGCATACCTGTATCCCTTGGATAAATACCTAGTAGTGGAATTGCTGGGTCATAGTGTAGTTCTATTTTTAATTTTTTGAGGAAACTCCATACTGTTTTCCAGAGTGGCTGCACCAGCTTGCATTCCCACCAACAATGCAAAGGAGATCCTCTTCTCCGCATCCTCGCCAACATCTGTTGTTGCCTGAGTTGTTAATGTTAGCCGTTCTGACACGTGTAAGGTGGTATGTCATTGTGGTTTTGATTTGTATTTCCCTGATGATGAGTGATGTAGAGCATCTTTTCATATGTCGGTTAGCCATTTGGATGTCTTCTTTGGAGAAGTGTCTATTCATGTATTTTGCTGATTCTTCACTGGGTTCTCTGGTTTTTGGGTGTTGAGTTTGATAGGTTCTTTATAGATTTTGGATACTAACCCTTTATCTGATATGTCGTTTGCAAATATCTTCTCCCATTCTGTCGGTTGCTTTGTAGTTTTGCTGATTGTTTCCTTCGCTGTGCAGAAGATCTTTATTTTGATGAGGTCCCAGTAGTTCATTTTTGCTTCTGTTTTCCTTGCCTCCAGAGACGTGTTGAGTAAGAAGTTGCTGTGGCCAAGATCAAAGAGGTTTCTGCCTGCTTTCTTCTCGAGGATTTTGATGGCTTCCTGTCTTACATTGAGGTCTTTCATCCATTTTGAGTGTATTTTTGTGTCTGGTGTAAGAAAGTGGTCCAGGTTCATTCTTCTGCATGTCGCTGTCCAGTTTTCCCAGCACCACCTGCTGAAGAGACTGTTTTTATTCCATTGGATATTCTTTCCTTCTTTTTCAAAGATTAGTTGGTCATACGTTTGTGGGTCCATTTCTGGATTCTCTATTCTGTTCCATTGATCTGAGTGTCTGTTCTTGTGCCAGTGCCATACTGTCTTGATGATTACAGCTTTGTAGTATAGCTTGAAGTCTGGGATTGTGATGCCTCCTGCTTTGGTTTTCTTTTTCAAGATTGCTTTGGCTATTCTGGGTCTTTTCTGGTTCCATACAAATTTTAGGATTATTTGTTAGAACAAATAATCTGTGAAGAATGCTGGTGTCATATTGATAGAGATTGCATTGAATATGTAGATTGCTTTGGGAAGTATGGACATTTTGACAATAGTTGTTCTTCCTATCCAGGAGCATAGAATCTTTTTCCATTTTTTTTTTTTTGCATCTTCTTCAATTTCTTTCATAAGCTTTCTATAGTTTTCAATGTATGGATTTTTCACCTCTTTGGTTATATTTATTCCTAGGTATTTTATGGGTTTTGGTGCAATTGTAAATGGCATCGATTCCTTGATTTCTCTTTCTGTTGTTTCATTGTCGGTGAATAGGAATGCAACCGATTTCTGTGCATTGATTTTGTATCCTGCAACTTTGATGAATTCATGAATCAGTTCTAGCAGTTTTTTGGTGGAATCTTTTGGGTTTTCCATATAGAGTATCATGTCATCTGCGAAGAGTGAAAGTTTGACCTCCTCCTGGCCGATTTGGATGCCTTTTATTTCTTTGTGTTGTCTAATTGCAGAGGCTAAGACTTCCAGTACTATGTTGAATAACAGTGGCGAGAGTGGACATCCCTGTCTTGTTCCTGACCTTAGGGGGAAAACTCTCAGTTTTTCCCCACTGAGGATGATATTAGCGTTGGGTCGTTTTTATGTGGCTTTTATGATCTTGAGGTACGATCCTTCTATCCCTACTGTCTTGAGGGTTTTTAATCAAGAAAGGATGGTGTATTTTGTCAAATACTTTTTCTGCATCTATTGAGAGGATCATATGGCTCTTGTCCTTTCTTTTATTGATGTGATGAATCACCTTAATTGTTTTGTGGATATTGAACCAGCCCTGCATCCCAGGTATAAATCCCACTTGGTCGTGGTGAATAATTTTTTAAGGTATTGTTGGATCCGGTTGGCTAATATGTTGTAGAGGATTTTTGCATGCATATTCATTGGGGAAATTGGTCTATAATTCTCCTATTTAGTCGGGTCTCTGTCTGGTTTTAGAATCAGGGTAATGCTGGCTTCATAGAAAGAGTTTGGAAGTTTTCCTTCCATTTCTACTTTTTGGAACAGCTTCACGAGAATAGGTGTTAACTCTTCCTTAAATGTTTGGTAGAATTCCCCCTGGAAAGCCATCTGGCTCTGGACTCTTGTTTTTTGGCAGATTTTTGATTACTAATTCAATTTCTTTACTGGTTATGGGTCTGTTCAAATTTTCTATTTCTTCCTTGGTTTCAGTTTTGGTAGTGTATATGTTTCTGGAATTTGTCCATTTTTTTCCAGATTGCCCATTTTATTGGCATATAATTGCTTATAATGTTCTCTTATTGTTGTTTTTATTTCTTCTGTGTTGGTTGTGATCTCTCCTCTTTCATTCTTGATTTTATTTATTTAGGTCCTTTCCTTTTCTTTTCTAGTGGTTTATCAATTTTGTTATTCTTTCAAAGAACCAGCTTCTGGTTTCATTGATCTGTTCTACTGTTTGTTTTGTTTCGATAGCATTAATTTCTGCTCTAATCTTTATTAGTTCCTGTCTTCTGCTGGTTTTGTGTTTTATTTGCTGTTCTTTTTCCAGCTCTTTAAGGCGTAAGGTTACATTGTGTATCTGATATCTTCCTTCCTTCTTTAGGAAGGCCTGGATTACTATATACTTTCCTCTTATGACCGCCTTTGCTGTGTCCCAGAGGTTTTGGGTTGTGGTGTTATCATTTTCATTGGCTTCCATGAACTTTTTAATTTCCTCTTTAACTTCTTGGTTAGCCCATTCATTGTTTAGTAGGATGTTGTTTCATCTCCAAGTATTTGTTACTGTTTCAAATTTTTTCTTGTGGTTGTTTTTGAGTTTCATAGCCTTGTAGGCTGAAAATACGCATGGTATGATCTCAATCTTTTTGTATTTATTGAGCGCTGATTTGTGTCCCGGTATTTGGTCTGTTCTGGAGAATGTTCCATGTGCACTGGAGAAGAATGTATATTCTGGTGCTTTGGGATGAAATATTCTGAATATATCTGTTAAGTCCATTTGGTCCAGTGTGTCATTCAAAGCCATTGTTTCCTTGTTGATTTTTTGACTAGATGATCTGTCCATTGCTGTGAGTGGGGTGTTTGAAGTTCCCTACTATTATAGTATTACTATCAATGAGATTCTTTATGTTGTGATTAATTGATTTATACATTTGGGTGCTTTCACATTTGGCGCTTAATTGTTTACAAATTGTTAGGTCTTCTAGGTGGATAGACCACTTAATTATGATATAATGCCCTTCTGCATCTCGTGATACAGTCTTTATTTTAAAGTCTAGACTTTGTGATGTAAGTATGGCTACTCTGTCTTTCTTTTGTTGGCCATTAGCATGATAGATGGTTCTCCATCCCTGTACTTTCAATCTGAAGGTGTCTTTAGGTCTAAAGTGGGTATCTTGTAAATAGCATATAGATGGATCTTGTTTTCTTATCCATTCTGTTACCCTATGTCTTTTGATTGGAGCATTGAGTCTATTGATGTTTAGAGTGAGTACTGAAAGATACGAATTTATTGCCATTATGTTGCTTGTACAGTTGAAGTTTCTGGTGGTGTTCTCTGGTCCTTTCTAAGTTTTGTTGCTTTTGGTATTTATGTATGTGTGTATGTATGTACGTATGTATGTATGTATGTATTTTTTCATCTTTTCTCCTCTCAGAGAGTCCCCCTTAAAATTTCTTGCAGGGCTGGTTTAGTAGTCACACACTCCTTTAATTTTTGTTTGTCTGGGAAACTTTTTATCTCTTCTTCTATTTTGAATGACAGCCTTGTTGGATACAGAATTCTTGGCTGCATATTTTTCCACTTCAGCACATTGAATGTATCCTGCCACTCCTTTCTGGCCTGCCAAGTTTCTGTGGATATGTCTGCTGCAAACCTAATCTGTCTTCTCTTGTAGGTTAAGGACTTTTTTTCCCTTGCTTCTTCCAAGATTCTCTCCTTGCCTGAGTATTTTGTGAATATGAGTATGATATGCCTTGTTGATGGTCGGTTTTTGTTGAATATAATGGGAGTCCTCTGTGCTTCCTGGATTTGGTGTCTGTGTCTTTACCCAGGTTAGGAATGTTTTCTGGTATGATTTGCTCCTGTAACCCTTCTATCCCCACTTCTCTCTACCTTTTCTGGGACACCTATGGTTCTGATGTTGTTCCTTTTTAATGAGTCACTGATTTCTCTAATTCTTAAATTGTGCTATTTTGCCTTAATCACCCTCTTTTTTTCTGCATTATTCTCCATAAGTTTGTCCTCTATATCACTGATTATCTGTTCTGCCTCATCTATCCTTGCTGCTGTGGCATCCATTCTATATTGCAGCTCAGTTACAGCATTTTTATGTCATCCTGACTAGCTTTTACTTCTTTTATGTCTGCAGAAAGGGATTTTAATCTATTTTGACTCCAGCTAGCATTCTTATTATCGTGATTCTAAATTCTGGTTCAGACAACTTGTTTGTATCTGTGTTTGTTGAGTCCCTGACTGTCGTTTCTTTCTGTTCTTTATTTTAGGGTGAATTCCTTCATTTTGTCATTTTGAAGGGAGAAAAGGAATTAATGGGGTAAAAAAAATTAAAAAAATAAAATGAAAAAATATTAAAATTAAAAAAATTACAAACAAACACACACAAAATCGAATAAATGATGCTAGATTCTAGGTGTGTTTTGGTCTGGGTGTTGAAAGGGGCTTGACAGATTAGTGAAAAAAGGTGAAAGAAAAAGAAGGAAATTAGTTGACAATTTGAATAAATGAATACACTGATGTAGACTAAAGTGAAATTATGTAATTAAAATAGAATTTGAAAAAATTTATACAAAAGTGATAAATATTGTAGAAAATATTAAAGAAAACATTAAAAAAATTGAAAATAAAAATGATTTTTTTCTCTTTATTCAAGGAAAAGAAAAGAAACGAAAAAGAGAAAATAGAAAAAAGAAACAAAAAAAGAAAGAAATTGAATAGATGGACCAGCAAACAGACTGAAATACGATTAAAATTACTTCGTTTTCCCCTAGAAGTCAAACTATGAATCTCTTTTATAGTCCATAAACTAAGCAGGTGGAGAGACTTGTGCTCCTGAAGAGTGAGGTTGGCCTAGTTAGGTGGGGCTTAGTGTAATGGCTCTGTTCTCCACTAGATGGCACTGCTTATCTTACTGGGGTGGATTGTTTTGGTGCTTGTAGGTGCGTATGTGCATGCGTGGGAGCAGTGAAAATGGCGTCACCCAGCTATTCAGTCTCTAGTATCTGTTCTCCCTGGTCAGCAATCATGCACCTGTCCTTTATCTTCAGCTTCCATCCACTCCCTGCTTTTACACAGTCTGTGACCAAGTCCCAGATAGCACCTCTCTCCTGAGTTTTGTCTCAGATGCAGTTGTTTCTCCCGACCCCTTACTTCTGATGGACTGTGGCTTTGACTGGTTCTGCCCTTCTGCAGAAGGGTCTCACCGAGCAATGGCCAGGTGCTGGTCACCCCAGGAACGTTTGTGGGACTGGGTTGCTGCTGATGCCCAGAGACTGTGGCCAGTTGCCAGCCCGCCCCAGAAAAAGTTCATGAGATAGTGTAGCAGCAGCCTTTCAGTTATAATGGAAAATCACAGCACACATCTGGCACCAGGCTTCACCCTAATGACATTGTTCCAGCACCAGCAAATGTGGTTGTTCTCCCAGGTCCACTGGGGCCTTGCCTTTGGAGGACCCACACAGCCTCTATCAGGTGTCCTTCTAGGAGGGGAACCGCCTCTCCCCATGTGGTCTGAAGAACCCAGACTCCACTCTGCTCCTGGGGATTTGCCCTTCTACAGAGCACTGCCAGGTATTGAGCTGTGGAGTTTCAGACTCTGAGCTTCCCCTGTTCATAGTCCGAATGGTATTTAAACCCTCTCCTTTCTCCTTTCTCCCTTTTTAGTTCAGTCTTATGGCTATTTCCACTTTTCCACTTTTTCTCTGGCTGCATTTGGTGGGAAGTGCTTTTCCCGTATTCCCCCCTCCCCATCTCTGTCCTCTCTCTGCATGCAAAAGTGGCTCCCTGCTCTCCATGGCTTCTCTTTCCCCCAGTTCACCTCTCTGTGCCACGTACCTGCTGATTTCTGTGGTTCAGGGTGTGCAGATTGTTGTGTTAATCTTCAGATCAGTTTTCTAGGTGTGCAGGATGGTTTAGTGTTGGTCTGGCTGTATTTCATGGACGTAAGACACACAAAAAACTTCATGCTGTTCTACCATCTTAGCTCCTCCCCCCCATTTTTTTTTAAAACAGAGATTATGTTTTAAATGGCACCATTATGTAGGCACCATTGATTAAATCATTGACAGTTGGTGATTGAATTCAATCTTCAGTCCTCTTTCTTTCCACTGAGCTAGACTTCCTCTGAGTTAGGGATCAACTTGAGGTAAAGTTTAAGTTTTTCTCAGGAATTTTCTGGTCATTTGTCTGGCCTGGGTATGTGTGTGGCCTTTTAGATTCCCTTGTATTGCTGCTTTTGAATGTCCTAATTTCTCAAAGATTCTTACCCCAGTTTCTTCTATGGCCTTAGATGATCTATTGTATATCTCCACCTATAATATCTTGCCCCAGATGTTTGTGGGTTTGTAGTCCACCTTGAAGGTTTTGTTAGCAGATGACTGCTGATTTTCCCACCTGCACTAAGTTATGTGAAACAGAGATAAGCACATTTCATCATATAGGAATCTTTCACGTATCCCCCAGACAGCTTAGGATAGAGATGCTCAATACATTTCAAATGAAGTCTTTTTTGCCTTTTCTACTTTAAAAAGGTTGGGATGAACTGAGAACTAGACTTCCACCTGTTCAAGAGTCAGATAACTTCCACATCAGGGAGTGTGTGGGTCAAAGGCAAGTGAAATGCCTCCAAACTTTCCTACCCTTTTGAAGATGGCTTGTTAATGTTTGGGCTTTTGGTTGATTGCTGTAAACCTTTGACTGTTTTCCAGAGCTCCTACAAAGTTGGTTCAAAAAATTTCTGGTCCTTCCTTCCTTCTTTCCCCTTTCCTTTCCTTTCCTTTCCTTTCCTTTCCTTTCCTTTCTTCCTTCCTTCCTTCCTTCCTTCCTTCCTTCCTTCCTTCCTTCCTTCCTTCTTTCAGTTTCTGTGAGGGAAAGAGGGCTTAGAACTTCCCAGGTTTCCATTTTCCTCTCTCCTTTATTTTGAAGAGTCATTTTACAGTCCGTGGAATTATTAGCTGAAGGGCTTTCTTTCTGAACATACTGTTGAGCCACCATATTGAAATTTTTATTTCACTTGTACTTTACAAGTGAAAAGTTTACAAGAACTTCTATTTGTTCTTTTTAATACTTTTTCTTTACTGATATTCTCTATTTTATGAGACACTAGTCTCATGCTTGCATATAGTTCTTTAAATATGGGTTCCTTTGGTTTTTTGAACATGTTTAAAATCACTGATTTAAAGTTTTTGTTTAGGAAGTCCAATGTCTGACCTTCTTCAGGGAGGGTGCCTATTAACCATGCTCCTTGTGTATGGGCCATACATGCCTTTGTATGTCTCATAAGTTTTTGTTGAAATTGGAAGTTTTAAATGATATAGAGTGGAAACTCTGGAAATCAGTTTCTTCCTAAGGTTCTTTCCTAAGGGAGAAATTCTTCCCCTTTCCTATGGTTTGTTGTTGTTGCTGTTCTTTACTGACTTTCCTGAGTGAATTTTGTTAAGTCTGTATTATTTACTGTGTGTTGCCATGGAATTATCTTAGCATAGTGATTTGATTGCAAAGATTTTTTTAAATTTTATTTTATATATTTAGAGAGAGAGCAAGTGAGAGAGAGAGGCAGAGAGAGAGAGAGACAGAGAAAATCCCACAAGGTGTAGAGAGAGAGGGAGAGATGTTGGGAGAGACAGAGAGAGAGGGAGGGAGAGAGAGAGATTGAGAGAATGGAGCCCAGAGCAGGGCTCATGCACACCTGAAGCAGGACATGAGCTCACCCAAAGCAAGTTGTGAACTCATGAAACGTGAGCTCATGACCTATGCCAAAGTTGGATGCTTAACCAACTGAGCCACCCAGGTGCTTAATAGAGATATTCTTAAATGTCTAGAACTCCTAAGTCTCCCTTTTTGCCAAGGGGCTATATGTGCATGTTGGGATAAACCTTTAACATTCAGTCAGGCACTCTGCCTTATTCTTCATTTCTTGCTAGTGCAAAGTCTCAAGGTCAGCCAGACATGACACATTAGGGCCTTCTCAGGTATTTCCTGGGCCTGTGCTTAGCCCTAGAAGCCCAGGTCCAGACTATGCACATTCATGTGGCTTCTGGATTCCCAAAATGTGTTGGAACTTCTCAAGATCCACAATACAACTAGCATATAAAAGAGCCAACTCTAGAACTCTGCCAAATTATCAATAACAAAAAAAGCAACCTACTGAATGAGAGAAGATATTTGCAAATGATATATCCATAAGGAGTTAATATCCAAAATATATAAAGAACTTATGAAACTCAACACCAAAAAACTGCAAACAACTCAATTTAAAAATGGGCAGAGGACCTGAGTAGACATTTTCCCAAAGAAGACATACAGATCACCAATAGACACATGAAAGGATGCTCAACATCACTAATCATCAGGGAAATGCAAATCAAAACCACAATGAGATATCACCTGAAACCTGTCAGAATGGCTATCAAAAAGACACTAAATACTAAGTGTTGGGTGTTGTAGACTCTGGGTCTAAACTTCTCTCTTGTGTAGCAAGAGAGCAGGATGCAGGATGAAAAACGAGAGATGGCTAATGTCCAGGAAAAGACAAGAACCCTGTATAAAGGTCCTTGCCCCATTTTTATTAGGATCAGAACACTTACAAACATGGTGATGGATGTGCACAAAGAGACAATGAATCTGTGAACATTGACTGTGGATGTGAGGGAAAGGGGGTCTTGAAGATATTCGGGATTAGGGGTTTGGGTTAATACAAAACAAAATCCGGGAACTGGGCAGTCGGGAGGAGGTTGTTTATTGCGGACATGAGGCAGCACCTCTGTTTATCTTAGCTAGCCTAGGGGATGAGACAGATAGGGGAAATAACCTCAGGGTTAATAAGGCATCTTTTCTTTTGTTAACCATCTCCCACTCTGGCTGCTTTGCGAAGCGGTCTATAGTCCAATTCACCAATTTACCTAACTTGGCCCTTTTCTTCTGTCAAAGCAGCTTTTCTGCTATAGTAGTAAATTGGGGGCATTTTTGCCCTGCATGCCTAGTCTTGTTTACCTCATATACCTTTGTATTGGGAGCCTTTGTGCCCATTTCTATTTTGGGTCTTTGCCCCTCCCTCTCTCTTCTGGGGGCTCTGCACCCCCTTTCTATTTTGGTGTGTCTTTGAACCTCCCTATTCCTGGTGCCTTTTCACCTCCCTATTCTTGGGGTGCCTTTGCACGCCCATATTCTTGGAGTGCCAATCTGGTTTACCCAAACTCAGGTGTGAACATTCTATGGTTTTGTATTTCTTTATGCCTTGTTAACCCATTGGTGTAAGCCCAGGGGATTCCTAAGCCTATCCCCCACATTTGGGGAGGATGTGAGAGAAAGAAACCCTTGTACACTGTTGGTGGGAACAACTGTCAAAAACAGTATGGAGATTCCTCAGAAAATTAAAAATGGAAATACCATATGGTTCCATAATTCCACTACTGGGTATTTACTCAAAACAGAAATACTAATTGAAAAATATATATGTATCCCTATGTTTATTGCAACATTATTTGCAATAGCCAATATATGGAAGCAATCTAAATGTCCATTGATAGGTGAATGGATAAGGAAGACGTCTATATCTATCTATATCTATATATCTATGTCTATATCATCTATATCTATATGTCTATATCTCTATACACATCTATCTATATCTCTATACACATATCTCTATGTCTATAGATATCTATATCTCTATACACATCTCTATATACACATCCATATATACATATATATACATCCACAAGAAAGAATGTGTATACACACACACACACACACACACACACACACTCATATCCCTCCAAAAATTGAGATTATGTCATTTGTGACAACATGGATGGACCTAGAGGGTATTATGCTATGTGAAATAAATTAGACTGAGCAAGAGAAATCTTATATAATTTCACTCATATATGGAATCTAAAAAAACAACAAATGAATAAACAAACAAAAAGCAGAGTCAGACCTGTTACAAACTGATAGTTGCCAGAGGGGAAGGGAGTGGAGGAAGGGAAAAATGGGTACAGTGGGAATTACAGGCTTCTAGTTATGGAATGAATAAGTCATGGGAATAAAAGGCACAGTATAAGAAATATAGTCAGTGATATTGTCATAGCATTGTATGGTAACAGATGGTACTGCTTGTGATGAACATAGCATAATGTATAAGCTTGTTGAATCACTAATGTTGTACACCTGAAACTAATATAATAGTGCGTGTCAATTATGCTAAAAAAAGAGAAAAAATATTTAGCCCCCCCCCCGAAAGTATAACTCTGGCAATTTTTATCTGTGTTTTTATTGCTTTTGTGGAGAAAATTTTTACTGGTTCTTATTCTGCCATTCCAGCTGTTACATCCTATTGATTTTATTTGAAAGAAAATCTCATAAAGATAATATTTCTGGGATACTAAGTGGAAGTACATTTCTGTACCTGCAAGGGTACAGGAAGTTTGGATTTGTCTTAGAACAAGCCAGTCATGGCTCACTTTTGTATTTCAAGCTAGGATTAAAAAAAATCAACAATATCAGGGTGATATCTTTGTGAGGCTGGCAGGGAAGTGCTGGTCTGGCTGGGCACATCACTGCTTGCAGTGCTCCACTGAGGGGTATGTCAGCATTGCTTGAGGAAGTGCCCACATCAGTGGTCTATGACAGATCCCTGGTCTTCAATTCTGGGCAGACATGCTGAGGACCTACAACTCCCACTTGCCAGCACTCCTGGGGAGTCTGACAGAGACAAAATATAAGGATTTTGAAGGAGAGATAACAATGACAGTGGTAGAAGCTTGCATAATGTCCTTAGGGCTTGGTGGAAGCAGCACAGTTGTGATGAGGGGCATGTCTGTCTGTGATTGTTCCTAGAACCTTTCCATCATGGGATGTGCAATTGTGTGTGCATGGCATTTCTTGGAAGGGGAGCAACCGTCCTGATCAGGAATTTAAAACTTCAATTGAATTAATGTATGCATTAAAAATAGCCTGTTTAAAATAGGAGACTGAGCAACTACTAAACTAGCATCCCATTCTTCCATTTATAAAAAGGCACTAGGGGCCAACTTATAGAACATGAGTTAATTAATTACACGTGGAAGTGATATGGTGGCTATTCCAACAATGCTCAAATATTCTTCCTTCTCAACTGGCGTTTGCCCTCCCCTCCTTTGGGTCAATATGATGGATAATCTGCAAAAGACTATTACTGGGAATCAAAAAACATTGGGAAGTCTTTAAAAATTAGTCTCCTTTTCACATAGTTTTATGTAGAATATCATTCAATCTCATTAGTTATTTAGATTGATCAATAGTTTTAGCTTATTATTTTGCTCACTTTAGGCTTATTTCTAGACTTTCACA
The DNA here is from genome assembly GCF_022079265.1 of Lynx rufus. NCBI lineage: Eukaryota > Metazoa > Chordata > Mammalia > Carnivora > Felidae > Lynx > Lynx rufus. The sequence continues at coordinate 974,395 of NW_025814836.1, forward strand.
AATTATTATTTTATTTTGAAATAATCTTATAGAAAAGTTACAGTGTATTTTGAGAAACTCCCATATACTCTTCATCTAAAAACTCCAGTCAAATTTTGCCATCTTTAGGAATAGTGACCTTCCTTTATAGCAAAGAACCCAATTCAGAAGCACATATTGCATTTTACTGTGATTTTTTTTTATCTCCTTCAGTCTGGGACACTTTTTTGAATCTCCTCTTGACTTTCAGGATGTTGAACCTTTTGAAGATTAGGGTATAGTTATTTTATAAAAGGTTCCCTCATTTTCATTTTCCTGATATGTCCTTCTGATTGGATTCAGGTTATGCATTTTTAGCAGCCACATCAGAGAAGCAATGCTGTGCCCTTTTCATTTCATCCTGTTAGGTGGTGCTTGATTTCATTTTGTCCCATTACTTTTGCTGTACACTTTGATCACTTAGTTAAGGTGATGTTCACTAGTCTTCCCCACTGTGAAGTTGCTCTTTTCTCTTCTGTAATTAATATTTTGTGGAAATGTCAATATCTCATTCCTCATCTGATTTTTTTTACTCAATAGTTTTAGTGTCTTTTGATGTTTCTTGTTTGAATTAACTTTACTATGGTGGTGCTGGATTATCTAAGTACTCATTAGCATCTTCTTTGATGGCATCATTGGTGTTCTGCTCACTCACTGCATACCTGTGAGGATTTTGACACTGGAGTCTTTGTTTTCCTTTTTTCTCCATTAAGAGTCATTCTCATAAGGCACTCTTTCATGAGCAATTCCAACTCTGAAGTTCCCTCAACCTCCTTGCACTTGATGACATTTCTCTACATTCAATGTCACTGGCTCACACTCATGACTGTCTTTGCCCATGTCTGCCCCAGAGCAGTTTTGTATCTTGCCCTTCTGGCTTTCTTATCCTTTATTCCCAACATTTCCTTGAGCTCATTAAGTTTCTCAGCCTTCTCTCATGCACACAATGCTTCTTCCTACTGGCCCCCAGGGTGTGTTTTTCTCCTCTTCCAGCATGTTTCCAGTGACTGTGTCACGTTGTCTCTCTTGGCACCTTGTGCCTTCTCACCCAGCTGTATCTAAGCTTTGGTTCTCCCACTCTGACTCTCAGGGTACTGAGTGCACTGGCAGAGAATGGCCATTACAAAGTCTGAATGGCCACTACAAAGTCCTTACCCTTGCAAGCTTCCACCTCACAGAGTTTCTAGGAGGAACCCTTTTTTCATGAGTTGATTCTGTACTCTCAATTTTATGGCCCATGGAAGCTATCCTACAACTTCCCCACTTTTTCCAGTCTTCCTCTCTTCTAGCAAATGGCCCTACCTCCTATTGCAGAGAGTGAATTTGGACCGCCACTCTTGAACACTCTCAACTCTGTGTCTCAGTTATGTGCACAAAAGTGTCTTCTGATTCTGTGGATGAATCTGGTGAATCTTGTCATTTCTCTGACTCTATTGAGGGGTTGGACTCTGAAGAGTTGGGGTTACGCCTCCAACTCTGAGCTTATCAACCACAGCTCCCACCCTCCTCTCTGTGGCAGGGCTGCCCCATCACCCAGGGGCTATCTGGACTTGACCTGTCTTTTTTTGTGCTATCAATTACACATGTGGGGATCATGGTGTGAAGTACCCAGGGATGTCTGTGATGGCAACAAGCATAGCAAGATTGCTGCTCCCTGGCTGTGATTTGCTGAGTGGCTTTAGTGGAGGTTTGTGAGGGGGAAATGCCATCAGTAGAGGATGGAAACCAGTGCTGGCCTTTAAGCTTGCTCCTGTCTCTACTCACAGAAATTAAGGCTGTGTAAATTTGGACAATTCAATTTTGTACTTTTCTGTTAACTTAAGGAGTCAAGTTAATGGTTTTAGCATCATTTCTAGTGTATAAGCAGGAAATGACTCCTGGGTCAGGAGGTCTTCCACTGAGAAATGTCACTTGGTTCCTGACCTGACTTATAAAAAAGGCTTCTGGACATGATCCCACCGTCCCTGGAGCTGCCTGAATATTCTCCAAATGCAGATTGACTGTGTCTCTCTACTGCCCTTGTCCTATGTGGCCCTTGTCACCCTGGAAACAGTGTCCTCAGGGTTCCCTGGGGACCAGCCTTTCACCTCTGCTCTCCTGCACTCTGTGGGAACAGAAAGGAACCTGGGCTCAAATGGACCTTTCATGTAGCCTTTCACACATCCTCAGAGAGGTCAGTTTTTTCAACTTCTAAACAAGGAGGTGCATTTTGTACAGATATGTGATCTTCTAACATCCTGCATGTTCCCCTTTCCTGGTGGAGGGCAGCCATCATGGCGTTTTATCTTCACCCTATAGGAATGTGTCTTTTCATCCAGTACCAATAGAGTTGTCCTCAGATGCTGGTCCCTCAGGGGTTTGTCACCACAGGCCAGACTCTGCTGAACACCTGCCCGGGCTAGGCTAGGCTTTGGCATATGACATTTATTACCTCTTCTAGTCCCACTGGCCTGTAAGAGGGGTGCTATTCATTGCCATTTTGGGGGCATAGAGGTCAGTGTCCTCCTTTCTGGTCTCTCTAAGAATGTTTGACTCTGAACTGTTCCCCTGTTTTCAAGGAATACACTGTCCATTGTGCAGTGAATGGCATTGCTGTGCTTTCTCCTCTCATCATGGCCAAGGGTCCAGTGTTAGGGCCCTTCATCTCCCTCACCTTTGCCACTCTGTTTCACCTGCCCATGGGGTCTAGGTCATCTCTAAGCTTCATTCACTTCTGAAGTGTTGCATGCTCTGCCTGAGTCCTGTCAATGGTGGGAACTGGTGCTCTGTGTCCACATCACTTGGGCAGTCAAAAAACTGTGCCCCTTTTGTCCTGGGCTTGTGTGTTTGATGTTGGTCCTAAGGGGTGAATCCAGGACTTTTCATTCTTGTTAGAGGGTGACCACACTTCCCCACTGTCCTGAGTGCCTGTGTCCTGGCTGGGTACTCAACTCCTCCTCACCAAGCCCCTCATACACATGGCCCTTGGGAGCCTTCCTGAGGCTCTGGTACCTGCCTGAGCCTGGACTCTATGTAAGGGCTGGTGAACTTGTTCATGCCCCTGGCCATCAACCCTCAGGACTCAGCTAGACCACACTAAGCAATAAGGGCAGGTGGAAAAGCCTGTTCCTCAGCTGTGATTCTGGGGGGACTGCAGAGGGTGGGCTTGCATATTGGGTGGACTCCTTTATCCTGGGCCTCACCTGGGTCCTGTTCAGTTTCCCAAGGGCATATTTTACTGGCCTCACAGGAGAGAGGAGCTATTGGCTCCTCACCTTCCTGGCTGAGCACTCCCTAACACTTTTGGGTACTGGCAGGGGTGGGTTTAGAGAGCATGCCTGAAGCTCCTAAATATACAAGTTTGTTGCCTATTGCTGTACTATTTGTTGAATAGTAATTCAATTGTAAAAGGCTTTGAAGTCCCATTCACCCTTGGGATTTGTTGGAGGTCCCAAGGGGAAAAACACAGCCACCTAGGGCAGGGCATGAATAGAGAGATGCCAGCAGCATCTGATCTTACCCACCCCTCTAGGGACCAGGCCATGGAAATTATGAGCCAGGGGTGAGACTCTGAGGATCCTGTGCCAGGAGGACCTTCTGGGGTAACTGGAGGGATACCCCTTTTCTTTTTTTAATCTTTATTTATTTTATGTATTATTACAGAGAGAGAGTGAGAAGGGGGAGGGGCAGAGAGGGAGAGAGAGAATCCCAAGAAGGCTCCATGTATCAGTGCAGGGCCCAATGTGGGGCTCAATCCCATGAATTATGAGATCATGACCTGAGCTCAAATCAAGAGTCTGATGCTTAACTGACTAAGCCACACAGGTGCCCCTGGAGGGACGCTTCTGAATTATGGCAGAAAAGTTTCAGGGTGTGAGGCTGTGCAGAATGAGGAAGAGCTGTGCTGGGAACTCAGGTTTAAGGTAGGTCTGGGAGAGATGTGGACTTTCTGTAGATTGAGTGGCCATAGTTGGGAGCTGGGTGTGCAAGGCTGGAGATGCACCTGCTCACCAGGACCACCAGGGGGCATGCAGTCTCAAGTAAGGTCAGGGGGAATCCTGGGGTGGGAGAGCTAGGTCCCAACAGGTGACCTGCATGCCAAGCTTTGGCATCCCTCATTCTTGTTTTTAAGGTGTCCTCATCTTATATCTCTACCTTTATTATACTTGTTCCCATTTTTAAAAGTTTTTTCCTCTTTTTACTTGTGTTAGTATGCTGCTTTGTGTCAGACTGTCTTGAGGCACTCACATGGCTCCATATTACTTGTGGCAGCCCCCACAGACATTTCCCTGACTGCAGCCAGTATTGAGACTGGTCTTGAAAGACATACCTCTGCAACAATCTTCGGGGAACTTTGAAAAAGCAAGGTTTATTCCTTACAAATCGTGGAGGGTATGCTGCATGCCTGGAGCCAAAAAGCAAGGTTGTAGGTAGACAGAGAGGGAGAAAGTGTGGACCTGGGGCTCTGCCTTTGCTAGGGTCAAGGGTAGGGTGTTTAGGGTTATATGGATTCTCTCTTTATTGGTGAATTTAAAACACAAGAGCAGGAATAAAAGCAAGGAAGGGAGTACCCATAACAGAAGATTTATCACTGTAACCATTTTTAAGTGTGTAGTATTAAATGCATTCACATTGTTACATAGCCATCACCACTATCATCTTTTTGTCTTGTGAAACTGAAACTCTGTACCCACTAAACAACTCCCTATTCCCTTTTCCCCTCAGTTACTGGCAACTACCATTCTATTTTCTATCTCTGTGAATTTAATTCCCCTAGATACAATATATAAGTGGAATAATATGGTATTTGTCTTTTTGTGATTGGCTTATTTCACTTGGCATGATTTCTCAAGCTTCATCTATATTGTAGCATTGCAGAATTTCCTTCCTTTTTAAGGCCTGAATAATATTCAGTTTTAAATTTGCAATCTTATTATAGTTTTCAATAGCCTTGCAAGCCTCATTAAATCTTGTCTGGAACAAGACAAACCAATTAAAAAAGGTTGGCTTCAAAATTTCATGGTAAGGAGCAGTTTTTAAATTTCAATCTTTTAATTTTTTTTTTCTGCGTGCTTTTGACAGCAGTATTTGGATCACCAGGATTATTACTATATATCCATAAGAGCAACCAAAATAAAATTGCAAGCACTGATCTTTAAAAAAAAGAGAGAGAAGTGGCATAGCTTTATTTAACCAGGGCAACCACTATGGGCCTTCTATGCAGGGAAAAGCCCTGCAGTTGGCCTTGTTTCACTGGACAAGTACTCAGTTTGCTCTCTAAGGGGTAACGTGAGTCCAGACCCAGAACAATGCAGAGGCATAAGTGTGCCAGACCTGGGGACAGCTTGTAGGGGTGGGGTTCTGGAGGCCAGTTTGCCTTTTGTGGGTACTTCCTGTGTCTTTGGAGAGCACTGCCTGAAGATGCAGAGGAAGCAACCCCATCCCAGCATCACTGCTCTTCTCTGTGTAAGAGACAAATAAAACAGAGTAAGCTCAGAAAACAGGTCATAAAGATTTTACCACAGAAGAAGGAAGTTTTTCAAAGGAAATACAAATGCAAAAGAGGTGAGGACAGCAGCTAGCCAGACTTGGCCCCTGGTTTCTAACCCATCCTGGTGGGCTGTGGTGGATGCGCTCTGGAGTTCTGCCTTTCATCAATGGAGAGACAGGGTAAACCTCTTAACAATGCAAGTTTGCGTTTGGCTTACAAATGGATACACATGTGAACCACATTTCCCCAATATCACTTTTTCACCATTGGGCAGACCCTCAAGCTTAGAGGATCAGGATTCCCCTGTTCTTCTGGCCCTTGTAAGTCCCCAGGAAAATGTCTGCTGGTCCAGTAAAGGGCATCAGGTGTGACTTTCGTGGGTCAGGCATTTTGCTGCAGCACCCCCAGCTCTGGGTAGGGCCCCACATGATACCCCTTACCCCCTGTCAACCCAGAATGAGGTACATTGCCTCTCCACATATGGCAGATATTTATAGATTTGTGGCTCAAGGCCCACCCTGGAGATGCCAGCTAGATTCATCTGGGGAGGGGTCATTTTGTTGGACAATTTACTTTCCCCTCTGACTTTACTTCTGAGTTTCTTGAGAACAAATTCCACTACTCTCTTGGGATGATGGTTTTCTTTCTTACCTATGCTCTTATGGCAGTGGCCATTCATACCCTCTGTCTTGTTCTCAGATCATTTATACTCCAGGGAAGGTCTCCTCTCTCTCATAGCAGAGGCCATGTCTTATTCATCTCTGCCCCTCCACTCACTTGGCATAGTAAATGCTTGATAAATATTTGAATAGAAGAGATGTGTATATGTATTTCTGAGCCAGTTGTTTTGGGGGGTGGAGTGTACAGCAAGGCCGCTGCCAGGTAGCGCAATGTACTCTGAAGTATTCTGAAAGTGTAGGAAGTGTTATCCATGGGGTCTTTGTATGTGCTGAGAGCACACTCAGTGATGATGATAGTTGGGCAGCAAGAGGGGCCCACTGGTATCTAGGATGTCTTGGGAGGGACAAGCTGCCAAGTGGGTCCTGACAAAGATGGGGCAAGCTTCTCAATGTGAGGACACCACAGAGAAGGGTTGTTGTTATGTTGAGGGCCAAGGCAGTGTAATAAGGCAATGTCTTTAAGTTCCATGGAGTTGAATTGTTGCCTTTAAGAGATGGTTTCCACCAGCATTGGATTGTATCGCCTGTAGGTGTTCGTGTGGATTAAAAATAATGAGAGCTATGAGCACTAAAGAATTGAGTAGTTTCAAAATGATTTCTTTTTCAAAGTATTGGTAAAATAAAAGGCTAAATACCTTCCCTGTTTGAAACTCTTATAAATCAGACTTTTTGTGTCCAAATCCTATTTTTTTGAAACATGTGTTCCATTGTACCATCAGTCATTCACTTTGTAACAGAGGAAGTGTGTTCAAAAAAGCAATAAAGGCACAAATCATGTATTTCCACAGGCTCTTCCATTATAGAAGTGCAGTGACCACCTTGTCTGAATTGATCACTTCTCATGAGAGAAGGGAGTCCAAGAGGACATTGGACTGGCCAAGCTCGCATGAGCACCTGTGGCATGCAGATAGCATGAGGCTACAGCACCCCCATCCTCTCCCCATGCCTGGCTCAGAGTGAGGCACTAGCCATCTTTGAATTTATTGTTGGTCCAGTACCCTTGTCTTCATACAGCAGCAAGCACCTTGTTGGTGTTCTGGGTATAATTTAGGAAACCCAGATTCAGGAGGTAAAATGCTAAATGGGATTTCAAGGGAGAGGAAGGACTGTGCAGGACTCAGTGCTCTGGGATAGTGCTTCTTGGTGGTGCTGGATTTCCCATGCCTTGGATTCTGTTTGTCTACTGTGGATACTCTCCAGGCACACACTGTGCTCCTGCTCCCAGCCTCTGAGGCCTTGTTTCCAGACTTCTGACTATGAGTGGAGGAAGTCTTTGGAGGAACAATATCTCCATAATGCACACTTGGGAAACATACAGGAATATTCCTATTCAGGATACTACTCCAAATGAACTGTGTAGGAATGAACTTCCTGTGACTAGTCAAGACTTACGCAAAAGGCAGACTGAAAGAGACTTTAGGAAGCTTTAGAAACTTCTGAACTTCTGCAGTTGGTGGTTCTCAGGAGAAGGACTGAGCAGTTAGGATGTCAATCATGCTGACATGAATGAAAAAATAAAAGCAATGCTGAAAAAAGTCTCAACACAATCATTTTACAACCTGATAAAAACTTTTTATCCAGATAAAAATGTGAAAAAAATCCAAGTGCAAGGCAAGACATCTGGAAAAACATGTGAAGAGAAATACACAAAAAAAGAACGAACAAGGAGAAGTTGTGAAAATTAATTTGATAGACCTAATATTTCATGTGATTGGATAAAGTATGGATCATTCATGTTATGAAAGTGGACACACATTTTTTATTAATATATATATTTCTAACGTTTATTCATTTTTGAGAGACAGAGACAGAGTATGAGTGGGGGAAGGGTAGAGAGAGAGGGAGACACAGAATCTGAAACAGACTCTAGGCTCTGAGCTGTTAGCACAGAGCCCAACGTGGGGCTTGAACCCACAAACTGTGAGACCATTCCCTGAGCTGAAGTTGAACGCTCAATTGACTGAGCCACCCAGGTGCCCTGAAAGTGGATACGCATTTGAAGAGAAATAAAAAGTTATTCAGTCCTACGCCAAAATAAAATTCAGATTTAAGTGGAAAGAATAATAACATAAGTAATAGAAAAAGTATCTCTGAATAAATTTTTATGTAATTTTGTGTTGGGATGTCTGTAACTATGAAACTGAGTGTCTTGAGGGCTCCACATCTGGGCCTAGAGCCAGGGCAGACACTGATTGACTGTAGAGCCACCAGGTAGCAGAGCTTCATTGTCATAGTTCAGCATGACTGTGATCATGAGCCCTTCACTGCCTTGCTGGCCTCTTGGCCATGTGACCCTAACCTTAGCCTCTATTTTAGTTAGATTGTGTTGCTATAGCAAAATTCCACAGGCTGGATGGCCTAAACATCAGATGTTTATTTCTTACAGTTCTGGAGGCTGGAAGTCTGAGATCATGGCCCCGTGCAGGCTGCTGACTGCCCCAACCTCCAGCAAGAAGGTCCCGGGGAGTTGGAGCTGTTTTTCCTTCTGGTATTTCACTCAAGGAGGAGGGGCTTGGACTGCCTTCACACCCTCGACTCCATCTAGGTGAAGTAGGGAGTGAGGTAGAACCAAGAACCGGGATAGGAGGGAGGTGTCCCCCACTACCATGGGACAGACAGCCATGCTGGGGCAACCACACTTCCTCTGTCCTGTCCTCCATTTATTTTGAGCTTAGAGCAGGCAGTCTACAGATTTCTGCAGAACCTGGGCGTGTGACAGTCTGAGAGGTGCTGAGAAAGCAGAGAGTACCTTGAAGGGCTCTTTCAGTCTTGCATTCCTTATGGGGACAGTACTGGGTGATGCAGGCAGGCTGAACGTGAGTGGTTTGGTGGTCTGGTAGTGTCCTCTCTCCAGCTCCCACCTGAAGACCACTGTCCTGACTTTACTCAGAGTTTGTATTGGGTGTTGATGAGAGATGTTCTCATGATAGGATGCATGCTTTGTTTGTGATAGAAGCTATCCTCCTCTTAGGAAAATGTCATGGTGGATGACAATCCCATAAACCAGGGGTTAGTTCACTTTCCACCAGGAATGACCCACATGTATAAGGCTGTGGAGGGACATGAGTTCAGGTAGAGTACAGGTCCCAGTGACAGATTGCCCACTAGTCAGGTGCCCCTGATGCTCTACCCACCCTCAGGCCATCCCAGCAGTCCTGGGATGAGAAGTGAGGCCCGTGGTATCTTTGAGGCACACTGGGAGTCTGTCATGGATCAGTAGCCATTTGGCCATTGACAGGATATGGGCAAGAATCTTCTCTGAGGGTCAGTGCATGTCCTTAGTTCTGTCATGAGAGTTCGGGCCAATCAAAATGGGTGCAGGAGGTGCTATAGGCATCAGAAAACACAGAGGGGCACATTCCCTTCTTGGCCACAGATATGCTGCTCAGCCCCCAGGGACCACGGTAGCCGCCTTTGGAGGGCCACCATATACACAGGGATGTCTGCATACATACACATGTATACACATATAGACACATTCACTTGCATGCATCCATATATAGATACATATTTATACATGTATACATATACATATATACATTTTATACATGTAGATATATACACACATGCACACATTTATATATACACATATATATTTACACATATACATGCATAATACACATTTACATACATATACTCACATATATACACATTTATATGCAGTATATACATGCACATTTACATATGTAAAATACATACACCTATATACATATTTACACACATACACACTCACACATGCATGTATATACACATTTATACATATATATGTATATATATATACATATATATGTGTGTGTATGTATATATATATATATATATATATATATATATATACAGTTATTTATATATATATGCACACATGAACAAGCTATTTCTATTAGCCTGGACCATTGGGAGTTTAGAAGAGGATGGACCAGGAATGGTCTGCTTGTCTGAGGGATCATTGAGAACAGACCTCAGTACCCTACAATCTGGGATCAAATCCAAGGCTGCTGTTTACACCATATCTCAGTCTCCCTCTCCTTATTTCAAGCTGGATGTAACAGTGGTGGTTACCATAAGCATTATGAGACACAAGCAAAGGGCTCAGGATGGGCCTGGCTGGTTGCAAGAGCTTTGAGTATGATCTTGTCCTGAGGGGGACCCCTCTTTCTTGGGGGGATCATCATGGGCTGCAGGTGATGTGTTTGGACTCTGGAGACCTCACTAACAAGAGCCCAGACTTATTTTGGGAGCTTGAAGGGAGGTAGCTATAACAGCCCTGAGCAGAGCAGCTCTGTCCAGCAGAGTGACTACCTCCTAGTCAGTGACTACCCCATATCCTGTCAATGGCCTCCATGAGAAATACCTGGAAATAGCTAGGGTATTTTGAGGGGTCTAATTTCTGGCACTTGGGCTGGGAGAGCATTGTGTTAGACTACTTGGGGATGAAAGAAGCTTGCCTTCCTCTAGGTCAGGCTGCTGAAGTACTGCTAGTACTTTCTTATATCTCTGACCTCCCACATCTCCCAAGGCATTCTCCTTCCCAGGATTGTGAAGGTGAGCTGGAAGCCATGACAGGCTTTCCCTGGCTCACCCATGTGGGTACTGCCTGGTGACTTCCTTACAAGATGAGGACACTCCTTACCACGAGGATGAATGATACCAGTGATAATAGTAGGCATTCTGATAATGAAGCAGCTGTGGCTACAAGCCTCTCAAACCAACACTCCTTGGTGATTTTATGACATTAATATACTTTCATATGCATGTTAATTTAGGCTGTATTAGAATTACCTTTGGATATGATTTTTGAAAATGGAGTTCCATTTAAAATTTTCATTCCTACCTACATGTTAAAATTTGACTCTATATTGAAGACCAACCTTGAATTCTTTGTGTGAAGCTTCACCTAGCAACTCCTGTGGGCAGTCCTCTATCATACCTCTGTATGCTTTTTCACAATTTTTACTTTGTGTTATGCTTGTTTATGACTGAGTCTTACCTGCTTGATTAGGGGATGGGTCAGCCAATTCACTTTCCATTTTCACCCTTTCTAAAGCAGTGCTGGGTTAGTACTCCTATAGTTGGTATTCCTATAGTACTCCTCCTACAGAGGAGCTATAGTCTATTATGAAATACATAATTCCAAAAATTAACATTTCTCATATTGGAATTTTGCCTATGCTTGTGAGCTTTCTTGATTTGAGGCATTAGACATCTGTGAAAAATGGAGAAATAGTATTATGGCATTTTATAGTATTATTATTTGCCTTACACGTATTCATAGTTTATGAAGTATATACTCCATGATGGGGTGGAATTATTTTGAGGGTTTATGGTTTTATTTTCATGTTCTCCAATCAACTCTTACTGATTGCCATCTTTAACTGGCAAATTAAAATTTGGTCAATTAGCCCCAAGGCCAATAGTGCTCATAGTTAGACTGAAGTTGGGCACTGTGTGATTCCAAGTTTCAAAGGGTCATGAACAGCCTATCAGCAAAGGCCTAATTATTTTTCTATGTGAATGTACTGTAATTAGAACACAGCTGTGTGAGTTGTTAGTTTACAAGTGTCTAATGAGCTATTTCCTTCCCCAATCACATTAGTTGGGGAGTTAATTGGGTCCATCTGTTGTATAATCCACAGTATCTCATAAGCATGTAGCAAACTTAGGCTCTGGGTTCACAAGGAGGGTTTTGGTGCCTGAGTTCAAAGAAGAAATTTAGTGAAGTACAGGAAGGGTGACGCTGAGCTGGGCAGGAGACTGCTTTGTAGGAACTGTGCTGCAGGAAGCATAATCTCAGGGCTTGCAGTGAGGAGCAGAGTGTAAATGGGCAGGATCACTCATCATCTGGGCCAGCATTTGAGATCTGGTTGCTGAGAGTAGTACCCATGCCGGTGGGCTACTGGGCAGTGACCTGCATTAGGTTAGAGGTTTCTCTCCATCTCAACGAAGTAGAGAGGTAGTTACATATACAAAATTCTGGCTTTTCTGGAACATTCTGAAGAATGGCCTGCTAGAGGGTACATGATTGTGGGAAAGGTAATGTGGGTCACACCTGGGGATGTGTGCACCAGAGCTGACAGAAACCACACAATCCTCATATGAGCAGACCCTGCCTGCCCTCCACCATCACATGCTTAAAGAGCCCCAACTTGTCTGTCCATCCTTCAGAGGCTATTCTGGGGCTTGGCCTCCTGCCCCCTGGGAAGGTCCCGGAACACATTTGTTTCTGAGACCACCTTCATCAATTAAGAATAGGATAAGATCCACGTGCAGCCTTCTTCCTAGAGCCAAAAAAACAAATAAAAGGATGGGCAAATGATTTTGCAGATTTTTCAACCACATTTGATGCTTGCCTAGAAAGATTAGCATACTGAAAAGTGATTGTGCTGGCAGACAGGGAGCTAGGATATCTAAGCTGTTCTTCCTTTCCTCTGGTCGGTGCCACCATGGCTTTGTTTGTGAGACCTGCTTGGTCACCTCACATCCCTTCTGAGAAAACCCTGCACAGGACCACAGACCACACACTGTCCTGCCTCAAGTGGTGGGTGCCTCCTGGGGACATTGACCCTTTTGGGAGAGGCCCTGGCTGATTGTGCCACCCCCACGTCAGGTCCTTTCCTCTGTGGGTATGAGCCTGGCAGAGCCCGGGTCACCATGCCATGTGTAGGGCTGCACCTGCACCAGCCTAGGCTCTGCAGGATTGACACCAATGAGGACCTGTCCTGTCTAGATGTAGTGGGATGTGGCAGAGATGGGGCTGGAGATGGGGGTGGAATAGGAGAGGGGTGGAGCTGGATGGGACTAGACAAGGTCAGGATCAGGGCGAGCACCAGTTGCATTCCACCTCCAGCACTGCAGGAGAGAAGCTCTTACTTCCCAAGGGTCTGCTCCTGACCAAGATGTTTATTTACATTGCAGATATCTACAACATATCTGTGTGTTGAGTGTGGATCTTAGTTCTTAGCACATTGCTTTATTTTTCAGCCTCACCCCTTTTTAGCTACTCAGTTTTATGCGAGCTACTTAACCTCTTTGTCCTCTGCTTATCTATGAGATGGGTATAAAATGCCAGCTTATATAAGTTATGACTTCTAAACTAGTTTTTGAAATTGCTTTCCTTGTGGTACAATATATAACATAAAAGTTGACATTTTAACCATCTTAAAGTATACAATTCAGTGGTACTAATTATATTCCTAATATTGTGAAACCATCATCAGTATCTAATTCTAAGACTTTTTTCATCACTCTACACAGGAGCTCTGTATCTGGTAAGGAGTAACTCTCCTTTCCCCCTTCCCAGCCCCCAGTAATTTCTAATCTACCTTCTGTCTCTAACAAATTTACCTAGTCTAGATATTTCATATTAGTGAAATCATGCACTATTTGTCCTTTTGTGTCTGGATTATTTACCCAGAATGTATGTATGTATGTATGCATCTATCTATCTATCTATACACACACATATACATATATATGTGTATATATACACACATACATATGTATATATATACACACATATACATATATACACACACATATATATGTATGCTACATGTATATGCTATATATGCTACATCATATATATATATATGCTGCATATATATATATTCATGTTGTAGCATGTATTAGAATTTCATTCCTTTTTTTTGGTAATTAATATTCCATTGTATGAATATTCTGAATATATGAATTTTGTTTATCCATTCATCTATTGATGGACACTTGGGTTCTTTCTACATTTTGGCTATTGTGAATAATGAACTGCTGCAATGAATGTTGACATACAAGTATCTGCTTACATCCCTGTTTTCAGTTATTTTGGATATCCCACCAGTGGAATTTGCTGGGTTATATGTTAACTCTATGTTTGACTTTTTGAAGACCCACCAAAATACTTTTCACAAATATTCCCACACTTTATAGTACCACTTGCAGTGTATTTGGGCTTCAATTTCTCCATCACCTCCCAGTGTTGGTTATTTTCTGTTCTTTTGATTCTAGCCATCCTAATGGGTGTGAAGTGATATCTCATAGTGGTTTTGATTTGCATTTCTCTAATGATGTTGAGAATCTTTTCCTGTGCTTCTATCTTCTTTGGAGAAATGTCCATTCAAGTCCTTTGCCAATTTAAAAATTGGATTATCTTTTGTTGTTGAATTGTAGGAGTTCTTTATATATTCTGGGTATTAAACCCTTATCAGATATGTATGATTTCTAAACTATCCCATTTAATAGGTTGTCTTCTCACTTTCTTGGACAAAGTGATTTTCATTTTTTAGCTTATTTTTTTAAGGTGTATTGAGATATAGCTGACATAGAATTTAATTTTGATGGTCCAGTTATCTGTGTTTATTTTTTTCTGTTGTTCATGCCTTTGGTGTCATATCTCAGAATCCATTGCCAAATCCGTGGTCATACAGATTTGCTTCGATTTTTTTTTGTAAGAATTTTATGGTTTTATGTTTTAAATAAATGATCAATTTTGAGTTAATTATTTTCTAAGATGTTAAGGATTCAACTTTATTCTTTTGCCAACTAGGGAATCTAGTTGTCCCAGCACCATTTGTTGAAGAGACTGTTCATTCTCTACTCAGTAGTCTTGGCATTGTTGTCAGACGTCAACTGGCAATAAATGTATGGGTTTATTTCTGGACTCTTAATTTTGTCCCACTAGTTTATATGTCTATCCTTATGACAGTGTCACACTGTTCAGATTACTGTACCTTTGTAGCAAGTTTTGAAATCAGGACATGTGAGTGATGAAACCTTGTTCTTTCTCAGGATGTTTTGATTACTTGGGGCCCCTTAAAGTCACATATGAATTTGAGAATTGGCTTTTACAATTTCTGCAAAAATGACCAACAGAATTTTGATAGAGATTGCATTGAATATGTATATTGCTTTAGGTGGCATTGACATCTTAACATTATTAATTATTTCTATCCATGAACGTGGGATATCTTTCCATTTATTTAACTCTTCTTTAATCTCTTTCAGCAATGTTTTCTAGTTTTCAGCATACAGATATTGCAGCTTCTTGGTTAAATTCTGGCTAAATATTTTATTCTTTTGGATGATATTATAAATGGAATCATCTTAATTTGCTTTTCAAACTGTTCATTGCTGGTGTAGAGAAATATAACAGATTTTTATGTTGATATTGTACGTGCAATTTGCTTGATTCATTTTTTTATAGTAGCTTTCTTGAAAAAATTTTTGGATTTTCTATATATAGGATCATGAGATCATGTTTGCAAATGGGGATAGTTGTACTTCCTCCTTTCCAGTTTGGATGCTTTTAATTCTTGCCTAATTGCTCTGGCTAGAACTTCCAGTACAATGTTGAATAACAGTGGTAAAAGCGGACATTCTTTATTTGTTTCTGATATTAGCAGGAAAGCTTTCAGTCTTTCACCATTGAATATGATGTTAGCTGTGTGTTTTCCACAAGTTACCTTTATCATATTGAAGAACTTATCTTCTATACCTAGTTTTCTGAGTGTTTTTCACCCTTCTTCCAGAGAACTTGGGCTTAAGATGAAAGATGACAGGAAGACATAACCACTGGGGGACAGTAGCCTAGATGTATTATTTCCTGCCATCAGCTACAGCTAAAAGGAGATGAAGTTGGAAAGATCCAAGGTTTATGCTGTGAACAGATGCTGATACCAGGCTGGAGAGTCTAAGATTCATTTTCTATGCCAGTGTTTCTCACAGTGTGGTACTATTTAAAAATTCCTTAGGTGTTGTAAACATATAGCTTCCTGAGCCATACACTTCTCTGAATCAGAATCTATAGGATAGGTTCCTGGGAAATTGTCTTGAAGCAGACTCCCAGATGATTTGATTGTATGCTTACATTGGAAACCACTGCTGTAAGCCATGGAAGGAGAAAATGAAATGAGAATGGCAGGAGGAGGATGTTTTGGCAAACTTGGGAGGGGGAATCTAACACCCTTGGAATTGTTCCAGATCTACACACCTGATAATTCCAGGACACCAAAGTTTAAAAAGAGGGTTACAAGAGGGAACTCTTGAGCAGATGGATTTTAGGATAACACGAATTCATTTTTAGGCATGTTGATTTGAAGTGTGAGCAGAGCTGTGCTATAGCTCTCTCTCCTGGGTAGGGACACAGCCATGGCAGAGTCCCATCTATTGTGTCTGATGTATGGGAGATGCTAATACATGCTAGCTTCTCTCACCCCATGGAATTGATGGCTTTCCCTGGCCTTAATCATGTGAACTGTTAGTTAATCTCATCCTTACATCTTAAGCTTGCTATTGCCAGGTGCTGTGCTGGGAGTTGAGCTCATGATATAGTTTAAGGGGTAGATATATAAACAAGTAGCTGCAAAGTATGCAATAAATGACACAACAGAGGTGAGTGCAAGGTACAGCAAGGGCAGAGGGAGGGTGAGCTCCAACTCTCTTGGAGGAAAATGGATCCACCTAAAAGAACGAAGAGTACCAGGAATGCAAATGACCTTAGTCAATATACACATTTCTTCTTATTGTCTTTCAAAGATAATTGATAATTAAAATAAAAATAATAAAAATGTAGTATGGGTTTTATAACATGCAAAATATGACAGTAATAGCACAAATGTTGGGAAGAGAGAAATAGATACACATTATTTTAAGTGTGCCATTGTGCACTATAGATGTATACAGTTACATACATGTATATGTATGTATATATGTATATATTACTATTGTATGTTATACAGGAACAAGTATAATATAATTTTAAGTTAGATTTTAAGCTAAAGATGTATACTGTAAACCCCAAAGCAACAACTAAACTAACAAAGAATTGTAGCTGATAAGCCAGTCACAAAGGGGATAAAATAGAATCATGCAAAATACTCACTCACTGCAAAATAAGGCAGAAAAAGAGGAAAGAGGGAGTAAGGAACAGATAGACAAATAGAAAATAAGTAGCAAGTTGGTAGATGTAAACCTAAATAGATCAATAATCACGTTATATGTGAATGGACTGAATTAATACCTTATGTATAAAGGAATTCACTTTAAGCACAGATAGATGAAAAGTAAAAAGATTGAAAAAGACATACAATGCTAAAATGGACACAGGAAGAGTGGGGTGGATACATTAATATCAGAACAAGTGGATTATAGAGCAAAGAATATTGTTAGGACTAAAATGGCCATGTCATAAAGGGGTCAGTTCATAAACTTAAGAAGATCTGAAAAATACATGAAGCAAAAAGTGATAGTAAAAGAGGAAATTAAAAAGTATATGGAAGCCAATGAAAATGATAACACCACAACCCAAAACCTCTGGGACACAGCAAAGGCGGTCATAAGAGGAAAGTATATAGTAATCCAGGCCTTCCTAAAGAAGGAAGGAAGATATCAGATACACAGTGTAACCTTACGCCTTAAAGAGCTGGAAAAAGAACAGCAAATAAAACACAAAACCAGCAGAAGACAGGAACTAATAAAGATTAGAGCAGAAATTAATGCTATCGAAACAAAACAAACAGTAGAACAGATCAATGAAACCAGAAGCTGGTTCTTTGAAAGAATAACAAAATTGATAAACCACTAGAAAAGAAAAGGAAAGGACCTAAATAAATAAAATCAAGAATGAAAGAGGAGAGATCACAACCAACACAGAAGAAATAAAAACAACAATAAGAGAACATTATAAGCAATTATATGCCAATAAAATGGGCAATCTGGAAAAAAATGGACAAATTCCAGAAACATATACACTACCAAAACTGAAACCAAGGAAGAAATAGAAAATTTGAACAGACCCATAACCAGTAAAGAAATTGAATTAGTAATCAAAAATCTGCCAAAAAACAAGAGTCCAGAGCCAGATGGCTTTCCAGGGGGAATTCTACCAAACATTTAAGGAAGAGTTAACACCTATTCTCGTGAAGCTGTTCCAAAAAGTAGAAATGGAAGGAAAACTTCCAAACTCTTTCTATGAAGCCAGCATTACCCTGATTCTAAAACCAGACAGAGACCCGACTAAATAGGAGAATTATAGACCAATTTCCCCAATGAATATGCATGCAAAAATCCTCTACAACATATTAGCCAACCGGATCCAACAATACCTTAAAAAATTATTCACCACGACCAAGTGGGATTTATACCTGGGATGCAGGGCTGGTTCAATATCCACAAAACAATTAAGGTGATTCATCACATCAATAAAAGAAAGGACAAGAGCCATATGATCCTCTCAATAGATGCAGAAAAAGTATTTGACAAAATACACCATCCTTTCTTGATTAAAAACCCTCAAGACAGTAGGGATAGAAGGATCGTACCTCAAGATCATAAAAGCCACATAAAAACGACCCAACGCTAATATCATCCTCAGTGGGGAAAAACTGAGAGTTTTCCCCCTAAGGTCAGGAACAAGACAGGGATGTCCACTCTCGCCACTGTTATTCAACATAGTACTGGAAGTCTTAGCCTCTGCAATTAGACAACACAAAGAAATAAAAGGCATCCAAATCGGCCAGGAGGAGGTCAAACTTTCACTCTTCGCAGATGACATGATACTCTATATGGAAAACCCAAAAGATTCCACCAAAAAACTGCTAGAACTGATTCATGAATTCATCAAAGTTGCAGGATACAAAATCAATGCACAGAAATCGGTTGCATTCCTATTCACCGACAATGAAACAACAGAAAGAGAAATCAAGGAATCGATGCCATTTACAATTGCACCAAAACCCATAAAATACCTAGGAATAAATATAACCAAAGAGGTGAAAAATCCATACATTGAAAACTATAGAAAGCTTATGAAAGAAATTGAAGAAGATGCAAAAAAAAAAAAATGGAAAAAGATTCTATGCTCCTGGATAGGAAGAACAACTATTGTCAAAATGTCCATACTTCCCAAAGCAATCTACATATTCAATGCAATCTCTATCAATATGACACCAGCATTCTTCACAGATTATTTGTTCTAACAAATAATCCTAAAATTTGTATGGAACCAGAAAAGACCCAGAATAGCCAAAGCAATCTTGAAAAAGAAAACCAAAGCAGGAGGCATCACAATCCCAGACTTCAAGCTATACTACAAAGCTGTAATCATCAAGACAGTATGGCACTGGCACAAGAACAGACACTCAGATCAATGGAACAGAATAGAGAATCCAGAAATGGACCCACAAACGTATGACCAACTAATCTTTGAAAAAGAAGGAAAGAATATCCAATGGAATAAAAACAGTCTCTTCAGCAGGTGGTGCTGGGAAAACTGGACAGCGACATGCAGAAGAATGAACCTGGACCACTTTCTTACACCAGACACAAAAATACACTCAAAATGGATGAAAGACCTCAATGTAAGACAGGAAGCCATCAAAATCCTCGAGAAGAAAGCAGGCAGAAACCTCTTTGATCTTGGCCACAGCAACTTCTTACTCAACACGTCTCTGGAGGCAAGGAAAACAGAAGCAAAAATGAACTACTGGGACCTCATCAAAATAAAGATCTTCTGCACAGCGAAGGAAACAATCAGCAAAACTACAAAGCAACCGACAGAATGGGAGAAGATATTTGCAAACGACATATCAGATAAAGGGTTAGTATCCAAAATCTATAAAGAACCTATCAAACTCAACACCCAAAAACCAGAGAACCCAGTGAAGAATCAGCAAAATACATGAATAGACACTTCTCCAAAGAAGACATCCAGATGGCTAACCGACACATGAAAAGATGCTCTACATCACTCATCATCAGGGAAATACAAATCAAAACCACAATGACATACCGCCTTACACGTGTCAGAACGGCTAACATTAACAACTCAGGCAACAACAGATGTTGGCGAGGATGCGGAGAAGAGGATCTCCTTTGCATTGTTGGTGGGAATGCAACAGTGGTGCAGCCACTCTGGAAAACAGTATGGAGTTTCCTCAAAAAATTAAAAATAGAACTACCCTACGACCCAGCAATTCCACTACTAGGTATTTATCCAAGGGATACAGGTATGCTGTTTTGAAGGGACACACGCACCCCAGTGTTTATAGAAGCACTATCACAATAGCCAAAGTATGGAAAGCGCTCAAATGTCCATCGATGGATGAATGGATAAAGAAGATGTGATACACACACACACACACACACACACACACTGGAATATTACTCGGCAATCAAAAAGAATGAAATCTTACCATTTGCAACTACGTGGATGGAACTGAAGGGTATTATGCTAAACGAAATTAGTCAGAGAAAGACAAAAATCATATGACTTCACTCATGAGGACTTTAAGAGACAAAACAGATGAACATAAGGGAAGGGAAACAAAAATAATATAAAAACAGGGAGGGGGACAAAACATAAGAGACTCTTAAATATGGAGAAAAAACAGGGTTACTGGAGGGGTTGTGGGAGGGGAGATGGGCTAAATGGGTAAGGGGCATTAAGGAATCTACTCCTGAAATCATTGTTCACTATATGCTAACTAATTTGGATGTAAATTAAAAACAATAAAATGAAAAAAAAGTGATAGAACACAAGAAGAAATAGACAAACCCAAAACCGTAGTTGGAGATTTCAGGACCCTTTGTCATTAACTGACAGAACCCTCAAAGCCTGGACTTATTCAAATGCATATCATATACAGGGGAGAGAATTGTGGTTTACAGAGAAATTTCACAACATCCGTCATTTTCTGTGGTGTCTCCAATTCATGTGTCTGCTCCAGACCACCAGGAAAAGTATCTCCTCTATCCAGGCATGTTTCTAAGAAGAGCTTAGATACCCCCAAATGTGTCACCAGCAGGGTCTATCTAGGAACATGAGATAGAGACTGAATCTGCCATCAGCTTCATGTCCACTTGAATATTTTATTTAAAAATAAATATTCTATTTAAAATTAGACTTCCTGTTTCTTAATGGGATATCACTGCTGAGCACGTGGTATATACACACATACACGATATGAAAAATATTAACAAAAAAGTGTAAAATGGTCTTCCAGAGAGCTGTGTACCCCATCAGAATAATAATGATCTTAGGTTTCATACAATAATATATTAAGGCACTTTCAACTCATCTGTATTCCTATTAACAGTGCTGAATGTTTTTCATCCTTGGACTCATGCATTCATTTGTCTGTCTGGGAGAGAATGAGTATAGAAAAATCTAGCTTTTTGCTCAGGGCCCATATATCTTTCATTAATGTGGAAAGTATTCTATCATCTTCCTTGAAAACACATAAGTCTATCTGGTTTGTTTTGGGATGAGTATACTTTTGTGGGATTTTTTTGTGCAATAGAAATGATTTATCTCTTCAATAGCCAGCCCTGTCATAAGCCTATCCAAAGTTAATAATTTTCTGGGTTTTCCAACTAATTGGAGTGAATGTTGGTCTGATTTCCTCCCACAGGTTTTTTTCTGATTGAAAATAATCTTTCCAATACTGATTTTATTGCTTATTTGGTTGAGAGTTTTTAAACTTATTACAGTGCAGTGATTTTTCCATACAGGAGGTCTTCCCATTCTAATCATCTGCTTTAAAAGAAAGGATTGCATCTTTTACATCTGCAGTATTACTTAGCCTAAGGACTGACACTTCTAGCTTACTACCTTTGTGGTAGCCCTGGAAAAAATGGACACCAATCTTTTTTATTGTGATTTTTTTTGGGGACGTATACTGAGCAATCACCAGCTTCTACAGCAAGCTGGCTAAGGACAGGCATGCATATTTGGCCTTATTACTGATATGTCTACTTCATATGCTTCACTGGGCCCAATCACCACCTGACTGCTCTAAGCCCATCTTTTTGAATTATAAACCTGAACTGTAAACTTCAAAAATTACACTACTAGGTCACTAGCTACTTAAACTCTTTTCTTTATGGGAAGTAATTCAAATTGAACCTTAATCAATATGAACCAATCAATATGATTGATTTTATGTTCAAGTAAATCCTAAAGTTGTTCCTATAAATCTAAGTAAAAATTATAGATATATATAGATATATAGATATATGTTTAATTTTTTATTTAAATAATAAAGGGTAGTATTTGTTTGAGGAGTAGATCCCAGTGATTCATCGCTTACATATAATACCAAGTGCTCATCCCAACAAGTGCCCTCCTTAATTCCCATCACTCTTTTAGCCCATCCCCCCACCACCTCCATTCCAACAACCCTCAGTTTGTTCTTTGTATTTGAGAGTTTATTATGGTTTGCCTTCCTCTCTATTTTTATCTCATTTTCCTTCCCTCCCCCTATGTTTTTATCTGTTGTATTTCTTAAATTCCACATATGAGTGAAATCATATGATATTTTCCTTTTCCTGACTCACTTATTTCACTTAGCATAATACACTCTAGTTACATCCATGTTGTTGCAAGTGGCAAGATTTCATTCTTTTTGAACACCAAATAGTATTCCGTTGTATAAATATATACCACCTCTTCTTTATCCATTCATCAGTCGATAGATATTTGGACACTTTCCCTAGTTTGGCTATTGTTGATAGAGCCGCTATAAATATTGGGGTGCATGTGCCCTTTAAAATCAGCATTTTTGTATCCTTTGGATAAATAGCTAGTAGTGCAATGGCTGGGTTGTAGGGTAGTACTATTTTTAATTTTTTGAGGAGCCTCCATACTGTTTTCCAGAATGGCTACATCAGTTTGCATTCCCACCAACAGTGCAAGAGCGTTCCCCTTTCTCTGCATTTCAGCCAACATCTTTTGTTTCCTGAGTTGCTAATTTTAGCCACTCTGACAGGAGTAAGTGGTATCTCATTGTGGTTTTGATTTATGTTTCCCTGATGATGAGTGATGTTGAGCATCTTTTCATGTGTCTGTTGGCCATCTGGATGTCTTCTTTGGAAAAGTGTCTATTCATGTCTTCTGCCACTTCCTCACTGGCTTATTTGTTTTTTGGGTGTTGAGTTTGGTACGTTGTTTATAGATTTTTGACACTAGCCCTTTTTCTGATATGTCAATTGCAAATATCTTATACTATTCTGTCAGTTGCCTTTTAGTTTTGTTGATTGTTTCCTTCACTGTGTAGAAGCTTTTTATCTTGATGAGGTGCCAGTAGTTCACTGTTGCTTTTATTTCCCTTGTCTTCAGAATTGAACTTCAGAAATTGCTGTGGCTGAGGTCAGAGAGGTTTCTGCCTGTTTTCTCCTATAGAATTTTGATGGTTTCCTGTCTCACGTTTAGGTCTTTTATCCATTTTCAATTTATTTTTATTTAAAAAAAATTTTTTTTTAATATTTATTTTTGAGACAGAGAGAGACAGAGTATGAATGGGGGAGGGTCAGAGAGAGAGAGGGAGACACAGAATCTGAAACAGGCTCCAGGCTTTGAGCAGTCAGCACAGAGCCCAACGCGGGGCTCAAACTCATGGACAGTGAGATTGTGACCTGAGCCGAAGTCGGATGCTTAACCAACTGAGCCACCCAGGAGCCCCTCAATTTATTTTTATATATGGTCTAAGAAAGTGATCCAGGTTCATTCTTCTGCATGTTGCTGTCCAGTTTTCCCAGCACTATTTGCTGAAGACACTATCTTTTTTTTCCCATTGGATATGCTTTCCTGCTTTGTCAAATATTAGCTGGCCATACACATGTATGTTCCTTTCTGGGTTCTCTAGTCTATTCCATTGATCTACGTGTCTGTTTTTGTGTGAGTACCATACTGTCTTGATTATTACAGCTATGTAATACAGCTTAAAGTCCAGAATTGTGATGCCTTCAGCTTTGGTTTTCTTTTTCTTTTCTTTTCTTTTTTAATGTTTATGTATTTTTGAGAAAGAGAGAGAGAGAGACAGAGAGAGAGAGACAGAGAGCGAGCGGGGTAGGGGCAGAGAGAGAGGGAGACTTAGAATCCAAAGCAGGCTCCAGGCTCTGAGCTGTCAGCACAGAGCCCGACACAGGGCTCGAACCCACAAACTGTGTGATCATGACCTGAGCTGAAGTTGAACGCTTAACTGACTGAGCCAGCCAGGTGCCCCTTTGATTTTCTGTTTCAGCACTACTTTGGCTATTTGGGGTCTTTTATGGTTTCATACAAATTTTAGGATTTTTTGTTCTAGCTCTGTGAAGTATGCCAGTGTTATTTTGATAGGGATTGCATTGGACATGTAGATTGCTTTGGGTATGATTGACATTTTAACAATATTTGTTCTTTTAATCAGTGAGCCTGGGATGTTTTTATATTTCTTTGTATCTTTTTTCTTTCTGTCATAAGCTTTCTATAGTTTTCAGTGTATAGATATTTCACCTCTTCTGTTAATTTATTCCTGGGTATCTTATGGTGTTTGGTGCAATTATAAATGGGATCAATTCCTTGATATCTCTTTCTGCTGCTCCATTATTGGTGTATAGCAATGCAACTGATTACTGTACATTGATTTTTATATCCTGCAACTTTGCTGAATTTATGTATCAGTTCTAGCAATTTTTTGTTGGACTCTTTCAGGTTTTCCATGTAGACTATCATGTCATCTGCAAAGAGTGAAAACTTGACTTCTTCCTTGTTGATTTAGATGCCTTTTATTTGTTTTTGTTGTCTGATTGCTGAGGCTAGGACTTCTGGTACTATGTTGAACAAAAGTGGTGAGAGTGGACATCCTTGTCATGTTCCTGACTTTAACTGGAAAGCTCTCAGAGTCCCTGGGTGGCTCAGTCAGTTAAGTAACCAGCTCTTGATTTCAGCTGAGGTCATGATGTCACGGTTGGTGAGTTCGAGACCTGTGTTGGGCTCTGTGCTGACAGCGTGGAGCCTGCTTGGGATTCTCTCCCTCTCTCTCTCTACCCCTCTCCCAGTTGTGTTTCTCTCTCTCTTTCTCTCTGAAAAGTAAATAAACATTTTTTAAAAAATGAAACCTCAGCACCTGGCTGGCTCAGTCAGTTGAACATCCAATTTTAGCTCAGGTCATGATCTCACAGTTCATAAGTTTGAGCCCCGCTTTGGGCTTTGTGCTGACAACTCACAGCCTCGAACCTGCTTTGGATTCTGTGCCTCCCTCTATTTCGGCTCCTCCCCTGCTCACACTCTTTCTCTCTCTCAAAATAAGTAAGCATAAACAATTTAAAAAAATAGGGGAAACCTCTCAGTTGTTCCCAATTGAGAATGATATTATCTGTAGGCCTTTCATATATGGCTTTTGTGATGTTAAGGCATGTTTCTTATATCCCTACTTTCTTGAGGGT
This sequence comes from Lynx rufus, assembly GCF_022079265.1. Taxonomy (NCBI): domain Eukaryota; kingdom Metazoa; phylum Chordata; class Mammalia; order Carnivora; family Felidae; genus Lynx; species Lynx rufus. Next base: position 999,751 of record NW_025814836.1, read on the forward strand.
TTTTATCAAGAAAGGATGCTGTATTTTATCAAATGCTTTTTCTGCATATATTGATAGGATCGTGTAGTTCTTATTCTTTCTTCTACTAATGTGGTGTATTACATTGATTGATTTGTGAATATTAAGCTACTCCTAAACCAAGGTGTGAATCCCACTTGGTCATGGTGAATAATTCTTTTAATATACTGTTGAATTTGGTTTTCTAGTATCTTGTTGAGAATTTTTGCATCCATGTTCATCAAGCATATTGACCTATAATCTTCCTTTCAGTGGGGTCTTTTTCTGGTTTTTGAATCAAGGTAATGCTGGCTTCATATAATGAGTTTGGAAACTTTCCTTCCATTTCTATTTTTTGGAACAGTTTGAGAAGAATAGACATTAACTTTTCTCTAAATGTTTGGTAGAATTCCCCTGGGAAGCCATCTGCCCAGGACTCTTATTTGTTGGGAGATTTTTGATAACTGATTCAATTTCTTTGCTATGGTTATGGACCTGTTCAATTCTTTTATTTTTTCCTGTTTGAGTTTTGGTAGTGTGTTTCTAGGAATTTGTCAATTTCTTCCAGATTGCCCAGTTTGTTGGCATATAATTTTTCACAGTATCCTCTTTCATTGTTTGTATTTTGGTGGTGTTTGTTGTGATCTCTTTCATTTGTTTTGGTCTCTTTGTGTCCTCTCTCTTTTTGAGAAATCTAGGTAGTGGCTTATCAATTTTGTTTATTCTTTCAAAAAGCCAACTTTTAGTTTTATTGATCTGTTCTGCTGGGTTTTTTTGGTTTGTTTCTATATGCTTATTTCTGCTTGAATCCTTATTATTTCCCTGTGTATTCTGGCTCTGGGCTTTATTTGCTGCTACTTTTCTAGCTCCTTTAGGTGTAAGGTTAGGTTGTGTATTTGGGACCTGTCTTGCTTCTTTATATAGGCCTAAATTGCAAATGTGCTTTCCTTTTAGGGCTGCCTTTGCTGCATCCCAAAGTGTTTGGACTGTTCTGTTTTCATTTTCATTTGCTTCCATGTATTTTTAAATTTCTTCTTTAATTTCCTGGCTAACCCATTCATTTCTTAGTAGGGTGTTCTTTAATCTCCATGTATTTGAGGACTTTAATTTGTCTTGTGGTTGATTTTGTTTCATAGTGTTGTGTTATGAACATATGCATGGTATGATATCAATATGTTTGTACCTGTTGAGTGTTGATTTGTAACCCAGTATGTTATCTATTCTGGAGAATGTTCCATGTGCACTTGAGAAGAATGTGTATTCTGCTTTAGGATGAAGTGTTTTGAATGTATCTGTTAAATCCATCCAGCCCAGTGTGTCATTCAAAGCCATTGTTTCCTTACTGATTTTAAAGTCTCTTAGTATTATGGTATTATTATTGATGAGTTTGTGTTTGTGATGAATTGGTTTATATATTTAGGTTCTTCAAGTTGGGGGCATAATATTTACAATTGTTAGCTTTTGTTGATGATATACCCCTTAATTATGACATAATGCCCTTCTTCATCTCTTGCTACAGTCTTTATTTTAAAATCTAGCTTGTCTGGCATAAGTATGGCTATTCCGGCTTTCTTTTGATATCCATTAGCATGATAAGATGGTTCTCAATGTGCAGGTGTCCTTAAGTCTCAAATGAGTCTCTTGTGGGCAGAATATAGATGGGTCTTGGTTTTTTACCCATTCTGATACCCTGTGTCTTTTGATTGAAGCATTTAGTCCACTTACATTTAGTGGACTGTGTTACATGTACAGTAAGTGTTTCTGGTGATGTTCTCTGGTCTTTTGTAGTCTTTGCTGCTTTGTCCCTCTTTTTCCTCCACTCAGAGATTCCCCCTTAATATTTCTTGCAGGGCTCATTTAGTGGTCATGAAGTCCTTTAGTTTTTGTTTGGCTTGAAAAGTCTCTCTCCTTCTCTTCTGAATTACATCCTTGCTAAATAAAGAATTCCTGGCTGCATATTTTTCCTGTTCAGCATATTGAATATTTTCTGTCACTCTCTTCTGTCCTGCCAATTTTAAGTGGACAGGTCTCCTACTACCCTTATGTGTTTACTCTTGTAGATTAAGGGCCTTGTGTCCCTACCTGCTTTCATAATTCTCGTTTAATCTTTGTATTTTGCAAGGTTCACTATGATATGTCATGGTGTTACCTGTTTCTGTTGATTTTGAAGGGAGTTCTCTGTGCCTCTTGGACTTGGATGCTTGTTTCCTTCCCAAAATTAGGGATGTTCTCAGCTATACTTTGTTCAAATAAACCTTTTGGCCCTTTTTCTCACTCTTCTTCTTCTGGGACTCCTATGATACGGATATTGTTTTGTTTCATGGAATAACTTAGTCCTCCAAGTCTTCTCTTGTGCTCTAGTAATTTCTTTTCCCTCTTTTTTCAACTTCATTATTTTCCATAATTTTATCTTATATTTCACCTGTTCTCTCCTTGGCTTCTTTTTCTTTTTAAAAAAACTTAAAATGGTTTTATCTACTTTTGAGAGAGAGTGAGAGCATTAGCAGGGGAGGGACAAAGAAAGCAGAGACACAGAATCTGAAGCAGCCTCTAGGCTCTGACCTGTCAGCACAGAGCCCCATGTGGAGCTTGAACTCATGAGCTGTGAGATCATGACTTGAGCCTAAGTGAGATGCTTAATCGCCTGCGCCTCCTGGGTGCCCCTTTCTATGCTTCTTCAGTCCTTTCTGTCACTGTATACAGTTTATTTTGCATCTCAGTTATAGCATTTTTAATTTTTTAATTCATCCTGACTAGTTCGTAGGTCTTTGATCTCAGCAGCAAGGGTTTCTCTGATGTCCTCTGCTTTTTCAAGCCCAACTAGTAGACTTATGACTATTGTTCTAAATTCTTGTTCAGATTTGTTTATATCTATTTTGGGCAAGTTCCTGGCTATGATTTCTTCTTGATCTTTCTTTTGGGGAGAATTTGTATGTCTTGTCATTTGGGCTAAGTTTCTGTTTTTTTGTGTGTGTTTTAAAAGCTTGTTATGTTTCATGCACCTGAGAGTACTTCTATATTAAAAAGGGGTCATACACTGTCCACAGCCTGGCACTTTAGAAAGTGTTTCTGATGTATGCTGTGTATACTCTGTTGTTACATTTTGGCTGCTATTTCTCACTGGTGAATCCTCTGCAGAGCTTTTCCTTCCTTGCAGTGGTGGAGTGTTTGGACCTTTAACCAGTGTGTTTACACTTGTTTATTGAAGTAACCCTAGAAAAAAGTGGTGGGGGGAAGCCTGATTACATAAAAAGGGAATAGGAAAGGGAACAGAAAAACAGAGAATCAAAAAACTATAAGGCTGATTCCAAAAAAAAAAAAATATAAAGGAAAAAAAGGAAAAAAAAGCAGAAGAAGGAAAATGAAAGGAATAAAAAAGCCTGATCTAAAAAAAAAAAGAGAAAAGGAAGCGATAAAAAACAAATAAGAAACTATGAGCCTGATTACAAAAGAAAAAAAGAAGAAGGAGGCAAAAGGGAAAAAAAGAATTGTCTGTTCGTGTCTGGGGGTTGCTGACTGTGCTCGTCCTCTGGAGGAGAGACTGGCTGCTTTGGCTCAGAGTCAATCTTGCCCCAGTAAATAAGCAGTTACCAGGCACAGAGGGGCAGGGCTTGTTGTAAGTGGGTCCTGCCTCCACTGGGGGCCACTGTGTTGTTCTCTGAAGTCCCAATGTGTTGGTGTTGGGGGGGGGGGAAATGGCACCACCTCAGTCTCTCATTCCCAGTTGGTGATCTCAACTCCTGCTGTTCAGGAAGCCCTCACAGAATAGGGAGGGAAGTCAACTTGCCCTGCTCCATACTTCTCCTGTGTTTTTTCTTTAGTGCACATATGGGATTCAAAACCCAGAGTCTTAAAGTACTCAGCACCACATGTATCCATTCCCCTTCTCCAACATAGAGCCACTCCACCATGCTGATGAAAGGTCTTTGACTAGAACCTACAGGGTCTTTTGACCTTGGGGAGGCAATAAACCCTTTTCCAAAAGTACTCCAGGAAGGGGACTATTCTCTCCCAGTATACTCCGGAGATCTCTACACCACCCTATGCACTCTGAGGCCAGCTCTGTCCTCCCTAGGAGCACATGCCACAGCTCCACTCTGGAGAAAGTTGTGCACTTCCAAAACCTCAGTATTTGAGCTCCAAAAGATGTTTGCAAAAAAAAAAAAAAAAAAAAAAGAATGGGAATATTTAGTACTTCTCACTCCCAGAGAGGTTTTCCTCTTGTGCTAACTCAATGCTGCACTATCTCAACCCCTCTCTCTTTCTCTCCCTTTTGTCTCTCCACAGAAAGGGTTTCCTCCTCTCCATGGTACTGCCATTTTTCTCTCCCTAATTCACATCCATGCACCTCTCACTTGCTAAGGTCTCTCCCTCCAACTGTGGAGATCCTTCTGCCATCCTGCAGATGGATTTCCTGGGTGTTCCAAGTAATCTGATCTTAATACAGCTGTGTTTGAGGGATGAGGGAAGCCCAGAGTTCCTCTACTTCTCCTCCATCTTAACTCCTCCCATCTCCAATACTATATTGATTAGAAGTAGCAAAACAGATATCCTCAAATTGTTCTTCATCTTAAAGGAAAAGCCTTCAGTCTTTCACTATTGATTATGATGTTAGCTGTGAGTTTTTCATATGGCCTTTATTATGTTGCAGTTTCCTTTTATTCTTAATTGCTGAATATTTTTATCATGAAAGTGTGTTGAACTTTTTCATATACCTTTCTGCATCAATAGATGATTGTGTGTTTTTTTCCTTCAGTGTTAATGTGGTGTGTTTCATTGATTTCCATGTTTTGAACCATCTTTGAATTCCAGGGATAAATTCCACTTGATCATAGTGTAAAACTTCTTAATATGCTGCTGAGCTGGGGCACCTGGGTGGCTCAGTCAGTTAAGTGTTTTGGCTCAGGTTTTGGCTCAGGTCATGATCTCGCGTTTCGTGAGATTGAGCCCTATATTCGGCTCTGCACTGTCAGTGCAGAATCTCTCTCTGCCCCTCCCCTGCATGCACATGCTCTTTGTCTCTCAAAATAAATAAATAAACAAAAAGTCTCTAAAACATAAGCTGATGAACTGACTTGCTAGTGTTTTGTTGAAGATTTTTTTTGCATCAGTACTTGTCAGGGATATTGGTCTATAGTTTTCTGCTCTTGTAGTATCTTTAGTGTTAAGGTAATACTGACCTCATTGAATGAGCATTCCCTCCTCTTCAGTTTTCTTAAAGAGTTTGAGAAGGATTAGTGTTAATTCTTCTTTAAACATATGGTAGAGTGCATCAGCAAAGCAATCTGGTTCAGGCCTTTTTTTGTTGTGAGGTTTTTGATTACTGATTCAATTTCTTTAATAGTTGTGGTCTATTCAGATTTTATTTTTCTTCATTTCTAGTGTTAGTAGGTTGTGTATAGCTAGGAATTTGCCCATTTTATCTGCATAATCCAATTTGTTAGCACACAGTCATTCATGGTATACTCTTGTGATCCTTTTTATTTCTGTAAAATTGGTAGTAATGTTCCTGCTTTCAATTCTTATTTTAGTAATTTGAGTTTCTCTCCTTTTTCTTAGTCAATCTAGCTAAAGATGTGTAAACTTTATTGATCTTTGTAAAAAAACAACTTTTGGTTAATTGCTTTTCTCTATTGTGTTTCTCATCTCTATTTTATTAGTCACCTCTCGAATCTTTGTTTTCTTACTTCTGTTAGCTTTTGGGTTTAGTTTTTCTTCTTTTCCTAGTTTGTTAAGGTGTAAAGTTAGGTTGTTGATTTGAGGTCTTTCTTTTGTTTAAATATAAACATTTACAGCTATAAATTTCCCTTTTAGTGCTGCTTTTGGTTCATCCCATAAATTTCATATATTGTGTTTTCATTGTCATTTGTCTCAGGGCATTTGTCTCCAATTATATTAGTTTGCTAGGGCTACCATAACAAAATAGCACACATGGGATGCTTTAAACAACAGAAATTTATTTTCTCATAGTTCTGGAGGCTGTAAGTCCAAGATCAAGGTGCTGGCAGGGTTAGTTATCTCTGATGCCTTTCTCCTTGGCTTGCAGATGGCTGCCTTCCTACTACCTCTTCACACTGTTGTCCTTTAGTGCACATGCACCTTTGGTGTCTCTCTGTGTGTCAAATGTCCTCTTCTTATAAGGACACCAGTCAAACTGGATTAGGATCCACCCAAATGGCCTCATTTAACTAAATTGCCTACTAAAGATATCTCCAAAAATAATCATATTTTAAGGTATTGGGGGTTAGGGCTTCAACATATGAGTTTTTTTTTTTTATTGTGAAGGGGAGACACAATTCATCTCACAGCAGAGATTTTCTAATTTATCTTCTGAATTCTTTGAGCCATTGGTTGGTTGTTTTGTTTAATTTCCACATATTTGTGCATTTTTATTTTTCCTTTTTGTTATTAGTGTCTAGTGAATTCCATTGTGATTGGAAAAGATACTTTGTATGATCTCAATGTTTTAAAATTTATTAAAACTTATTTTATGGCATAACATATCGTCTATCTCAGAGAATGTTCCACGTGCACTTGAGAAAAATGTGTAATTCTTCTGTTTTGGGTAGAGTGTTCTGTGTATGTATTTTAGGTTCAATTTGTTTATAGTGTTGTATAAGGCCTCCAGTACTATATGTATCTTTTATTTGATTTCTAACCATCATTAAGGATGGGACATTGAAGTCTCTAACCATTATTGTAGAGATATCTATCCCTTCAATTATGTCAATGTTTTCCTCATATCTTTTGGAGCTTGATGTTTGGTGCATATTATTTGTAATTGTTATTGACAGCATATAGTTGAATCATGTTTTTTGTTTTGTTTTTATCCCTCTGCCAGCCTATGCCTTTTGATTAATGAGTTTAATATGTTGATATTTAAGGATCACTCATATGAGAAGAATTACTTTTGGCCTTTTGTTTTATGTTTTCTGTATGCATTATAGCTTTTTATGTCTTATTTCCCTCATTACTGCCTTCCTCTATTACTGCCTTACTTTGTGTTTCGTTGTTTTTTTATAGTGACATGTTTTGATTCCATTCTCATGTTTTGGGTGTATATTTTAATAATATTTTCTTTCTGCTTACCATGACAACTAGATATGATGTTCTAAAATTGTAACAACCTAATTTTAATTGATACCAACTTAACTACATACAAAAACTCTACTTCTATATAGTTATGCCCCTGTTTGTTATTGATATCACAAATTACATTTTTATACATCGTGTACCTAGTAACATAGATTTATAATTATTTTTATGAATTTATTTTTTAAATCCTGCAGAAAATAACTAGTGGAGTTTTAGGCTGAAGAAGTGGGAAACTGCTCTCATGTTTCCTGCTTCTTCATTCACAGCTGATTACAAACATTGCTTTTGAGCAGCCTGGGCTATAGGCTCTCCTTTCTGCCGTTAATTAAACTTAGCAGCCTGGCCCTGTTTGGGCAGAACAATGATAGACTCTCTGAAGCTCTGACTATATTTAGGTGAGGAATTATTGAATCCTCCCAACCCTTCTGAAAAATGGCACAAGAGTAGGTGGCAGCTTCCCTGCTCACTTTCCTTCCTCAGGTCTGCTTTTTGTCAATGAACACACTTGTCTGTTTTCTGTGTGATCACTTTCGTGGCAAACCCAGCTTTTCCCAGCCTGCTCATTTGCTTTTTCCCTTCTGGAAATGTAGTTTGGACCAGTGAATCCAGGATGAAAACAGGACAGAAACAAGAGTCAGAAAGAGAGGGAGAGATAGGGGTGCCTGGGTGGCGCAGTCGGTTAAGCGTCGGACTTCAGCCAGGTCACGATCTCGCGGTCCGTGAGTTCGAGACCCGCGTCGGGCTCTGGGCTGATGGCTCAGAGCCTGGAGCCTGTTTCCGATTCTGTGTCTCCCTCTCTCTCTGCCCCTCCCCCGTTCATGCTCTGTCTCTCTCTGTCCCAAAAATAAATAAACGTTGAAGAGAGGGAGAGATAAATGAAGGCAGTAGCAGAATTTTGTATTCCTTGTTACTGGCTCTGGGTTCCCTGTCAGGTAGAGCTAGCTTCTGTGCCTGCACTGATGATGTCTACATGATATAGGGCTTGTGAAAGACTGAGAGAAAACCTCTTCCTCTACCACTGATAACCAAACCATTACCTCTCCAGTGTGTCCTTTGTACTAATCATTGTCTCTTGTCTGGCCTTTAGAAGTGTGACTCTTCTCAGAAGTGTTAATATATCAGGCCTTCAATATTTTTAACATTCTTCAATACTTTTTTCTCAATAAAATGACATAAGCACTGTAGGAATGCCAAATGTTTGGATCTATAAAGAACTAGGGTGTCTGGGCCTATGGAAACTATTATAGATGGGGGAGGGCTAGAACGTATTACCAACACTGTCCATCTTGTAGGTTGGCACAAATAGATCTTAACAATAATGCAGCAAGGTTTCTTGACAATGGTGGACCTGAATTCATTCTGGCTGTTTAAAATTTACTGCTTAAGGATCTAAAATGTGGCTAATACCCAGGGCTTTGGGGACAGGGATTTGTTCCCTTCTATAAATGGAAGGCATAGTAAAGGGGGCAGGCTCTCTATGGACCATAGGCACTGAGACTCTTCTTGACCCAGTGACTCCACTTCTAGGAACTTTTGGAGGCACACACTAAAACATCTACTAGGACTCTCATAATGTTTGTTACTTATATTAGTAAAAAGTAGAAATTCCCTAAATTTCCAACATTTCCATCACGTTAAGCCTTATGTGGTGATCCATGTAATAGAATATGATGCCAACATTTAAATCACATTACAGAAGAATATTTAATAACAGAAATGCTAGTGACATAGCTAAGTTAAACAATTAGAAGAGAGGACAAAGCAATTTATATATTTGAATATATGTCTGAACACATGCATATTTGAAGCTGACTTTAAAAATATTCATGTATATGTAGAAAAAAACTGAAAAGAAGTTTTTTATTTTTAATTTTTTAAAAGTTTTTATTTAAATTCCAGTATTGTTGGGGCGCCTGGGTAGCTCAAGTGTCTGACTCTTAATTTTGGCTCAGGTCATGATCTCATGGTTTGTGAGTTTGAGCCCCACATCAGGCTCTGCGCTGATGGTGTGGAGCCTGCTTGGGATTCTGTCTCCCTCTCTCTCTGTTCCTCCCCTGCTTGCTCTCGATCTCTCTCAAAATAAATAAAAACAAACTTAAAAAAAATAAATTCCAGTATAGTTAACATACAGTGTAATATTAGTTTCAGGTATATGATAGTGATTCAACACTTCCACACATCATCTGGTACTCCTTACAAAAGGTGCACTCCTTAATCCCCATAACCTAGTTCACCCACCCCCTCCCCCACCTCTTGTAACCATCAGTTTGTTCTCTATAGTTAAGAGTCTTTAAATGTTCACAACTGGCATCTCTGAATTACAGAACTGTATACACTCATTTTATCTGTTATCCTCTTCTTTAGTTTCTAAGTTACTCAAATAAGTATTGGCCACTTAAATTTACAAGCATATATGAATTTTGCAAATTTATATCCACAGTTGTTGAGTCACTAGGGAAAATGGATACTGTTGAATTTTGTGAATTTTTTTTTAATTTTTTTTTCAACGTTTATTTATTTTTGGGACAGAGAGAGACAGAGCATGAACGGGGGAGGGGCAGAGAGAGAGGGAGACACAGAATCGGAAACAGGCTCCAGGCTCTGAGCCATCAGCCCAGAGCCCGACGCGGGGCTCGAACTCACGGACCGCGAGATCGTGACCTGGCTGAAGTCGGACGTTTAACCGACTGCGCCACCCAGGCGCCCCTGAATTTTGTGAATTTTAAAAGCACCCTGGTTTATATGTGAAGTCATAAAAATGTCAGTGAGATTTCTTTTATCAGAAGGAGAAAAGGTCAGGAATATTTCATCAATATTTCATCAATATTTTCTACCTTAATTAAGCCAAAATGACCCTGGAATTTGTGTTTCTTGGGAAATCCTGAATCTTTTTTATGTGCAGTTTGTGAGTTTTCTATCCTCCAGGACAGCAGGTCAGCGGTCCTTTGCAATAACAGGGTCTGAAGGCCTCTCTGTGCTTCCCCTCTTTGCAAAAAGAAATTTACTTGGAACAATGGAAAATAATGTGTCGACAGTGTGAAATTAAGTTTTAAATTTCTGAAATATACTGAAATATTTATGGGAAATTTACTAGTGAAACATTTTATTTTTGGCTCTTTAGAATCGTAACTCAATAATCAAAAGCCTAGAAACTACTCTCTGTATGTTTAACTACAATTATAAGATACTATGTGTACACAAAGTGCACTAGAAATGTTAAATAATGAAATCAGCCAGATGTGCCAACCAGAGAAAATACAAATATATTTCTGACTTTTCCCTACTTTGATTTTCTTCCTTCATGGCCACAAGGTGAATTCTCAGCATTGCACACTGTGGTTCTGCTGTGAGCTGTGCTGAGAACCTGTGGGTAGTACTTTCCAAGGAGCAATAGCACATCACCCTTTTGAGCATTCTCTGCTCTTCAGAGGGTCAGTGGTGATTCTGAGCTCATTACTGATTTAATGCTTTAGAAAACTGTTTCATGGAGTCAAAAAGCCATCTCATGCAAATAAGCCACAACTAATGGGATTTAAGTAATTCATTATTAAGTATTTAAGCACTTCCATTGAACTGGGTGCCACTTAAGGTACCAGATAAAACAAGATGGAAATGACATGGCAGCCATTCATAAGAGGCTAAGTGTAATAGAAATCATTGAATCAATAGCTAAGCCCCATGCTTTCCATTTATATGTCCTAATTTAGTGTGACTTATTTAGTGAGTTTTTTTTTCTTTTATCCGCATTATACATCTGAGAAAATGGAAGCTCAGAGTGGTTAAATAGTGTGAGTGAGGTCATTGTAATGGTCACCTCTCCCAGAAGTGCTATGTAACAAACCACCCCAGGGAGTAACAGAAAACACTGGATATTAGTTGACTCATTGAAGCATTTCTGTAAATGTACCTGAGGCCCTATTCTTTTACAGTTATGAGACATGAAAATTTTAAAAGCCCAACTAATAGTGTAACCCAGTTTGAATAGCTAAAGGGCACTAATTAAATCCCTCAAATGGAATTAATCTTTTATCTTGTTTATTTCCTCTGCTAGTTGGGGCATCTTATACCTTGTTCTCTGCCATGCTCTTCTCCCTGGCTGTTAAAGCCCCTGCAGACAGAATCCTCAGTCATCCGTGTTTCCCATTAAAAGTGCTCAGGGCTGCCCAGAGGTGCCATTCAGACAACACTTGGTGGCCCAAGACAGACTCCTTTCCTGACTTTGGCATGGAGTGGTGGGTATTGTTAGACACAGCTTGGGGCCTTGGTCTTATTTATCCAAGAGACTGAGTCTTATTGTCTGTATCACAAGTGCATGCTTGAATGAGAGGGAGAAAGGGGGTGGAAATATTTTTCTTGGTTTTGTTTTGCATTTATGATCTGAAGTACCATTATTTCCCTGGGTGAGTGTTTCATGGCATCCACAGCAGCTCTGTGTTTCCTTTAGGAAAGAAAATGCACTAGTGTGTAAAATGACATATTACCAACAGTTAGGAATGAAAATTATTTCTGCAGCTTGTGGGCTCTGTTGTGCCTGTGCAATTATTTCCATATCAAAAGCTCCTATTTGGATAAGTTTATGGTGGCTTTTCCTCTAGTATAGGCCAGAACAGTGGAAGGGGGTCTCACACAGTGTGAACCTTTGCTTTGCTTCATTTGTGGCTTGCGTAACCCTGAGAGACCCCTCCCTGCCATTTTATCATTTCATTTTGACCCCATGGGCCCTGACTTCTGCTTCTTGGAATTTTATGGGAAGCCATTAAGATATTTAAAGTGTGTGATCTTAGGAAGTAGAATTTTCTAAGTATAGAAAGGCCCATCAGACTCTGAATGGTTTTCTCCATGAAAAGCTCTGTATGGGATGGCAAAGGTGGCTGGAATCTACTGTTAATGCTAAAGTACGCCTAAAAGTATCAATCCCACAGCATCTGGTTTTCTATGTGAGTTTCTGCTTTGCATTTCCAACCTGGTTTATGCTGGGGAGAAGAGTTGTTTCTAATTGTGTCTCCTAAAACTCCTGCTTTTTACAATTCAGGTATAACTTCTGTATGATTACTGAATCACAGGCATCTTCTTGGAGGTAGCCCCCAATTACCATTGTCTTTGTGTTGGTGATGCCTTTTCCTTCACTATGTCTTTCAGGTCTCACTCTTCTTTACCTCAGTTCTCCAACTCCAGGTCAAAAGACCCCTGCTTTACAGAAAATACCCCTTTGCTGGGAAATTCCTCACAAGAGAAAGGGTGAGTTTCCCCCCACTCTCTTCTTCTAAAATCTCTGAGCATTTCCCTTGTCACTTATGCTAGAAAATTTCTTCCTAAGGTATGAATTTTTGTCTGACATGTTGTTTGGTCTCTGCCAGGTCTTTGTCAATTCAATGTAGTAAATATTCATGATTCTAGTAGTTGTATTGTGTGGCTTATGAATTTCCAAATAACCATGAGCATAACCCTGTAATGATTAAATAATACATGTGCACATTCATGATGTACACAGCTCTCATGGGCCATCTTACCAGGCCAGGGCTGTCAACTGGGGGTGAAGAAGATACTGTCCAGAGATATGTCTTTTGTTGTCACAGCTGGGGAAGGGGTACTATTGACATTTAAGGGTAAAGGCCAGGGATGCTGCTAAACATCCTACAATACACAGAACACTTCCCCACAACAAGAATTACCTGGCTCAAATGACAATAGCAATGAGGTTAAAAATGTATGATGTAAGAGAAAACTCTACTTCCTTCAAGTTTGAAGGTCCTACTTGGGACAAACCATGATGGTTCTGAAATTTCTGAGCAGAGCTGATCTGGAGGATAACTTACTCTGTCCCCTAGAATGAAGGGCCCTGGCCTAGGTATCCAAGCTCATCTCTTCTTCCTTTTGTGGACAACTTTTGGAAGCCCAAACCACCTGCTCAGTATCCCATGATTCCCTATACATTACAAACTTAGTGGCATTGTCATGGGCCCTTCCTTTCCTGCCCTCTGACCCCATGAATTTGCATCAGCAGGCAGGCTGCTGTGTTACTTGCACTCATCTCCCTCCCAGACTCTGAGGAGCTGCCCACCCTCTCTCCAGCCTTATCTGCAGCCTGTCTGCATGGGGGTGGGGCTTCATATTTTACAGAGTAAATAAAAATTCTTTTGGGTACTTGTATACCATGTGGATTCCTGGTCTCACTTGCCAAAGACCTCACCCCATTTAGATAGGGTGTAGGAATGTAGATTTATCACCTCCAAGTTCAGAGACAATCTGGCTTCCTCCAGAAGATTCCTGATGACAAGCTGTGTCTCTCTAAAAGGTTCCCACTGAGTCCTTTGACTAGAGGATCCTCCTCCCCTTCTGGCTCTCCAGGGCAGTCTCATTCAACTTCAAAGGGGCTCAAATGTCACCTCTTTTATGAAACATTGGTCTCCCCCATCTCCCCACCAACTCCCTCAAGGGTTAATGCCTGTTCTGAGCTCTCAATACCACATTTATGCCTATACTTCAGAATATGCCCATATGTTCCATGGTTATGCCTACCAGCCTGTGTCTTCATCTTACATCCCAGTGTCCAGCACAGTCCCTGAAACCAGGAAGATAATTTATTTTTTCTCCATTTCTCCTAATAAATAACTTTGAAAACAAACACTTCATACATTGATTCCCTTAATGTTTTCCTTTGAATTACTTGGTAAACCATTAACATTATTTTATAACCCATGTTTCATTGGAAAAGCATAATGTGCAGCATTTGTACTGGGCGTATGGAGTGCAGAAACATGCTCTGGGATGCCAAGCTGTGCCTCATGTCACAAAACCACTTCAGAGGAGCAGAACATGAGTCAGGTTTTGTTTCCCTTTTTTTCAGGGGTTTGAAGGCAGGTATGTGCAGCTGATGGTACAAGGGTCAGAGCATGCTCTGCATCTGCACTGACCAGCATAGTTACCACGCATCAAGGTGTTATTCAAAGTCAAATTAATTAAAATTAAATAAAATAAAAAATTCAGTTCTTCAGTTACATACTTTCAGTGACCAATGAACATGTGTGACTACCATACTGGATAGGGCAGAGAACACTCCTATCCACCATAGAAAGTTCTATTGCACAGCATTGTTCTAGAAATACTGACGTTAGCTGCCCTGTTGCTGCTTCTAAAAGAAGTTTCCTTAGTTCCAATTTTGGTTACAGTTGTATTTGTTCACCAGCTGGGGGTGGGGGGGGGTTGTGATATTATTCCTTACACATGAGTATTTCCTGGTCACAAACTGTATATTTTCAGTATTGATTAGTTTGTAGCACTGTCAGCATCATTTATTATTGTTACATATTGGTTTCACACAGCCTAATTTGCATCTTTGGGCTTCTCAGTATGAATAAGACTACTTTTTTTCTTGTTGTGAACCAGTTTGAAGGCAATTATGGGTATTCAGGAGAATCACAATGTCTAGAGCTAGCTGGGCTTGAGAGCCATCATTTGTTTGTAAGTTCATGGCCTTTTATGGCAATATTGTGATCCAATGAGTATTCCAAGCAATACATGAAAACACCGGGCTTTGATGCAACCTCATTAGACTCAAGTACATCTGTCCTGAGCAGGTTGTTCAGAAGCCCAAAGATTCAACTAAAAGTCAATGGATATGTCTACATGTAATTTTGAGAAAAGTTTGTGATTCCTCTTGAATCATCCTTCTAGATATAGGTTCCATCCTTGGGATCATCTAGTCCAACACTAATGTTCTCCACTCCTGCTCATGCTCATGTACAGGCTGGGTGGAAAAGCCAGGTAGATCATCTTCCCTATAGCTCTATTATAGAAAGATAACTATACAGAAGAGGAAAGGTTTACACCACTCACTCTGCAATAGGACAAGTATAACAACTAGGTATTGAGAATTGCAACATAATCAAAGAGAAAGCAATTACCAAAATGAGCTGGAGCTGGTCTGAGACAGAAATAGCTTTATTGTAAAGTTCCAAATTCAGAACAAACTGATGTTTCTTGAAAGTCCACAATTCATTTTGAAGACTTGAGTTACCCCAAATGATTTTCCTTAAGATAAGTGTCCTATGATGTCAAGTAAGACATATTTCTACTAGTTGGACAGCACTAAAATGTCTGTGGTCCTTTTAAAAACTAGAGTTGATTCCACATTTCACACTCACCACTGAAATGAAATCTTGTTTTGGAGATGCTACTATTTCTGTGAAAATAACTACAAAGTCTTGCTTTCCAGGTCATGGGGCATGCCTATTTGCCATCCAGAGTTTATCACTGCTGAAGAATCTTGGGGGAACAGCTCAGATGAGTGGGATGGAGGATCTCTGCTGAGCAAAGACTTGGCTGGTTCCTCTGGATCTGCCTCCCAAGAGAAAGGGGAGCTTCTGGACAGTGCTCACATCAGGTCCCGTCTTTTGAAACTGAGGTAGGGAGACTTTAAGTGCTAGCACTGGAACAGGGTGATGGTTGTACAGAGCATCCCATTTGTCTGGGACTGAACTGTGGTGGGGGGGTGTCTCACCCTCACTACATCCTTCCCAAGTGACAGAGTGAAGATGAGGAGGAAGGGTTTTCATATTTGGCCAGGCTGCACTTTTCCTGGAAGATTTTTAACCTTTTCTCCAGTTCCCGGAAGATATATAAGGTGACACTGCTAATTGGCATGGATCTGTGAGGCTATAAGACGGCCCAATTACAAACCTAAATGACTAACATCCTACACTCCTTCCTGTTTGTGATTCAGGGGTCTTCATGACCTTGAGGTTTGCAGATGGAATCAGTTCACTTCAGCAGTCCTCATGGTGTTTTAGAAGCTGATATGATCCCTTGAAGTTAGTGATAAAACATGTTATTAAAAAGGTTGGGTGCATCTTTCAGGAAACTGTGTTGTTGGGCTGGGTGTGAGTTGGGAGCCTGAGACTGCCCACATGTGAGGAAAGGGGTTGGTGGTAGTAGTGGTGGAAAGGCTGTGCTCATGCATGTGTAGGAGGTCTTAGGCATGCATATGTGTGGGAGGGCTGAGAGCATTGTAGAGGACTATGCAAGCTGGCCAACTATTGCTGGAGTACCTTTACTCTCCCTGCTTTGTTTTCTGGGCTTCCATAGGTACATTTATTTAAAGGAAAGTTCATGTTGAGACCAACATGTTTGAAAGTGGCATCTCCAAGGACAGAATAAGGCTTGGGGACCCTGGTAATCAGGTTCTCATTCCAGATATGTTCTGAGGTAGCTGAGGGACCAGCAGAGTCAGATACCTCTGTGCAACTGTCTCCTTTTCACCTTGAGTCTCCCTCACTACAGCAGAAGCCTGTGTGGGCTTCTGCTAAGATGGTCTGTGGGAAACCTCACTGATAGGTGAGAAGACACTATGTAGATATCAGACACTAGTGTTATTATTTGTCTACATTAGGGGAACTGTCTTTTCTGAAGCTATTTGAAGGGCTGATTACAAGTGTACCTATCTGTATGCCCAAAGTACACTTGACTGTTCCCAGAGAGGCCCACTGTCAATTATTCTATTGATCTTCTTAGTAATCTTGAGAGATAGATGAAGAAAGGGGACTTCATGGAGGTTAAGGATTTTGCCCAGGGTCATGCAACTTGTAAGCTGAGGTGGGTATGCAGGGATGTTACCCCACATTCCCCATTTGTGCTTGACTATGGAGATATCATTTCCCAGCATGCTCCCCAGCCATGTATAGCTTTTTTCATGATGACTGGTCTCAGCTGTCTGCATAGATATGATAAATATTTGGCCATAGAATCTGCTATAAAATTATGTGAATAGTGTGAAAGTGTGTGAATAGGGATCTGGTCCCATGGGTTACCAGGACAGTAAGCCCTGACATCCTTCCTCAACTGGTTGGTTCACAGCTCCAGAGGATGCCAGGTTCTTCAACTGTCCTGTACCATGGAAAAATTAAACTTTACTTTCTGTAATTGCTCTATATTCTAGGATTCATAGAATAGTTTCATTGAGCTTGCCACTGAACTAAAAATTTTAGTGCTATTCTTTTTAACAGGTCTAAAAAGTACCATGTATGATCATTAAAGAAACTTTGAAAACATATTTTGGTTTGTCAACTCTGCGTATATGTCAGTTATGTAGAAAAATGTTTTTAGAATAATGCCTCTTTCTTTAAAAAACTATCATTTTGATTCGCATTTATTACTATTTTTTAAATTTGAGTATAGTTGACATATAATATTTTATTTTTAGATATACAGAACAGTGTTTCAGCAACTGTCTATGTCATCCTACTCTCAACATAAGTGTAGCTACCATCTGTCACCATGCAACACTCTTAAAATACCACGGACTATATTCAGTACTGTGCTGTACTTTTTTTATTCCTGTGTTTCGTTCATTCTATAACTGGAAGACTGTATTTCCTCCTCCCCTTCACCCCTTTTGCCCATCCCTCAACCTCTCTCCTCTCTGGCAACCATCTGTATTTATAGGTCTGAGTCTGCTTTTTGTTTATTCATTTGTTTTGTGTTTTAGATTTCATATGTGAGTAAAATCAAATGGTATTTGTCTTTCTCTTTTTGACTAATTTCACTTAGCATAATATCTTCTAGGTCCATCCATGTTGTCACTGATGGCAAGATCTTTTCCTTTTTTATGGCTAAGTAATATTCTATTCTATGTAAATATAAATATAAATACACATACACATGCACCACATATTTTATATCCTTTCATTTATTGAAGGACACTTGGGCTGCTTCCATATCTTGGCTATTGTAAATAATGCTACAATAAACATAAGGGTGCATATATATTTTTGAATTAATGTTTTTGTTTTCTTTGGGTAAACACCCAGCAGTGGAATTATTGGATCATATGGTATTTCTATTTTTAATTTTTTTGAGGAATCTCCATACTGTTTTCCACAATGGCTGCACTAATTTACATTTCCACCAATAGTGCATGAGGGTTCATTTTTCTCCACATCCTTATCAACACCTTCTTATTTCTTGTCTTTTTCATTTTTGCCATTCTGACAGGTATATGGTGATATCTTCTTCGATATCTTAAAGTGGTTTTGATTTGTAATCCCTGATGATTAGTGATTTAGTGATACTGAGAACCTTTTCATGAATATGTTGGCCATCTGTATGTCTTCTTTGGAGAAATATCTATTTAGGTCCTCTGTCTATTTTTTAATTGGATTTGTGTGTGTGTGTGTGTGTGTGTGTGTGTGTATGTTTGTGTGTGTGTGTGTGTGTGTGTGTGTGCGCATGTGTGTTTGTTGAGTTATATAAGTTCTTCCTATATTTTGGATATTAACCCCTTATCAGATATATCATTTGCTAAGGTTTTTTCCCTTTCAGTATGTTGCTTTCTGTTTTGTTGGTGGTTTCCTTCACTGTGCAGAAGCTTTTTACTTTGATGTAGTCCCAGTAGTTTATTTTTAATTTTTTTTAGATTTTTTAAAAACCTCTGCAGTTATTAGTTTATTAGTGTCATCCAGGACTCAGATATTCAGTATTCCTACTGAAATTACATAAACAAATGCAAATGGAAAGTATCCAAGTCAAAATTATATAACAGAACATCACTCTATCACAAAATTGTGTACAATTACAAGAATGCTATTTTAAAACACTGGCACTTTAAGAGAACTATAATCTCAAAAACCACAAAATTGCCAAATTGTTCCCTAAACTTATAAGTAGATAAACATGACTCTAATGAATGAGTTTGGGTTTCGTAAAGAAAAATCAAATTCAAATCCAATAGCTCCTACTGAAATACAAAGTTTTAAATGTCTTCTTCCCTCAGGCCTATTTGATTTATATAAAGGAGCAAACTACAATATAGAAAAATATACCAGATTTTGAGTGTGGTATACATTTTAGAAGTTGGTCCAATTAATTAAAAATACCTTTAATGGAGAGTCAAGTTTCCTAAGAAATCCATATTTAGATAAACAGGAGAAGACATTTACAGCCAGCACTTTTTTTTCCAGAGCCTTTTCTGGGACTAATGTCAACAAAAAATTTAATATGGCAGTCTTGTATTTTAAGCTCACACTTTTGGGGATACATTCTCAGGTCTTCTTTAATGTGGGAACTGCAAATATAACTCCATTACATGGTAATGGGTGTTAAAGAATGTAGAGTCCTCAGGTAAAGATTAGAACATACTTTTCTCTTAGTCCTTCAAGGACAGACTTTCAAAATGTTTGATTCTACTAATCCCATGCTGTGAATAGACTGATTACTCTTCACTTTATATATGTGACTGGGCTGTGTGAAATCTGTATCAACTGATCAAGACTGGAGTTTCAGTTATGGATGAAAACTATCTCAATTCAACTTTATTACCCTCATCATGAGTATGCAGGGTGTAGACAATACTTTTTATCAGCTAACTATATGAAAAGATAAACACTGTAATAACCCATGTGATCCAAAATGGGCAAAAGCAAAAGACTAACTTCCCCTCAAGGAGAAAAATTTCAGACGTATGAAAAGGACAACAATACTAATAAAAAAATTGTACTTATTTAGAAGCATTCAGAATGTCAACAAAACAGCTGCAACTTTTTTTTTTTTTTGCAACTACAGAGTGGTATTCAGTTAACATAACAACTAAGCTGCATCAGAGACAACTGAAGATGAAAAAACTACCATTCCCATATATAACTAATTTGTGCTGTGCACAAACAAGAACCTGCTTTAAATTTCCATGCCAGGGGCGCCTGGGTGGCTTGGTCGGTTAAGCGTCTGACTTCAGCTCAGGTCATGATCTCACGGTCAGTGGGTTCGAGCCCTGCGTCGGGCTCTGTGCAGACAGCTCAGAGCCTGGAGCCTGTTTCAGATTCTGTGTCTCCCTCTCTCTCTGCTCCTCCCCTGTTCATGCTCTGTCTCTCTCTGTCTCAAAAATAAATAAACGTTAAAAAAAATTAAAAAAAAAATAAATTTCCATGCCAATTTACAACCCCCATACTGTACCAGACAAGGTTAGTGGCTATTGAAAATACCACCAGGACAGGGCTATCTAAAGACACATTAGGTAGTGTGTTAACTATACAAAAAAAGACACTCTACAGATTAAAAAAAATCCTATACAGCCTTACATTTCAATTTTTTTCTTTAAAAGGAGTGAGTTGTATACAGGGGGGTTAAATTCTTTATAGACAAGAAAGAAAAAACTGTGCTAGAACCAACTTATTCATCATCATTATCTTCTTCATCTTCATCTTCTTCATCTTCCTCCTCTTCCTCCTCCTCATCTTCCTCGTCCTCCTCCTCTTCCTTCTTTTTCTTGCTTTTTTCAGCCTTGATGACTCCCTTTTTTGCTGTATCAGGATTTCCTTTAGCTCAGTGTGCAGCAATATCCTTTTCATATTTTTCCTTCAGCTTCGCAGCCTTCTTTTCATAAGGCTGCTTGTCATCTGCAGTGGTGTTAATTCCACATGTCTCCCAGTTTCTTTGCAACATCACCAATGGATAGGCCAGGATGTTCTCCTTTGATTTTTGGGTGATACTCAGAACAAAACAAGAAAAAGGCCGAAGGAGGCCTCTTGGGTGCATTGGGGTTCTTGAACTTCTTTCTTGTTTCCCCTTTAGGGGGGATTAAGTTTTCATTTCTTTTTCATAATGGGCCTTATCCACCTTTGCCGTGTCTTCAAACTTTCCTTTATCTTTAGCAGGCATGGTCTTCCACCTCTCTGAACACTTCTTAGAAAATTCTGAGAAGTTGACTGAAACATCTGGGTGCTTCTTCTTGTGCTCCTCTCAGCAAGTTTGCACAAAGAATACATGTGATGACATTTTGCTTCTCGGCTCCTTAGGATCTCCTTTGCCTATGTTTAATTATTTTCCTCAGCAAGCCACAGAGTCACCCAGTGCCCATCTGGCTCTCACTTGCCCTGGCACTGTCTCTATCCCCAGTAGTTTATTTTTGCTTCTGTTTCACTTGCCTTAAGAGACACATCTAGAAAACTGTTGCTATTGCCAGTGTGAAAGAAATGACTGCCTATATTCTCTCCTAGGGTTTTAGTGTTTCAGGTTTCACATTTAGATCTTTAATCCATTTTGAGCTTATTTTTGTATATAATGTCAGAGAGTAGTCCAGTTTCATTCTTTTCCATGTAGCTGTCCAATTTTCCAGAACCATTTATTGACAAGACTGTCTTTTCCTTATGGTATATTCTTGCTTAGTTGTCATAGATTAATTGACCATGTAAGTGTGGGTTTATTTCTGGAGTCTCCATTCTGTTCCATTGATCTGTTTTTGTGCCAGTACCATGCTGTTTTGATTACTATAGCTTTGTAGTATATCTTGAAATCTGGGATTGTGATATCTCCAGCTTTGATTTCCATTTAAAAAGGAGTTGTTGAATCAGATTTTGGAAGTGTGAAATGATTATTCATTAAATTAATTAAATCTAAGAGAATGCAAAACAAGACTTAGCCATTTTGAAAATATCAGAAAGATATTGAAAAAGATGTTTCAACATGACTTTCTGCATTCTACAAACATGTGTCAAGCACAGACCATGTACCAGCGCCCTTCCACAAACAGAGACAGAGTACAAACACCCCAAAGCCTGCTCTTGAGGGCTGGCCAGTGGGAGAGCACACCTCAGGGCTGGGCAGTGATAGTGTCATTAGAAGATGAGATTCAGTGGGCCTGGGGATGTGATATGAGCAGAGGTGGAACTCAAAGGACTCTAAAGGCTTGGGGAGACTCAGATTCACCTAGGCCCCGAGAACCACAGGTAAGAAAGATATAATAATGATGACTGGGTCAGGACACTGTCAGGAGACCTCAGAGGGGGCCAACAGCATGGCCTGATTGTTAAATTATAATTGTTAAATTATAAATTCTTAAAAGACTCTGTTGGTACAACCAGTAACAGCACTGCAATTTCTTTTTTGAATTGTTTGGTTACGTCTTAGTCAGTGTGTTTTTTCATCAAATCCACATTCCTGCTTTCCAGAAAACTTAGGGGAATATAATTGATAAATACAAGCCTGATAGCCCAGATAAAGCTTGTGTCCAGGAAACTCAGCCTTTAAAAATGCTAGTGAAGATCCTCCAAATTTGAATTTTAGCATCTCCAGCAAGAAACATATGCAAATACTCAACGTTAACTTTGTCCTCCTCTGTAACTTTCACCAAGCTGCTTTTTATGATGCCATGCATTTACAGGTCAGCAGTGTTTTCCTTCATACCATGTTATGGAAAGAATTTCTAACATGTGCTTTGAGATTGATATTACCCAAAGCTTCATAAAGGTGTCTGAGGTTTGGCAGACTAGACAGATGCAAATAGGACTGCTGTTGGTGTGACTTGGGGCCTACTTTTTCTCTTACAGGTGCTGTATACGGTGGCTGAAAGTTGCAAGCCTGTTTGTCTTTGTGGTGGTGTGCTCTGTGAGTACCACAGAGCTCTGCTGATAGGTCAGCAGAGCCATGGGGTGCCATGGGCTGGGTAGCAAGGCACCTGAAATATGGCGCTCACACTTTCTTTGGAGGAGATGCTGAGGGCATGTGGGATGGTGGGCTGAGGTTGGTGAGGGAGGCATCCCCTTAGCAATGCTCAACTGCTGTGATCCACATGTGACACAACAGAAGACCTGGGGACTTGGCTTTGCTTTATAGAAGCAGTTAGCTTACTCCCTGGGTCTAACTTTCCACCTCAAAGTGGCTTGCCAATTCTGTTTTCAACCACATGCAATAAAACTATTTGTGTTGGGATATGTCCAGCATCATGGGTGGCCCCAAGAATGTTTAGTGTCCCTTTGAAATGGTGCTCTAGGCTTCCATCTAACTGGGCTGCCCTGTTTGGGAGGGAATGAAGCTCCCTGTTTGCCCTTTTCTTGGATGCTTCTCCAATTCCACTTGCCCATGCATTCTAAGGGGGGGCTGCAGAGCCATGTTTCTGGAGGTGACCTGAGTATGCCCTCTGACAGGAAGAGTCAGGTGTATTGCTGCATTTGTGTGGTTTATATCCTGATGTAGTCCTCGCTGGAATCACATTGCAGGTGCTCAAATTTTTTTGCCAAATGAGTGTAAGATTCTTTGTGCCCAGGTGTGCATATCTGTATATGTACACATGTGTGTGTACATGCCTAGCTGTGTGTGCACATGTGGGTGTGAGGTCCTCTGTGTCTGGCTGTGTGTTTGTGTGTCTGAATGCCTGTGTGGGACATGTGGGTCATTTGTGGTCTGTGATCATTTTAAGATTGTATCTGTGCTTGGGGTCTTAATTCTGGGGGTGTATCAATTTTCAGCATTGACACAAGATAGTTTGTGTGCACCATTGCTGAAGACCCCAGTGGGTGGTTGGTGCATGCTGCTGTGACAGCATGTGAGATTGTGAGCAAGGATGGGGTGTGTGAATGGTGTTTTCATGACTGTGCAATGTAGATTCCAAGATGTGTGTGGCCATGGCTCTTCTATGTAGGCAGCCTGTGGTTATGGCTCATGCTGAACGCTATATGACTGGAAACTTCACATGACCAAATGTGGCTGTGAATACTTATTTTTCATTATCTGTATCTGTGGACATGAATTTTGGGGCTCTGTGTATGTGTGCAAGATTGTGCATGAGAAGAGTCTCCTCTTTTAAGTGTGACATATAGAGAGCAATGTTGCATCTTGAGCAGCAAGGGTGGTGCATGAAGTCAATACTGGCTGAATTGAATTGAATACCTGCAACCCTTTAAAAACCCATAGGGAGGGGAGCAGTTGCCCAGAGAAAGGAAGTCAATGCATGAAATAAGAAACAATTACATTGAACTCTGAAAACTTCATGAGTTTACTTTTTTAGCTACCAGTTTACCTCTTTACTTCCTATTCACATAAATGTGTGGTTCTGAAGCTCCAGCTGTTTAACAAGGCTGGTGGTGGGGTGGGGACTGGGATTTTCAAGGAGAAGGAAGAGTGGGCCAATTCCCCCACTGATTTCTGGAGGTATGACCTGAGCATGTTGTTTAGTCTTAAGCCTTCTTCTGGGAGATAAAGTTTTGGTGATTTGAGGAATTTGTTTTGAACTTCTGTAACAATCATCTTATGATCACTTCAATGTACTTTCTGATCAGGTATAAGCTGCTCTGCGAATTCCACAAAACATACTTTAACCATCACGTGGGTTGTGTTCCCTTTCCTCCAGTATGGGAAAACCACGTTTACATACCTCTGATGATTTAATTTTGTGGCTGGGTGGTTAATCCTTAAAATCAACAAATATCAATAGTTAAGATCCATTATAGTGGAGAATAATATAGTGAATCAGAATTTTATATTTTAATATCTAAGAAAAACTATTTCGAGTGAGCTGGTGAATATTGGATACATCAGTCAACACCATTATCATACCCATATTTTCAAATTTTATCAAAATTATTTAAATCCTATTGTTTTTCTGATATAAATCTATCATTAAATGTTTCTGATTGTTACAGATTTTATTCAGCCTGTATCCAGATCAAGGAAAGTTCTGGCAGTTGTTGGCTGTGTCACCCCTGCAAAGCTACTGTATCCAGTCTGTAGACTGCAAAGGATAGTTGTCCATGGT
This sequence comes from Lynx rufus, assembly GCF_022079265.1. NCBI lineage: Eukaryota > Metazoa > Chordata > Mammalia > Carnivora > Felidae > Lynx > Lynx rufus. Next base: position 1,024,361 of record NW_025814836.1, read on the forward strand.
TGAGATTCACAGAGACACCAGAGAACTATTACAACTGTTACTGAAGGTCACAGCATAGGTGATCACTGTTCCTCTCATGAGTATTGTGTTCCTCTAGGACATTAAAAAATTTCTTTTAAAGTTCACTTATTTATTTTTGAGAGAGAGCACACATAAACTGGGGAGAGGCAAAGAGAGAGGGACAGGGAGAATCAGAAGCAGGCTCTGTGCACTGTCAGCATGGAGCCTGCTGTGGGGCTCGATCTCATGAACTGTGAGACCATGACCGGAGCCGAAATCAAGAGTCTGCTGCTTAACTGACCGAGCCACCCAGGCACCCCTTACTGCAGGACATGTGATGAAACATGAGGCCAGAACAGAAGACAAGAGAAGCACTAATGAGACTGTGATGGATAGCTGGTGGTGAGGTTCCTCCTGGGGTGATGATGATAGCCAACTGGCACATTCCAGTTAGGGCCTGGCTCCCCTGGGCTCTTGGATACTCTGATTTGTACCCCTACCCATTTCCTTTTGCATTTCAGCTTAGGTGGTTTCTAATGACCTATATTTTTCTTTTCTTTTTTCTTTTCTTTTCTTTTCTTTTCTTTTCTTTTCTTTTCTTTTCTTTTCTCTTCTTTCCTCTTCTTTTCTTTTCTCTTCTTTTCTTTCTTTTCTTTTTTATTTTTTTAGAGAGAGTGTGTGAGCAGGGGAGGGGTGGAGGGAGAGAGATAATCTTAAGCAAGCTCCACACTCAGCATGGAGCCCCATGCAGGGCTCGATCTCATGACTGTGAGATCATGATCTGAGCTGAAATCAGGAGTCAGACTCAACTGACTGAGCCACACAGGTGCCCCTCTACTGGCCTTTCTTTAAATTCATTGGTTCTTTTCTTTGGCTGTGTCATCTGGGCTTGATGACTGCTTGGTTTCTTCAAATCAAGTTCTCTTATGTCTTTTTGTAGGCCTCATAGTTTGTCAATAAAAGCCAGATGTGTTGTATAGGATAATAGATATTGAGTGTGTTAGTCAACTTGGACTGCCCTAACAAAATACCACAGCCTGGGGGTAACAGACATTTATCATTCACAGTTCTGGAGGCTGGACGTCCAAAGTCAAGGTGCTGACCAATTTGATTTCTGGTGAGGGCTCTCTTTCTGGCTGGCAGATGGCTGCCTTCCTCCTATGTCCTACAGGGCCTTTCCTCAGTGTGTGTGTGTGTGTGTGTGTGTGTGTGTGTGTGTGTGTGTATGTGCATGTGTATGTGGAGAGAAAGAGCATTCTCTGGTGGTTGTTCTTATAAGGACACAATCCTTTCATATCAGGGCCCCACTGTATGACTTCATTGAACCTCAGTTACTTCCTTAGAGGCCCCATCTCTAGACATAGCCACACTGGGGGTCAAGGCTTCAACATATGAATTTGGCAGGGGGACATAGCATTCAATCCATAACACTGTGGGCTTTAGCTGGGGTTCTGTGTAAATCTAGTCAGAGTTCGGCTATGTTGCAGTGTGTGGTTGCCATGGTAACCTCTAATATCCCAGACACTTGGAATTGCTTGGCTTCTCTCCAGCTGTCTGCTAGGCTGTGCACTGTTCCTACTCCTCTGCGAGGGGTAGAGTTACTTTCCCCTCTTTCCTGCCACTACTGGCTGCTGGGGTTACATTGTGCCCTTAGGCTACCAGATTTGATGTGCTTCCCCAGGAAATTAAGGTTTCTCCACCAGTCTTCTCAATCTGTCCATATCTTCCCTGTGAGCACCTGCTAGGGTCCCTGGAGCAAAACCGTACAAGAAGATGCTAACACCCCTATTTTGTGGCTCCCAGGGCCTCCCAAGTCTCACGCTAGCCCACACTTGACCTTGAGCTGTTTAAAAATTTTCTGACTTAATCTTGCCTGCTTCTGTATGTGGTGGTAGCACCTGTCTCAGGGAAGCAATGCTTGGCCCTGTTCCTCCCTGCATTCACCTGCCTTACTCTAGATTTCAAGTTAGGTGCTGTGATGCAGCCTCATTCTTGATAGAATAAGCCATTAACTTAACATTTGTTCCCTGTTTTCTGGTTGTGAGAGTGGGATTGGTGTGTTTCTAGCTCTTTATGTATCCCAAATGAAACTGGAAGTCCAGAGCCCACACCCTCTCTTAGAATGGACATTGGGATTAGGATATTGAAGCATGAAATCCCCTAAAGTTCCCAGTCCTGCTTAGAGCAGTAGGGTTAGTCGTAGGTCCTGAGGAAGGGACATCTTGGAAAGCAAACAAAGGAGGAGAAGAGGGCAAGGAGGAGAAAGGAGTGGGGAGGAAGAGGAAGCAGGTGGAGGAGGAGGGTGGTGGAGGAGGAGGGAGAAGAGGAGGCAGATGTGTCCATTTCAAGTATTTATGATAATTACCTTTTATTTTCTGATTATTGCCTTTTAAAAGGAATTAAATCATGCATAGAGCTACATGGAAAGATTTTTTTTCTCTAGTATCTTCAATTGATAAGCTGGGTGCACTGAAATTTTAGGAAATTGGATAATTTTCCTTGCAGTCACCAAAAGCTATCACATATTATTGTTTCTTCTAGTTCTTCTGGGGAGTTCCCCAGAATATCCTCTCACTCAGCTGAGCCAATCTTCACCCACAGGGTATCAGCAACATTCCAGAAAGACCTGGCACTTAAGGCCTTCAGGTGGGCTCATGAGATGGCTCTGGTGAGCAGTGCATGGTGCATCCCTGCCCTTTAATAAATGAGAGCACTCATCTGTACCTGCTCTCAGGACAGGGTAGCTCTGTTGTCCATCTAAGGGCTTGCTAAAGTCTTGATGTTTGCTTCACCACTTTAAAAATGTGTCTGAGTTTTAGGTAAAGATATATATCCCTGTGAGAGAATTGGAAAGCTCTGTGATTTTTATGAGCTTTGTTTTTCATTCATATGTCTTACCTCTATATCATCTCCATTAACCAAAACTAAGATATCCTTCTGCTTTCCTCAGCTCCTCCTGGAGGCTTCTCAAAGAAAGGTGTGGAGGCCTGGCTTCATGATGTCCCTATAAAATAGATGCTGCCTTCCCTTCATGGGACTTCACTGTAGGTGATCATAACCTGCTGCCCAGGCTGACCCAAGAGCTTGGAGTGAAGGGCTGGATACTGTCCAGAAACAGTCTTCAGTGAGAACCAGATAGGGAGAGGGAAATATTTTGGAGAATCTGGGTTATTACTGTACTGTGGCAACTCCTGTATGAACCTTAGCAGTTAGTAGAAATCATAAGTAAGCATAAGTAAGGATATAACAGGATAAAATCAGATAATAACAAATAAGAGTCCTCTATTCATCCCACCAAGAAATGTACCTTGTCACTTTTATTCTACAGCATTGTGCACAGTCTTCCTTCCAAAGCAGCCCAAGTACACTAGGCCTTTCCTGGGACTTGAATGAGCCTAGGCCCATCCTGGTGGCTGGCAGGCAAAAATGGTTTCTCCTGGCAGCAAGGGCAACTGGGGAGGTCTCTCTCCTGTTTTCTGAGCAGCGTGTATATTTGGGTGAAGACAGAAGAGAAGTGGAAGGGATAGAGAGAGCTGTGTGAGATGGTAGGGATGCTGCATAGTGGCTCTTATATGTTTAGTGACATTTGTGAAGGATGGCAAGTCAGACTTTATTCAGAAACCTAGTGATAGTTGTAGAGACCACTGCAGTGTGGGAGAGGGATTGAACTTGAAAACTGGGACTTTAAAACTAAGGAACAGGGTGGGGGGCAGTGGATGAAAAACTACCAAGAGGAAGCATCAGGGGTGAGAGGAGACTCTGGCCAAGCTGACCTCACTGGATTCTTGCTGTAGGCCGGCCAGAGTGATCAGACATCAATTAAGGATGGTGGGGCATGAGGAACCTGATCAGATATTGAGTGTGATCAGATATGGGGAATGCAGATTCTGACTAAATTAACCTACCAGGATTCTTGCTAAAACTGGACAATGCAGAGATAAACACAGAACCCCCAAAGTCATGGCTTAGTCTTAGAGAAGAGAGTTCAAAGGTGCATGACTAAAGTTTGGTCAAGAAGAGACTCACTCCGTCAATCATTAACCCTAATTAAGGCTGATTTAAGCTTCTTGTGGGTTCCTCAGAAAACATAATAGATTTCCCATATGTTTCTGGAAGCTCACAGACCTTCTTCAAGGACCCTAGGCTGAGAACTTCCTGAGGGGGGTTGTGAAAGGAGAGATCAGAGGTCATAGGTCTCCCTCAAATGTCCCCAGAGAGCCAACTGCTGATGGTATCTACAAAAGGTGGGGGCAGACTGGGGAAAAGCTAGCTTGTGCACCAGAGTTTGGACCTTTGAAGGTGATTCTCAGCAAAGGGGTGTTATTGTGCAGGTCTGAGGCAGGCAGTGATTCTGGCCTGGTTTTGAAAGTCAGTAGTGGTGTTCTCATTGTTGTTCTCATTAGTGAAGAACCCCATTGTTCTTCCTTGTTGACTTCTGGCCAGACCCCTGGATGGACCGAGCTGAGTAAGAGGCCTGGATGACAGACACTAGGGGTGTATGTTTTAGTGGGAAGTGATCTTGGAGAAAGCTCCCGTATGCATTAACTGGAGAATAACAAAGCTACCTTTTCTCCTATGAGGTTTTCTTTGTAACAATCAGGCTTTGTCACCTCAGTAATTGTAGGGGTTATTTTAGAAGCTTTGTGAAACAGGAAATGACTGTGATTGCAGGCACCTGAGGTTCTTTTTCCCTGAGTTGTTCCCTGTGCTTATTATGGGGGAGACATGTTCAAGGCTCCCAGGTCATTAGGTGAGTAATGGTCAGCAAGCCAGGTTAAATATAAGCAGCTTAATTAGGCTTGTTCACTGGCCTTCCTCCCTTTCTTCTCTCCCTCCTCCCTTCTATTATTTTTCTTTGTTTCTTGACATATGGTCCATTTTCCATCACACCCTTCATAGTAGATCTGGGCTCCCAAAGTACATAAAGGAAACACTATACACATTAAAGGATTTTGTACCCTCCTGTTCTTCCTCTCTTGCATCCTAAGCTCCTTATACTACCTCATAATTATGTTCTCCAATATGGTAACCACTAGCCACTAGCCACTAGTGGCTCTTTAAATTTAAATTTATGTTAATGGAGTAAATAACATTAAAGTTTCACTACCTCATTCACACCAGCCATATTTCAAATGCATAATAGTCAAATGTGATTTGTGGCTACCATATCAGGCAGCATAGATATAAAACATTCCTATCACCACATAGAATTTGATGGGTCAGTACCAGTCTAGAAATTAAGGGCAATCATTCATCCATTTGGTCCCAAACACTGGAGAAAATACATTGGCACTAGATAGATTTATTTTTATTGAATTGATCAATCTTAAAAGTTTCGTACTTTATCAAATGACATTGCTCCCATTTTTATCATGAAGATGGGTCCAAAAGGTCCCCACTTTCTTACCTCAGTTCAACTAAGCAAAAGTTGTGTCAAAGAAAAATTGCATAAGTTAAACAGTAAGGAAGACTTTATTTAAGACTATTGGCAATGGCGGGGGGTGGGTGGGGAGATTGAACTCAACTGCAAATACAACAGGGGAAGCTAGGAATCTACAGTAGGATGAGGGTGAGGATGGAAAATTACCAAGGGGAACTTGGTTGTGTATGAGGAGAGAAGGGATTCTCAATAAACTGGGCTCACCAGGCCAAAGTTGAGGACTAATCAAGAAGAGGACTCAGAGGAGCCCGACTCAAGTTTGGTCAAGGAGGAAGTCCTGGCCAGTGTTAATGAGCCTGGCATTTGATAGGCACTGTAGCAAACTTAAGGGTAAATCCAAGGGGACTCTACAGTTTAGGCAGAAATGAAGGCCTCTCTTCAGGCTGTTGTGGATTTGTTCCATGTCCAGCAGCAGCACATTGCCTGTTGTTCAGAAGTGTTTTATGTGTCTTTCTCCCCACCATACATACATCTCTAGGACAGTTGCCCACACTTGGGCAACCAGTGCAGAGTCAATGGTCACACTCAGAGGACAACAGGAAGATGCTTAACCAGGAACTCAGTGGCGGGAGGTCTAGGGGGCTCACAGAGTAGGAAGAAGGTTCATGGAAGACATGTCAAGTTAGGTCATGAAAAATGGCTTTGATTTGGGTAATGGGAAAGGCAGGAGACTTCTTTGATGCAGTCAGAGGAAGGATGCAATTTCTCTCTGACTTCTCTATTGCCCGCCCCCAGCAGGGACTCTGGTCTATGTTTGGAGGACTTCAAGGATGATGCTGTAAACAAATATTTATTGGTAAAATAAGTATTTTGGGGGGCATCTAATGTGGTGAGAACTAAATTAGTCTCCAGAGAAGTAGAGAAATGAATAAGATGCAGATACTTTTCTTGAGGAGCGAGACCAGTTGGGAAGAAAAATCTTAAACAAACTGCAATATGGCATGAGTCAAATCTACAGAGGATCCACTGGAGTCGTAGATGACAAGCAAAGATTTTAAGAGAGGAGTGGAGAGCTTGAGTGAGATCTCAAAAGATGGCAGAAGTTCTTCATACTTGGAGAAGGCATTTGAAGCAAAGGCAGGGTAATATGTGTTAGGAGAATGGCAGATAGTTCAATATGTCTGCAAGTCAAGGATCAAAGCTGCCTGCAGGGATGAGGCTTGATTAGAGGCTCCTGTTTTCTGTGATCTGGAAGTCACAGATGACGCCAGAGCATCTCAGTGGGCTTTGAATCCTAAGTACATGGTGGGCATGTAGAAAGACAGAGGAAAGGAAGGGTGGAAGTAAATGTGGTCCTGTGTCTATGTGGTTTTGTGTGCGCTCCATGTGATTAGTTAATCACAGGGTGATTTGTTATATGGTTGTCTCCTCAAGAGGTCATGAGATGCCCCTTAACCCCCAGGTTTTTAGTCATTTATTTCTTGGTATGCAATAGATGCTCCACAAACATTCCTTAAATCTGAGGGAGAAGCCACTGCTTTTCCAATGTTAGCCTCTAGGTGGTGCTGTTCCATCTCCTGGGTTTCTGCAAGGTCTCTAGAATCCTTTCTGAACTAAAATATTTCTCCCCACCCTGTATCTTGTGTTTGATCAGGGGAAAGACGAGGACAGGAGTAATTTTGGCGTGGCAGAAGCAGCAGTGTCTCTTTGGGCCTTTTGTTGGTACATCCTGCCTCATGTGTGACTTCTGTTTCTATTTGTCCTTGATGGAACCCAAGTAGGAGCATAGGTATGTGGAGAGGCTTTCCAGCCAAGTGCTGGGGACAGCTGCACATTCTGGGCTGTCTTATAGACAACAGTGCTGATAAAGCGCTTTCTTTACCAGGATGTGTTTGTATAATAATTTTTTTAAACTAGTATATTTTGCTGGAGGAAATGGATAATGAAAAAGGATTAACCATTCACTGGCACTCAACACTCAATGCAAATCCTGTATACACTGTGGCAACAGTGAAGTTCTACCTTTTCCCTAAGTCTCTTCCATAAACCACCTGTTTCTTTTAGGGTTTCTGAATCTTCCTACAACTAGTGAGCTGCTGCTAAGACTTTTGAGGCCTTATACAAAACATAGATTATTTTGAGATTCATTTTTCCACCTACAACAATTTTCTCTTCTGGATGAAAGTGACTGGGCCAGCCTCTTTGTAAAATCCATGTCATGTCCCCCAGGACCTTGCAGCAGAGGCAAGAGTTGGCCCAGAACAGAGAGGGAAGGGCTGAGTCGCACAGACCCCTATGTTTGTGCAACACCCAAATGCAGGATGTAAGTGCTAAGGGGCGAGCCTGCAGTGGGGAGTAAGTACCATGGGAATTATATTTTGTGTGGGGAAAAAGCCTCTTTTCCTGATAATTCTTCCCTGATCAAGACCCCTTAACACACTTTGAGGGAATTTCTCCCCTCTCACTTATTTAGCTGACTTCAGAATTCTTATTTTAAGTTCTCTTTGTGATTTCTCATTGTACAAATAGAGACCTGGCACCTGAGGATTTGGGCATGGATGTTGATCTGTGTATCTGTTCAGTCATGCAGCCATCCTGTCTACTAGCTAACCATGGGTCCAGGAACTTGGGCAGGAGTTTTATGCTGGCTGCAAAAGCAGAAGCAGAGATAAGGGTAGAATGGGGAGACACCACCACTTAGAGGTTAAACCAGAAGACCTGAAACATACACAATCAGAAATGCAATTTCTGCAGGGCAAAACACAATGTAAAGCCAATGTGTATGTCAGGAGTGAGGTGCTGAGGAGATAAGGAGTGGTCAATGGCTGCAGTACAGTTGGAGGAAACATCCTGGATATGCATTTCTGTGTGCACCTTCTGAGGAGGGTACTCACTGAGTGGGTGGTGGGGGCACTTTAGGCCTCTCTTCCATGCTTTGTGGTTCACCTTGACTTTGCCTCAGCTTCAAACCTCACCAGCCATGTGGACTCCACACTGCTCCAGGTGGACCTGGAAGGGGCCCTGGTGGCCAGTGGCCCAAGTCATACTGGAAGAGAAGAACATGTTGTGGTGGAGGTGACCCAGGCCGATGTTCCAGGCTCCAGGCGGCGGCGGCCACAGCAGGTTACACTTATACTTTACTTAAAAGGAATTGAAAAAACTCACTTCATCTCTTCATAAATTGATTTCCTTTTGAGTGGATTTGATGGGAAGCCATAAGACAATGACACCATTCTTTTTTTTGTAATTTTATTTTTTATTTTTTAAAATTTACATCCAAATTAGTTGGCATATAGTGAAACAATGATTTCAGGAGTAGATTCCTTAATGCCCCTTACCCATTTAGCCCATCCCCCCTCCCACAACCCCTCCAGTAACCCTCAGTTTGTTCTCCATACTTATGAGCTTCTTCTGTTTTGTCCCCCTCCCTGTTTTTATATTATTTTTGTTTCCCTTCCCTTATGTTCATCTGTTTTGTTTCTTAAAGTCCTCATATGAGTGAAGTCATATGATTTTTGTCTTTCTCTGACTAATTTCACTTAGCATAATAGTCTCCAGTTCCATCCACATAGTTGCAAATGGCAAGATTTCATTCTTTTTGATGACACCATTCTTAGGCAAGCCCTGTCTTTTGCTTTGTCTTTGCAATTATTTTTTCTCCTTTTGTCTAAGATAATTATAAAACTCTTGCAATTTCAGTAAAATCAGGCTTGTGAGTTTTTATTCAGATGATTTTATTGAACAATTCAGGGAAATATATATTTGAACATAGTTTTCTGTTGTTAAATCACAATTAAACTTGGGCCTTACCTCATGGTATAGAAGATACACCACAGTTCCTTTGGGTTTGTGGACACTTAACCAAATAGTTAAGACTTGCATAATTTCCTAAACCTTCTGCTTCTAAAGCAATAGGCTCTTGTACTTAGTGTCTCCTAGACCATCTTTAGCTCCCATACTTTGAAGGCAAGGAAGGTCAGCAGTGGTGTTGTCACCATGGCCCAGAGCCCAGACAAGGCCTGGCCCCTCTCTGGGCATCCTGACCTATATCCCAAGTCCTGATAACTCCCTGGGATTATTATGGTGACTTGTGTATGAAGTTCATGGGTTTTTCCTATTATAATCCAGAGAAGGAAACCCTGCTGTTGCACAATGCTGTGTCATCCAAAACAGAGTGTCTGATGGGTTACTGCACCCTCTTATTTTCCTGCCATGCAGAGCAGGGTCCACAGAGCAAAGGCATCATTATTAATTAAGCTGCAGTTTCATGGGTGATGGTCTATGCAGCACCAGTGTTCTAAAAGTGTTGCCTTGGTCGTGGTCTTAGGACGTAAACTTGGCTTCCTTGTGTGCAATGCACAGCCTGATGGCAACGGCTTCTCAGTAAAGACAAGGTGGGCACACATCTGTCTGCTCTGTCTGTGAGTCTTGTGTGGAAGAAGATGTGACCCTTTGCAGCCTGCTGACATAACTGCCTGCCCATGGGGCTGTACTGAGCTTCTCTGCTCCAGTGCCAGCACAAAAATCCAGCTCAGAAACATGAGGAACACAAAAGTCCTTTACTACTAGGCTTTTTCTGATATACTCTTTCCAAATATTGAAGTGTTTTAAGAGAACATATGAACTCTCATTCATGCTTTGACTAATTTCAGAGTTCCTATTTTCATTTACTTCATGATTTTTGGGCAGCAAGACTCCCGTCCTCCCATTGAAGTTTCCCTGGCCCCTCAGCTGCCCCAGCCAGCCCCCACTCTCTGCTCATATCTGGCTCCCCTCAGCTGGTTCCTCCACTACCCTGCTTGGGACAGGAAGATGTGGGGTGGATTTGCCCACAGCAAAGGAGCTTCATCCTTGGATCCTGCCTCTCATGTGCTCCTGTGACATGGGTGTGGAGACTTGTCTCTAGTTTGCAAGCAGGAGGCAGTTGTAAGTAAGCATTTTCATGAGTTGCCTCAGAGGGCTCAGAAGATTCCAAGTCTCCCATAAAGTGCAGTGATTTATTTTGCTCATAATAAATCATTTTGACATCTATACCTTTGTATCTTTTATACTAATTCTATTTGTGTACTTTTGTATTCTTTTTTCTTAAAGCCCTTCATAATGTAGAAATTTCCAGTTCCATACAACTTGGATATGCTCTAGTGTCAGGGATTTGGGAGTTGTGTAAAAAGTCCTTGCTGTTCCTCTTTTTCTCCTTATTATAAACAAACACGTACACTGAATAACACTGAATCCCAGGTGATGGTTCAAAGCCTTACTGTGATATTACATTTCAACTTTTACAGGTCACTCAGAATTGGACTGTATTTTTAAATCCGAGAAGAAGTGAGCGCTTGGTGGTGAGCAGGACCTTTGAGATACTGAGCAGGTGGGTCTCAGGTGATCAAAGATCTTGAGGGAAGGTCTTCTGAGACATGCTCACTTAAAAAGTTTGACCTATGAGACTCAAATTTTTGGCACGAATAGCCAGATCAATTATATGACTTGGATGGGATGCTCTAACTGGGGAGACTGTGAACATGAGGGATGTAGGAGGGCATCATAACCACAAGTGTCAGGAAATAAGGATTGATTTCAGGGTCCATTTTGAAGCAAATGACATTTTATAGTTGATTTTATAGTCATTAATATTATGAAGCTCTACAATGGAGAATTCCAGGAAATTTTCGGATTCTCTTTTTCTTTAATGCCACTCCATATTATGTCTGTAGGAGTTTGCTAGTCCTGTCATAACAAATACCACAGACTGCTTAAATTAAAAAGTAGAAATTTATTTCCTCAAGGGTTCAGCAGAGTTTGTCTTTTCAGAGGCCCCTCTCCTTGGTTTGACAATGCCTTCTACTTCCTGTGTTTTCACATGGTCTTTTCTGTGTTTGTGTCTGTCCCTATCCCTTCTTATAAGGATACCAGTCATACTGGATTAGGGACCACACTAGTGACCTTATTTTAACTTAATTACTCCTATAGAGACTCCGTCTCCAAATATAGTCATATTATGAAGTATTGAGGGTTAGGGTGTCAACATCTATATTTTGGGAGGACACAGTTTGGCTCACAACAGTTGCTGACCAAACTTTTAGAAAAATGCTTTAGTTTCACCATGCCACATACTGTTAATTATTTGGATGCTTATTATTCCAGGTACTTTCCCCCATCATCTGTGACAACCCATCTATATATTCTCAGGTTACATGTGGCCCTTTTCCAAATCACTGTCATGTGAGAATGGTTGGCTTTGCTATTTGTTAGCAGGTAAAGCAGTAAGTGTGTGATGAAGAGAAAGAGAATTTTAATTTTAAATGGCTAGAACCAATGTGAAAGTTCCTGCTCCTTGTTAATTGTTGGGGTGGCACCTGCCATGAAGCAGATACTGCCAGGTGGAGGCTGAGGGATCTACATTAGATGGATCTGACCACAGGGAGGCTGTGTCTGCATCTCACACTACTCATATATACCCTCAGAGCTCCTTGTCTGTCAGGTCAGGAATTGGGCTAAATCACTCTGAGATTAATTTGGGCTCTCATTATGGCCATAGATAACTTGTGTTGGGAAGGACACCAAGGAAACAAGCACTAATTGTTGACATAGGGTCTGGTTTCCTTTACTAATGGTAATATCTTTGCTTCATTCTACAGAGATACTGTTTCTATCAGCATTCGAGCCTCTGTCCAGCAGACCCAAGCTGTTCCTCTTCTGATGGCTCATCAGTATCTCCGTGCAAGCATAGAAGCACAAGTGATCATTGCTGTGGTCATCCTTGCTGGGGTCTACATGCTGATTATATTTGAGGTAACTTTCATGTCAGCTCTCAGATTTATTTGGGCTCACAAGTAAGTGTCTTTCAACGTGTGGATGTTTTGGATGGGCTAAGTTCTCCTTTTTTTAAGTTTCTTTATTTATTTTGAGAGAGAGAATGAGCAGGGGTGGGGCAGAGTGAGAGGGAGAGAGAGAATCCCAAGCAGCCTCTGTGCTGTTAGCATAGAGAGGGCCTGACATGGGGCTCGATCTCACAAACAATTAGATCATGACCTGAGCTGAAATCAAGGGTCGGATGCTTAACTCACTGATCTACCAGGTGCCCCTCAGTTCTGCTGTTTCTTTTTTTAAGTTTATTTATTTATTTTGAGAGAGAGAGAGAGAGAGAGAGAGCGCACAAGGGGCAGAGAGAGAGAGGGAGAGAGAGAATCCCAAATGGGCTCCACACTGACAGTGTGGAGCCCAACTTGGGGCTTGAACTCACAAACCACGAGATCATGACCTGAGCAGGAAATCAAGAGACACTTAACCGACTGCATCACCCAGGTGCCCCTCACTCAGTTCTGCTTCCTAATCAAACTGCCGTGGCATCTTTCCTAAAAAGGAAGATTCCACCATTCTATGTAGAAAATTGATCTGTACTGGAATATTTGCTGAATGTTGGCAACTGACACATGCAAGATGAGCTGCATCAGGTACCAGCAAAAATTTACCTGAGAAAACTGAATATGTGCATGATTTTCTTACTCTTATTCTGCTGCTCACTTGAAATGTGGCCCTGAAGGGGCAAATGTGGAAACTCTCTGAGATGTACATTAGACTGTCCCCTATTTGTTTCATAGGAATATGAATGTTATAGAGACTTGAGAGACTTTGGGCTATATGGGGGGGAAGGATTATTATCTGTTATGCTTATCAATTCAGTGTATGAGCCTTTTTACAAATGATCTTATGTCTTATAAATTATGTGTTTTTGGGGAGCTAAGCGTGGCCCTACCTTTAATAGCATGAAGCAAAGTGCAGACACTGCCTGGGTGGGCTGGTACATTGTTAATTTAATTGTGAAACCAGACTTACAGCAACACATTGATGAGAATCTTGGCTCCAGTAGGTTGAGCCTGGAAAGTCAGTAGAGAATGTACTTCTAAAGAAGCATTTCTTCTTTAGTGTAGGATAGGTATGAGAAATACCTTGGAGTTGTCAAGAAAATGGCCTGCAGGAGAAATGGCCAGGAAAGTTCCAGAAGTTTGCCTGTGGTTGTCTAGTGTGCCTGGTGAGGAATGTTGGCTCCAGTAAGTTGAGTCCAAATTGTCCAACAAGGTCTACTCATTAGTTGTTATATCTCTTATGTCTTCTTTATTCCAGAGTAGCTCTATTCTCTCCATTATTTTTCTCTTCTTTTTTTTAAACCAATATCATCATGTTTCAGGGTTCCCTTGGTCACCTAAACACTGTGATTTTTCTAGAAGGGCTCACAGACTCACAGGCAGCTCTGCCCTGTCTGGGCTGTGGTTTATTATCATGACCAGCAGTGGAAGAAGCCTCATCAGGAAGTCTGGATGAGTCCAGAAGCAGGGTTCTGAAAGGTCTCCTTTCCCAGAAGGGGCCACATAGAACATGCTCCTTCCTTCAGCAGTGGCATTTATGCCCAGGGCAGCCTGCTTGAGACTCAGAGCTCCAGGGTATTGATGAAGGCTTGTCATGTAGGCTCCCTGAGCCCACCAAAGTCCTAGCCTCCCAGAAAGAAAGCAGGTGTTAACCATAAATCACATTTTATAAAAATAATTTAGACATGCTAGTACAGCAGAATGCAAGTTCTAAGCCTATATAACAACATTATCACTTTCTATCATAAGGAATATTCCAAAAGCCAAGTAACCAGATTCCAGCCAAGGGCCAACCCTAGAGCAGGCTCTTCTAAAGGCTCTTCTAATGATGGCAACCTTAGGCCTTCCAGGTTAGCTCTTTAACTGTACCAACATCTAGTTCAAAAATATTTTTCTGTGGTTCTGTAGAACATCTTGCATCCTGGTTTGGGCTAATAGACCCCTCATGGGATTCTTATTCTATTCCTTTTATTTCCTATGGACTACAATTTATATCTGAAGCCTTCAGGTTTTATTTTGGGGCCCTTTTGCTTCACAGGTGTTCTAGGAGTTTGACTTGCACCAAGGAGAAGTGTAATGTCTAGATGTCCCCCTTGCAGGGATGCTGAGATTGCTTAGTGAGTTTAGGTGGTGGCAGCCTGGCCCAGTGTTTATCAAGTTCCCTGTGACCTTTGCTCCTAATAGTTTTAATATTCACCAGGGACCATTAGCATTTGCAATGAATTTTCTAATTCTGTCATTCTATCTGCATTTATAAATGACACATTCTGTACTGAAGAACTTTCTCCTACCCAATTTCATTAACGTGAAACACACTTAATGCCAGAAACACAAGATAAATTATTTTTCCTTAATTATCAATTTTCATAATAATGATTTGTTGCCTTAGCAACTTCCAGTGGTGTCCACTGAATTTATTTTTTGTCTGTCTCCCATTTACTGAGTATCATTTTGAACTTATGGGTTTAATAAATTCAATGTACTTTAATCAGTTACAGTCATTAGTAATTAAAAAATACAGTTTAATGCCAATTTATTTTTGAGAAGACTTCTTTTTATTCTAGAATTTGACTTTTCTTGTGTATAATTGTACAACCTTTCAAAATTACATAATTATAAATATTTATTAATCTTTCATTAATTAATGGCTGTTATTTTTTTTATATGAAGTTTATTGACAAATTGGTTTCCATACAACACCCAGTGCTCATCCCAAAAGGTGCCCTCCTCAATACCCATCACCCACCCGCCCCTCCCTCCCACCCCCCATCAACCCTCAGTTTGTTCTCAGTTTTTAACAGTCTCTTATGCTTTGGCTCTCTCCCACTCTAACGTCCTTTTTTTTTTTTTTTCCTTCCCCTCCCCCATGGGTTCCTGTTAAGTTTCTCAGGATCCACATAAGAGTGAAACCATATGGTATCTGTCTTTCTCTGTATGGCTTATTTCACTTAGCATCACACTCTCCAGTTCCATCCACGTTGCTACAAAAGGCCATATTTCATTTTTTCTCATTGCCACGTAGTATTCCATTGTGTATATAAACCACAATTTCTTTATCCATTCATCAGTTGATGGACATTTAGGCTCTTTCCATAATTTGGCTATTGTTGAGAGTGCTGCTATAAACATTGGGGTACAAGTGCCCCTATGCATCAGTACTCCTGTATCCCTTGGGTAGATTCCTAGCAGTGCTATTGCTGGGTCATAGGGTAGGTCTATTTTTAATTTTCTGAGGAACCTCCACACTGCTTTCCAGAGCGGCTGCACCAATTTGCATTCCCACCAACAGTGCAAGAGGGTTCCCGTTTCTCCACATCCTCTCCAGCATCTATAGTCTCCTGATTTGTTCATTTTGGCCACTCTGACTGGCGTGAGGTGATACCTGAGTGTGGTTTTGATTTGTATTTCCCTGATAAGGGGCGACGCTGAACATCTTTTCATGTGCCTGTTGGCCATCTGGATGTCTTCTTTAGAGAAGTGTCTATTCATGTTTTCTGCCCATTTCTTCACTGGGTTATTTGTTTTTCGTGTGTGGAGTTTGGTGAGCTCTTTATAGATTTTAGATACTAGTCCTTTGTCCGATATGTCATTTGCAAATATCTTTTCCCATTCCGTTGGTTGCCTTTTAGTTTTGTTGGTTGTTTCCTTTGCTGTGCAGAAGCTTTTTATCTTCATAAGGTCCCAGTAATTCACTTTTGCTTTTAATTCCCTTGCCTTTGGGGATGTGTCGAGTAAGAGATTGCTACGGCTGAGGTCAGAGAGGTCTTTTCCTGCTTTCTCCTCTAAGGTTCTGATGGTTTCCTGTCTCACATTTAGGTCCTTTATCCATTTTGAGTTTATTTTTGTAAATGGTGTGAGAAAGTGGTCTAGTTTCAACCTTCTGCATGTTGCTGTCCAGTTCTCCCAGCACCATTTGTTAAAGAGGCTGTCTTTTTTCCATTGGATGTTCTTTCCTGCTTTGTCAAAGATGAGTTGGCCATATGTTTGTGGGTCTAGTTCTGGGGTTTCTATTCTATTCCATTGGTCTGTGTGTCTGTTTTTGTGCCAATACCATGCTGTCTTGATGATGACAGCTTTGTAGTAGAGGCTGAAGTCTGGGATTGTGATGCCTCCTGCTTTGGTCTTCTTCTTCAAACTTCCTTTGGCTATTCGGGGCCTTTTGTGGTTCCATATGAATTTTAGGATTGCTTGTTCTAGTTTCGAGAAGAATGCTGGTGCAATTTTGATTGGGATTGCATTGAATGTGTAGATAGCTTTGGGTAGTATTGACATTTTGACAATATTTATTTTTCCAATCCATGAGCAGGGAATGTCTTTCCATTTCTTTAAATCTTCTTCAATTACCTTCACAAGCTTTCTATAGTTTTCAGCATACAGATCCTTTACATCTTTGGTTAGATTTATTCCTAGGTATTTTATGCTTCTTGGTGCAATTGTGAATGGGATCAGTTTCTTTATTTGTCTTTCTGTGGCTTCATTGTTAGTGTATAAGAATGCAACTGATTTCTGTACATTGATTTTGTATCCTGCAACTTTGCTGAATTCATGTATCAGTTCTAGCAGACTTTTGGTGGAGTCTATCGGATTTTCCATGTATAATATCATGTCATCTGCAAAAAGCGAAAGCTTGACTTCATCTTTGCCAATTTTGATGCCTTTGATTTCCTTTTGTTGTCTGATTGCTGATGCTAGAACTTCCAGCACTATGTTAAACAACAACGGTGAGAGTGGGCATCCCTGTCGTGTTCCTGATCTCAGGGAAAAAGCTCTCAGTTTTTCCCCGTTGAGGATGATGTTAGCTGTGGGCTTTTCATAAATGGCTTTTATGATCTTTAAGTATGTTCCTTCTATCCCGACTTTCTCAAGGGTTTTTATTAAGAAAGGGTGCTGGATTTTGTCAAAGGCCTTTTCTGCATCGATTGACAGGATCATATGGTTCTTCTCTTTTTTTTTGTTAATGTGATGTATCACGTTGATTGATTTGCGAATGTTGAACCAGCCCTGCATCCCAGGAATGAATCCCACTTGATCATGGTGAATAATTCTTTTTATATGCTGTTGAATTCGATTTGCTAGTATCTTATTGAGGATTTTTGCATCCATATTCATCAGGGATATTGGCCTGTAGTTCTCTTTTTTTACTGGGTCTCTGTCTGGTTTAGGAATCAAAGTAATACTGGCTTCATAGAATGAGTCTGGAAGTTTTCCTTCCCTTTCTATTTCTTGGAATAGCTTGAGAAGGATAGGTATTATCTCTGCTTTAAACGTCTGGGAAGTTAATGGCTGTTATTAATAGCCATTCAGAAAATGCTTTTCCCTCCCTCCCAACAGCCATGTTGAAGTAATAAAAGTCCTGTAAAGAGGCCAATTCAACATGGCTTTTACCCTGGCAGAAACAAAAAGTGAGGAGGTTAGAAGAAACTAGATATATTAGTTCAATGAAAGGCTCATTAAGGGCACCCTTTATAAGTCAGTCAGGTGAACTGCTGCCCCTCAGTATAAGGCCTCACTCCTCTCCTCCTCCATATTATAATATACCAGCCACATTATCTATCAAAAACCTTTTTTGTTATTGTTTTGAAATAATTAAAGATTCACAGGGCATTGCAAAGAAATGTACAGGGAAGTCCAATCTATACTTCCCCAGCTTCCCTCAATATTAATGTGTTATATGACTATGGTTTAATAATATCAAGACCAAGAAATTGACATTGGTACAATCCATAGAGCTTATTCAGATTCAGTGGTTATAGAAGTGGCAGAGAAGTATGGAGTCTCTGAGCTTGTCTTGCCCCTGAAATGCAGCTAGATCAGCATCAAAGCACTTTGAACACCTAAGAAACTGACCTGAGGATTAATGAAAAAATCTGCATAATTTTAGCCACAGAATTTGGCAGGTATATGGTATGGAGAGGTGAATTGGGGGAGAGAAAAGCTGCAGGACCATGGAGGGTAGGGAGCTGTTTTCACAAAGAAAGGACAGAAAGAGAAAGAGAAAAGGGATGATTGCAGCACATTGGGATTGTGCAAGAAAAGCACTCACCCCTGAAAGTACCTGGAAAGGAAGAGAGAGAGAGAAAGAATTAAAACACTTGCAGGGGACTGGACAAGAAATCTGTTCCCCAAAACCCCAAAATTTGAGAGAACAGAGAGGGTTTCAATACCACCAGGATTCTATAAACAATGGAGTGCAGAGTCTGAAGTTCTGGAGCTCAGTGCCTGGGAGTGCTCTGGTGAGGAAGTAGGGTGAATCCCTAGGATCAGGCAGTGTGGTCTGAGGGGTCTGTGTGCCACATGGTGAGAAGCTGTTCTCCTGCTTGGAGTGCAATTTGGTAGAGGACATACAGCCTCCCTGTGGGCAAAAGTCCTCATGGACCCTGGAGAGCAGCCACGTTTGCTGATATTGAGACAAAGATGCCAGAGTGTGGTAAAATCCTGGCACCAGCTGTGTGTTGTTTTTCCATAAACTCTGAGCCTCTCCTGCTGCATGATCACTGGAATGTTTTCTGGAACAAGCTGGCAACCAGCCATTGCTCTGTGAGACCCACCCCCAGAGAATTAGTGTGGGTCTCTGAAGTGTGGAGTTTTGAAACAGCCTCATCTGAGACAAAACTCTGGAGGGAGGCACTACCTGGCAGGTGGACAGCTTAGACATGGACAAGGTAGAGGCAGGGAGTGGATGGAGACCTGAGACAAGGGAGGGGTGCTTGATCATAGGTCAGGGAAGTGCAAAGTTCCTGTGCCAAAGACTAGGGAGCTGGGTGAAGCCATTTTCACCTCTGGCACATACAGGGATCCACCCCAGTAAGCTAATCAGTGCCACCAAGTGGAGAATGGAGCCATTACACCAAGCCCCACACACCTGCACCCTCCAGGCACATCCCCCAGAAGATCAAAACAAATCCTTCCCACCTGCTTAGTCTACAGACTAGTATGCTTCAAAGTTTCAGTTTGAGGGGAAACTGGTTGTAACTTCAGTCAGGTTTCCTTCTGCTTGCTGGTTCATTTATTTGTTCGTTTTCTTTACTTCTGTTTTTGCTTAAATTGTTTTCATTTTTTTCTTTCTTTTCTTTTTATTTCTTGGATACAGAAAGAGCAAATTCTTTTTTATTGTTTTTTGTTTTGTAAATTAAAAATATTCTATTTTATTTTCTTTATTTTATTTTACTCTATTTTATTATTTAAAATTAAAAAATTAAACTTTTCCCCTTCCTTTCTCTTTTTTCTCTATTCTGTCAAGCTTTTTTCAACAAGCAGGTTGAAACACACCTAAGATCTATCTTTCTTTACTTGAATCTTTTTTTGGCTTTGATTTTTTAATTTTAATTTTGTATTTTACTGTTTTTCTTTCTCCAAAATGACAAGACAGAGAAATTCACCCCAAAAGAAAGAACAGAAATAAATAATGGATTTAATCAACACAGATGTGAGTAAAATGTCTGAATAAGAATTTAAAACCACAATTTTAAGAATCCTAGCTAGGGTTGAAAAAGCATAGAAGACACCAGAGAATCCCTTTCTGTGGAGACAAAAGAACTAAAATTTACTTAGGCCAAAATTAAAAATGCTGTATCCAAGATGCAATTTCAAATGGATGCCATGACAGCACGGATGAATGAAGCAGAGCAGAAAATCAGTAATATAGGGGATAAAAATATGGAAAATAATGAAGCAGAAAAAAAAGAGGGAAATAAAGGCAAAAGGTCATGATACAAGACTTAGAGAACTCAGTGACTTATTAAAGATGAATAACATTTGAATCATAGAAGTCCCAGAAAATAGAGAGAGGGAAAGGGGCAGAAGGTTTATGTGAACAAATTATAGCTGAAAACTTTCCTGATCTGGGAAGGACACAGACATCAAAATCCAATAAGCACAGAGAACTCCCATTAGGTTCAACAAAAACTGACCATCACCAAGGTATATCATAGTCAAATTCACAAAATACACAGATAAAGAATTATGAAAGGAGGAAGGGAAAAACTGTCCTTAACCTAAAGGGGAAGACAGGTCAGGTTCACAGCAGACCTGTCCACAGAAACTTGGCAGGCCAGAAAGGAGTGTCAGGATATTTTCAACATGCTGGATTGGAAAAGTATGCAGCCAATAATTCCTTATCCAGCAAAGCTATGATTCAAAATAGAAGGGGGGATAAAGAGTTTCCAGATAAACAAAAACTAAAGGAGCTTGTAACCACTAAATCAGCCCTGAAGGAAATTTTAAGGGGGAACTCTTTGAGTGGAGAAAAACAAAACAAAACAAAACAAAACAAAACAAAACAAGGCAAGACAAAACAAGACCAAAAGCAACAAAGACTAGAAAGGATCAGAGAACATCACCCAGAAACACCACCAACTCTACAGGCCACACTATGGCACTAAATTCATATCTTTCAATAATCACTCTAAATGTAAATGGACTAAATGCTCCAATGAAAAGACATAGGGTGTCAGATGGATAAAAAAATAAGACACATCCATATGCTGCCTACAAGAGACTCATTCTAGACCTAAAGACACCTGAAGATTGAAAGGAGGGCATGGAGAACAATCTTATCATGCTAATGGATGTCAAGGGAAAGCCAAAGTAGCCATACTTATATCAGACAAGCTAGATTTTAAAACAAAGACTGTAACAAGAGATAAAGGGCATTCTATCATAATTAAGGGGTATACCAAGAAGATCTAACAATTGTAAATATTTATGCCCCCAACTTGAAAGAACCCAAATATATAAATCAATTAATCACAAACATAAAGAAATTCATTGATAATAATAACATAATGGTAGGAGACTTTAACACTCCACTTACAACAATGGACAGATTATCTAAGCAGAAAATCAACAAGGAAGCAATGGCTTTGAATGACACACTGGATTGGATGGACCTAACAGATATATTCAGAACATTTCACCCTAAAGCTGTGGAATGCAAATTCCTCTCGGGTGCCTATGGAACATTCTCAAAAACAGATCACATACTGGGTCACAAATCAGCTCTCAACAAGTACAAAAAGATCAAGATTGTACCATGCATATTTTCAGATCACAATGCTATAAAACTTGAAATCAACCATAAGAAAAGATTTGGAAATACAATGAATACTTGGATATTAAAGAGCATCCTACTAAAGAATGAATGGGTTAACCGAGATATTAAACAGGAAATTAAAAAGTACATGGAAGCCAATGAAAATGACAACACGACAGTCCAAAACCTCTGGGATGCAGCAAGAGTGGTCATAAGAGGGAAGTATATATAAATCCAGGCCTTCCTAAAGAAGGAAGACATGTCTCAAATATGCATACTAACCTTACACCTAAAGGATCTGGAAAAAGAACAGCAAATACAACCCCAAACCAGCAGAAGGAAAATAATAAAGATTGGAAGGGAAATCAATGATATCAAAATAAAAAAGCAGTAGAACACATCAACGAAAGTAGGAGCTGGCTTTTTAAAAAAATGTTTATTTTTGAGAGAGAGAGGGAGACAAAGCATGAGCTAGGGAGGGGCAAAGAGAGAGAGGGAGACACAGAATCTGAAGCAGGCTCCAGGCTCTGAGCTGTCAGCGCAAAGCCTTGGGATACTGAGAGTTTTTACCATAATTGGGTATGGAATTTTTGCAGTGTCCTTTTGTGTCAGTTGATTTCCTTCATTAGCTGTTTGATATGGAAGAGTACACTGATTTATTCTAGAATTTTGGACCAGCCTTGCATATCTCGAACAAATCTTTCTTTTCTAATGTATATGTTGGTGTAACTTTTTTTTGTATCACTTTTGCTCTTAGCACTTCTTTTTTTTAAATCTTAATATCTTACAACTTATTTTTTTTTAGTTTTTTTAATATTGAGTTATTTTTCTTTTTTTTATTAAATTCTATTTTTCATTTTTTTAAATTTGCATCCAAATTAGTTAGCATATAGTGCAACAATGATTTCAGGAGTAGATTCCTTAGTGCCCCTTACCCATTTAGCACCTCCCCCCCTCCCACAACCCCTCCAGTAGCCCTGAGTTTGTTGTCCATATTTATGAGTCTCTTCTGTTTTGTCCCACTTCCTGTTTTTATATTATTTTTGTTTCCCTTCCCTTATGTTCATCTGTTTTGTTTCTTTTTTTTTTTTTCGTTTTTTTTTTATTTTTTTATTTTTTATTTTTTTTGTTTTTTTTTTTGTTTTTTTTATTTTTTTTATTTTTTATTTTTTTTTGTTGTTTGTTTTGTTTCTTAAAGTCCTCATATGAGTGAAGTCATATGATTTTTGTCTTTCTCTGACTGACTAATTTTACTTAGCATAATAGCCTCCAGTTCCATCCATGTAGTTGCAAATGGCAAGATTTCGTTCTTTTTGATTGGTGAGTAATACTCCATTGTGTGTGTGTGTGTGTGTGTGTGTGTGTGTGTGTGTGTGTGTGTATATATGTGTGTGTATATATATATATATATATGTGTGTGTATATATATATATATATATGTATATATACATACATACATATATATATGTGTGTATATATATATATATATGTGTGTGTATATATATATATATATATGTATATATACATACATACATATATATATGTGTGTATATATATATATATACCACATTTTCCTTATCCATTCATCCATCGATGGACATTTGGGCTCTTTCCATACTTTAGCTATTGTTGATAGTGCTGCTATAAACATGGGGATGAATGTGTCCCTTCAAAACAGCACACCTGTATCCCTTGAAAAAATACCTAGTAGTGCAATTGCAGGGTCATAGGGTAGTTCAAGTTTTAGGTTTTTGAGGAACCTGCATACTGTTTTCCAGAGTGGCTGCACCAGCTTGCATTCCCACCAGCAATGCGGAAGAGATCCTCTTTCTCCGCATCCTTGCCAACATCTGTTGTTGCCCGAGTTGTTAATGTTAGCCATTCTGACAGGTGTCAGGTGGTATCTCATTGTGGTTTTGATTTGTATTTCCCTGATGATGAGTGATGTTGAACATTTTTTCTGGTGTCGGTTGGCCATCTGGATGTCTTCTTTGGAGAGTGTCTATTCATGTCTTTTGCCCATTTCTTCACAGGGTTCTTTGTTTTTTGGGTGTTGAATTTGATAAGTTCTTTATAGATTTTGGATACTAACCCTTTATCTGATATGTCGTTTGCAAATATCTTCTCCCATTCTGTCAGTTGCTTTGTAGTTTTGCTGATTGTTTCCTTCGCTGTGCAGAAGATTTTTATTTTGATGAGGTCCCAGTAGTTCATTTTTGCTTTTGTTTCCCTTGCCTCCAGAGACGTGTTGAGTAAGAAGTTGCTGTGGCCAAGATCAAAGAGGTTTCTGCCTGCTTTCTTCTCGAGGATTTTGATGGCTTCCTGTCTTACGTTGAGGTCTTTCATCCATTTTGAGTTTATTTTTGTGTCTGGTGTAAGAAAGTGGTCCAGGTTCATTCTTCTGCATGTCACTGTCCAGTTTTCCCAGCACCACCTGCTGAAGAGACGGTTTTTATTCCATTGGATATTCTTTCCTTCTTTTTCAAAGATTAGTTGGTCATACGTTTGTGGGTCCATTTCTGGATTCTCTATTCTGTTCCATTGATCTGAGTGTCTGTTCTTGTGCCAGTGCCATACTGTCTTGATGATTACAGCTTTGTAGTATAGCTTGAAGTCCGGGATTGTGATGCCTCCTGCTTTGGTTTTCTTTTTCAAGATTGCTTTGGCTATTCTGGGTCTTTTCTGGTTCCATACAAATTTTAGGATTATTTGTTCTAGCTCTTTGAACAATGCTAGATGTTATTTTGATAGGGGTTAATAATAATGCTGGTGTTATTTTGATAGGGGTTGCTTTGAGTATGTAGATTGCTTTGGGTAGTATCGACATTTTAACAATATTTCTTCTTCCTATCCAGGAGCATGGAATCTTTTTCCATTTTTTGTGTCTTATTCAATATCTTTCATAAGCTTTCTATAATTTTCAATGTACAGATTTTTCACCTCTTTGGTTAGATTTATTCCTAGGTATTTTATGTTTTTTTGTACAACTGTAGATGAGATCAATTCCTTGATTTATCTTTTTGTCACTTCATTGTTGGTGTATAGGAATGCAACCGATTTTGTGGATTGATTTTATATCTTGCAACTTTGCTAAATTCATGAATCAATTCTAGCAGTTTTTTTGTGGAATCTTTTGGGTTTTCCATATAGAGTATCATGCCATCTGCAAAGAGTGAAAGTTTGACCTCCTCCTGGCCGATTTGGATGCCTTTTATTTCTTTGTGTTGTCTGATTGCAGAGGCTAAGACTTCCAATACTATGTTGAATAACAGTGGCAAGATGGACATCCCTGTCTTGTTCCTGACCTTAGGGGGAAAACTCTCAGTTTTTCCCCACTGAGGATGATATTAGTGTCGGGTCGTTCATATATGGCTCTTATTATCTTGAGGTATGATCCTTCTATCCCTACTTTCTTGAGGGTTTTTATCAAGAAAGGATGGTGCATTTTGTCAAATGTTTTCTCTGTGTCTGTTGAGAGGATCATATGGTTCTTGTCCTTTCTTTTATTGATGTGATTAATCACATTAATTGTTTTGTGGATATTGATCCAGCCCTGCATCCCAGGTATAAATCTCACTTGGTCGTGGTAAATAATTTTTTTAATGTATTGTTGGATCCATTTGGCTAATATCTTGTGGAGGGTTTTTGCATGCATGTTCATCAGGGAAATTTGTCTATAGTTCTCCTTTTTAGTGGGGTCTCTGTCTGGTTTTGGAGTCAAGGTAATGCTGGCTTCATATAAAGACTTTGGAAGTTTTCCTTCCATTTCTATTTTTTGGAACAGCTTCAGGAGAATAGGTGCTAACTCTTCCTTAAATGTTTGGTACAATTCCTCTGGAAAGCCATCTGGCAATGAACTCTTGTTTTTTGGGAGATTTTTGATTACTAATTCGATTTCCTTACTGGTTATGGGTCTGTTCAAATTTTCTATTTCTTCCTGTTTCAGTTTTGGTAGTGTATATATTTCTAGGAATTTGTCCATTTCTTCCAGATTGCCCATTTTATTGGCATATAGTTGCTCATAATATTTTCCTATTATTGTTTTTATTTCTGCTGTGTTGGTTATGATCTCTCCTCTTTCATCTTGTTTTTATTTATTTAGGTCCTTTCCTTTTTCTTTTTGATCAAACTGGCTAGTGGTTTATCAATTTTGTTAATTCTTTCATAGAACCAGCTTCTGGTTTCATTGATTTGTTCTACTGGGTTTTTTGGTTTTTTTTTTTTTTTTTTTGGTTTTGATAGCATTAGTTTCTGCTCTAATCTTTATTATTTCCTGTATTCTGCTGGTTTTGTGTTTTATTTTCTGTTCTTTTTCCAGCTCTTTAAGGCATAAGGTTACATTGTGTATCTGAGATCTTTCTTCCTTCTTTAGGAAGGCCTGGATTGCTATATATTTTCCTCTTGTGACTGCCTTTGCTGTATCCTAGAGGTTTTGGGTTGTGGTGTTATCATTTTCATTGGCTTCCATGAACTTTTTAATTTCCTCTTTTACTTCTTGGTTAGCCCATTCATTTTTTTGTAGGATGTTGTTTCATCTCCAAATATTTGTTACCATTCCAAATTTTTTCTTGTGGTTGGTTTCAAGTTTCATAGCACTGTGGTCTGAACATATGCACGGTATGATCTCGATCTTTTTGTACTTGCTGAGGGCTGATTTGTGTCCCAGTGTGTGATCTTTCTGGAGAACATTCCATGTGCACTGGAGAAGAATGTATATTCTGGTGCTTTAGGATGAAATGTTCTGAATATATCTGTTAAGTTCATCTGGTCCAGTGTGTCATTCAAAGCCATTGATTCCTTGTTGATTTTTTGACTAGATGATCTGTCCATTGCTGTGAGTGGTGTGTTGAAGTCTCCTACTATTATGGTGTTACTGTCGATGAGTTTCTTTATGTTTGTGATAATTTATTTATATATTTGGGTATTCCCACATTTGGCACGTAAATGTTTACAATTGTTAGGTCTACAATTGTTAGGTGGATAGACCCCTTGATTATGATATAATGCCCTTCTGCATCTCTTGATACAGTCTTTATTTTAAAGTCTAGATTTTCTTGGGGCGCCTGGGTGGCGCAGTCGGTTAAGCGTCCGACTTCAGCCAGGTCACGATCTCGCGGTCCGTGAGTTCGAGCCCCGCGTCGGGCTCTGGGCTGATGGCTCGGAGCCTGGAGCCTGTTTCCGATTCTGTGTTTCCCTCTCTCTCTGCCCCTCCCCCGTTCATGCTCTGTCTCTCTCTGTCCCAAAAATAAATAAATGTTGAAAAAAAAAATTTAAAGTCTAGATTTTCTGATATATATGGCTACTCCGGCTTTCTTTTGTTGACCATTAGCATGATAGATGGTTCTCCATCCCTGTACTTTCAATCTGAAGGTGTATTTAGGTCTAAAGTGGGTCTCTTGTAAACAGCATATAGATGGATCTTGTTTTCTTATCCATTCTGTTACCCTATGTCTTTTGATTGGAGCATTGAGTCTATTGATGTTTAGAGCAAGTACTGAAAGATACGAATTTGTTGCCATTATGTTGCTTGTACAGTTGGAGTTTCTGATGGTGTTCTCTGGTCCTTTCTAAGTTTTGTTGCTTTTGGTATTTATGTATGTATGTATGTATGTATGTATGTATGTATTTTTTCATCTTTTCTCCCCTCAGAGAATCCCTTTAAAATTTCTTGCAGGGTTGGTTTAGTGGTCCTAAACTCCTTTAATTTTTGTTTTGTCTGGGAAACTTTTTATCTCTCCTTCTATTTTGAATGACAGCCTTGCTGCATAAAGAATTCTTGGCTGCATATTTTTCTGATTCAGCACATTGAATGTATCCTGCCACTCCTTTCTGGCCTGCCAAGTTTCTGTGGATAGGTCTGTTGCAAACCTGATTTGTGTTCCCTTGTAGGTTAGGGACTTTTTTCCCCCCTTGCTGCTTTTATGATTCTCTCCTTGCCTGAGTATTTTGTGAATTAGAGTATGATATGCCTTGTTGATGGTCAGTTTTTGTTGAATCTAATGGGGTTCCTCTGTGCTTCCTGGATTTTGATGTCTGTGTCTTTCCCCAGGTTAGGAAAGTTTTCTGCTATGATTTGCTCACATAACCCTTCTACCCTTATTTCTGTCTCTTCCTCTTCTGGGATCCCTATGATTCTGATGTTGTTCCTTTTTAATGAGTCACTGATTTCTCTAAGTCTTAAATCGTGCTCTTTTGTCTTAATCTCCCTCTTTTTTTCTGCTTCATTTTTCTCTATAAGTTTGTCCTCTATATTGCTGATTCTGTGTTCTGTCTCATCCATCCTTGCTGCTGCAGCATTCATCTGTGATTGCAGCTCAGGTATAGCATTTTTAATTTTATTATGACTAGTTTTTACTTCTTTTATCTCTTCAGAAAGGGATTCTAATCTCTTTTTGACTCCAGCTAGTATTCTTATTATCGTGATTCTAAATCCTGGTTCAGACATCTTGGTTGTATCTGTGTTGATTAAGTCACTGGCCATCATTTCTTTGTGCTTTCTTTTGGGGTGAAGTCCTTCGTTTTGTCATTTTGAAGGGAGAAAAGGAATTAATGAGGTAGCAAAATTAAGATTAAAGATAATTAAAATTAAGAAAATATTAAAATTAAAAATACACAGACACAAAATCGAATAAATGATGCTAGATCCTAGGTGTGTTTTGGTCTGCGTGTTGAAAGTGGTTTGACAGATTAGAGAAAAAAAAGGGGGGGTAAAAAGGAAATCATTTGAGAATTTGAAAAAATGAATACACTGAAGTAGACTAAAATAAAATGATGGAAGTAAATTAGAATTTGAGAACATTTACACAAAAGTAAAAAATATAGTAAAAAATTAAAGAAAAATATTTTTAATAAAATTGAAAATAAAAATGAATTTTTTTCTGTTTCTGTATTCAAGAAAAAGAAGTAAAAAAGAGGAAAAAAATTGAATAGATGGACATGCTAACAGATTGAAATATGACTGAAATTACTTCATTTTCTCCTAGAAGTCTGACTATGAAGTGCTTTATAGCCCACAAACTAATTAGGTGGTGAGACCTGTGTTCTTGAAAGGGAGGTTGGCCCAGTTGGGTGGGGCCAGTATAACAGTATAACAGCTCCATTCTCCACTAGATGGCGCTGCTTACATACTAGGGTGGAGAGTTGTGGCGCTTGTAGGTTGGTATGCGCATGTGTGGGAGCGGTGAAAATGGCGTCACCCAGCTCCCCAGTCTCTAGTATCCTTCTCCCTGATCAGCAATCACACACCCATTATCTCTCTTCAGCTTTCGTCCATGCTACAGTTTTTCACTGTCTGTGACCAGGCCCCAGTCAGTACCTCTTTCCTGAGTTTTGTCTCAGATGTGGCTGTTTTCCCTGGCCCCTTACTTCTGAAGGACTGTGGCTTTAACCCATTCTGCCCCTCTGCAGAAGGGTCTCACAGAGCAATGGCCGAATGATCAATGGCTGAATGTCAGCTGTACCCAGGAATGCTTGCTGAACCATGCTGCTTTTGGTATGGTGTCAGCCAGGTGTCAGCCCACCCCAGAAAACGTTTGTGAGATAGTGTAGCAGCAGAGTTTCAGGGATTATGGAAAATCACAACACACATCTGGCACCAGGCTTCAAATTTAATGACCTTGTTCCAGCACCAGCAAATGTGGCCATTTTCTGGGGTCTGCTGGGACCAGGTGGCTTCAGCAGTCTCTACCAAATGTCCTTCCAGCAGTGGAACCACTTTTCCCTGTGTGGCCCAAGAACCTCCCGGACTCCACTCTTTTCTTGGGGATTCACCCTTCCTACCAGAGCACCTCCAGGTATTGAGTTGTGGAGTTTCAGACTTTGCACTCTCCTTGTTTATAGTCTTAATGGAATTTAAACCCTCTCCTTTCTCCTTTCTCCTCTCTCCCTTTTTAGTTTAGTCCCTGTGGCTGTTTCTAATTTTCCACTTTCTCTCCAGTTGCTTTTGGGGAGGGGTGCTTTCCCATATTCTTCCCACCCCCCATCTCTGTCTTCTCTCTACCCGCAAAAGCACCTCCCTTCCCATGGTTTCTTGCTCCCCAAGTTCACCTCTCCACACCATGTACCTGCTGAATTCTGTGGTTCAGGTTGTGCAGATTGTTGTGTTAATACTCCAATCAGTTTTCTAGGTGTGCAGTGGTTTAGTATTGGTCTGGCTACATTTCATGGACTTGAGACACACAAAAAACTTCCATGCTCTTCCGCCATCTTGGCTCCTCCTTTTCCCTCTTAGCACTTCTTTAGCTGCATCTTACATTCTGATAAGTTGTATTTTCAATTTCATCTAGTTCTATCTTTTTTTTTAATATATGAAATTTATTGTCAAATTGGTTTCCATACAACTCCCAGTGCTCATCCCAAAAGATGCCCTCCTCAATACCCATCACCCACCCTCCCCTCCCTCCCACCCCCCATCAACCCTCAGTTTGTTCTCAGTTTTTAACAGTCTCTTATGCTTTGGCTCTCTCCCACTCTAACCTCTTTTTTTTTTTTTCCTTCCTCTCCTCCATGGGTTTCTGTTAAGTTTCTCAGGATCCACATAAGAGTGAAACCATATGGTATCTGTCTTTCTCTGTATGGCTTATTTCACTTAGCATCACACTCTCCAGTTCCATCCACGTTGCTACAAAAGGCCATATTTCATTCTTTCTCATTGCCCTTTAGTACTCCATTGTGTATATAAACCACAATTTCTTTATCCATTCATCAGTTGATGGACATTTAGGCTCTTTCCATAATTTGGCTATTGTTGAGAGTGCTGCTATAAACATTGGGGTACAAGTGCCCCTATGCATCAGTACTCCTGTATCCCTTGGATAAATTCCTAGCAGTGCTATTTCTGGGTCATAGGGTAGTTCTATTTTTAATTTTCTGAGGAACCTCCACACTGCTTTCCAGAGCGGCTGCACCAATTTGCATTCCCACCAACAGTGCAAGACGGTTCCCATTTCTCCATATCCTCTCCAGCATCTATAGTCTCCTGATTTGTTCATTTTGGCCACTCTGACTGGCGTGAGGTGATATCTGAGTGTGGTTTTGATTTGTATTTCCCTGATAAGGAGCGACGCTGAACATCTTTTCATGTGCCTGTTGGCCATCCGGATGTCTTCTTTAGAGAAGTGTCTATTCATGTTTTCTGCCCATTTCTTCACTGGGTTATTTGTTTTTCGGGTGTGGAGTTTGGTGAGCTCTTTATAGATTTTGGATACTAGCCCATTGTCCGATATGTCATGTGCAAATATCTTTTCCCATTCCGTTGGTTGCATTTTAGTTTTGTTGGTTGTTTCCTTTGCTGTGCAGAAGCTTTTTATCTTCATAAGGTCCCAGTAATTCACTTTTGCTTTTAATTCCCTTGCCTTTGGGGATGTGTCGTGTAAGAGATTGCTACGGCTGAGGTCAGAGAGGTCTTTTCCTGCATTCTCCTCTAAGGTTTTGAGGGTTTCCTGTCTCACATTCAGGTCCTTTATCCATTTTGAGTTTATTTTTGTGAATGGTGTGAGAAAGTGGTCTAGTTTCAACCTTCTGCATGTTGCTGTCCCGTTCTCCCAGCACCATTTGTTAAAGAGACTGTCTTTTTTCCATTGGATGTTCTTTCCTGCTTTGTCAAAGATGAACTGGCCACACGTTTGTGTGTCTAGTTCTGGGGTTTCTATTCTATTCCATTGGTCTATGTGTCTGTTTTTGTGCCAATACCATGCTGTCTTGATGATTACAGCTTTGTAGTAGAGGCTAAAGTCTGGGATTGTGATGCCTCCTGCTTGGTCTTCTTCAAAATTCCTTTGGCTATTCGGGGCCTTTTGTGGTTCCATATGAATTTTAGGATTGCTTGTTCTAGTTTCGAGAAGAATGCTGGTGCAATTTTGATTGGGATTGCATTGAATGTGTAGATAGCTTTGCGTAGTATTGACATTTTGACAATATTTATTCTTCCAATCCATGAGCAGGGAATGTCTTTCCATTTCTTTAAATCTTCTTCAATTACCTTCATAAGCTTTGTATAGTTTTCAGCATACAGATCTTTTACATCTTTGGTTAGATTTATTCCTGGGTATTTTATGCTTCTTGGTGCAATTGTGAATGGGATCAGTTTCTTTATTTGTCTTTCTGTTGCTTCATTGTTAGTGTATAAGAATGCAACTGATTTCTGTACATTGATTTTGTATCCTGCAACTTTGCTGAATTCATGTATCAGTTCTAGCAGACTTTTGGTGGAGTCTATCGGATTTTCCATGTATAATATCATGTCATCTGCAAAAAGCGAAAGCTTGACTTCATCTTTGCCAATTTTGATGCCTTTGATTTCCTTTTGTTGTCTGATTGCTGATGCTAGAACTTCCAGCACTATGTTAAACAACAACGGTGAGAGTGGGCATCCCTGTCGTGTTCCTGTTCTCAGGGAAAAAGCTCTCATTTTTTCCCCATTGAGGATGATGTTAGCTGTGGGCTTTTCATAAATGGCTTTAATGATCTTTAAGTATGTTCCTTCTATCCCGACTTTCTCAAGGGTTTTTATTAAGAAAGGGTGCTGGATTTTGTCAAAGGTCTTTTCTGCATCGATTGACAGGATCATATGGTTCTTCTGCTTTTTTTTTTTAATGTGATGTATCACGTTGATTGATTTGCAAATGTTTAACCAGCCCTGCATCCCAGGAATGAATCCCACTTGGTCATGGTGAATGATTCTTTTTATATGCCGTTGAATTCGATTTGCTAGTATCTTATTGAGGATTTTTGTATCCATATTCATCAGGGATATTGGCCTTTAGTTCTTTTTTTTTACTGGGTCTCTGTCTGGTTTAGGAATCAAAGTAATACTGGCTTCACAGAATGAGTCTGGAAGTTTTCCTTCCCCTTCTATTTCTTGGAATAGCTTGAGAAGGATAGGTATTATCTCTGCTTTAAACGTCTGGTAGAACTCCCCTGGGAAGCCATCTGGTCCTGGACTCTTATTTGTTGGGAGATTTTTGATAACTGATTCAATTTCTTCGCTGGTTATGGGTCTGTTCAAGCTTTCTATTTCCTCCTGATTGAGTTTTGGAAGAGTGTGGGTGTTCAGGAATTTGTCCATTTCTTCCAGCTTGTCCAATTTGTTGGCATATAATTTTTCATAGTATTCCCTTATAATTGTTTGTATCTCTGAGGGATTGGTTGTAATAATTCCATTTTCATTCATGATTTTATCTATTTGGGTCATCTACCTTTTCTTTTTGAGAAGCCTGGCTAGAGGTTTGTCAATTTTGTTTATATTTTCAAAAAACCAACTCTTGGTTTCGTTGATCTGTTCTACAGTTTTTTTAGATTCTATATTGTTTATTTCTGCTCTGATCTTTATTATTTCTCTTCTTCTGCTGGGTTTAGGCTGCCATTGCTGTTCTGCTTCTATTTCCTTTAGGTGTGCTGTTAGATTTTTGTATTTGGGATTTTTCTTGTTTCTTGAGATAGGCCTGGATTGCAATGTATTTTCCTCTCAGGACTGCCTTCGCTGCGTCCCAAAGCGTTTGGATTGTTGTATTTTCATTTTCCTTTGTTTCCATATATTTTTTGATTTCTTCTCTAATTGCCTGGTTGACCCACTCATTCGTTAGTAGGGTGTTCTTTAACCTCCATGCTTTTGGAGGTTTTCCAGACTTTTTCCTGTGGTTGATTTCAAGCTTCATAGCATTGTGGTCTGAAAGTATGCATGGTATAATTTCAATTCTTGTAAACTTATGAAGGGCTGTTTTGTGACCCAGTATATGATCTATCTTGGAGAATGTTCCATGTGCACTCGAGAAGAAAGTATATTCTGTTGCTTTGGGATGTAGAGTTCCAAATATATCTGTCAAGTCCATCTGATCCAATGTATCATTCAGGGCCCTTGTTTCTTTATTGACCGTGTGTCTAGATGATCTATCCATTTCTGTAAGTGGGGTGTTAAAGTTCCTTGCAATTACCACATTCTTATCAATAAGGTTGCTTATGTTTATTAGAAATTGTGTTATATATTTGGGGGCTCCGTATCCGGCGCATAGACATTTATAATTGTTAGCTCTTCCTGATGGATAGAACCTATAATTATTATATAATGCCCTTCTTCATCTCTTGTTACAGCCTTTAATTTAAAGTCTAGTTTGTCTGATATAAGTATGGCTACTCCAGCTTCCTTTTGGCTTCCAGTAGCATGATAAATAGTTCTTCATCCCCTCACTCTCAATCTAAAGGTGTCCTCAGGTCTAAAATGAGTCTCTTGTAGAGGGAAAATAGATGGCTCTTGTTTTTTTTTTTTTTAATTTTTTTTTTCAACGTTTATTTATTTTTTTGGGACAGAGAGAGACAGAGCATGAACGGGGGAGGGGCAGAGAGAGAGGGAGACACAGAATCGGAAACAGACTCCAGGCTCTGAGCCATCAGCCCAGAGCCTGACGCGGGGCTCGAACTCACAGACCGCAAGATCGTGACCTGGCTGAAGTCGGACGCTTAACCGACTGCGCCACCCAGGCGCCCCGATGGCTCTTGTTTTTTAATCCATTCTGATACCCTATGTCTTTTGGTTTGTGCATTTAATCCGTTTACATTCAGTGTTATTATAGAAAGATACGGGTTTAGAGTCATTGTGATGTCTGTATGTTTTATGCTTGTAGTGATGTCTCTGGTACTTTGTCTCACAGGGTCCCCCTTAGGATCTCTTGTAGGGCTGGTTTCGTGGTGACAAATTCCTTCAGTTTTTGTTTGTTTGGGAAGACCTTTATCTCTCCTTCTATTCTAAATGACAGACTTGCTGGATAAAGGATTCTCGGCTGCATATTTTTGCTGTTTAGCACACTGAAGATCTCGTGCCAATTCTTTCTGGCCTGCCAAGTTTCAAAAGAGAGATCAGTCACGAGTCTTATAGGTCTCCCTTTATATGTGAGGGCACGTTTACCCCTTGCTGCTTTCAGGATTTTCTCTTTATCCTTGTATTTTGCCGGTTTCACTATGATATGTCGTGCAGAAGATCGATTCAAGTTACGTCTGAAGGGAGTTCTCTGTGCCTCTTGGATTTCAATGCCTTTTTCCTTCCCCAGTTCAGGGAAGTTCTCAGCTATAATTTCTTCAAGTACCCCTTCAGCACCTTTCCCTCTCTCTTCCTCCTCTGGGATACCAATTATGCGTATATTATTTCTTTTTAGTGTATCACTTAGTTCTCTAATTTTCCCCTCATACTCCTGGATTTTTTTATCTCTCTTTTTCTCAGCTTCCTCTTTTTCCATAACTTTATCTTCTAGTTCACCTATTCTCTCCTCTGCCTCTTCCATCCGAGCCGTGGTGGTTTGCATTTTGTTTTCCATTTCCTTTAAAGCGTTTTTCAGCTCCTCGTGACTGTTCCTTAGTCCCCTGATGTCTGTAGCAAGAGATTCTCTGCTGTCCTGTATGCTGTTTTCCAGCCCAGCGATTAATTTTATGACTATTATTCTAAATTCACTTTCTGTTATATTATTTAAATCCTTTTTGATCAGCTCATTAGCTGTTGTTATTTCCTGGAGATTCTTCTGAGGGGAATTCTTCCGCTTGGTCATTTTGGATAGTATAGTCCCTGGTGTGGTGAGGGCCTGCAGGGCACTTCCCCTGTGCTGTGGTGTATAACTGGAGTTGGTGGGCGAGGCCGCAGTCCGACCTGATGTCTGCCCCCAGCCCACCGCTGGGGCCACAGTCAGACTGGTGTGTGCCTTCTCTTCCCCTCTCCTAGGGGCGGGATTCACTGTGGGGTGGCGTGGCCCGTCTGGGCTACTTGCACACTGTCAGGCTTGTGATGCTGGGGATCTGGCGTATTAGCTGGGGTGGGAAGGCAAGGTGCACGGCGGCAGGGGGGGCAGGCTTAGCTCGCTTCTCCTTAGGTGATCCACTTCAGGAGGGGCCCTGTGGCAGCCGGAGGGAGTCAGATCGCTGCCGGAGGTTTGGCTCCGCAGAAGCACAGAGTTGGGTGTTCGCGCGGAGCGAGCAAGTTCCCTGGCAGGAACCGGTTCCCTTTAGGATTTTGGCTGGGGGATGGGCGGGGGAGATGGCGCTGGCGAGCGCCTTTGTTCCCCGCCAAACTGGGCTCTGTCGTCCGGGGGCTCCGCAGCTCTCCCTCCCTTTGTCCTCCAGCCTTGCCGCTTTCCGAGCAGAGCTGTTAACTTATGACCTCCCAGACACTAAGTCGCGCTTGCTGTCGGAACACAGTCCGTCAGGCCCCTCCGCTTTTGCAAGCCGGACTCGGGGGCTCTGCTTGGCCGGCGAGCCGCCCCTCCGCCCCGGCTCCCTCCCGCCAGTCCGTGGAGCGCGCACCGCCTCGCTGCCCTTCCTACCCTCTTCCGTGGGCCTCTCGTCTGCACTTGGGTCCGGTGACTCTGTTCTGCTAATCCTCTGGCGGTTTTCTGGGTTATTTAGGCAGGTGTAGGTGGAATCTAAGTGATCAGCAGGACGCGCGGTGAGCCCAGCGTCCTCCTACGCCGCCATCTTCCTCGAGAGCGCTAGTTCTATCTTTTAAATCTTACTTTGAAACTCCCTCTTTGACCCATAGATTAGTTAAAAGTATGTTCTTTAATTTCCAGATTTTTAGAGATTTTCCTGTTGTTTTCTGTTACTGAATTATAGTTTGATTTACTTAAGGTCAGAGAACTTATTCTGTATGACTTCAGTTCTTTAATATTTGTTGGAAAGTTTTTTATGCCCTAGGTTTATGGTCCATTTTGTTGAATATTCCATGGGCTTAATGTAATATGATTTTCCCACTGTTTTATAACACTAATGCTACTTGCAAATAGAAATTGTTTATACTTAGGCCAAGCAATAACTTGTGAAACTGAAATACTGCTGTTTTTTTGTGTTTGTAATTTGATATAGAAGGTGGAGGATGTTGCAGAAGTTTTAGGAAAATAGTATGCTTGACCTTGTGTTTCTGAAACTCCTGTGCTTCCAGAATCCCCTGGGAGCATTCCCACATTATGAGGGGGAGATCTGGATGCATACTTAGACCTGTGGGCTTTCTAAAAGCAGAGTCAACATTGTGGCATTCCTAGGATCTACTGTAGGAGTCCACTCTAGGGGTAGAATTTGCCTTAGGTGAGGACTGAGAAGTTATTTAAGTCTGGGGTAGAGCTGTTTTCCCAGAACCTTAGGGGTCTGATGGGTCCTGCTGTTGCCATCTGCACCCCTCCTCACTAAGAGAGAGTGGGTCTTGGGGTGACCTGCAGATCTTCTCATCTGCCCTCCCTCTCTGCTGCTGCCAGCTACTCTCCTTATGCATTATGCCCTCCTTGACCCCTCTTGGCCTGCTCTACTGTAGCTGTGTCATACTTTGCACTTTCTATTGTGCCATCCAGTTCATTCATTATGTGAGTTGTGTGTTATCTGCAATTTTGTTCTGTACTGATTCCTGGTGCCTCATACAGAACCTGGCACAGAGTAAGTGCTCAATAAATATTTATGAAACAAGAATGTTCCCAGAGTGTCTTTAGATATTTGACCAGGTACTGAGGTCCTACTCTGCGTCTAGTCTAACCTGGCTTTTGGGAGTGGGAGCACCATCTACCTCTGACCCATGAGTGAATGACTGTCTGGCAATGAAGCATCAGGTAGGGTTCCCTTTGGCCTTTTAATAGCTTCATGAGATGAAATAATTTCAGGAAGTTCTCTAGGTTAGTTAAACTTCTTGTCCTATAGATAATCCTGTTTGGCACTTTCTTAACTGAAGATTTGGGGTTGTATTTCTCATCCTTGTAAAGTAGTTTTTGGTAAAGCTCCAAAGAACAAAATTGGATCAATCTTTCTAATTCTTGAACTTTGCATATTTAATAGGGTTTCTGGAGATTTCCCAATGCAGCATGCTAAAAATTCCGTTATCACAGTGAAGGCTTCTGTGCCCTTATACTATATGAAATCATATTGAAACAGTGTGACACGGTCTTAATGACAAATATTTCACAATATAAAGGAAATAATACTTTTCCCCTATGTGCCCCCCATTTAATATCTGGAATTATGTTTTAGGAAGAATTGCTGCCACGGGTTCCTTTCTGTTGGAAACAAGGAGGTTTTTCTTTCCTTTTCACTCACTTTATCTAATTGAAGCAAAATGATGTAGCCGTTGTGTGAGATCATGTGTCATTGCCCTGGGTCCTTTAATTTAGAAGCTCATAAAGCATTTGGTTTAAAAATTAACTGTGAAATGAAATTCAAAATAGATGAATAGAGAACACCTCTAGTCTTCCAGGGGGCCTTTACTTTAATCTCCAGAGATGGGAGGTGCATTTGGAGAGAGGTGAGATGCTATATTTCACAATGCAATGTACATACCGCAGTGCCATTTTCCAGTGGAAGCCTCCAAGTCAAGCCTTCCTAATTTTTGTTATTGTATTTTGCAAGGCTGAAATTTAAATTATAGCTGTGGCTAATGGCTCTGCCCCCTAATTCATTTCCCTTTGTCTGCAAGTCTTTTCTTATTGCTGAGATGTTACTGTCGTGATTCACAGAACATATTGCTTCTAGTAGCATCTGGCAGACTTTGTCTAGCAGGCTCCATTACCTTGTTCCAGAGATGCCTTTCTTTTTCTTCTTTGAAGTCAGAGACTTCAGAACTGCAAGAAAGCTGGTGGATTATGTAATACAATTCCTTTACTTAACAGAAAAATATGCTGAATTTCAAATACACTTTTGTAATTGAAAGAGTTGGATGGGGCATGAATCTTCTACCTATACTTGGCCATGCTGTCTACATTTCTTCTGATAAGATCACAACTTGATATTTCAAGGGTTTTCAAAGCAATTCATTAGAAAAATATCTGGTATTTTGTAGATTTGTCTTGAAGGAAGTGTCCCAGCACTCCTGAAGGTTGTTACCCATGCCCTTGACTGTTCCTGGACATGCAGTCTGTGAACTGAATTATCTGTTTTTTTTTTTTTAATTTTTTTTTCAATGTTTATTTATTTTTGGGACAGAGAGAGACAGAGCATGAATGGGGGAGGGGCAGAGAGAGAGGGAGACACAGAATCGGAAACAGGCTCCAGGCTCCGAGCCATCAGCCCAGAGCCCGACGCGGGGCTCGAACTCACGGACCGCGAGATCGTGACCTGGCTGAAGTCGGACGCTTAACCGACTGCGCCACCCAGGCGCCCCCTGAATTATCTGTTTTGAAGCTAGATCAAGTTAAGAGGTATGCGTGTGTGGGCGAGGGGTGGGGAGGATGATAGTGCATAAAGAAGGGCCACAGTGGGACTGAGAGCTTTAACTTCAAAGAAAATAGTGATGCTATTGATACCTAGCAGAGCTAATGTGTGAAAAGGCAAGCACAGCTCTGAAAATTCTGTGTTAATAGGACCTCCCCCATAATCTCATGAAATGGGCTTTATTATTATACCCACTTTATAGCTGAGTAAATTGAAGCTCAGGGAAGTTAAATTGCTTGCTAAAAGTCCCTGAACTGGTAAAGGTGAAGTAGGGGCTCAACCCTTGCTTCTACCTAGGCTGCATCACTTGTCAAGGAGCAGGGAAATGTCTGAAGCCAGAATTGCAAAAGCTAGACAAAGAGTGAACAAATGTCTGTTATGGCATACCATGGTCCAGCTTTGTGTTTGCAAATGTTATGTTATTTAATCCCCAAAACATGTGGTAGTCCAGAACCTGTGAATATATGACCTTATAAGGCAGAAGAAATTTGCAGATGTGATTAAGTTAAGGGCCTTGGGAGAGTATATTGGATTATCCAGGTGGGCCCAATTCCTTGAAAGTGGAGAACCTTTCCCAGCTGTGGGTAGGAGACATAATTATGGAATAAGGGTCATAGAAAGGTGATGTGATTACTTTTTATCCACTGTTGATAGCTTTGAGAATTGAAAAGATGGGCATTGGTTCTGGAATATGGATAGCCTCTAGAAACTGGAAGAGCTGAGGAGATGGATTCTTCCTAGAGCCCTCAGAAGGAATGCTGTCCTGCTGACTGTATGTTGGGTTTCTGACTTATCAAAGTATAAATCTGTGCTTTCTTAAGCCACCTACTTTGTGACAGCAGCCCTAGGTAACTAACATAGGAGGTTCCCATGAGGGAGGTGTTACATTCCTGTTTTATAGCTGGAGAAACCATGCAGAAGACAACTTGATACAGATCTCAGCTGTGGTTAAGTGGGAAAGGCAGGACTGAACTCATCTTCTTCCATGACCACCTACGTCCTCTTAGGAGGGAGAGTGGAAGTATCAAAGGTTGCCACATGGTTGCTGAGCTTCATTACATAACTGAGAATTGGGGCCTCAGCTTAGCTGCCTCGTCTCAAACATGTGGGTGGTGCAAGGAGCTGATTGCCCTTGTGTATATGCAAGAAGAAATCAGAAGTTGATAGGTGGGGGCTTGCCTTTTCTCCCAGTTTTATGACTAATCAAAAGACCTGGCTGCTATGAGCTGGATGCATCAATTGGGAGGACATTTGGGGCAAGTGTGTGTGTGTGTGTGTGTGTGTGTGTGTGTGTGTGTGTGAGTCAGAGTGTGAGGAGGGTGTAGAATGTGTGTGTGTGCAAGTGTGAGATGGTTGATGCTGCATGAGTGTGCAAGATTATAGATGTGTGTGAGTGTAAAACTCAGTGGATGTGTGAGTGCAAGATTGTGTGTGTCTGTGTGTGCTTGTTAGTGTGAGTGTGATTTTGTGTGTGCATGTGCATGAATATGAAACTGAATATGTGTTGAATGTATGCATAAGATAGATCCCAGTGCTACTTTGTCTTCATGTCACTGGATTACCTCTGTTACCACAATTGGGCTGCTCTGAGGCAGGGGTGGAGAGTCTGACCTATTGCCCACACCTGGCAGTTTGGAGAATTGATTCCCTGGAGGCCTGGGTGCCCTCAGGATTAGAAGCAGACAAGTCCTGACCACAGGGGAGTGTCCATACCCAAGTCCTGGCCTGAGCTTCAGTTTGCATGTCTCCCCACATGATCTCCTTTAGGAGATGGGGCTCAGGATCAGGGTGCAGGAGGCACTGCCATGCCCCCTCAGCAAGGGCACATCACACTGAGGACAGGGATAGGCTTATATCCTTTCCTTTACCACTTGAGACCTCCCAGGGTGTGGACCTGATCTAGCACTGGGGAGGGATGGGAACCACAAGGGGCAGGTGGCATCAGGGCACATCTACTGGGGACAGGGAGAGTGATGGGAGCAGTGGGATATTTCTTTCTCCCATCTGTTTTGCTTCTATGGTCTAGCTTGGGCAAGTCTCTTGATAGTACAGTACAGTTTCATTGTTCTTGAAAGTTATTTTATTTGCTGACAATGTGTTATTTTCTTTTACAAGTGGAAAACAAATATTTTGTTTTAAAATCTTTGCTACATGTCATTATTTTTATTACTGTAAAGCTCAGCACAGATGCCAGCAGTACAGAAATGGCCAAGAAGAAAAAAAAATAAAACCCTGAAGGAAAATCAGAAACAAAACCCCCAGAGCCTCGTCTCCCTCCCCTCTCCTTCCCCAAAAGCCCTATAATAACTGTACAATATTATAGTCCTGATCACATTTAAAAACAATTATTAAAAACAAGGATTCCATTGGAAGCTCAACTTTTTGGATTCTTAAACTGTGATATAAATATATATGTATACGGTATGTGTGCACATAGAATAAAAAAAAATCTCCTTTTCACCTCCACTACCTGGCACCAGACTGGAGACAAAAGGGAGGGAAACCCAGTAATGATGTTCTCTCAGCCTCTCTAAGGCCATCTATGCTCCTCAGTCTCCTATGGCTACGTTTAATATGTCTTCTCCTTATTAATTCAGTCCTGCACTTAAGATACTGGCCTGAGCCAATTAAAAAAAATGGCTGCTACACATGACTGTTACCTGAGAAATGTACAGAGAGAGAGTAATAACCTGTATCTGCATTTATATGGCTATAGTTAACTCTGTGACCCTGTTAGAATGGGAGTCCAGGCCCCATCTATCACATGGATTCATACCCTTGTATCATAAAGCAAAATCCAATCTTAAGATTGGAGGGAGCAAAGAGGAGGAACTATAGGTCCAAAACAGACCCAAGTCTCAGTTTCTAGTCAGACTGAACTGGGAATGGGATGAAGGAGGCTACTTTGCAAGACTTGGTTTAAACTCCAGCAGTGAAGATTTCCCTGGGACTGCTAATCCAAGAAGTTGAGTTTCCATGCAGAAATAACCTCTACAGAACACACATCATCTGTGATTCTCACAGAAAAATGCAGCAAGTATGGCCAAGTATGGGGTTTTAAAAGGGGGTTATCTTCACACCCTAAACATCTGTAATGTTTGCAGATATTCTCTATAAGGTGAGAGCACCAAAAGCAGGAATGACCCAGCTTTACTACTAAATATGTTCGATGAGAGACAAGCCATACCAAAAGACTTTGTATATCTGCTTAGAGTTGCATATTGGCTGGGGATAGATGTAAGTGCAGCAAAGATGTTTGTTTAAATACTCTTTGGCTGCAATACTAAGTGGAAAATACATAGAAGATTTAACTCCTTAGGACTCTTTGAAAATTACATGGAAAAACAAAGATAAAATCTGAGACAAATTCTGCATAACTCCCTAATAGGGAGAAAAAGATAGAGAAACACACATGTGCATGCACGTACACACACACACACACACACACACACACACACACACACACACTCTTTCCTTCTCCCTCTCTCACTTCCTCACTCACTAGGCAGCAGAAAGAGCCTATGCTCACTTCCTAAAGCCATACAGGTATATGTAACCTACCATGTTTCATGATCTTCAAATAGGAGGACATTTCTCCTCTCCCCAACCTTATTCACAATTTCTTTCCCAAAACAAGCCACAGTATCCAAGGCAAATAGTGGATGAATGGATGTTAGTTTCTCTAACCTGCCTATTGACCCTAGCAAAAATCATTTCTGCAGAAATCTCTGGTCAGGAGGTGTAAGGAAAGGCATTCTTAACTTCACCCAGCCTCAGTTTTTCAAAGATCCCCAAAGCCTTCAGGATTCACCCCATTTCTTCTCAGAGGCAGGAGGGCAAGGAAAGGCCAGAAGGGGAAGGGGTACACATTAGGGGTGAGGGAAATGATGGGAGAGGGACTTTTATTTTCTTTGCAGAAACATTTGCTTTTTAAAAACAAACAGTGACTTTCCTCCCCCACCCCTTATCCTCACCCCAATAGTTCTATTCTGAAAAGGAGGGAAACATAATTAGGTCAGGAAATTCTTCATTGTTGTAGCTGTTGCTCTGGTCTCCCAGCATGGACAGCATCTCCTGGAAGACCTCAGGCGGGCCAGGTTGCTATGCTGATAGCTGTTGCTCTCTAGAACTTGAGCGATGATGAGGCTGCTGGCCCTGTTCCTGTGGCCAGACTTACACCCTCTGCTGTCTGTGTCTGGAATTGTCCTGTAGTCTGTCCAGTCTCAGGAGCAAAGTTGGATCCATGATTGGTGAGACTAGGGGAGGCAGCAGCACCAGGTGATGCAGTTGAAGCACCAGGGAGGGACATGGGGCTGAAGGAGGACGGAGTCTGAAAGCTTCCCATACCAAACTGGGAAGAACGAGTCTTGGCTGTAGCCTGAGTAGCCACCTGCTGGGCAGAGAAGTCTGGGCGGGTGCTAGGGTCCAAGTTGGGGCTCCTTGGGGTGAGTTGGAGTGGTGGGAAATCTGGGCCAACATCTGCCCTGCAGAAGCTGATGGCTGGACGATGGTTACAGGAGAGGCCAGACCACTATTTCTGAAATTCTCTGCCGGCCGGGGGTGGGGGTAGGAGGGAATGTGTTGTCCTGTGAGAATAGCTGTTGGATGGCAGGGACAGTGCTGGAGGAAATGCCTTTACTCTGATCTGCACTGATGTTGGAGTAGATTTCTGAAAATCTTGGATCTCTATCCTTGGCAAACAGACCATCTGACTTCTCAAGGGGCTTACTGTGTTCTGGCCCTGTGGTTGTTACAGGCTGAACAGAAACCTGGGAATGACTGTAGCCAGCCAGTCCATCGCTTCCTGATACCACATCCAATTCTGTTTGCTGTTGATGCTTCCTGGATGCCAACTGCCCTGAGCCCATCTCTAAGGGTAAATTAGCCATGGGACCTACCTGTGGTCTCTGGATTGTGTTGGACAGTGTAGGCCTTTGTTGATGGCTGGAGTTCTTCACATTGGTGTTGGTACAGATGGTGTACTCAATTTCATCTGAGTAAGTGTTCTGGAAAGTAAAGGAGCTGGTTCTCATCCAGAGCCATTCCCGGTTCTTAGACCAGAACCGGAACATGACAGACAGCACTTGGCCTTTTAACTTAACCACTTGTTACAAGCTGTCTCTTAGAAGCTGTTGGTCTTCAGGATGAGAGAATTCTACAATATTCTTTCCTAAGAGTTCCTGTGGTTGGTAGCCAACAGTAGC
The DNA here is from genome assembly GCF_022079265.1 of Lynx rufus. NCBI lineage: Eukaryota > Metazoa > Chordata > Mammalia > Carnivora > Felidae > Lynx > Lynx rufus. The sequence continues at coordinate 1,067,999 of NW_025814836.1, forward strand.
CACACAGCGGTGTTCCACAAAAGTGAATATCCCCTCAATGTTGTGCCATGAGATGAACTCTGTTGGTTGACAAATGTTACTCATGTCTGTACAGTTGGGAGAACTGGTTACCTGTAGTCTGCCAATGGCCACTAGGCAAAATTTGCTCCCCTGGCCAGCCTCTGGATCGTCATCTGGGAGGGAGACACCTGCTGGGGGCCAGGCCTTGATATAGCCTGTGCAGTGGACCACCACAAAATGAGGTTCCCCATTCTTCACAGAGCCAAGTCCATTCCTGCATCTGTTCCTCACAAAGCTCAGTCTATTCATGGAGACTGGGTCCACAGAGCTATTGCTACACCTTCTACAGCAAATAAATGATCTCCTTGAGCCCATACACATCTTCATGGAAGACTGTTGGCCTTCCTTTTTCACTGTTCCAGTCTTCAGGTCTGGAAGGATACGCCCTGTCAGGTCATTTTCTGAAGTGGAAAGCTGATCATGAAGTTTGTCCACATCATCTGGATGCACCTGATCATAGGGTGTGCTACCAAACCATTCAGACTGGTTCAAAACAGGGGTCACTGAGTCAGAGATGTAAACTACCCGACCTATCTCACATGAGACAATAAACAGAAAGCCATCCGCTGCCTCCAAGATCAAAGGTTTGAGTTCCTGATCAGTGAGGAACGAAGGCTTGTAGGTGCCATCAGTGGATGTATTCCCAGTTCCTCACAAGGAATTCATGTGAGAGACTGCCATGGGTAAGATGGTTAGCTTGTCTGGTTTTTGAGCCAGGGCACTACAGGTGGGCACCATGTCTGACAGTTCTGTGATGTAGGCTGTCATCTTGTTCTGTTGCCCCTGTTCAATTTCACTGTGATTTTCCCTGGTGAGTCTCTCTTTATCTGCAGAGCTCTGCTCATCATCCAACCTGGCAAGTCACTCCTTATCATTAGACATCTGATCATCATCACACCTCAAAAATTTACCTTCTCCATCATCATCAAAATCCAACCCTGGTCACCACTTAATAGCCCTGTGGACAATGGCTCCTCCACCTTGAATCCCAGCCCCAGGGTTTCCTGAGGCAATGGCTGGACCCAGTGATGGTACATCTGATGTCATTTCTGGGTAGCTCAGTTGGTTAAGCATCTGACTCTTGATCTCAGCTCAGGTCTTGATCTCACAGCTGTGAGTTCAAGCCCCACGTTGGGCTCTGCACTGGTTGTGAAGTTGGGGTTAGCAGCAGCGGCTGCCTTGGCCACAGATGCCACTACCTACGCACACACCCCCCCCAGTGGGAGGAGCCACCACCACCGAACTGGGGGAAGGGGGAGGGGAGAGCCACTCCCCAAACGCGGTACCCTACAGCCACCACCGCTACCACGGAATCCAAGATCGACAATGTGTTATTTAAAAGATTCTCTTTTGGTATTCTACAGAACTCTTCCCTCTTTTCCTCATTTCTTCCTTTCTCCTTCCTTCCTGTCTGCCTGCCTGCCTGCCACTTTTAGAGCACTGGAGGTCTGGAATGCACAGATTTCTAAAAATTTCTAAATTGACACATAACATCGTGTAAATTTAAGGGGTACAACATCTTGACTTGTACATTTGTATATTGCAGTATGATTACCACTGTAGTTTAACCAACATTTCTATCACAGTTACATAATTATCAATTCTTTTATGTGGTGAGAATAATTAAATCTAGTCTCTTAGCAACTTTGAAGTTTATGATACAGTACTGTTGACTATAATCACTATGCTGTACATTAATTAGTTCTCCAGAACTTACTTGCCCTCTGGTTGCAAGTTTGTACCCTCAAACATCTCCCCAGTTGCCCGCCCCCCACCTCCCCCCGTCCCTGGTAACCACCATTTTGCTCTGTTTCTATGTTTGGCTATTTTAGATTCTACATATAGGTAAGTTCATACAGTAATTTGCCTTTCTCCATCTGACTTATTTCATTAGCATAATGCCCTCAAGGTCCATCCTATTGTCACAAATAGCAGGATTTCCTTTTTCTCACGGCTGGATAATATTCCATTACACACACACACACACACACACACACACACACACACACACCATATCTTCTTTATCCATTGATGGACAATTAGGTTGTTTCAATATTTTGGCTATTGTGAATAATGCTACAATGAACATGGGGGTGTGAATATCTTCTTGAGTCCTGTTTTTATTTCATTTGGAAGTAAAGGAAACAGACATACCTAATGTGGTATTTTCATCCTGTGGTGAAAATAATTTCCATTTGATGATATGTGACCATAGAGCAGTCATTTTGGAAGAATGTTAAAAGGAAGTTGTGGGAAACTTCAAACAACATGTTTTTCTAAACTCTATTTCAATTTTTAGGATATAGTCACATGAAAAAATAGTGTTTGGTAACATCCTAATTCCCTAAATGGATCTGTGGAATTGTAGCCACCTATTGTGATTCTCCAAAGCCAGAAGAGTTAACAACTGGCATATTTCTTTTACTGTGGTAGCTAAGCTTCTGTAGTTTCTTAGCAGAAATGTTTGTAGTATGCAATAGGAATTTGTACCTTATGAACTTAGCCCTGAAAATTCAGTGACACAATTATTCTTATTTTCCTTTTTGAGGAGAAACCTAATCTGTCCTCCTAGGCAACAGAGGATCAATTGGTGACTGGATATGTTTTGTATGATTGAGGACTGCTGCAGATGACACCTTTAAGCTCCAGGATCTATAATTTTGTGTAACATAAGTCATGCCAGAAAATTAACTCAGTATTATGTGGGTAATACCTAGAAAGAAAATATATGATTTGTTCATATGCATTCTCCTTAGGTCACACAGTACATGAGGGGCCTTTCAAAGGGAATATATCATATAAAAACCAGTAATGGTAAAATATCAGCAAGAACAAACAGCCAGGACTGACAAAATACACATAAGGGCAAAAAAAAAAAAGTGGGCATTGGAGGCAGGGTACTAGGGCACAGTAGATTGCTTCCATCTGCTCACATGCTATCTTCCAAAGCAGGGTGAGGGCCTGGGGTCGGGTGATGTTTGGGAGCATATAACACAATCTACCCCAGTCCATCCACTGGTCACAATGGTTGCCTCTGCACCCAAATATACAACCTCCCTACAAGATGCACTAAAGCTGTCACCCTATTCAGCCTCCTGGTCCAATCTGGGAGCTACAACCTTTGAGTAGGAATTCTCTGCCTCTCATTCACACTATGAACCAGTGTAAGATAGGGATGCCATACAACCCACTTCTCACCCTGGGAGGGCACTGTGAGGAAGCACACAGGCTTACAGGGAACCTACACAGGTGGCATCAACTAATAGCCTCCCATTCCAGCATCCACCTCACACCTCAAGCCCGCATGTTCCGGCATCTACCTCTTACCTCACAACCCCCTGTTCCAGGATCCACCTCACATCTGCCAGTCCCTGTTCTAGCATTCACATCTCGCCACACAGTGTCCTATACCAGTATTCCCTCTCACCTCATAGCCCTCTGTTCCAGCTTCCATTTCTCACCTCACAGCTCCATGTTCCAGCTTCTACCTCTCACCTGACCAGCCCCTGTTCTAGCATCTGTTTCTCGCCTCACAGCCCAGTGTTCCAGCATCCACCTCTCACCTCACAGCCCTGTGTTCCAGTTTCCACTCCTCACCTCACAGCCCCATGTTCCAGCATCCACCTCTCACCTAACAGCCTTTGTTCCAGCATTCACCTCTCACCTCCCAGGCCTCTATATTCCAACATTCACCTCTAACCTCACAGCCTCATGTTCCAGAATCTTCATCTCACCTCACAGTCCCATGTCCAGAATTCATTTCTCCCCTCACAGCTTCTATGTTTTAGTATCTGCCTCACCCCTGTGTCCAAACCTCCAAGCTCATTAGGTACATTTTTGGCTTCTTGTTTGTCAGAGGTGACCCTCTTATTAAATATTTTCTATCGTATCAGTTGAGTTGCGATTTTTCCTCACCTTGTATATTAGTATTTTTTATGGACTACTGCCCAGTCTATAAAGCCTTGCTACCTATTTTAGGTTTTAGGTTTTTGTACCTGGAGTGTCATACTTTGGGGCCAATTTCCAAATTAGTCAGCATTTTCTATGTCCACAGCCATCCAAACATCCCAGTGACTTAACCTGTTGCTTTCTGCTCTGCTGGGATCTGATGACAGGACTGTTGCCTGCACAGAACCTCTGAAGCTCTGCTCAGATTGGCATTTGTTATTCTGTTCTGAATAATAGTAATTCTAGATAGGCACACTTTTGGTTTCATGGAGGAAAACCTTATTAATAATAAGGGAAAGCAAATATAAGGAATTAAACAATTATGGTAAACATAAAGAGGGAGAGAAGTACAGAGAAGAGCAAAGAAGGCTCATACATCAAATTGGGTACTCACAACATCCAACCTTCTGTCTGGGGAAGCCCCTCAAAGAACAGCCCAGGTGGAGTCTTGATTGAGGGTGCTGGGTGGAGCATCCTCCCCTCAGGTGAGACTTCCAACTAACTATTCCCGCCAAGGCAATATGTATACTACCCATGTGTTGTTTATGGTTAGTCATTAAGTTTGCCTTAGTGCATACCCAAGCGAGCTGGGGCTAGGATACTTTTCTCTGTTTCTCTTATCATATCTCACAATCTTTGGAGTCTATACATCTGCATATTTCTCTTCCCTCCCTGATCCATTCCAGGGGGTCAGCCTGGTCTGGCTCAAGGAGGTGATGCATGTTAATCCCTCTTGGCATCAGGAACAGAAGGGCCAGTTCTGATCCTAAGGCAAGATATGGAGTACAAACCAACTAAGCCCTCCATGATTGTGTATGTGTGGCTCTGGGCAGAAATGCATGACAAATCACACAAACAACTTCTATACGGAACACATGCCTGCTTGTGTGGCCTCAGTGGACTAGCAGGACTAGACATTGGCTCCCAGATAACCTGCAGCCACTCCCAGGGTACATGTTCTTTTGCCTGTTCTTTCTGGTTGCCTCTTGAGAGGGAAAGCCCAGTAGCAATTAGGTTTTGGAAACATTGCAGAAAGGTATATGTGTATGTATGTTTAACCAGCATTTGCCATGCCTATTGTGTCACAGGGTTTTATGTTGAGCTAGGATTATCAACACATCAAGGAACTCAGGATCTTTGGAACACACTTAACATTCCATCCATTTTCCATGTCATGTGAGACTCAGTAGAGAAATGGCTGAAAGTGCTGCTAGTGAGAAGGGAGCCCGGTGGTGGCATGTAGGGTGAGAGGTTGTGGCTTTGGTGCCAAGTGCCTAAGGATCATTCAAGCCCAGGGTAGTCAGTCTGAGGATAGGGTTAGGCTGAAGGCAGAGAACACTGATTCAAAGTGAGGATAGTGTTTAGATTCCAAGGCACTGGTTCTAATGAAAACCTGGGTCATTTGATAGTGTTCACTTTCTGTGTGTGTCTCTCTCTATTCTTTGCTCCCTCTCTCTTATCTTTTTCTTCTCATTCTTCTTCCTCTTTTCTTCCTTCTTGCACTAGTGTAAGGCTACATTGTCATAATAGCAGAATCTGTAGTTTTTTTTTATGTGACAAAATAACTGGAATAACTGAATATAATTGATTTAAGCCCTTAACTATATCATAAGGAATGCAATTAAAGTAGAACTTTATCATCACCCATGCAATCTACTTCATAAGACATTGAAAGTGGTTACCCACATTAACAGAGGTTCTGTGATTGGCATGACACCTGTCAAGGTGGTTGGAACCTACATTGCCCAGAATAGTTTATAAACATTTTGGAACAACTTTGCCTGTATTATTTGTAAAAATAATAGTTAAAAAGGCATTGCATCACGTAAAAGTGATCTCTGTGAGCACTGTTGAGAAAACTTGCATTTCAATGTGGATTTTGAGCTTAATTTTAGATTTCTGTAGTATATCACACGTAACAGACAAAATATAGAGATATATTCTTGCTTGTGAGAGCTTTTTCTAAGTGATTTGCAATCTCTGAGCAGAATGCATTTAGGTGCAGACTTCATGAAATTATGTACAGTGCTTTAATTTATTATCTTTCATGAAGATTTCAATGATTTTATTTATTTATTTTTTTTATATGAAGTTTATTGACAAATTGGTTTCCATACAACACCCAGTGCTCATCCCAAAAGGTGCCCTCCTCAATACCCATCACCCACCCGCCCCTCCCTCCCACCCCCCATCAACCCTCAGTTTGTTCTCAGTTTTTAACAGTCTCTTATGCTTTGGCTCTCTCCCACTCTAACGTCCTTTTTTTTTTTTTTTTTTCTTTCCTTCCCCTCCCCCATGGGTTCCTGTTAAGTTTCTCAGGATCCACATAAGAGTGAAACCATATGGTATCTGTCTTTCTCTGTATGGCTTATTTCACTTAGCATCACACTCTCCAGTTCCATCCACGTTGCTACAAAAGGCCATATTTCATTTTTTCTCATTGCCACGTAGTATTCCATTGTGTATATAAACCACAATTTCTTTATCCATTCATCAGTTGATGGACATTTAGGCTCTTTCCATAATTTGGCTATTGTTGAGAGTGCTGCTATGAACATTGGGGTACAAGTGCCCCTATGCATCAGTACTCCTGTATCCCTTGGGTAGATTCCTAGCAGTGCTATTGCTGGGTCATAGGGTAGGTCTATTTTTAATTTTCTGAGGAACCTCCACACTGCTTTCCAGAGCGGCTGCACCAATTTGCATTCCCACCAACAGTGCAAGAGGGTTCCCGTTTCTCCACATCCTCTTCAGCATCTATAGTCTCCTGATTTGTTCATTTTGGCCACTCTGACTGGCGTGAGGTGATACCTGAGTGTGGTTTTGATTTGTATTTCCCTGATAAGGAGCGACGCTGAACATCTTTTCATGTGCCTGTTGGCCATCTGGATGTCTTCTTTAGAGAAGTGTCTATTCATGTCTTCTGCCCATTTCTTCACTGGGTTATTTGTTTTTCGTGTGTGGAGTTTGGTGAGCTCTTTATAGATTTTAGATACTAGCCCTTTGTCCGATATGTCATTTGCAAATATCTTTTCCCATTCCGTTGGTTGCCTTTTAGTTTTGTTGGTTGTTTCCTTTGCTGTGCAGAAGCTTTTTATCTTCATAAGGTCCCAGTAATTCACTTTTGCTTTTAATTCCCTTGCCTTTGGGGATGTGTCGAGTAAGAGATTGCTACGGCTGAGGTCAGAGAGGTCTTTTCCTGCTTTCTCCTCTAAGGTTCTGATGGTTTCCTGTCTCACATTTAGGTCCTTTATCCATTTTGAGTTTATTTTTGTAAATGGTGTGAGAAAGTGGTCTAGTTTCAACCTTCTGCATGTTGCTGTCCAGTTCTCCCAGCACCATTTGTTAAAGAGGCTGTCTTTTTTCCATTGGATGTTCTTTCCTGCTTTGTCAAAGATGAGCTGGCCATATGTTTGTGGGTCTAGTTCTGGGGTTTCTATTCTATTCCATTGGTCTGTGTGTCTGTTTTTGTGCCAATACCATGCTGTCTTGATGATGACAGCTTTGTAGTAGAGGCTGAAGTCTGGGATTGTGATGCCTCCTGCTTTGGTCTTCTTCTTCAAAATTCCTTTGGCTATTCGGGGCCTTTTGTGGTTCCATATGAATTTTAGGATTGCTTGTTCTAGTTTCGAGAAGAATGCTGGTGCAATTTTGATTGGGATTGCATTGAATGTGTAGATAGCTTTGGGTAGTATTGACATTTTGACAATATTTATTTTTCCAATCCATGAGCAGGGAATGTCTTTCCATTTCTTTAAATCTTCTTCAATTGCCTTCATAAGCTTTCTATAGTTTTCAGCATACAGATCCTTTACATCTTTGGTTAGATTGATTCCTGGGTATTTTATGCTTCTTGGTGCAATTGTGAATGGGATCAGTTTCTTTATTTGTCTTTCTGTTGCTTCATTGTTAGTGTATAAGAATGCAACTGATTTCTGTACATTGATTTTGTATCCTGCAACTTTGCTGAATTCATGTATCAGTTCTAGCAGACTTTTGGTGGAGTCTATCGGATTTTCCATGTATAATATCATGTCATCTGCAAAAAGCGAAAGCTTGACTTCATCTTTGCCAATTTTGATGCCTTTGATTTCCTTTTGTTGTCTGATTGCTGATGCTAGAACTTCCAGCACTATGTTAAACAACAACGGTGAGAGTGGGCATCCCTGTCGTGTTCCTGATCTCAGGGAAAAAGCTCTCAGTTTTTCCCCATTGAGGATGATGTTAGCTGTGGGCTTTTCATAAATGGCTTTTATGATCTTTAAGTATGTTCCTTCTATCCCGACTTTCTCAAGGGTTTTTATTAAGAAAGGGTGCTGGATTTTGTCAAAGGCCTTTTCTGCATCGATTGACAGGAACATATGGTTCTTCTCTTTTTTTTTGTTAATGTGATGTATCACGTTGATTGATTTGCGAATGTTGAACCAGCCCTGCATCCCAGGAATGAATCCCACTTGATCATGGTGAATAATTCTTTTTATATGCTGTTGAATTCGATTTGCTAGTATCTTATTGAGAATTTTGGCATCCATATTCATCAGGGATATTGGCCTGTAGTTCTCTTTTTTTACTGGGTCTCTGTCTGGTTTAGGAATCAAAGTAACTCTGGCTTCATAGAATGAGTCTGGAAGTTTTCCTTCCCTTTCTATTTCTTGGAATAGCTTGAGAAGGATAGGTATTATCTCTGCTTTAAACGTCTGGTAGAACTCCCCTGGGAAGCCATCTGGTCCTGGACTCTTATTTGTTGGGAGATTTTTGATAACCGATTCAATTTCTTCGCTGGTTATGAGTCTGTTCAAGCTTTCTATTTCCTCCTGATTGAGTTTTGGAAGAGTGTGGGTGTTCAGGAATTTGTCCATTTCTTCCAGGTTGTCCAATTTGTTGGCATATAATTTTTCATAGTATTCCCTGATAATTGTTTGTATCTCTGAGGGATTGGTTGTAATAATTCCATTTTCATTCATGATTTTATCTATTTGGGTCATCTCCCTTTTCTTTTTGAGAAGCCTGGCTAGAGGTTTGTCAATTTTGTTTATTTTTTCAAAAAACCAACTCTTGGTTTCGTTGATCTGCTCTACAGTTTTTTTAGATTCTATATTGTTTATTTCTGCTCTGATCTTTATTATTTCTCTTCTTCTGCTGGGTTTAGGCTGCCTTTGCTGTTCTGCTTCTATTTCCTTTAGGTGTGCTGTTAGATTTTGTATTTGGGATTTTTCTTGTTTCTTGAGATAGGCCTGGATTGCAATGTATTTTCCTCTCAGGACTGCCTTCGCTGCGTCCCAAAGCGTTTGGATTGTTGTATTTTCATTTTCCTTTGTTTCCATATATTTTTTGATTTCTTCTCTAATTGCCTGGTTGACCCACTCATTCGTTAGTAGGGTGTTCTTTAACCTCCATGCTTTTGGAGGTTTTCCAGACTTTTTCCTGTGGTTGATTTCAAGCTTCATAGCATTGTGGTCTGAAAGTATGCATGGTATAATTTCAATTCTTGTAAACTTATGAAGGGCTGTTTTGTGACCCAGTATATGATCTATCTTGGAGAATGTTCCATGTGCACTCGAGAAGAAAGTATATTCTGTTGCTTTGGGATGCAGAGTTCTAAATATATCTGTCAAGTCCATCTGATCCAGTGTCTCATTCAGGGCCCTTGTTTCTTTATTGACCGTGTGTCTAGATGATCTATCCATTTCTGTAAGTGGGGTGTTAAAGTCCCCTGCAATTACCACATTCTTATCAATAAGGGTGCTTCTGTTTATGAGTAATTGTTTTATATATTTGGGGGCTCCGGTATTCGGCGCATAGACATTTATAATTGTTAGCTCTTCCTGATGGATAGACCCTGTAACTATTATATAATGTCCTTCTTCATCTCTTGTTACAGCCTTTAATTTAAAGTCTAGTTTGTCTGATATAAGTATGGCTACTCCAGCTTTCTTCTGGCTTCCAGTAGCATGATAAATAGTTCTCCATCCCCTCACTCTCAATCTAAAGGTGTCCTCAGGTCTAAAATGTTCTCTTGTAGACAGCAAATAGATGGGTCTTGTTTTTTTATCCATTCTGATACCCTATGTCTTTTGGTTGGCGCATTTAATCCGTTTACATTCAGTGTTATTATAGAAAGATACGGGTTTAGAGTCATTGTGATGTCTGTATGTTTTATGCTTGTAGTGATGTCTCTGGTACTTTGTCTCACAGGGTCCCCCTTAGGATCTCTTGTAGGGCTGGTTTCGTGGTGACAAATTCCTTCAGTTTTTGTTTGTTTGGGAAGACCTTTATCTCTCCTTCTATTCTAAATGACAGACTTGCTGGATAAAGGATTCTCGGCTGCATATTTTTGCTGTCTAGCACCCTGAAAATCTCGTGCCAATTCTTTCTGGCCTGCCAAGTTTCAAAAGAGAGATCAGTCACGAGTCTTATAGGTCTCCCTTTATATGTGAGGGCACGTTTACCCCTTGCTGCTTTCAGGATTTTCTCTTTATCCTTGTATTTTGCCAGTTTCACTATGATATGTCGTGCAGAAGATCGATTCAAGTTACGTCTGAAGGGAGTTCTCTGTGCCTCTTGGATTTCAATGCCTTTTTCCTTCCCCAGTTCAGGGAAGTTCTCAGCTATAATTTCTTCAAGTACCCCTTCAGCACCTTTCCCTCTCTCTTCCTCCTCTGGGATACCAATTATGCGTATATTATTTCTTTTTAGTGTATCACTTAGTTCTCTAATTTTCCCCTCATACTCCTGGATTTTTTTATCTCTCTTTTTCTCAGCTTCCTCTTTTTCCATAACTTTATCTTCTAGTTCACCTATTCTCTCCTCTGCCTCTTCCATCCGAGCCGTGGTGGTTTGCATTTTGTTTTCCATTTCCTTTAAAGCGTTTTTCAGCTCCTCGTGACTGTTCCTTAGTCCCCTGATGTCTGTAGCAAGAGATTCTCTGCTGTCCTGTATGCTGTTTTCCAGCCCAGCGATTAATTTTATGACTATTATTCTAAATTCACTTTCTGTTATATTATTTAAATCCTTTTTGATCAGCTCATTAGCTGTTGTTATTTCCTGGAGATTCTTCTGAGGGGAATTCTTCCGCTTGGTCATTTTGGATAGTCCCTGGTGTGGTGAGGGCCTGCAGGGCACTTCCCCTGTGCTGTGGTGTATAACTGGAGTTGGTGGGGGGGGCCGCAGTCCGACCTGATGTCTGCCCCCAGCCCACCGCTGGGGCCACAGTCAGACTGGTGTGTGCCTTCTCTTCCCCTCTCCTAGGGGCAGGATTCACTGTGGGGTGGCGTGGCCCGTCTGGGCTACTTGCACACTGCCAGGCTTGTGATGCTGGGGATCTGGCGTATTCGCTGGGGTGGGAAGGCAAGGTGCACGGCGGCAGGGGGGGCAGGCTTAGCTCGCTTCTCCTTAGGTGATCCACTTCAGGAGGGGCCCTGTGGCAGCCGGAGGGAGTCAGATCGCTGCCGGAGGTTTGGCTCCGCAGAAGCACAGAGTTGGGTGTTCGCGCGGAGCGAGCAATTTCCCAGGCCGGAGCCGGTTCCCTTTGGGATTTTGGCTGGGGGATGGGCGGGGGAGATGGCGCTGGCTAGCGCCTTTGTTCCCCGCCAAACTGAGCTCTGTCGTCCGGGGGCTCCGCAGCTCACCCTCCCTTTGTCCTCCAGCCTTCCCGCTTTCCGAGCAGAGCTGTTAACTTATGACCTCCCAGACGCTAAGTCGCGCTTGCTGTCGGAACACAGTCCGTCAGGCCCCTCCGCTTTTGCAAGCCGGACTCGGGGGCTCTGCTTGGCCGGCGAGCCGCCCCTCCGCCCCGGCTCCCTCCCGCCAGTCCGTGGAGCGCGCACCGCCTCGCCGCCCTTCCTACCCTCTTCCGTGGGCCTCTCGTCTGCACTTGGGTCCGGTGACTCTGTTCTGCTAATCCTCTGGCGGTTTTCTGGGTTATTTAGGCAGGTGTAGGTGGAATCTAAGTGATCAGCAGGACGTGCGGTGAGCCCAGCGTCCTCCTACGCCGCCATCTTCCCAGAATCCACCAAGATTTCAATGATTTTAAAGTCAAGTGCATTAAAAACCATTTTTGACCAATTAGAAAAATGTTCTATGTATTGCTTTTCCCAAAACTAGAAAAAAACAAGACAAATGAAACCTGCCTTGGAATGGTAGTGAGAAGGAAAAGAACTTTGCATCTTGGCAACCTGCCTCATTATATTAAACAAGAGTCAGGGAAATTAACATACACCCAAATAGGCTGCTTAGAACTTACTTAAGGCTCCATGCTGTTTTGAAGTTTGTTGATCTGCAACATTTTCCTTTAATTCGTTCTTGCTCTTCTTTACTCTTTCTCATACACACACATACAAAGCAAAAAAAAAAAAAAAAAAAAAGATGTGCATTGTTTGGGCAAGTAGTTGGTTTGTTTTAAATGAAAAATGATGAGATTAAACCCAGACCCCTCCTGAGCATGACCCAATTGCCTGGCCCTGACTGCTGGCACATCCTCTCCTTTCCTTCCGCCTCTGACACTGCAAAAGGGGTTGCCTTTTGGCCCTGGATGCCTATTCAGGCCTGAATCTTCCTCTTTCTCTGGGTGTCTTGTGTCCTGACTGTGTCATACCTTCAGGCCTCTCTGTCCCAGGACCTCAATCACTCTGTTTACTAAATACTCATTTCTTGTTTACAGGGACTGGGCATACCAGTCTCTGTATTTACTGAGTCCTCAATGCCAGGAGCAGTGACCAGTGAATGGACTGTTGTTGCTGTGCTATTTTTCAATTAAAATGAGCATCGTGTGAATGCTCCTTATATTTTGATGGAATTAATTTCAACATTCCAGATTTAGGAAGATATTGCCATGGAATTCTGGAATGAGAAGGGTCTTTGGGGTCATCAGATTTGACCCCAAATATTCTTATTCTTTATTTATTTATTTTTTTACTGTAAGTGCTATGCTGAATAGGATCCTAAGTTCTATCCTCGACTTAAATTTTGCAATGACTTGGAGGAGAGAAGCAATGACTTTTTTAAATTAAAGTTTTAATTTTGACATAACTACATATTCACATATAGTTGAAACAAAGAAATACAGTGATTTCCTGCACTCTTTATCCACTTTCTCTCAAGGGTAATGTTTTGCAAATTGTGGGGGTGGGAAAAATTTCCCTTCTTCCCTCCTATGTGCTTTGTCTGGTCTGGGAACCCTAAAGTTTCCCAGAGCCAATTCCAAAATGGTCTCCCCCTAGCATCAGGCTATTCTCAGATACCAGCAGGGTGTCTGAGAACTTAACTCAATTTATGACAGTATCTACTCAGTGCTAGCACATCAGATTCCACAGGTTAAGTGTTCCATGCCCAACCCCAACTTCAGAAACCAGTCATAAGCCCCTGGCTTCTGACAAACTTGCAACAAATTAGAGATTCCAAAAACCTCCTCCTTAGGTTTGATTAACTTGCTAGAGTGGCTCACAGAATTCAGGGAAACACTTATTTTTATTAAAGAATGTGAAGAGATACATTGGGCAAGGTACCCAACAAAAGAGTTTCTGTTCTTATGGAGCATGGGGCCCAGCTTGGTGGCATGTGGAAGTGTTTTGGTTCCCCAAGCATGGAAGATCTCTGAAAACAAGGACCAAAAAGCTATCATTTTGTGTTTTTATCGAGGCTTCATTACATAGTCATGATTAAATAAGTGATTGGCCATTGGCCGATTCAGCCCCTCTCTAGAGGTTGGGGAGTGGGGCTAACAGTTTTAATTCTCTAATCACATGGTTGGTCCTCCTGGCAACCAGCCACTGCCCTTGGATGGGGTCCAAAAGTCAACTTCATTAATGACACGACACCCATTTCCTCCCTCCCTCCCTCCCTCCCTCCCTCCCTCCCTTCCTTCCTTCCTTCCTTCCTTCCTTCCTTCCTTCCTTCCTTCCTTCCTTCCTTCCTTCCTTTTTCCTTCCTTCCCATTTAAATTTTTTGTTTAAATTCCAGTTAGTTAACATACAGAGTAATATTAATTTCAGGTGTACAATATAGTGATTCAACACTTCCATACAACACCTGGTGCTCATCACAACAAATGCACTCCTTTTTTATTTTAAGTTTTTATTTAAATTCTGGTTACTTAACATACAGTGTAATATTAGTTTCAGGTGTACAATTTAGTGATTCAGCTCATCCATTGAACACCTGGTGCTCATCAACATAAGTGCACTCCTTAATCCAGTTTGACTTTCATAGGTCTGAAATGTTTTTAAGAACTGTAGATGAAGACTAGATATAGCTGGGAAATAAATGTTGGTCATCTGAGTGACAAAAGATATTTTTTTAATTAGTCATTATATCACTATGTCATTGTGTCAGTTGGTTTGATAATTAAGTTGACAGAAGATAGATTAATAGGAGAAAACAAACTAATTTTGTACATGTAGGAGCCCCATAAAAACATGAGACTCCAAGATATGGCCAAAGAAGGCAGCTTTTATACCTTTTAGACAAGAAAATAATAATTTTGTGAAGAATTGACAAGACAAAGGGATTTGTCTACTACTTGGATAGTAAATTAGTGAAGTAACAAGTCTTGTTTATATAGCCTTTTCAGCCCTAAATTCCTGATGAGGATGGCTTCTATCCCAGTACAGGAAAAGTACCTTTCATATATGAGATTTATTTTTTCTTTTAAGGGGATCAACAAAAAGTTCAGAGTATCTTTCTTGCAACAGCTGTTTATTAAGTAACTTTGATTCAAAATAATCAATATGCCAAAATGGCATATTTTGGGTCTGACATATTTGGCTCCTCTTTACAGAACTGTAGTAGAATATTACAACCAGGACATTAACATTGCCACATTGAGGATACAGAACATTTCCATCCCCACAAGGATGCCTTATGTTTTCCTTTTGTACCCACACCCAATTCCTTCCATTTCTTATAACCCCCTTCTTACTGACAATTACTAATCTTCCCACCATTTCTATAATTTTATCATTTCAAGAATGTCCAAATTGAGTCATACATTGAGTGACATTTTAGAATGGGTACTCAGTGTAATTCTGTTGGAAGTTCATCCAGGTTGTTGCATGTATCAGTGGTTTATACCTTTTCATTGCTGAGTAGGATTCCATAATGTAGATGTTCCATGGTTTGTTTAACCACTCAACTCTTTAAGGACATCTGGGTTATTTCCAGTTTGGGGCAGTTACAAATAAAGCTGTGATGATTATTCATGTACTGATTTTGTGTGAACACAGGTTCTCATTTCTCTGGAATAAAATGCCCAGGATGGAATTGGTGCATAGTAGGGTAGTTGCACGTTTAGGTTTTTGGACCATTTTACATTCCCACCAGCAATGTGTGAATGAGCCAGTCTCTGCATCTTCACTAGTATTTGGTGTTGTTTCTACTTTTTATTTTAGCCATTCTCCTAGGTGTGCTGGGAAGTCTCATTGTTTCTAGCCCTAAAGCCCCTTCAGGACTCTGTGGGAGAAACATCTGCCTGCCCTTTTTTCTCCCTCCAACTTGTTCTGAGGTACAGACCCATGGCTGTGTTTCGTTCCCCCACAGGTGGATTATGAACTCTGTGAGGGACACTGCTGGCTTTAGTTTCCTGGCCATTCCCTGAGCACAGTTGTCTGTCACTGCCTTGACATTGTGCCTTGACTGTTACATGAATAGGAAATGCTTGCTCACATTTTGGAAGCACTGGCCTCTTCAAGGGGTCATGTGAGGGGATGGGGTGGTTTTTACTTCAAGAGTCCCTGGTGGGTGGGCAGAGGGGCTCTCTGCCATGTCCTGGGCCCTGAGTATCCATCTGTGCTGAGGGAAGAAGGGCCTGCCATGTCCCATGACTGGGTCCAAAGCCTGAGGCTCCAGGTGATCTATCCTTCAAAATCAAGGTGAAGATATTCATACCCACTGTGCTTTGCTGGGCATACCAGGTGCACTGGAGCCCACATTGCAAAGTGGTGTCAAGTAGCACTGGCCTGCCCTTTGAAATATTTCTGTCATACAGGCTCTTGCACTCTGGGCCTAGAATGGGAGGGGCAGCCCTGATGATCTCTGAAATGTCTTCTGGGCTATTCTTCTACTGTGTTGGACAGTAGGTTTTGGCTTTTGTTTAGATGGCTGACTAATCTCCCCACTGTCTTGATGAATAACTCCTAGCTTTCCATTGTGATATCAGATCCAAACTGATGTCTTTATGAAATTTGGCCATATGCTTTGTGTATTCTTTTGAAGCTTTCTCATTTCTTTTAGTTTGGATAGGCTGAGAATTCCACATTTTAAAGTTTGTCTTCCTTTTTAATTAACTGTTCCATCTTTAAGTCACTTCTCACTT
Organism: Lynx rufus; assembly: GCF_022079265.1. NCBI lineage: Eukaryota > Metazoa > Chordata > Mammalia > Carnivora > Felidae > Lynx > Lynx rufus. The sequence continues at coordinate 1,084,314 of NW_025814836.1, forward strand.
CTCTCATTTTACTCAAAGCTGCTCCTGCAACCCTTTGCTTAGAAGACTCATCAACCAGTTAGCCAATTTCATCCCTTACAGGTTCTACCTCTCACAACTAGGATACAAACACAATTCAACTAAGTCCTTGGCCAGTTTATAACAAGAATTTCCTTTTCTTCATTTTCCAATAACATGTTCCTCATTCTGTCTGATACTTCCTCAGAATGGCCTTTACCATCAATAGTTCCACCAACATTTTATTCTCAACTACTTAGGTATTCTCTCTGAAGACTGAGACTTCTCTTCAGATGACTCTCCTACTTCTGAGTCCTTGCCAGAATTGTTTTTAATGGTCTATTCACAGCAATTAAGGCTTTTCCTAGTGTGCCTCTTCAGAGTCTTCCACTCTCCACCTATTACCTAGTTCCAAAGCTGCTTCCATATTTTTAGGTATTTTAGCAGCATCCTCACTTCTCAGTTTCTTAGGGCTGCTATAACAAAATGCAACAAACTGGGTGGCTTATAAATGACAGGCATTTATTTCACAGATTTGGAGGCTGGAAGTGCAAGTGCCAGCCTGCTCAGATGAGGGCCCTCTTTTAGGTTTCAGACTTCTCATTGTATCATCATGTGATGGAAGGATCAAGAGATCTCTCTGTATCCTCTTTTATAAAGGCACTAATCCCATTCTGAGGATTCCACCCTCATGACCTCATGACCTCCCAAAAGCCCACCCTCTAATACTATCACTTCAGGTATATGAATTTTGGGAGGACACAAGCATTTAGAACATAGCAGCAACCATTAGCATGGTACAATTTTATTTTTTTAATTTAATTTTTTATTTTTAAAATTTACATCCAAATTAGTTAGCATATAGTGCAACAGTGATTTCAGGAGTAGATTCCTTAGTGCCCCTTTCCCCATTTAGCCCATCCCCCTTCCCACAACCCCTCCAGTAACCCTGTTTTTTGTCCATATTTATGAGTCTCTTCTGTTTTGTCCCACTCCCTGTTTTTATATTATTTTTATTTCCCTTCCCTTATTTTCATCTCTTTTGTCTCTTAAAGTCCTCATATGAGTGAAGTTATATGATTTTTGTCTTTCTCTGACTAATTTCACTTAGCATAATAGCCTCCAGTTCCATCCATGTAGTTGCAAATGGCAAGATTTCATTCTGATTGCCGAGTAATACTCCGTTGTATACATATACCACATTTTCTTTATCCATTCATCCATCGATGGACATTTGGGCTCTTTCCATACTTTGGCTATTGTTGAGAGTGCTGCTATAAACACGGGGGTGCAGTGTCCCTTCAAAACAGCATACCTGTATCCCTTGGATAAATGCCTAGTAGTGCAATTGCTGGGTCGTAGGGTAGCTCTATTTTTAATTTTTTGAGGAACCTCCGTACTGTTTCCAGAGTGGCTGCACCAGCTTGCATTCCCACCAGCAATGCAAAAGAGATCCTCTTTCTCTGCATCCTTGCCAACATCTGTTGTTGCCCGAGTTGTTAATGTTAGCCATTCTGACAGGTGTCAGGTGGTATCTCATTGTGGTTTTGATTTGTATTTCCCTGATGAGAAGTGGTGTTGAGCATTTTTTCATGTGTCGGTTGGCCATCTGGATGTCTTCTTTGGAGAAGTGTCTATTCATGTCTTTTGCCCATTTCTTCACAGGGTTCTTTGTTTTTTTGGGTGTTGAATTTGATAAGTTGTTTATAGATTTTGGATACTAACCCTTTATCTGATATGTCGTTTGCAAATATCTTTTCCCATTCCCTTGGTTGCTTTTTCGTTTTGCTGATTGTTTCCTTTGCTGTGCAGAAGCTTTTTATTTTGATGAGGTCCCAGTAGTTCATTTTTGCTTTTGTTTCCCTTGCCTCCAGAGACGTGTTGAGTAAGAAGTTGTTGCGGCCAAGATCAAAGAGGTTTTTGCCTGCTTTCTCCTCAAGGGTTTTGATGGCTTCCTGTCTTACACTGAGATCTTTCATCCATTTTCCATGGTATAAGAAACTGGTCCAGGTTCATTCTTCTGCATGTCACTGTCCAGTTTTCCCAGCACCACTTGCTGAAAAGACTGTCTTTATTCCATTGGATATTCTTTCCTGCTTTGTCAAAGATCAGTTGGCCATACATTTGTGGGTCCCTTTCTGGGTTCTCTATTCTGTTCCATTGATCTGAGTGTCTGTTCTTGTGCCAGTACCATACTGTCTTGATGATTACAGCTTTGTAGTATAGCTTGAATTCTGGGATTGTGATGCCTCCTGCTTTGGTTTTCTTTTTCAAGATTGCTTTGGCTATTTGGGGTCTTTTCTGGTTCCATACAAATTTTAGGATTATTTGTTCTAGTCTGTGAAGAATGCTGGTGTTATTTTGATAGGGATTGCATTGAATATGTAGATTGCTTTGGGTAGTATCAACATTTTAGCAATATTTTTTCTTCGTATCCAGGAGAAGTGAAAAATCTATACGCTGAAAACCTAGAAAGCTTATGAAAGAAATTGAAGAAGACACAAAAAAATGGAAAAAGCATGATACAATTTTAGAATATTAATTCATCCCATAAAGATCCCTAGGGCCCATTTGGAGTCAGTCCTTATTGTTACCTCCAGCCACAGGAAACCCTGATCTTTCTGTATCTCTAAATTAACCTTTTCTGGACAGTTCATATAAATGGAATGACACAATGTAGTCTTTTGTGTTTCACTTTTTCACTTTGCATAATGCATTTTGGGTTCATTCATAATATAGCATGTATCATTAGCTCTATGTTGTAGCATATACTACATTTTGTTTATCCACTCATCATGGATAGACATTTGGAATGTTTCCAGTTTTTTGCCTATTTTGAATAATGTTGCTATGAACATTTATGCTTTATGTGAAGCGTTAAAAAGATAAACTGAGGTATAGTACATTTTTAAGAGTTTATTTGACCAAAAATCAGTTAGAATTGGGCAGTGCCAAACTGGAAGTGGTTTGAAGTGCTCTATCAACAGGAGCTATGGGAAAGACTTTTACAGAGAAAAGGGGGAAAGCAAAGTAAAAAAATGATTTGATTGGCTATAGCTGAAGCATCTGCCTTATTTGGGAAGCCTAGTTAGCTGTTTATGATCAGTTGTTCTTAGATTTTGATTTCTTTTTTTCCCAATGTTTATTTATTTGGAGAGAGAGAGAGGGGCATGGGGTGGGGTAGGGCAGAGAAAGAGGAGAGAGAGAATTCCAAGCAGGTTCTGTGCTGACATGGCAGAGTCCAGCAACACAGGGCTCAATCTCATAAACTGTGAGATCATGATCTGAGCAGAAATCAAGAGTCAGATGCTAATCAACTGAGCCACCAGATGCCCTATAGATTTTGATCTTTTAGTCTTGAGGCATTTATTATAGGCTTAGATTTTGGTTTGCTTATGTAGGCTGCTAAGGCATTAGAACCACTTCTGTATTTAATGGCCTCATTTAATTAATTTAATAGGACATATATTTTCATTTCTCTTAGGTAGATTCCTAAGAAAGGAATTTCTGGTCATATGGTAATTTATTATTTAACTTTTTAAGAAACTTCCAAACTTTTTCATGAGGGCTGCACCATTTTATATTCCCACCAGCAATATTTTATTTTATATTTTTTAATGCTTGTTTATTTTTGAGAGAGAGGGAGACAGAACATGAGCGGGGGAGGGGCAGAGAGAGAGGAAGACAGAATCTAAAGCAGGCTCCAGGATCTGAGCTGTCAGTACGAAGCTGGACGTGGGGCTCGAACCCACAGACTGCAAGATCATGACCCGAGCTGAAGTTGGATGCTTAACTGACTGTGCCACCCAGGCACCCCTCCGACCATCAGTGTTTGAGGTTTCCAATTTCTCTGCATCCTTGCCTTTCTATGAAGATATTTTGTCTCAGAAATTCCATGTCCATTTGAATTATAATTAAATAGAAAACATACTTTCATGATTCAGTGGTAACACTGAAATCTCAATTAGATTAAGCATTTGGCTATGTACCTTTGGTTTAATAACAGTGTCATTAATTGGGAAGAATTGATATATGTTGTAGAACTAATGGTCTACTTTCCTCAGGATTATATGGTAAATAATTAATGACAATTTACTGCAGGCTTCCTTATAGAATATACGTTAGCCTTCTGCTTCTATTCCTGGGTCATCTAATTATTCAGGAAATGAAATTAGCTTTCATTAGAAGGCATACTGGTGGTGTTTGTGTGTGTATTTGGGGTTTCCAGATTCTGAAATAAAAGGACCCATGATTTATATGTATTTTTAATAGATATGGTATAAAATGGCATATAGAAATAACATTGATGGATGCTAATAGCAATATAGGCTTTTTGTACATTTTAAAACCCTGTGGACTGGAATGCAATAATTTCCTATGTTCCTTTACAGATTGTTCACAGAACACTGGCAGCCATGTTGGGTTCCCTTGCAGCATTAGCAGCGCTGGCTGTGATTGGAGACGTAAGTTGTAACATTTTGAGTCAATGGCTTACCACTGTATAGAATATAAGATTCAAAGATAGTCCAACAATTAGGCATTAGCTAGTGTTTTCATTCTTTTATATGCTATTTCCACATTTCTCCCTCAGGAACCATGCTGGAGGCATGAACCAACAAACCTTATCAACATTGATGACTGTTTTTCATTTGACTTTCACACACATTTCTTATTTTGCATTTTAGCTGAGGAAAGGCTCATCGCTATGCAGTTGCTCAGGGCTGTGTAGCTGAGTGGTTAGATTTGTCTCTGGGTGCTGTCAGCCCTTGGGAACCAGAGGGGGCCATCTTTCCTGGAGCAGGGAGGTGAGAAATGGTGAGGTTGGAGTTCTGTCTTGCAGACATCAGGAGGTCCCTGGAGATGCATATTTGGGGGTGATGGCACCACATCAGGGTCTGCATGTGGCCTGTCTGGCAGGAACATAGGAGTGAATGTAGAGAAGCAAAAGCAAGAGAGCCCAAGTGTCCACTGGAGATAGAGCCCTGCCATTGTTGAAGGAACAGTGCCGGAACTGAAGAAGGTGGCAGCACACAGAGCTGGATTTGAAAACAACTCCATATTTTTGTATCCTTTGGGTAAATACCTAGTAGTGCAATTGCTGGGTTATAGGGTAGTTAGTTCTATTTTTAAGTTTTTGAGGAACCTCCATACTGTTTTACAGAGTGGCTGCACCAGTTTGCATTCCCAGCAACAGCAAAATAAATGTCAGATAAAGACAAATGCCATATGATTTCATTCATATGTGGAATTTAAGAAACAAAACAGGTGAACATATGGGGGAAGTGGAAAAAAAGGGGGGGGGCAAACCATAAGAGACTCTTAACAATAGAGAATAAACTGAGGGTTGATGGAACCAGGTAGGTGGGGGATAGTTGAGTGATGGGCATTAAGGAGGGCACCTTTTGGGATGGGCACTGAGGGTTGTATGTAAGTGATGAAATCACTGGGTTCTGCTCCTGAAACCAACGTTACACTGTATGTTAACTAACTCGAATTTAAATAGAAATTTGAAAAGAAAAAAATAAATCTATAGAATTTAAAGGATTTTTTCTTCAAAGTACTACTAAAGTCCATTTAGTTAGCCAAAGAGTAATAACTGGTTTAAAAAACTATGTGGGGCTATGTTGTTATTCATTCATTCATTCACTCATTCATTCATTCATTTTGGCTAGAGTTGGTATAAAAAAATACTAACCCTAAGGGTAAAATGTCCCAGAATGCTAAAACTTATACATAAACCACTGTTATTTTTATTAACTGTTAAGGAGTAATATAGTAGTAGCTATTTTGTTTTAGAAAATATTAATGCAGCACACATCTTGTGCTGTGGGTAGCTCCTTGGGCCATCATGCAGTCCTTTCCCAACAACGAGACTCTCAAAGTGCCCTCACTTCATACTCTGTGCTCCCAATTCCCCATGACCCCAGCCTTCCCTACTCTGCAGGGTTGTTAGAAGATGAAGTGAGAGTGGATGAACAACTGGTGAGTAGGACAAGTGTATCTTTCAGTTATTGCCATCCTGGCCTCATGCTCCAATACCAAGGAAGGCATGTGGGAACTTCACTGATCTCAAGGGTCAGTCCTGCATTTCAGGCTGCAGTTCTGGAGTTGGAGTTGCCAGGGACAGGGTTTAGGAAATTTGCTTTTCTTGTTACTAAATGTATAAGCTTGACATTATAATGTCTTGGGTCACGAGTCGTTTTCATTGATGTTATACTCTAATTTTAAAAGCAAGTGGATAGTATGATTTTTGACTGTGGTCAAATGAGTGGGCTTGCTATAAAGAGTGGCACATTTTTTACAGCTATCACCAGAAGGATGATGCCTCAAACTAATTGGGAAATTTGTACTTTGATTGCAGAGACCCAGCCTGACCCATGTGGTGGAGTGGATTGATTTTGAGACCTTGGCCCTGCTATTTGGCATGGTAATTACAATCCTCTCAGTGGGACAGGGCTCCAAGCCTGCTGTAATCTGGGGCCTTCTCTTTTGCTGCCACTGCTGATAATACTTCATTATATTAAAGACATTGTACTGCTTGACAATTAGGGCTTGATTAAGAAGTGTTAGCGCAGGCCTAGCCAATTTCTCCTGTGGAGGAATGAAATGATTGGTGCTCTGGTTAGTTGGAGAATTGCAGTCTTATTCCTGTCTGATAGTTAAATAATATTGTCGTTTAGATAACTTAGTAACATTTTTGAGTTGCTTCCCTTAAAATATACAATGGATTATCCGAAATAAGTGAACCATATAAGTTTTGGTGATTGGAAAAACACCTGTAATTAAATACATGGAAAATGAAAGAAATTGAACCTAAGTAATAGTTTGTGTGTCATAAACCAATGTAACTAGAATAAGTGAAATTTGATAAGATCCTGAATGTCAGTAGGAATGCCTCACATGTTCTTGAACAGACCCTACAATGGCTAAGTGGTCTGAAGGAGGGTTTTCCCTTTCTGGACAAAAGATCCACTCTGTGTAAAGCAGATTATTATGTATCTTCATTTTCCTGGCTAATATTTTATCCCCCCTGGTAGTCATAAGAGAGGGCCATGCTACTCTAGGCTTCAATGTGACCCAAACTAGCTGCTTCCTCTCTGAGTGCAGTGTAAGGAGACAGGTCAGTGCTCTGAACTTAGCCTTTATAGAGAAGTTCATATTCTTGTTGGTCTTGAAAAGTATGTAGTAGAGTCTGGGCATTTGGAAGGAAGAAGGAAGACATACCAGATGTCTCATAAAAGAGGTTAAAAAAACCTTAAATGAATGATATATTAGTTTTCTGGCTCTGCCATAATAAAGTACTACAGACTGGTGCCTTCAACAACAGAAATTTATTTCCTCATACTTCTGCAGGCCAGATTTCTGAGACCAAGTCAGCAGTGCTTGTTCCTTTTGAGGCCTCTCTGCTTGACTTGTGGATGATCATCTTCTCCCTGTATCTTCACATGATCTTCCCTCTGTGTGTGTCTGTGTGCTTATCTCCTCTTCTTATAAGGATACCAGTCATACTAGATTAGGGCCTCACTTTAACTTATCCTGAGGTACTGGGGTTAGGATTTCAACATAGGAATTTGTGGAGGAAAGTGGCACAATTGAGCCCATAACACATGGTTTAATTTTTTTTTCTCAGTTGAAACCATTCCGCAAGCTCCTATGGTTCTGGAACTTTGGAGGTGCAAAGATAGTTTATGTATCCAGGCTCCTGCCTTTTCCTCTTTATTTCATGGCAGTTAGCCACCCCATGGGGCCACTTAACCCTGGTCCCTGAATTTAAGTCTCTTTTGGGTAGTTTTGGCAGCAAATGTGTGGATCAGCTTCCCCACAATGATGGAAGACCACATAGGACCTACCCATTCAGTTCATGTGAAGCTTCTATTGGTGAGTGAAACACCACATTCTACAGACAGTAACAGGTGGCCATTTGGATTAGGATGAACATCAATGGTCATTATAGACAAGGTAGATATTTGTATTGAGTCTAAACTGACTTTTGGAAATTTTTGTTTTGTACTGAATATTTGAAAGATAATATTGGGCCTACTGTTTTCTAAGTACTTTAATTTACATAATTTTATTGAATTTTCACAACAGCCTTAACAAGGAATAAAACATTCAGAGGTGAGGTGAGGAAACTAAAGTACAGAGGATTGAATAATTTTTTTGCATAAGGTTAAACTACTTCTAAATGGAAGGATTAGTACTTGAACCTGTAGCTTTTCTCTCTAAATTCAACAAATGGTATATTGCCATCATAGGAGGTGGAATAAAGAATCTTCCAGAATCTTCTCTGGGTTCTGTGAACCCAGAGAATAATCATTTCAATGTAACTGATCTTATTTGTGTCTCTTGGTCAAATTGGTGACGAAAATCTGTCCCATTATTTTAGGAAACAAAATTTAACTCAGTTTAAAAATCTTAAAATATTTAATTGTTGCTTGTGTGGACATTTAGGTGCAGAAGGCCACATTCTGGCTCATTTCCCTTCCTGCTTCTAGCTTTGTGTCTGTGAGCAAGTCATCTCCCATCTCTGCCCTGTGGTTTCCTCATCTATAAAACAGAGAGTAATGGTAACACCTGATGACTTTTGTGAAGATTAGGTGGAATGATAATTTACCTGGACAAAAATAGAGGTGCAAGCCTTATAGCAAGAGGCTCTATTCAAGAAGTTACTAAGTGGACTACACTCAGCAAAAAAGCATGAAGCTTGATGAAGTGGTAGCTTTCATGCAGAGGCCTTGTAACTGATCACTCTGATGTCCTTTCAGGATGTTACACTTCTAAAGGATTCCTCTTGTCTCCTTTTTCTGTTTGCCCCACAGATGATCTTAGTAGCCATATTTTCAGAAACTGGATTTTTTGATTATTGTGCTGTAAAGGTAGGTTTGATGTGGGATTTAATATTTATGTATTAATATTTATGTATTAATTCACTGTTATTTACCATTACATATTCAGTCAATAAAGCTACCACTTAAAGCAAATATTTTAAAATTCCATCTTCCTTTACAAAATTATGGGTGTAAGGCTGGGTACAATTGCTGTCCTAAGTTAGGTGGCTCTGAGCAACACTTTGATCTTCTCAATAAACTGAAGGAGATCAAGGAAAAGAGTATTTGGGTTGAATGTTTGTGTAGCATTAGTTAAATTGGCAAGTTGAGAGCTTCACATCAAAAATTGTTTTGCATTTTAGAGCATCTAAATATTTCAAGTCATCAGCTTCTGATTACTTTACTTTGTGTTGAAATAATTTCAGTGATGACTTTCTAATTATTGAACATATAAACATTCACTTTTATAACTGAAATCCTGGGAAATCCGCCGGCAAGTTCTGACGGCCAGACTCTGCACTGGTGCTATGACTCAGGGTTGGTGAGAGGAGATCTTACCATATTTTGCTAATGCAAAGGCTAGTGTTGTGCTTGATTTTCTTTTTTGAACTGGAAAGTTCTTCTAAAAGACTATTTACTCATCAAAGCCCTTTGCTTTGTCATTCTCTGAATGACAGAATTTTTGCCGTCTTTGTATACCATCTTGCATCTTCAAATATCTGGTCTCTTCCTCTCAATGTCTTGGTACTGAAAATCCTTAAGATCTAAGTCCCTTAGATAACCAACAATCAGCAGGCTTGAGGGTCATAGCCCAGGCTGTCTAACCAAAAGGAGATTGTAAGATACTGGATAATGTTAAAGGGATAGAGGGCAATCACCTTGTGACCAGTGAACCATCAAAGGGCACTGTGAAGAAGGAGAATCAGAGGGAAGGAGGGTAAATCATGGTGGATTCAGAATGTCCAGGTACAGGCCATCACCTCCTCATCTTAGCAAATTTAGGAACTCATTGGTCTAAGTTTTAACCCACCATGTCGTGGCTATTTGGATCACTGGCTCTTATAATCTGTAATGAAAAGTCACATCTATTCTTCAACCCCACTGATCCTGGCTTGTTCCTTTCTGTGTGTGTACATCTCAGACATACCAGCTCTCTAGGGGAAGAGTGTGGGCCATGATCATCATGTTGTGTCTCATTGCCGCTGTCCTGTCTGCCTTCCTAGACAATGTCACCACATTGCTGCTTTTTACTCCTGTGACGATAAGGTATGTAGAGTGGCCCTGTATGGTGGTGTGTTCTGGTTGCTCAATCTAGTCCCCATGTTCCCTTTGCTGGTGTGCCCTGGTCCAGCCCGTGCATCCTCCAGGACTGTGGTGCTCAGTGCTCATGGCTATGGCTATGGCTTTTCCTTGTGGCCATGGCTATGGCAGGAGCAGTGGCAGCCATAGAAATATACATGGAAGTCACCAGACGTAGGCTTTGCTGTCCAGGGGTGTGGGGCAGATGGGTTCCAGGAGTTCTTATCCATTGAGATGGTCACAGGTGAAGCAGAGCAGTGTGGAAGCTCCTGCCAGATGGTCAGGGATATGTATCCAGGTGCTGGGGAAGTTGGAGCAGCCATCTTGCTCTCCTCAGGCTTGGAGGGTTATGGGACCTGGCCTGACAAGGCTCTGCAGGGTAACTTTGGGAAAGAGAAATTCAATTTGATTCCATTTTGTTTCTTTAAATTAGACATTTCATTAATTAGACATTTATTGAACATCAGAGGCCATTTGTCTTGAATCTCTTGAAGCTTGAGCTTCAGGCCTGGTCATTATGCAGGCCACTTGTAAGGCCATGGAACTATACTTTTATCTAGACTTTATGTTATTTACTTTGAAGATGGTTCCCCAGCATATCATGGCCCTTCTGTGCTTGGACCCACCATGTCCTGGTACTTGGTCGTAGGGAAACACATACTCCCTGAGTGTTCATGGGAGCAAGGTAGGTAGTGAAGGGTGCCAGACAAGTCACCTCAGCTCCACTGATCTGGGTGGTAGCATCAAAAGGACTAACCTAAGCTAGTGTTTTAAGGATTCTGTTAGATAGGAGACCCTCTTAGACATGAGGCATGAGGCACAGCAAGTTCAAGTGTGTTCTGGTTGCTTAATCTAGTACCCATGTTCCCTTTGCTGGTGTGACCAAAAAGGGGCTACTTCCAAGGCTCAGGAGTAAATCTAGGTGATGCCTTTGGAATTTGAAGAATGGTGTCTCTCAGAGGTGGAGCGAATTGGAGTGGGGGATAAGGGGAGGAGAAATAAGGGTGGAGAAGAGCAGAGAACAGGCAGCGTCCCCACAAGTGCAGTCTGCAGTGTTGAGAGTTGGTTGTTGAGAGTTGGTCTCTTGCCCAAGCTCCTGCAAGCTTGGCTGCATTGTCATGCCCCACATGCAGACAGGGATTTAGCCTTCCTGTGCAGGGGTGTGTGGCACTTCCTAGTATGTGGGGTTCTCCTGAGGGCAAATGAAGGCTGGAACAAATGTGGCTCAAGGGTGCTGTAAACTGTAACATGCGCTACTAATGGCAGACACCAAACTCTGCCTCTAGGATATCTCAAGGGCAAGAGGCAGGGCACCTTCACCCCCCTCAACCAAGGTGACTCTGCTGCTGTCACTGGTTTAAAAGCCATACTATCACCTATGCACCAGGTCCCAGAATATCATTGTGCTCTCTGATGACAGTTCCAATGAGAACAGGCTTCCATGGGGTACCCATATTCCTGGCATTCCTGGACAGTCTAGAAAGCTGAGGGTTTTCTCAGCCTTGCTGGGATTTGTTTATATCCTCACTACTACAGAAACCAGCTTTGTAATTTTCTGTGAGTAGCAATTCTTAGTCTAAAAGTTACAGCTTTCAAGATTTAAGTGTTAGTGTATTCATATTCACTATATATATTACCATATTATTCATGATTTTATAAGCTTAATCATGTTCTTCTGCCTTTGGAGGAGCATAGTCTTCACCGTTAAACAGCTTGGTCCATTTAGATAGGATGCCATCTCTGTGCTTGCTCTGCCATTGTTGATTAATGTACACTAATTATTTTCTTGCTTGAGGCAGATCCTGGAAACTTCCTCAGCTGAGCGCTACTGCTGCTGCTGATTGGGGTCTAATCCTGTTTTTGAATTCATTCTTGGATTCATTCATTCATTCATTCATCCCCAGACACCATTCCCTCTTCAGTTTCCACATGGCTCTGTAGGCTGATCCCCTTCAGATGTACTGTTAGTTTCTCTCTGACCTGGGAAATGAAGGGAAGGACCCTTGAGTGCAGCAACCTAGTAACCCAAGGCCCTGTTTCTATATGGAAGTAGACAGTATGGATTGGCAGGCGTGGTGGGACATGATGTGTTTCCCAAACCTTCTTTAGAGCAACATCTTTCTTCCTTCCTTCCTTCCTTCCTTCCTTCCTTCCTTCCTTCCTTCCTTCCTTCCTTCCTCTCTTTCTTTCTCTCTTTCTAATTTTTTTGAGAGAGAGAGCATGTGTGAGAGAGCACACAAGTGAGGGAGGGGCAGAGGGAGAGGGAGGGACAGAATCTCAAGTGGGCTCCACACTCAGTGGAGCAGGGCTCCATCTCGTGACTGTGAGAGATCATGACCTGAGCCAAAATCAAGAGTCAGAGGCTTAACTGACTGAGCCACCCAGGAATCCCAACATTTTTCAACTTTGGGCTCGTTGTATCCACATTGGGAGCCTGTAGACTTCTGCTGCCCAGGCCCACTCCCAGGGATTAGTCTGTCATGGGCCGGGCAGCAGGACTTTCAAAGGTTCCCAGACAAATCTTATGTGCAGTCAAGATAGGGAACCACAGCTGTAGAGTGTGTGCTCCTTCTCTAAGGAAGAAGTCTATGGATAGTATTTAGAAGGGAGGGGCAAGAAGATAGCATCTGAGAAAGGGAAGGTGGGTAATGAATTACGTTGGTAGGCTTGGTGTGAGCTACTGAGTTGTGGTGCTGTCTGCTCTGCCCCACCCCTGACTCAGAAGGGTCTGGTGGCCAGCAGACTAGTGTCAGGGCCTGCACACAAGGGACTGTGCTCCCTCCAGATCTGTGGGGGGTTGATGAGGGTACATTTTCACACTGATGTGAAACCAACCACAGGTGGGTGGTTGGTTGAATTTCAAAGAAATGCAATTCTGAGGGTCAACTGTAGCTCTGTAAACATTGTCTTTGTTCATCCTCCAGCATTGCACTTCTTATAGGTGTGTGTGTGTGTGTGTGTGTGTGTGTGTGTGTGTGTGTGTGTATGTGTGTGTGGTGTGCCTCCCTTATACAAACAAGTGCATTAAAAATATTTAGATTGTACAATTGAAGAGCATGGCTACTTTTATTTTCCTCCATTTGTGACAGATTGTGTGAGGTGCTCAACCTTGATCCAAGACAAGTCCTGATTGCAGAAGTGATCTTCACAAATATTGGAGGAGCTGCCACTGCCATTGGGGACCCACCAAACGTCATTATTGTTTCCAACCAGGAGTTGAGGAAGATGGTATGTACAGTGTAATAGGGTTGCTTTCAATAAATATAGGTCCCAACTTACCTGCCCATTTGGCATTCTACCCAATGTGGAAGACTTTATTAGAAATTAAGCTCTTCTATGTCACTTCTTCATATTAAGTGTCATTGGTTATCTTGAGAGGGGAGATTAGGTGACTGATCCTCCAGTGTAGAGTGAAGTGGTTTGAATTGATTCATTTCCATTCTCATAATTATTAAGAAAAGGATGGATAACATGATGTACTTAGGTGTAGGAGATGATGTTTGCATTATATTAATGGGAACTGAGGTTTCTTCCAACTAATGTTAAAAATAAAATAATCTGTCCCTCACATTTTCAATTGTGGTGGATGAATTCACTGATGAAGAACTTAAACATTTTTTAAAGGGTCATAAAATGAAGGTCTTTAGGAATTTTTGGAAAGCTCTTATAAATATTAACATATAATTTCTTTGTATGCTAAAGTAAAAAAGTATTAGAGAGTGAAAACAGTATTTTATACATCTTAAAGAGTTTGAAATTATATAGGTTTCATTTATCATTCTTTGGTCATTAGAATTTTCTCAGTAGCTCTTCTGTGAAGTGTCAGCAAAAATGTTTCCAAATTGGTGTCATTTATTTTAGATGATATGTTTATGTGTGTGTCTATGAAGTGTGCCAGTATATTTGTGTGTGTTTGTGCTGTCTTCTATAAAAATATTTAAGCCTTTGAGCATAGTTCTAAGGTATTGAGATCCAGGGTATGACTTAGGTGCTTTGTCTAAACTTTAATTCTCCCTAGTTACCCTGGGAAACCAACTGGCAACACTTCACCAGGCTTCCTGTGTGAACTGAGCAGTATGCCCAGTATCATGTTATCCCAGAACACATCAGAAGGTGGCAGAGCCTTGTGATCTGTTCTAGGGGCACCTATCACCCAAGATAGGCATCATACACCTTGAAGAGAAGTATTTTTAATTTTTTAAAAACATTTATTCATTTTTGAGAGAGACAGAGAATGAGTGGGGGAAGGGCAAAGAGAGAGGGAGACACAGAATCTGAAGCAGGCTCCAGGCTCTGAGCTGTCATCATACACCCTGATGCAGGCCTTGAACTCATGGACCATGAGATCATGCCCTGAGCTGAAATTGATCACTCAACCACCCAGGTGCCCCTGAACAGAACTATTTTTAGAGAAAGATACTGTTTTATTTTTATTTTGCAGTAATACATTTATTGTAGAAAATGTATACCGTACACACAAGTTTTAAAAATTGTCATAATCTCACCATTCAGAGATAAATCCTCTTAATGATTTGGTGCATCTAGTTTCCCAGAATGTTTGTATGTAGATACACATGGATGAAAAAAGATACACAGCTTCTGCTCTGCCAAGATAGAGTAACAGGGATTTACCCTGAAGCTTGAGATATCCAAAAAGAAAATTAATGAAAATTCAAAAAACAAAACCCCAAGCAAAGCAAAACCAGATAATGGTAATCAAGATACAGGGCATCAGACAAAAAAATTACAGTGTTTTTTGAGAATTGGGAAGCAAATGAGGTGAACCCTATCATTGCCTTGAGAACTGCCTTGAGAGAGTTTCCAGGATGCAGTACAGAGAGGGAAAAACCCATGTGGAGCTCATCAGACTGCCCCAGTTCAGGAGACAGAACTGAGAGTCTGGAAAGACCAAGGTTAAGATGTCTTTTTTGGTGAATTCTCCAAATACTTAAGGAAGAGATAATGCTATAATACCAATTCTACATAAAGCTTCACAGTAAATTAAAGAGGAGAGAATACTTTCCAACTCATTCTACGAGGCCCTGACACCTAAAGTGGACAAAACCAATATAAGAAAAGTATTAACAAATGTTTTATGAACATAGATTTTTGATTTTTAATTTTTAAACGTAATTTTTAAAAAATTATCATATCCAATTTAATAATATGTAAAATGGATAATATATCATAACCAAGTAGAATTTATCCTAGGAATGGAAGATTGGTATGATATTTGAAAAACCAATCAGTGTAATTTACTAACAAACTAAATAATAAAGTTCATATAAAAACTAAAATAATAACAAACTAAGTAATAAAGTTCATCTATTGAGATGCAGAAAAATATTTGGCAAAATCCAACATCCATTACTGCTTAAAAATCTCTCAATAGACTTTTGGTGGAGTCTATCGGATTTTCCATGTATAATATCATGTCATCTGCAAAAAGCGAAAGCTTGACTTCATCTTTGCCAATTTTGATGCCTTTGATTTTCTTTTGTTGTCTGATTGCTGATGCTAGAACTTCCAGCAACGTGGATGGAACTGGAGAGTGTAATGCTAAGTGAAATAAGCCATACAGAGAAAGACAGATACCATATGGTTTCACTCTTATGTGGATCCTGAGAAACTTAACAGGAACCCATGGGGGAGGGGAAGAAAAAAAAAAAAAGAGGTTAGAGTGGGAGAGAGCCAAAGCATAAGAGACTGTTAAAAACTGAGAACAAACTGACGGTTGATGGGGGGTGGGAGGGAGGGGAGGGTGGGTGATGGGTATTGAGGAGGGCACCTTTTGGGATGAGCACTGGGTGTTGTATGGAAACCAATTTGTCAATAAATTTCATATATATATAAAAAAAGAATAAATTACATAGGACTGAATGGGCTAACAAGTAAAAAAAAAATCTCTCAATAAACTAGAAAATAAGAGAACTTTATAAGTCCAATAAGGAGCATTTCTGAAAACACTACAGATAGCATAATACTTAGATGTGAATGCCTCTTCCTTAGATCAGAAACACGACAAAGATGTCCATTCTCACCACTTCAATGTAACATTTTAGTGGGGGCTCTAGCTGATACAATAAGATAAGAAAAGAAATACAAACCATCCATATCAGAAAGGAAGAATTGAAAGTCTTTACTTACAGATGACACGACTGTCCATGTAGACAGTCTGAAAGAATCTGTAAAAAAGCTTCTAGAAATAATAAATTTGACAGTGTGCAATAAAAGATCAATATAGAAAAATTAGTGGTTTTCTATATTCTAGCAGTATACAATTGGAAATTAGCATTGATATATAAAATACTTTAGGGTAAATCTGACCAAACATATGCAACACCTGTATACTGAAAACTATAAAATATTATAGAGTAATTAAAGATCTAATTAAATGGAAAGAGATACTTTGTTGATGGATCAGAAGACCCAATATTGTTAACATATCAATTCTTCCCAGATTGATCTACAGATTTATACAATCCCTATCAAAAGCATAGCAGGTTTGTTGTTTTTGGTAGAAATTGACAGATTGATTCTAAAATTTATTTGGAAACTCAAGTGTCCAGAATGTCCAAAAATAACTCTTAATGGGAAGAACAAATTGGGAGGGCTAGTGCTACCTAATTCCAAGATTTATTATAAAGCTACAATAGTCAAGACAGTGTGGTATTAGCATCACTAAAAGTAAATAGGTAAATGGGACAAAGTAGAGTCTGGATATAGACCTCCACATAGATGAACAAATGATTTTTAACAAACAAAGGTGGAAAGCCAGTTCAGTGGAGAAAGAATTGTTTTGTTTTTTTTTTTCACAAATGGTTCTGGAACAAATTGGACATTCATATGCAGGAAAAATGAACATCAATCCACACTTCCCAGTTTACCTAAAAACTAACTCATAAGTGGATCACAGACATAAATGTAAAAGCTAAAGCCTTAAAAGTTCAAATAGAAAACTATAGTAAAATAGGTATAGAAATAGTTCAAGTAAGAGCATGGCTACTCCATTTCATTAGATTGTTTTTAGAACTTGGCTTTCAGTTTCTTTTATTTGTCTCTCCTTTTTTCTTCTTCTTATGACAACATATTAATGAATTAATGCAACAGCTTAGCTGTCCCTGGCGAGCATCACATTAGTATTAATGTAAAATCCTGAGCATGATGTCTTTCTTGGCACAAACTGAGTTAACTCTGCATCATTTTAAGCCTTCCTTTAGAGTCCTAAATCTGAATGCTCTGAGCTAAACAGTAGAATGTGACCCTAGATGGGCTCTGAGTCCTGGGCCTCTACCAAGTCATATAGAAGGCTGAAGGGACAGTCTGTTATACTAGTTCCACATTCCTCCATGACATGCTGGCATGCTGTTATAAATATCCAGAGTTTAAATATGACAGTAAGTGAGAAATGTCAGGTTTTCATAAAAATTCACAGAGGGCCGTGGAGGTGAGCACCCTCTCTGCATTGAGGCTGAGCCTAGGCTTCTCACACAGCTTTGTGCCCAATGACATCCTCTGGGGAAATGGCTTTAGGGCTATGCTTGTTTTATGGAAGATGGAGTTCCTTGTCTTCTACTTAATGACTTTCCTTGAATTTTTGGGTTAAACTGTCTATCATAGGAAAGGTGAATGTTCTCTTGTAGATAACCAAGTGTGGTTTTAATTTATTTTATAGTAGCTCAGAGATAAAAGAATACTTATTTGTATAGAGACACAAATGAACTTATTGCTCCAGGGATAGTGTCTTCAGCAGAGATTAATTTATTAAACCTCATTATCAATGATAGCACAGCCACACATTTGTGTGCACATTTATTCTGCATTATTTGGTTGTTTATGAACTGAACTAGGAAGAAAAAAGATTATAAAATAAAAATTAATTTTGAAATTAATTTTTAAAATATTAATGAAGAAAGTTAATACTCCATATGTAATTCAGAGGAGTTATTAAAAACAGTACTGGACTTTGGAACAGTAAAAGAAGTCACATCAGAAAATTCTTCCACATTCCCTGAGGATTAGGAAGAAGTTACAGGGAGTTATGAAGAAAGTTCTTCCAACATACCCTTCTACACCCTGTTCACTCCTCCCAGATCTCTTAGGATGGTTCTTTGTTTGTGGGATTTCCAGTACTGAACAGGTAGGTGGGGAAGACTTCCAGGGTCCTTCTACACTGTAGTAGGACTTTCAATAATGCCTTGTTCCTTCATCTCCCAGTGGACTAACAGGGATGTAATCCTTTGCTGGTTACATTTACTCCTTTATGCTTGTTCTAGGGAGACTTATCAGTGTTGAACACAACTGTTTAACTATCTTTTATTTATTTTTTATTTATTTATTTATTTATTTATTTTTATATGAAGTTTATTGACAAATTGGTTTCCATACAACACCCAGTGCTCATCCCAAAAGGTGCCCTCCTCAATACCCATCACCCACCCGCCCCTCCCTCCCACCCCCCATCAACCCTCAGTTTGTTCTCAGTTTTTAACAGTCTCTTATGCTTTGGCTCTCTCCCACTCTAACGTCCTTTTTTTTTTTTTTTTTTTTCCTTCCCCTCCCCCATGGGTTCCTGTTAAGTTTCTCAGGATCCACATAAGAGTGAAACCATATGGTATCTGTCTTTCTCTGTATGGCTTATTTCACTTAGCATCACACTCTCCAGTTCCATCCACGTTGCTACAAAAGGCCATATTTCATTTTTTCTCATTGCCACGTAGTATTCCATTGTGTATATAAACCACAATTTCTTTATCCATTCATCAGTGGATGGACATTTAGGCTCTTTCCATAATTTGGCTATTGTTGAGAGTGCTGCTATGAACATTGGGGTACAAGTGCCCCTATGCATCAGTACTCCTGTATCCCTTGGGTAGATTCCTAGCAGTGCTATTGCTGGGTCATAGGGTAGGTCTATTTTTAATTTTCTGAGGAACCTCCACACTGCTTTCCAGAGCGGCTGCACCAATTTGCATTCCCACCAACAGTGCAAGACGGTTCCCGTTTCTCCACATCCTCTCCAGCATCTATAGTCTCCTGATTTGTTCATTTTGACACACAGACCAATGGAATAGAATAGAAACCCCAGAACTAGACCCACAAACATATGGCCAACTCATCTTTGACAAAGCAGGAAAGAACATCCAATGGAAAAAAGACAGCCTCTTTAACAAATGGTGCTGGGAGAACTGGACAGCAACATGCAGAAGGTTGAAACTAGACCACTTTCTCACACCATTTACAAAAATAAACTCAAAATGGATAAAGGACCTAAATGTGAGACAGGAAACCATCAGAACCTTAGAGGAGAAAGCAGGAAAAGACCTCTCTGACCTCAGCCGTAGCAATCTCTTACTCGACACATCCCCAAAGGCAAGGGAATTAAAAGCAAAAGTGAATTACTGGGACCTTATGAAGATAAAAAGCTTCTGCACAGCAAAGGAAACAACCAACAAAACTAAAAGGCAACCAACGGAATGGGAAAAGATATTTGCAAATGACATATCGGACAAAGGTCTAGTATCTAAAATCTATAAAGAGCTCACCAAACTCCACACCCGAAAAACAAATAACCCAGTGAAGAAATGGGAAGAAAACATGAATAGACACTTCTCTAAAGAAGACATCCAGATGGCCAACAGGCACATGAAAAGATGTTCAGCGTCGCTCCTTATCAGGGAAATACAAATCAAAACCACACTCAGGTATCACCTCACGCCAGTCAGAGTGGCCAAAATTAACTATCTTTTAAATAACAGTTGAAAAATCTGTTTAGGGGAGCCATGTCCTCTGTGCTCCTGAATGACATCTCATAGGTCAGAGGAAGGCTTTCTCCATGGTGTCCCAGAGAAGTGTACACTGGGACATTCCTCAGGGCTTTCACACCATGCAGTATGCATGCTGGGGTGTTCTTTTGCTGCTCTTCCACCACCATTTTCTTCAACTCCATCAGCTGACAACTTTGATGCTGCCACTCTCTGCTGTTTCCTGCTCTGCCTTTCCTATCACTTCCTCTTAGTTTCCTTTGTGGGTTTTCTGATTCCACATGGCTCTCCAATATCTGTGGGCCTTGGAGTTCTGCCTTTTTTAATTTTTTTTTTTTTTACAATCTTTCCTCTTGGGTCAACATTCTGTAGTAGACCTCATGCCCTCTATGGTCTGCTTTGTCTTCTGTGTGTTGGGATGACCCATTTCTATGCCTTTTCCAGAGGTTTCTACCTTCCTCAGATCCATGTATATCATGACTTCTGCTCCACATACTCCATGTATTCTCATATTAAGGATGTACTACACCAGATCCCTCCTGTCATCACACCCACTCTATAGAGCTGGGGTCTTCTACTTATTGAGTATCCAGATATGATTCAATCTTAAAATTACACCATGATATTTATGAAAACATACAGCAAATTCAGCTAAGCCATTCTCCAACCCAATTGACTGTTTTGACTTTGTTCCAGAGTTAGCCTGAAAGCATGACCCCTAGAAAATGATATTGGTGGGCCAAGAGTTACTCTGCCAGATGATACATATAGCCCCTTTGAATATATATAGTTTATGAAGCCGTGGATGTTCTAATATGATTCTGAGGGGGATCCTTTTTTCATAGTTTTACATGCCTCAAATTTTGACCACTTCCACTGTCAAATGAGGACTTTGTGGAAAATTAATAAGAACATAGCTAAGTAGATCCCAAACCAAAACAGTATAAAACAAGACTAAAGGGGACAAAATAAAACCAGCACCTTGCAAGACAGGGCTGCATTTAAGCATTGTATTGATGGAAGTGTAATAGTGGGTGGTTTTGTTACTAAGAACATTAAGGAGAAGAGTGTAGGAAATTACAGAGGCACGTAAAGCAGCAGGTAGGCCCAGATACACGCACCTAATAAGCTTAGTGAAAATATTTGCATCCCGTGATATATTTCATCTGCCTGTATTATTCTTAAATTTTTTAGCTGCGATTTTCCCTCTCTGCATTGTTCTTACTTGATAAATCCACCCATTACAACTCTGGTAGCAACCAAATACTTCCACTCAAAGTTGTATTGTTTTGTTGTGAAGGCCTCCTAGGACCCCCTTAGTCTTTTTCTTTCTTTAATCCACCCCTCACTTTTTTTTTTCAATTTCCCCATAGTTTCTAACATGACAAAAAATTTATAGTTAATATGTTAAAAAAAGGACCCAGAATTACTCAGGATACAAATACCTCTGCCTTAGTAGTCACCTTCCTTCAAAAAATATTAATTATATTCTATGACTGTGTTGGTATAAAGACAAATATATTCATATTTTAGGCCATTTTCTTTGACTCAAAAGTTCTTCTTTTGCTTTTTTCCCAGTTTTTATTTAAATTCCAGTTTGCTAACATACAGTGTAATATTAGTTTCAGGAGTAGAATTTAGTGATTCATCACTTAGAAACAACACCCAGTGCTCATCACAATGAGTGCCCTCGTCAATACCCATCGCCCATTTAACCCATCTCCCTGCCCACCTCCCCTCCAGCAACCCTTTTTGCTTTTAATTTTAGAAGACATTAAAAGATTTTGAGGTGTCCCTGAAAGTTTTGTGGACTTTTTTTAAACTAGATGTTTGGGGCATGAGTTCTATAGATGAACACCAAGTCCAAGGTAATATCCTTATTGAAGAACTACCAGAAAAGTGGTGAAATCTTATATGGCCATTAAAAACATTCTTTGAGTCCCACTTCTTTGTAGGTTTCTTGCTGTCTATGTATGAATGAATTCATACAGCTCCGTCTATCGTTCATAATGCTGTTTTCCCGGGTAACCACTGAACGTGCAGATAACTAACTGTAAGAGATTAAGAACTTCAGATTATTGTACAACTGTCAAGCCTAAACTCTGACACAACCTTATCGATAATGGCTTCTAGTTATAATATATCTTTAGTAAATTTAGAAGTGGTTTTAGATCTTTTCTAGAAGTGAAAAGGACAAATACATTTTAATAAGCAACAATATAGTAAATATTTCTCCTCCTAATGCAGACCTTTTGAAGGTGGTCTTTCTGACCCCTGTCTTGGGCACTGTCTCTCAAGGTCCTCACTTACATTCTCTGGGACTTGCCCCTCTAGCCCCCTGAGTGTACCCCCCCACCCCGAGGTGGAGAGACTTGCCCACATTCTGTGTGAGCACATATATCTGCCACATTACTGTGGTCCTTCCTGCCCTGGAGTAGCCCCCCATACCTGCACTTTGTCACTGGGCTTCTAACCTCTTTGTGGCACCAGTGGTCCATAGACACTGCAGATAAAACCTAGAGTTCTCACCAGTGAGAAGTTGGTTCTCATGGACAACTTCATGGGGACAACAACTTTATCTGTCATGCTGGGGGCTCAGGGATCACCTTCACCATACCGTTGAGGTATAAGCACTGAGTAAAAGAAAGACAAAACCAACCAATGATGCTGCTGACTTGTTCCTTGACAGATTAAGCAGGTGGAGATTTTATCCCCAAAGAGATATCCTCAGCAGCTGACCATGGCAGATAGTTCTGCAGACAGGCAAAGGAAGTGTGAAGAGATGGAGAAGTTCTTTCCTGGACCCCTTGTGGACAGTAGGGACACTCTGAACCACCTCAGTCCTGATGGCCACTGGTCTCCCTGTAGAGGGCTGTGCTCTCCAGCCAAAGATGCTCTTTCACATAGCAGGGATTTAAATGAAATATTAAAAAAAAACAAGTTTATCTTGAAATGGGCAAATATTGCCACATAGTTTTATGTTTTGCCCCTGTCAGTCTTTATTTGTCCTGGGAGAATGTGTCAGTCCTGTGTGGTGAAGGTAGACCCAGTTAAGATTAAGAGTGTCTGTGATAGCCTGTTTTTGTTTTCTCCTAAGGTTGATTGTTTTTCGGGTTTGAATTGGTTTATCAGTATGAAAGAAACAAACCTTAAGCATTTTCAATATTGTAAAGAAGAGTACCTGTTCTTCCTTGGGTGTTGTGCTGGACTTTGTGGCCCTTGTGCTAACATCCACCATACTGATGTGCCTACCCCTGCTGGGTCTCGGTGTTATGCCCTCCCTGGATCCCTCATGTGGGGGGTGATCCCTGAAGAGGGAGCTGTGCTATCTGTTATTTCAGGGGAAAGTCGTATCTGTCATTTCATTTCCTCTTTTCTATTTCTAGGGCCTGGACTTCGCAGGATTTACTGCACACATGTTCGTTGGGATTTGCCTCATTCTACTGTTCTCCTTTCCACTCCTCAGACTCCTTTTCTGGAACAAAAAGCTTTATAACAGGGAGCCCAGTGAGATTGTTGGTGAGTATGAACACCTCCTCATACAGCCTTAGAGTTTACTATTATAATATTATCTTTTTCCAGAAGAAATTGCCACAGAAAGGCAGGAGTTTTCTTACATACTGAGATATGTTCCCTTCTGCCTCCTGGTATGCACTGTGCTTTCAGGGGCTTTAAATCCATGGACCTCTTTAGTTTTCTGTAGAGTGAAATGTGGGAAGCAATGGCTTCTGTTTCTAGTTTGCATGCCATGACATCATTAGACCACGTGTATACAATATAAGTAGCATAGTATAGAGACTTTAGTGTTCAAATATGTCATACTTTGTGATTAAATGTGATTACAGGGGCGCCTGGGTGGCTCAGTCGGTTAAGCGTCCGACTTCAGCTCAGGTCATGATATCGCGGTCCGTGAGTTCAAGCCCCGCATCGGTCTCTGGGCTGATGGTCAGAGCCTGGAGCCTGCTTCCGATTCTGTGTCTCCCTCTCTCTCTGCCCCTCCCCCGTTCATGCTCTGTCTCTCTCTGCCTCAAAAATAAATAAACGTTAAAAAAATTAAAAAAAATGTGATTACAAAAGTGACAACATAATCCAACACAGAGGACGATGTACCATGTCAGTCAAGAATGTATCGGCGAGGCACCAGGCAGCAGGAAGAGGGCTCATGACCATCTTATGGCTTTGCATTTTTCTTACCTAAAATTTTGGTAAATGTTTTATTGAGAACATTACTGATGAGGATATGTTAGAAGCAAGAGATTATTTGGGAAATAGCCATCCTCTCCTCAGCCAGACCAATATAGGACATTGTGCAGGTTGCCTGGGTAGCAGAGCACATCTGGGTGACAGGAGTACATTAACAAAGGTGCATTTCTTTCTCTGTAGTTTCAGATGGTGTGGTGTCCTCACAGAGCTCATAGATTGTATATTTAGCTCTATCATCCTGTTATTACTCTGTCCTTGTGTTGTACAGGACTTCAGGTTTTATCTTTAGTAAGATAAGAAAATACCATTTTTGTATGAATAGGTAAGGATCTATAGGTTTTGTTACCAGCCCTCCTGCTCATCAGATGTGACTGTACTTGGCAGATTTGCCTTTCTTTCATTCATGACTTTTGTATTCAGAATTTGACAATTTTTGTTCTAGTTTGGAAAACATTATCTTATATACCCTCTCAAGAGTCATCCATATAAAACAAGCTTGTTCTTAGTAAAATGTAGTCATCCACCTCTTCCAGAGAAATGGAATGATACACAGAAATGTCTATTTTAGGAAATGCTTATTGACCAAATGCACAAAACATTGGAGTGTCCTTGTGGATGTAGAAATGGTACTTTAAACATGACCAAGCAGTAAGAAATTCTGGGTGGACCCTCCGCCTAACCCCAACTGAAGATGATGTAAGTGCAGGACAAGTGGGAACATTTCCTGTGCTTCAGATGCTCATGGGGCACTAGGATTGGCATAGGCCCCACCCAACAGGACCTGAACTATAGGGGGTGAGCCTAGGATGGGGGACTGGAGATAAGGGGGGTGCAAACACAGGTGTTGGGGGCTAAATAGGACTGCCCTTTTTATGTAATCCTTTTTTTTATTTTAATTTTATTTTTAAAAATTTGCATCCAAATTAGCGTATAGTGCAACGATTTCAGGAGTAGATTCCTTAGTGCCCCTTACCCATTTACCTTACCCATTTAGTCTGTCCTGCCTCCTACAACCCCTCCAGTAACCCTCAGTTTGTTCTCTATATTTAAGAGTCTCTTCTGTTTTGTCCCCTCCCTGTTTTTATATTATTTTTGTTTCCCTTCCCTTATGTTCATCTATTTTGTCTCTTAAAGTCCTCATATGAGTGAAATCATCTGATATTTGTCTTTCTTTTACGAATTTCTCTTAGCATAATACCCTCCAGTTCCATCCATGTAGCTGCAAATGGCAAGATTTCATTCCTTTTGATTACTGAGTAATACTCCATTGTGTATATATACCACATCTTATTTATCCATTTATCCATCAATGGACATTTGGGCTCTTTCCATACTTTGGCTGTTGTTGATAGTGCTGCTATAAATATTGGGGTGCATGTGTCCCTTTGAAACAGCACACCTGTATCCCTTGAAAAAATACCTAGTAGTGCAATTGCAGGGTCATAGGGTAGTTCAAGTTTTAGGTTTTTGAGGAACCTGCATACTGTTTTCCAGAGTGGCTGCACCAGCTTGCATTCCCACCAGCAATGCGGAAGAGATCCTCTTTCTCCGCATCCTTGCCAACATCTGTTGTTGCCCGAGTTGTTAATGTTAGCCATTCTGACAGGTGTCAGGTGATATCTCATTGTGGTTTTGATTTGTATTTCCCTGATGAGGAGTGATGTTGAACATTTTTTTCATGTGTTGGTTGGCCATCCGAATGTCTTCTTTGGAGAAGTGACTATTCATGTATTTTGCCCATTTCTTCGCAGGGTTCTTTGGTTTTTGGGTGTTGAGTTTGATAAGTTGTTTATAGATTTTGGATACTAACCCTTTATCTGATATGTCGTTTGCAAATATCTTCTCCCATTCTGTAGGTTGCCTTTTAGTTTTGCTGATTGTTTCCTTCGCTGTGCAGATTTTTATTTTGGTGAGGTCCCAGTAGTTCATTTTTGCTTTTGTTTCCCTTGCCTCTGGAGATGTGTTGAATAAGAACTTGCTGCAGCCAAGATCAAAGAGGTTTTTGCCTGCTTTCTCCTCAAGGGTTTTGATGGCTTCCTGTATTACATTTAGGTTTTTCATCCATTTTGAGTTTATTTTTGTGTATGGTGTAAGAAATGGTCCAGGTTCATTCTTCTGTATGTCACTGTCCAGTTTTCCCAGCACCACTTGCAGAAGAGACTGTCTTTATTCCATTGGATATTCTTTCCTGCTTTGTCAAAGATCAGTTGGCCATACGTTTGTGGGTCCATTTCTGGGTTCTCTAATTTGTTCCATTGATCTGAGTGTCTGTTCTTGTGCCAGTACCATACTGTCTTGATGATTAGAGCTTTGTAGTGTAGTTTGAATTCTGGGATTGTGATGCCTCCTGCTTTGGTTTTCTTTTTCAAGATTGCTTTGGCTATTTGGGGTCTTTTCTGGTTCCATACAAATTTTAGGATTATTTGTTCTATCTCTTTAAAGAATGCTGGTGTTATTTTGATAGGGATTGCATTGAACATGTAGATTTCTTGGCTACTTTGCCATTTTAACAATATTTGTCCTTCGTATCCAGGAGCATGGAATCTTTTTCCATTCTTTGTGTCTTCTTCAATTTCTTTCATAAGCTTTCTATAGTTTTCAGTATATAGATTTTTCACCTCTTTGGTTAGATTTATTCCTAGGTATTTTATGGGTTTTGGTGCAATGGTAAATGGCATCGATTCCTTGATTTCTCTTTCTGTTGCTTCATTGTCGGTGAATAGGAATGCAACTGATTTCTGTGCATTGATTTTATATCCTGCAACTTTGTTGAATTCATGAATCAGTTCTAGCAGTTTTTTGGTGGAATCTTTTGGGTTTTCCATATAAAGTATCATGTCTTCTGCGAAGAGTGAAAGTTTGACCTCCTCCTGGCCGATTTGTATGCCTTTTATTTCTTTGTGTTGTCTAATTGCAGAGGCTAAGACTTCCAGTACTATGTTGAATAACCGTGGAGAGAGTGGACATCCCTGTCTTGTTCCTGACCTTAGGGGGAAACTCTCAGTTTTTCCCTATGGAGGATGACATTAGCGTTGAGTCATTTGTATGTGGCTTTTATGATCTTCTATCGATACTTTCTTGAGGGTTTTTAATCAAGAAAGGATGGTGTATTTTGTCAAATGCTTTTTCTGCATCTATTGAGAGGATCATATGGTTCTTGTCCTTTCTTTTACTGATGTGATGAATCACATTAATTGTTTTGTGGATATTGAACCAGCCCTGCATCCCAGGTATAAATCCCACTTGGTCATGGTGAATAATTTTTTGAAGGTTGGCTAGTATGTTGTAGAGGATTTTTGCATGCATATTCATTGGGGAAATTGGTCTATAATTCTCCTATTTAGTCGGGTCTCTGTCTGGTTTTAGAATCAGGGTAATGCTGGCTTCATAGAAAGAGTTTGGAAGTTTTCCTTCCATTTCTATTTTTTGGAACAGCTTCAGGAGAATAAGTGTTAACTTTTCCTTAAATGTTTGGTAGAATTCCCCTGGAAAGCCATCTGGCCATGAACTCTTGTTTTTTGGGAGATTTTTGATTACTAATTTGACTTCCTTACTGGTTATGTGTCTGTACAAATTTTCTATTTCTTCCTGTTTAAGTTTTGGTAGTGTATATGTTTCTAGGAATTTGTCCATTTCTTCCAGATTGTCCATTTTGTTGGCATATAATTGCTCTAATATTATCTTTTTCTTGTTTTTAATTTCTTCTGTGTTGGTTGTGATCTCTCCTCTTTCATTCTTGATTTTATTTATTTAGGTCCTTTCCTTTTTCTTTTTGATCAAACTGGCTAGTGGTTTATCAATTTTTTTATTCTCTCAAAGAACCAGCGTTTGGTCATTGATCTGTCCTACTGTTTGTTTTGTTTCCATAGCATTAATTTCTGCTCTAATCTTTATTATTTCCTGTCTTCTGCTGATCTTGGGTTTTATTTGCTGTTCTTTTTCCAGCTCTTTAAGGCATAAGGTTACGTTGTGTATCTGAGATCTTTCTTCCTTCTTTAGGAAGGCCTGGATTACTATATACTTTCCTCTTATGACCGTCTTTGCTGCGTCCCAGAGGTTTTGGGTTGTGGTGTTATCATTTTCTTTGGCTCCCATATGCTTTTTAATTTCCTCTTTAACTTCTTGGTTAGCCCATTCATTCTTTAGTAGGATGTTGTTTCGTCTCCAAGTATTTGTTACCATTCCAAATTTTTTCTTGTGGTTGGTTTCAAGTTTCATAGCACTGTGGTCTGAACATATGCACGGTATGATCTCGATCTTTTTGTACTTGCTGAGGGCTGATTTGTGTCCCAGTGTGTGATCTTTCTGGAGAACATTCCATGTGCACTAGAGAAGAATGTATATTCTGCTGCTTTAGGATGAAATGTTCTAAATATATCTGTTAAGTCCATCTGGTCCAGTGTGTCATTCAAAGCCATTGTTTCCTTGTTGATTTTTTGATTAGATGATCCATTGCTGTGAGTGGTGTGTTGAAGTCTCCTACTATTATGGTGTTACTGTCGATGAGTTTCTTTATGTTTGTGATTAATTGATTTATATATTTGGGTACTCCCACATTTGTCACATAAATGTTTACAATTGTTAGGTCTTCTTGGTGGATAGACCTCTTAATTATGATATAATGCCCTTCTGCATCTCTTGATACAGTCTTTATTTTAAAGTCTAGACTTTGTGATGTAAGTATGGCTACTCTGTCTTTCTTTTGTTGGCCATTAGCATGATAGATGGTTCTCCATCCCTGTACTTTCAATCTGAAGGTGTCTCTAGGCCTAAAGTGTCTCTTGTAAACAGCATATAGTATGGATCCTGTTTTCTTTTCCATTCTGTTACCCTATGTCTTTTGATTGGAGCATTGAGTCCATTGCTGTTTAGAGTGAGTACTGAAAGATACGAATTTATTGCCATTATGTTGCTTGTACAGTTGGAGTTTCTGGCGATGTTCCCTGGTCCTTTCTAAGTTTTGTTGCTTTTGGTATTTATTTATGTATGTGTGTATGTATGTATGTATGTATGTATGTATTTTTTCATCTTTTCTTCCCTCAGAGAGTCCCCCTTAAAATTTCTTGCAGGGTTGGTTTAGTGGTCCCAAAATCCTTTAATTTTGTTTTGTCTGGGAAACTTTTTATCTCTCCTTCTATTTTGAACGACAGCCTTGCTGCATAAAGAATTCTTGGCTGCATATTTTTCTGATTCAGCACATTGAATATATCCTGCCACTCCTTTCTGGCCTGCCAAGTTTCTGTGGATAGGTCTGCTTCAAACCTGATTTGTGTTCCCTTGTAGGTTAGGGACTTTTTTCCCCCTTGCTGCTTTTATGATTCTCTCCTTGCCTGAGTATTTTGTGAATTTGAGTACGATATGCCTTGTTGGTTTTTGTTTGTTTTTGGTCGGTTTTTGTTGAATGTAATGGGAGTCCTCTGTGCTTCCTGGATTTTGATGTCTGTGTCTTTCCCCAGGCTAGGAAAGTTTTCTGCTATGATTTGCTCACATAACCCTTCTACCCTATTTATGTCTCTTCCTCTTCTGGGACCCCTATGATTCTGATATTGTTCCTTTTTAACGAGTCACTGATTTCTCTAATTCTTTTTTTCAATTTTTTAAATATTTATTTTTGAGAGAGAGAAACAGAGTGTGAGTGGGGGAGGAGCAGAGAGAGATGGAGACGGAGAATCCAAAGCAGGGTCCAGGCTCTGAACTGTCAGCACAGAGCCTGACACGTGGCTTGAACCCACAAACAGTGAGATCATGACCTGTGCTGAAGTCAAATGGTTAGCCAGTTGAGCCACCCAGGTGCCCCAGATTTCTCTAATTCTTAAATCATGCTCTTTTGCGATAATCTCCCTCTTTTTTTCCTGCTTCATTATTCTCCATAAGTTTTTCCTCTATATTGCTGATTCTCTGTTCTGCCTTATCCATCCTTGCCGTCATGGCATCCATCTGTGATTGCAGCTCAGTTGTAGCATTTTTTATTTCATCCTGACCAGTTTTTACTTCTTTCATCTCTGCATACAGGGATTCTAATCTATTTTCGAGTCCAGCTAGCCTTCTTATTATCGTGATTCTAAATTCTGGTTCTGACATCTTGCTTATATCTGTGTTGGTTATTCCCTGTCATTTCTTCCTGCTCTTTCTTTTGGTGTGAATTCTTTCGTTTCATCATTTTTAAGGGAGAAAAGGAACTAATGAGGTAGAAAAAATTAAAATAAAAATATTAAAATAAAAAATATTAAAATTAACAAAATAAACACACACACACAAAAATCGAATAAATGATGCTAGATGATAGGTGTGTTTTGTTCTGGATGTTGAAAGTGGCTTGATAGATTAGAGAAAAAAAGGGGGAAAAAGAAAAAAAAAGGAAATTGTTTGAAAATTTGAAAAAATGAATACACTGAAGTAGACTAAATTGAAATGATGGGAGTAAAACAGAATATGAAAAAATTTACATAAAATAAATATAAATTTACATAAAATTTACATAATTTTTACATAAATTTACATATATTTACATAAAATAAAAATTTACATAAAATAAAAATAAAAAAATAAAGAATAGAGCAGAAAAAAATTAAAGAAAAATATTTTTAATACAAATTAAAAATAAAAATGATTTCTTTCTCTTTCTGTATTCAAGAAAAAGAAAAGAAACAAAAAAGACAAAAATGAAAAAGGAAATCATTTGAAAATTTGAAAAAGTGAATACCCTGAAGAATACTAAAATAAAATGATGGAAGAAAATAGAATTTGAAAAAATTTACACAAAAATAAAAAATATAGTAAAAAAATAAAGAAAAGTATTTTTAATAGAAATTGAAAATAAAAATGAATTTTTTCTCTTTCTGCTGAATTGTGTGGTTCAGCTTGTGTAGATTGTTGTGTTAATCCTCTGATCAGTTTTATAGGTGTGCAAAATGGTTTAGCGTTGGTCTGGCTGTATTTCATGGACGTGAGACACACAAAAAACTTCCATGCTGTTCTGCCATGTTGGCTCCAAGGACTGTATTTTCTTGATAGCATTGATAATGCCTCATCTCTTGTGGTCTACAGAGCAAGGTATGTGCCTTTATTAAGAAAAAAGAATCCCAGATCCTTCTGTCCTCTTACAGCTTTATAATGGAGAGGACAACTACACATGATCCCATTCCTTTCCTGTTTTGAAAAAAATTAATCAAAATTGGCTTTTAAAAAAAGATATTTCTGGCACTAGGATACCTTGATCAACTTTTGCCATTGACCAATGTATTGTTTTTCTAGGACTGATGTAACAAAGTACCATAGACGAGTGGCTTAAACAACAGATGATTTATTTCCACAGATGCTAAGATGATTTAGTAAGCTAAAGGATGGCTTATTTCCTCACAGTTCTGGAGGCTGGAAGTCCAAAATCAATGTGCCTATAAGGTTGGTTGGTTCTGAGTAAGGATGTGTTCCAGGCCTCTCCCCTTGGCTTAGATGGCCAGATTCATGTTCCTGTGGCATTCTCCCTGTGTGTGTCTATATCCATATTTCCCCATTAATAAGGATACCAGTCATCTTAGATTTGTGGCCACACTAATGACCTCACCTTAATTAATTACACCTGCAATAACACTATTTTCAAATAAGGTCACATTCTAAGGTATTGGGGATTAACACTTCAACACATGCGTTTTGGGGAAAACACAGTTCAACGTATAATGACCAGTTAGAGATGTTTAGAATGTTTTATCATCAACTAGTATATGTAAAATGAGATAATTTGATATTAATTTTAGTTTTCTGATGGAAAGGATTGCACCAAGAGAGAGCTAAGGAAACTGTGATCCCAATGGATGAGTGTGTGGGCACAGCTGTACCTCAATGGAGAGTCAGACAGTTATCTTATTCAGTTATGCTAGATTTCTCCCAACCATCCTGATGATCAGAATGACCTGAGAACAATTGTTATATATTTAGATTACCAGGCCCACCCCCAGGAATTCGGTGCTGTTAGTAAGCTCTTCTGGAGAAAACTATCTTGACATGAACTTAGGATACATGGATTTAGAAGTATAGGAAACAGATCTGTATAATCAACTCTTCCACTCTTCCTGAGTAAGGGGTTAAGAAAAGCTTTGAGGGAAGGAGTGGGGATAATTGGGATCTGCGTGATGCTAAAGCCCCATGTCAATGCCATGACAATATGTAAATCAGCACAGAGTGAGATATGCAGTGTCAGGACAAATGCTCTGGGCCACCATGGGGCATAGGGCTCTCCAATTTTAGAATGCTTATTTTTTGAGTTTATTTATTTATTTTTGAGAGTTGGGAGGGACAGAGAGAGAGGAGAGAGAGAATCCCAAGCAGGGTATCAGTGCAGAGCCCAATGCAGGGCTTCATCTCATGAACTGTGAGACCATGACCTGAGATAAAACCAACAGTTGGACGCTTAACTGACTGAGACACCAAGGTACCCTTAGAATGCTTGTTATTACTACAGATTCCCAAGCCCTATTGTAGAGATTTGGGTTCAGCAGGTCTGTGATGGCATTCAGAGCATTTGTCAGAACAGGCTTGGTTATGCTGAAGTAAAGAAGTAACTCCAAAATCTAAATGAATTGCAAAGCTCTGTCCCCGCGCCCCCCCCCCCCCCGCCCTGCTCCCTTTCACTTCATTACTACTGAAGGCTGGTAGTACCCTGCTTGTCATCAGTTCTCAGGCCCTGAGCTTTTGGTCATCAAAGTAGAACCACTTGTTCCACCCCTTTATTGACTGACACAGGATGCCTCTGTTCATATTTTGTCATCCTGATTGTCACCAGGCCCCACCAGTCACAGGGGCCAGGATGTATCAGTCTGACAAGTGCCCAGATTGGAAAACAACATGACTTACTTGGTAAAATGCACAAATAGCCAGCACAATGTGCCCTCCTGTTCACCAGATATCAGCTCAAATGGCTTCTTGTTAATATTTTGTATAGAATTTTTGTGTCTGTGTACATTACGGAAATTGATGTACAGTTTACTTTCTTGTAATGTCTTTTTTTTTTTTTTTGCTGTACTCATAGGATGAGTACAGAAGTATACACTCCTCTTCAACTTTTTTGGAGGAGATGATATAGAATTGCTAACACTGTTCCCTTAAATGTTTGGCAGGGTATTTACAGGCCTGGATTTGTGTGTGTTGGGGGTTTAGCTAAACATTCAAATTCCTGATTAGATACAAAGCTGGCTATTACAGTTATCTATTTAGTGATTTATCACTTACATATAACAACCAGGGCTCATCACAACAAGTGCCCTCCTTAATACCTATCACCCATTAAGCCCATTGCCCACCCACCTCCCTCCATTAACCCTCAGTTTGTTCTCTATAGTTAAGAGTCTCTTATGGTTTTCTTCCCTCTTTCTTCCTTTCTTTTTTCCCTTCCCATATGTTCATCTGTTTTGTTTCTTAAATTCCACATATCAGTGAAATCATATGGTATTTGTCTTTCTGACTGACTTATTTTGTTTAGCATAATACATTTGCAAATGACAATATTTCATATATATATATATATATACACATAGTATATAGTATATACACATGTATATATGTAGTATATAGTATATACATGTATATATACATGTATATAATATATACATACATATAATATACACATAATATTATATATAATATTTCATTCTTTTTGATGGCTGAATAATATTCTATTGGTATATATACACATATATAATATTACATATATACTTAATATATATAATATATAAATATATAAAATATTACATATATAATCATTCTTTTTGATGGCTGAGTAATATTCTATTGTGTATATATACACATATATAATATTACACATTTATAATATATACGTATATACAATACACGTATATAATATTCTATTGTGTATACACAATATATATACCACATCTTTAAAAAAATTTTTTTTAATGTTTATTTATATTTGAGAGAGATAGAGAAAGACAGAGCATGAGCAGGGGAGGGGAAGAGAGAGATAGAGACAGAATCCAAAGCAGGCTCCAGGCTCTGAGCTGTCAACACAGAGCCCAATGTGGGGCTTGAACTCACAAGATATGAGATCATGACCTAAGCCAAAGTTGGATGCTCAACTGACTGAGCCACCCAGGTGCCCCTATGTATAACACATCTTTATCCATTTATCCATTGATGGATATTTAGGCTCTTTCCATACTTTGGCTCTTGTTGATAATGCTGCTATAAACATCAGGGTGCATGTATTCTTTCGAATCATATTTTAGTGTCCTTTGGGTAAATACCTAGTAGTTTAATTGCTGAGTGGTAGGGCAGTTCTATTTTTAACTTTTTGAAGAATGTCCATAGTGTTTTCTAGAACGGCTGCACCAGTTTGCATTCCCCACCGACAATGTAAGAGGGTTCCCCTTTCTCTGCATCCTTGCTAACATCTGTTATTTCCTGTGATGTTAATTTTAGCCATTCATACAGGTGTGAGGTGGTATTTCATCATGGTTTTGATTTGTATTTCCCTGATGATGAATTTTTTCATGTGTCTCTTAGTCATCTGGATGTCTTTGGAAAAATACCTGTTCATGTCTTTGACCCATTTATTAACTGAATTATTTATTTTTTGGGGTGTTGAATTTGATAAGTTCTTTATAGATTTTGGATACAAACCCTTTATCAGATATGTCATTTGCAATTATCTTCTCTCATTCCATAGGTTGTTTTAGTTGTGTTGATTGTTTCCTTTGCTGTGAAGAAGGTTATCTTAGTGAAGTCCCAATAGCTCATTTAAAAAAATTTGTAATGTTTATTTATTTTTGAGACTGAGAGACAGATTGTGAGCAGGTAAGGGGCAGAGACAGGGAGACACAGAATCTGAAACAGGCTCCAGGCTGAGCTGTCAGCACAGAGCCCAATGCAGGGCTCAAACTCACAAACCATGAGATCATGACCTGAGCAGAAGTTAACTGACTGAGCCACCCAGGTGTCCCAAAATGTTCATTTTTTATTTTGTTTTTCATGCCTCTGGAGATTGATCTAGTAAGAAGTTGCTCTGGCTGAGGTCAAAGACATTGCTGCATGTTTTCTCCTGTAGGAATGTGATGGTTCCCTATCTCACATTTAGGTCTTTCATCCATTTTGAATTTATTTTTGTGTATGGTGTAAGAAAGTGATTCAGGTTCATTATTCTGCATGTTTCTGTCCAGTTTTCCTGACACCATTTGTTGAAGAGACTGTTTTTCCATTGGATGCTCCTTCCTGCTTTGTCGAAGATGAATTGACCATATAGTTGTGGGTCCATTTCTGGGCTTTCTATTCTGTTCCTTTTTTTTTAAGGATTGTTTTTTTTTTTTTTTTAGAGATTATTCTGGCCATTCAGAGTCATTGTGGTTCCTTACAAATTTTAGGATTGTTTATTCTAGCTCTTTGAAAAACTGGTAGTATTTGGATAACGGTTGCATTGGCTATGTAGATCGCTTTGGGTAATATAGACATTTTAACAATATTTGTTTTTCCAATCCATGAGCCTGGAATGTTTTTCCATTTCTTATGTCCTCTTCAATTTCTTTCATAGGCGTTCTATATTTTTTGAGTATAGATCTTTTACCTCTTTGGTTAGATTTATTCCTAGGTATTTTTTTTTTTTTTGAGTGTGAGAGTGGATGAAGAGCAGAGGGAGAGGAAGAGAGAATCCTAAGCAGGCTCCATGTCTAGCACAGAGCCTGATGTGGGACTCAATCTCATTCCCATGAGAACATGACCTGAGCCAAAATCAAGTGTTGGATGCTTAACTGACTGAGCCACCCAGGCGCCACATTCCTAGGTATCTTATGGGTTTTGGTGCAATTGTAAATGGGGTAAATTCTTTTATTTCTCTTTCTACTGATTCATTGATGTATAGAAATGCAACAGATTTCTTTACATTGATTTTATATCCTGTGACCCTCCAGCATTTGTGTATCACCGTTTTTTGGTAGAGTCTTTTAGGTTTCCTGTGTAGAGTATTATATCAACTGCAAATAGTGAAAGTTTGAGTTCTTCCTTGCTAATTTGGATGCCTTTTATTTATTTTTGTTGTCTGATTGCTAAGGCTAGAACTTCCAGTACTGTGTTGAATAACAGTGGTGAGCGTGGACATCCCTGTCTTGTTCCTAACTGTAGAGGAAAAGCTCTCAGTTTTTCCCCATTAAGGATGATATTAATTGCAGGTCTTCAGTATATAGCTTTTATGATGTTAAGGTATGTTCCCTCTATCCCTACCGTGTTGAGGTTTTTTTTTTTTTTCAAGAATGAATGCTGTATTTTGTCAAATGCTTTTTTTGCAACTACTGAGAGGATCATATGTTTCTTATCCTTTTCTATATTAATGTGGTACATCACATTGATTAATTTACAAATATTAAACCATCCCTGAAGTCCAGGAATAAATCCCACTAGGTCATGGTGAATAATTATTTTAATATACTGTTGGATTTGATTTGCTAGAATCTTGTTGAGAATTTTTTCATGTGTGTTTATCAGGCATACTGGTCTGTAAATCTCGTTTTTAGTGGGGTCCTTGATTTTGGAGTCAAGGTAATTCTGGCCTTGTAGAATGGGTTTGGAAGTTTTCCCTCAATTTCTATTTTTGGAACAGTTTGAGAAGAATATGTATAAACTCTTCTTTAAATGTCTGGTAGAATTCCCCTTGGAAGCTCTCTGGCCCTGGACTTTTGTTTGTTGGGAGATTTTTGATTACTGTTTCAATTACTTTGCTGGTTATGAGTCTGTTCAAATTTTCTATTTTTTTCTGTTTTATTTTTAGTAGTTTTTATGTTTCTAGAAATTTGTTCATTTCTTCCAGATTGCCCAGTTTGTAGGCATATATCTTTTTATAGTATTCTCTTATAATTGTTTGTATTTCTGTAGTGTTGGTTGTGATCTCTTCTCTCATTTGTGACTTTATCTATTTGGGTCCTCTCTCTTTCTTTTGGTAAGTATGGCTAGGAGTTTATCAATTTGTCAATTTTGTTGATTCTTTCAAAGAACCAGCTCTTAGTTTTGTTGATTTGTTCTACTGTTTTTTTTTTGTTTGTTTCTATATTGTTTACTTCTGCTTTAATCTTTATTATTTCCCTTCTTATGTTGACTTTAGACTTTATTTGCTGTTCCTTTTCTATCTCCTATAGGTGTAAGGTTAGGTTGTGTATTTGAGACTTTTTTTGCTTCTTGAGGTTTGCTACATCCCAAAGGTTTTGGACTGTTGTGTTTTCATTTTCATTGGCTTCCATATATTTTTTTACTTGCTCTTTAATTTCTTGGTTAACCCATTCATTTTTGGTAGAATGTTCTTTAACTTCCATGTATTTGAGGGCTTTCCAAATTTTTTCTTGTGGTTGACTTAAAGTTTTATAGTGTTGTGGTCAGAAAAGATGCTTGCTAAATTCTCAATGTTTTTGTATTTGTTAAGGGCTGATTTGTGATCAAGTATGTAATATATTCTGGAGAATGTTCCATGTGCACTCGAGAAAGATGTGTATTCTGCTGCTTTAGGATGAAGTGTTCTGAATACATCTATGAAGTCCATCTAGTAGAGTGTGTCATTCAAAGCCATTATTTCCTTGTTTATTTTCTGCTTAGATGATCTGTCCATTGCTATAAGTGGGGTGTTAAGTTCCCTACTATTATGTTATTATCAATGAATTTCTTTATGTTTGTTATTAACTGAATATATATTCGAGTGCTTTCAAATTGGGGGCATAAATATTTACAATTGTTAGATCTGCTTGATGGATGGACCCCTTAATTAGATATAATGCCCTCGCTGATCTGTAGTTACAGTCTTTATTTCAAAATCTAGATTGTCTGGGGTGCCGGGGTGGCTCAGTCAGTTTGGTGGTTGACTTTGGCTTAGGTCATGATCTCACAGCTCATGGATTCGAGCCCCGTGTTGGGCTCTGTGCTGACAGCTCAGAGCCTGGAGCCTACTTCAGATTCCGTGTCTCCCTCTCTCTCTGCCCCTCCCCCAATCACACTCTGTCTCTCTCTCTCTCAAAAATTAATAAACATTAACAAAAATTTTTTAATCTAGATTGTCTGATATAAGTATAGCTGCTCTGGCTTTCTTTTAATGTCTAGTAGCATGATAGATGATTCTCTATCCCCTCACTTTCAATCTGCAGGTGTCTTTAGGTCTAGAATGAGTCTCCTGTAAGCAGCATATACATGTGTCTTATTTTTTTTAACCCATTCTGATACACTATTTGTTTTTATTGGAACATTTAGTGCATTTACATTCACAGTAATATTGATAGAGAAGAATTTAGTGCCATTGTATTGCCTGTAAGATTGGTGTTTCTGGTGATTTTCTCTGTTCCTTTCTAGTCTTTGTTGCTTTTGGTCTTTCTTTCCCACTCAAAGAGTCCACTTTAATATTGTTTGCAGAGCTGGTTTGGTGGTCACAAACTCCTTTAGTTTTTTGTTTGTCTGGGGAACTTTGATCTTTCCTTCTATTCTGAATGACAGCCTTGCTGGATAAAGTATTTCTGGCTGCATATTTTTCCCATTCAGCATGTTGAATATATCCTGCCACTCTCTTCTGGCCTGCCAGGTTTCTGTGGACAGATCTACTGCTAACCTGAATTTTCTTTCCTTGTAGGTGAGGGGTTTCTTTTTCCTTGCTGCTTTCCGGATTCTTTTCTTGTCTCTGTATTTTGCAAATTGTCCTATGATATATTTTGGCTTTGGCTGGCTTTTGTTTAATTTGATAGGAGTTCTCTGTGCCTCCAGGATTTAGATATCTAAGTCCTTCCCCAGATTAGGGAAGTTTTCAGCTATAAATTACTCAAGTAAACCTTCTGCCTCTTTTCTCTTTTTCTTCTGGGACTCCTATGATATGAATGTTATTATGCTTTCTAGAGTCACTGAGTTCTCTAAGTCTACATTCATGATCCAATACCTTTCTTTCCTTTTTTTTCCAGCTTCATTATTTTTCATATTTTTCTCTTCTATATCACTATTTCATTCTTTTGCATGATCCTTCCTTGTCATTATAGTCAGTTGGTTTTTCATTTCAGTTATAGCATTTTTAAAAATTTTAGCCTGAGTACTTTTTAGATCTTTTATCTCTGTAATAAAGGATTGTTTAGTGTCTTCTATGCTTTTCTCAGGCCCAGCTAGTATCTTTGTGATTGTTGTTTTAAATTCTGGTTCAGGCATATTACTTATATCTGTTTTGATTAGATCCTTGGCTGCGACCTGTTCTTGTTCTTTCTTTTGCAGTGAATTCCTCTGTCTTGTCAGTTTTTCTAGGTCACTGTGTGTGTGTGTGTGTGTGTGTGTGTGTGTGTGTGTGTATGTTAGGAAAGCCTGTTATATTTTCTGCTCCTGAGAGTAATAGCTATTTTAAAAAGAGGTCTTATACCGTCCAAAGCCTGGTGCTTCAGGAAGTGTTTCAGAGTTTGCACTCTGCTGTTATGTTTAGGATGCTTTTCCCCTCCAGTCAGTTCTCTGAAGAGTTTCTTCTTGCTTGCAGCTGGTGGGGGGGGTGCAGGGGTCTAGGCATGTTTGACTTTGTTAGGTGTGTGGTGTTTTAACTAGGTGTGCTTTTGTCTGCTTGTCAAAATAAACCTGATCCTATTTCCACTAGAGCTGAAACTTTGCAGCCTTCTACAATCAGTAGACTTGGTGTGTGTGAGGGTTTTGTGTCGGTCTTCTAGGTGAAGGGCCTGCTGTGCTGGTTCACAGGCTGACTTGCCCTAGTAAAGATGCACCTGCAGGGTGTAGTGGGGTGGGGCTTGGTGTAAGCAGCTCCAGCCTCCACTGGGGGTACTGTGTTGCTCACTGAAGTCTGTTAGTGCTGACAGATTGGGGAAAATGGCTTTGCCCCACACTTTCATCCTGGAGCAGGGAATCTGCTCCCACTGTTCTAGAAGCCCTCACAGAAGAGCGAGCAGTCTCCCTTTTTGTGTCCTTGGCTTCCATTAGAGCCCTGCCTTCACCTTGTCTGTGCCCAAGCTGTCTGCCTGCCAGGTGGCACAGTACTCCTGTGTTTTATCTCAGGCATGTGGCTGTTTTTCAGAAGTCCAAATTTTAGGGAACTGGTGCATCATGGATCCATGCTGATCCTCTGGGGGAGGGTCTTGCCATGCTGCAGCTGGTTCTGGCTTGTCCCAGAAAAGCAGTTGCAGGATCGCACAGAGGCTCAGAATTTATGATGAAGTGCAGCAAAAAACAAGGCACCAAGGCTTGCTGCCCTCAGCAGATGTCTCTGTTCCTATGCTAATGAATGAGGCAGCATGTTGGCACCCTCCAACTCTTTTGTCCCCTGAGAGGCTGTGCCACCTCTCCCAAATGCACTCCAAGAAGGGGAATTGTCTTTCCTAGTGTGACCCAGGGGATCCTCAGACCCCGCTGTCTGCTCCTAGGCCTCTGCCTTCCTTTCCAACAGGAGAACTGCTATGCCTGCCAGGCTCCATCTGGCAGTGGCATGGACTTCTAAAACTTCACACTTTGAGCTCTGCTGATTGTAAAAACTTGTGATAATCAGCTGTTCCAGTTTTCCCAGGCAGTGGTTTTGGGGAAGTGTTTCTGTTGTGAAGTCCCCTGTGTGCTGCTTTCTCTCTGTTTATCTGCCTCTATTCTGTCTCCAAGATCAAGGCTCCCTCCCCTTCAGAGCACCCATGATTCTTTTCTCCCCAGAATCATGTCTCTGCACCTACCACCTTCCACAATGTGGTTTCTTTTCTCACTCTAGTTCTACAGTTTATTCTCTCAGGATTCAGATTGATTTCTTGGGTGTTTGGAATGATTTGATATCTGTCTAGCTTTTTGAGGATAAGGCAAGCATAGGGTCCCCCTATTGAGCCACAATCTTAAATCCTCTCCTATCTCTGCTTTTCTCTGATGGGTCTGGTTAGAGTTTTATTAATTTTATTGATCTCAGGAACTAGGTTCTGATTATATAGATTTTTCTCTAAATCTTTCTCTTTTAATGATTTATACTCTGATATTTATTATCTTCTTACTCTGAGATTATTTACTCTTCTTTTTCTAGTTTCTTAAAGTAGAGGTTGAAGTTATTAATTTTATATATATCTTCTTTTCTAATATAGGTGTTCAGTGCTCTAAATTTCCTTCCAGGTACTACTTTAGTGACCTCCTACCAATTTTTGTTTTGTTTTTTTTTTGTTTTTTTGTTTTTTTTGTTTTTTTTTATATTGCTAATCACATTTTATTTTTTTTTCTTTATAT
Source organism: Lynx rufus (assembly GCF_022079265.1). Taxonomy (NCBI): domain Eukaryota; kingdom Metazoa; phylum Chordata; class Mammalia; order Carnivora; family Felidae; genus Lynx; species Lynx rufus. The sequence continues at coordinate 1,125,598 of NW_025814836.1, forward strand.
TTTATTTTTATTTATTTATTTATTTATTTTTATTTTATTATTTATTTATTTATATATATATATATATATATATATATATATATATATATATATATGAAATTTATTGACAAATTGGTTTCCATACAACACCCAGTGCTCATCCCAAAAGGTGCCCTCCTCAATACCCATCACTCACCCTCCCCTCCCTCCCACCCCCCATCAACCCTCAGTTTGTTCTCAGTTTTTAACAGTCTCTTATGCTTTGGCTCTCTCCCACTCTAACCTCTTTTTTTTTTTTTTTCCTTCCCCTCCCCCATGGGTTCCTGTTAAGTTTCTCAGGATCCACATAAGAGTGAAACCATATGGTATCTGTCTTTCTCTGTATGGCTTATTTCACTTAGCATTACACTCTCCAGTTCCATCCACGTTGCTACAAAAGGCCATATTTCATTTTTTCTCATTGCCACGTAGTACTCCATTGTGTATATAAATCACAATTTCTTTATCCATTCACCAGTTGATGGACATTTAGGCTCTTTCCATAATTTGGCTATTGTTGAGAGTGCTGCTATGAACATTGGGGTACAAGTGCCCCTATGCATCAGTACTCCTGTATCCCTTGGGTAAATTCCTAGCAGTGCTATTGCTGGGTCATAGGGTAGTTCTATTTTTAATTTTCTGAGGAACCTCCACACTGTTTTCCAGAGTGGCTGCACCAATTTGCATTCCCACCAACAGTGCAAGAGGGTTCCCGTTTCTCCACATCCTCTCCAGCATCTATAGTCTCCTGATTTGTTCATTTTAGCCACTCTGACTGGTGTGAGGTGGTATCTCAGTGTGGTTTTGATTTGTATTTCCCTGATAAGGAGCGACGCTGAACATCTTTTCATGTGCCTGTTGGCCATCTGGATGTCTTCTTTAGAGAAGTGTCTATTCATGTTTTCTGCCCATTTCTTCACTGGGTTATTTGTTTTTCGGGTGTGGAGTTTGGTGAGCCTCCTACCAATTTTTGTATGTTTTGTTTCATTTCCATCCAGTTCAAATTACTTTCTAATTTCCCTTTTGATTTATTTGATCCTTGGGTATTTTAGAAGTGCTTATTTACCACATATTTGGAGAATTTCCAATTACCTAATTTAATTTAAGAGTGACCAGAGAATATACTTGGTAAAACTTGAATCTTTTTAAATTATTAAGATGGTTTTATGGCTAGAATGTCTAGCCTTGTAGATATTCTGTATGTACCAGAAGAGAGTATGTATTCTGCTGTTGTTGGGTGAAATTTTGTCAATATGGTCAATTAGGTCAAGTTGGCTGATAAAATTATTCAAGTCTTCTATATTCTTGCTGATTTTATTTTTAAAAATATTTTAAACCTTTATTTATTTTTGAGAGAGAGAGAGAGAGAGAGAGACAGAGACAGAGACAGAGACAGAGACAGAGTGTGAGTGGGGTAGGAACAGAGAGAGAGGGAGACACAGAATCCAAAGCAGGCTCCAGACTCTGAGCTGTCAGCACAGAGCCCGACCTGGGACTCGAACTCATGAACCGTGAGATCATGAATGGAGCCAAAGTCAGACACTTAACCAAGTGAGCCACACAGGTGCCCCTATTCTTGCTGATTTTCTATCCATTTATTCAATAAATTACTGAGAGATGAAAATAGAAATCTCTAATTATGATTGTGGATTTGTCTATTTCTTTTTACAGTTATGATTTTTGCTTTATATATTTCAAAATTCTGTTATTAGGGTACATAACATTTGGGATTATTGCCTCTTGAAGATTTAGCACCTTTATCGTTATAAAGTGACCTTCCATATCTATATTCATATTCTTGCTCTGACATCTATTTTGTTGTTAATGTAGCAATTCCAGATTTCTCTTGGCTGGTTGTAGGGTAGTATATCTTTTCCATTCTTTTATCTCTATATTTAAAGTGAATTTCTTGGAAGTGGCTAACAGTTGGGTCTTGATTTTTTTATCCAATTCCTGATAATCTCTCTTTTAATTGGTACGTTTAGATTATATTTAACATGATTAATAATATGATTAAAGTGTATCATCATGTTATTTTCTATTTGTGCCTTCTCTTCTTTATCCTTTACCCTTCATTTTATGCTTTATTTTGAATTGATTGAATATTTAAAAATATTTCATTTTATCTTTTCTTTTTGCTGTTACATTTTTGGCTATAGTTGTGTTTTGTGAATTTAGTGATAGTTATACTACTAACTTCAAGTGATACTGCTTAACATAAACTATAAGAAACTATAAGAAAATTACAGTAGTATAATTCCATTTCTCAACTCCTGGCCTTGGCATCTTCCCCTGAAACTCATCACTTGGAGCTGGATGACCCTCCTCTAGGCATTCTGGCAGTCCCCAGATCCTGTGAGAGAGCACATCCCACATGGTAATGTCTTCACCTTTTTGTACCATGTATATGGTAACCCCAAGTAATGCTATAAGAGGTTGGTTGAAAAGCTCAGGAAGATAGGGACAGGAGGTAATCAGAGAGGTGGAGATTAGACATCTGATGATATCTCCTGGTCAGGGGCCAGCGTGGAAAAGGTAAGAGCTTATATAGCGGGTCAGAGCTCACAAAAGCACTTGCCATTTGAGGATCTAGAGTCTTTCCTGTAGACCTTTGGCTTTATTCTGCAAGCCATGGTAAACCAATTTGAAAGAAGGAATCTATCTGTCTGTCTGCATATCTGCTACCCTATCTTTCTAGATAGATCAGCCTAGATAGATTTATCTTCCTAGAAGATAGGTAAATATAAAGATAGATAAAGTGTCTTCTTTCTATATATCTATCTATATAACTGTATCTGTCTATATACATCTATCTATAAAATAGATAGAATAAGCAGTGTTTTATGACTAACCGTGGGTGGATTGGTAGGAAGTGACTCCAGTTAGAGGTTACTGAGGAGGAATCAGAGTCAGTAAGTGTGAGGAGATGAGGTCTGGACAAACTGATGACCTGAGACAGGAACAAGTGGACCCTGTAAGAACTATGCCAGTATATCCTTAACTGTTTTTGTGGCCCAGTACTGCCCTAGTTCATGTTTACTTATGACATATCTTATATCTCTTTCTAACTTGTTGGAGACCAATCCTGTAACTTATTAATTTTTATCCTTTAGCATCTAGCATGGTATCTGACATGCTCAATAATGTCAGTGTAGAAATAGTGAAGAATGGCACTGATAAGACCAAAATGACATTTCAGGCTCACATACCTGGAAGATGAATGATGGCATATAAAAACTAAGAAAGTGAGAGGAGAGAGAGTTATGTGGAGGGAAGATGGAATGTTTACCTGTGAACCTGACAGCACAAGATGCAGAAGACAATTTCAAGTAGCCCATTGAAACCATAGTCTTAGAGCTTAGCAGAGAAGAGAGGGTGTGGAGATGGCAGAAGAGGTGTGGAGGAAGCCTGAGAACTGAGGAGCAAATGCACTTGGGTTCTGGGTACAGGCAGTGAGTTTCCTTTCCCTGGGCAAAATCTCTCAACTAAATTCCCTGATAAGTGATGATGTATTTCATTCCAAAATGATGAAAACAAAAGTACACTACCTATGGATTCATGCATGGGGATTATCTGGGGAGAATAGCTCCTCCTGTTTGATTTGATACATTAGAAGGCAGCTAGGCTCTAGGTGTACACAAAGGGGCTGAGGCTGCGTCTGGAAAGGACACCTGCAGAAAGGAGCCCTGGGGACCTGGAAGGCCATTTCCACGGATGCAGCAGTGACTCCCAGGCTCTGCTTCTCCACACATCGATGGGGAGAGACCTCCCAGCCTTCATTGCATGGACTAGCCTCAGAGACTAGCCATGCTCTTGTTTAGCTCTTTAAAGTTGATCCACTTGGGAAAGTGACCATCACCTATGCCTTGAAAGACAGGCTGGAAAGTCTCTGTACTTTATGGATGGGCTTTGAATGATATCTTCTGTGTAATGTGGTTCACACCATTGGATGAAACACCTTCACTGAAGCCTCTGCATGACCTCATCTCTCCTTTCCTGTCCTTGTGTGATATTTTTGTGCTCAGTCGTTCAGAAGTCTAGTTTATTCGATTTTCTCCTCCTCCTCCTGTTCCTCCTTTTAATGTTATCATAACCTCATAGGTTGTTTAATGAGATGTGAGGCTCTCTGAAAGGAAATTACAGATATGTTTCTCTGAAGAAGATTTTGAATTATACCCAAGTTTATTTATTTTTTATTTTGGCAAACTACAAAGTGTCAATATGAACTGAATGAAAACACATTACACAGCTTAGTTCCAAAGAGTTGTCATCTTTGTAAGGCTAGGTCTTTAGAGAAAAGCGTGTGTTAACTGAAATAGTTTTAGTGCCCCTATTCTCTCCCACTTCTCTTTTCTGAATCTTGATGCAATTTGCAATAGCTCTGCCACATAGTAGGTAATCAACTCTTGTGTACTGAATAGAGGGGGCTTAAACAGTGGTGTTTTCCTAGTCACTAAACCACAAGTACGTGCTACTTCTCAGTATTTAGATAATGGGCCTGCCTTGCCTCTGCTCTGAGCTAGTTGTCAAGTGCTCTAGTCCTGCTTCAAAGGGTTCTGTCTTTTTCATCTTGAATTCTTGTGATATGAGGTATAGTACATTGCACATAAGAGGTGATTGATGAAAATACTGTTATTCCTTATATTTTTTGGTGGATATTTGGAGAAATTTCTGTAGCACCTTTAACTGTAAAATAGAGGTTAAGTATAAATTTTCATAAAAGATTTTGATATTTTAGGAGCCAATGAATTGACAATTCATTTCTCTTTTCTATACCAGAAGATGTCTGAAATGATGAGTAAAATTTGCCTCATTCTATTAATTTGAGCATTTCATAAGTTTGTCTAAGTTTCTCTCACCTGTGTTCTTTCACAGATGCAAGCTCAGCTTGGAGGCCTGGTCAGGAGGCAGGGCATTCACTACCTCCTGCTCTTATCAGATGCCTTCCTGCTGAGAACTACACTTGTATCTTCCATGTTCACTAGATCTACTTCATTGATTAGGCAGTGTCTGGATTTTGTGTCTGAGAGATCCAAACTCCTGGCTGTAAGAAATAATTCCCTGGGAGGGGAAAAGTTTGTTGGGTGATAGCATTGATATGTATATTCAAGAATTTATTTCTCACCAAAATCACATTACTTTGCATCCATGGCAATTTTTTAATGTGGGCTTTGTCTCCTGGTTCTATTACAATAACATGAATGCTAAGTCACTGCTTTGGTTTGGTTCTTGGTTATTTGTGTATCATCAGGTATATGTTTCGTAGTCTTGGAAGGTTGTGAGGAGTAGGTGCCTGCTGATGTCTGAGGTGGTGGGACACTCAAGCCTTGGCTTTTCTTTCCTGCAGAACTGAAGCACGAGATCCACGTCTGGCGCCTGACTGCGCAGCGCATCAGCCCGGCCAGCCGAGAGGAAACAGCGGTTCGGGGCCTGCTCCTGGGGAAGGTGCAGGCACTGGAGCACCTGCTGGCCCGAAGGCTGCATACCTTTCACAGGTACCAAGCCAGGACCCTGCTTGGGCTACTCTTGGTTTATAGCAGTGGCTCTCAATTTTACCAGTTGTGCTCAATGGTTGAATTGTATCAATAACCTATTTACTACCACCCCCCACCCATGGTGTCTAAATGTCATACAATGTACAAGTAAGTTAAAATGATGCTTCTTCAGAGTACTTTATGGTACTACAAAATAGTAACACTAGCTTCATGCCAATGAAGCTGTGTAAGTCTCTTGTGGCACATTATTTTGTCTAGCCTCACTTAGATCTCTGGAATATGTTCTGGTACCAGCCCCAGTTTAAGGATGAGATAACTGAGGCTCAGAGAATTTGAGCAACTTGTCCAGGGTTCTACAGCTAGGAAAGAGTGACACTGGGGATTGAATCCACACTCAAGCACTGTCTGTCACACCTTCACACATAACACTTGTTCTATAACAAGAATCAAAAACAATTAATATAACAAAGAAATTAACAAAATACTCTCCCAGTAGTTGATTTTCAGGGACCTCAAAGTACTTAAGTCCTACTCAATTCATTTCCTGTCATTTGCTTTTAATCAAAGCTGATATGTAAAAATGAAGGGATGAATTTTTCCTCCAACTCTGATGAGGTGCTGAATTCCAACCTGTCTTCAATTTGGGAGAGCTGATAGAAGAAGCAGGAGCATATCTACCCTTCAGGGACATTGAATCATTACTGCCACAGAGCTGGGAGCTGGGCTAGAATGAGGGGTCTGTCAAGGCAAGGAAATGCAAATCCCTGTGAATGTAGTGTGAATAATCTTACATGTTGCAGTTTGCTGAAAGCAGCCCTGTATTCCTGGGCTGATGACAGGAGCTGGGTGTGGTGACTGTGCTGACCCTTGAGGGTCATCCAGTATGGTCTTGAAGCCTGTTATTTTAGTGGGGGCAGGGGGAAGGCTACAGGGAATGTGTGGAATCTTACTCTCTCCAGCAAAGTGCTGTCTCAGCTCCATCCTAGCCTAGGACCAACCTCCACCAGGTGGTGCTTGGGAAGCAGGACCTCGTGTCCTGAGGCTCCAGGAGGGCCCTGAATTGCAGGCTGAGGACCAACTTCCACCACAGGCATAGATCTTAAAAGGAGAAACTTTGTAAATGAAAGATGCTGGCTCTGCAGATTTTGTTTGTATGTATTATTTTAAAAAATTGTCTTCAGGATTTGCCTGCGTCTGCTGTGATTTCCTTTAGGGTCTGTTCTGGCTGTGTAGTCAGCCTCTTTTGATACTTGTGGCATATAAGTGCTCATAAAACTAAATTCTCCACAGTATAGCTCTTTTTCCTGGTTAGTAGGGAAGAAAATAAAGCAGAAATTGTGGACTGTTAGGAAAGGTTAAAAGGGAAAGGGAAGTTGGAACAAATGAGGGTGACTGAATCAGATCAGACGTTCCCATGACCAGAGGAGAGAGAAGCACACATAAGTTCTTTAAAATTGATTTCCATTGATAAAAATCACCACTAAAGCAAGTGGAATTTCTTTAATGTTTTTTCCTTTAATAAGTTTGGTTGTCAATATAAAATAACTTCATTTTGAAAAAAAGTATAGGAAAATAGAAAGTAAAAAGAGAAAAACAAAAGTATCTTACTGTCATCCCCCTCGTTCACATTTTGGTCAGTATTCTTCTGACATTCCTTGTGCTCATGCTCACACATACACATGCTTGCACACTTGCTTCCTTAACATTCCATTCATTTCCTGTATTACTTTTCTTCAGAAATACAGAAATATATTTTCCAATCCATAAACCCAAGTTCACTGGTCACCTTCAATGACTAGGTGTGCCCAGTATGTGGCCAAATCAGGCATCACTTAGTGCCTGGTATCTAGGCCAAAGGTCCATGCTAAACATGCGCTGACTGCTGCCTTGCTGATCTCACTGCTCAGTAGCTCCAGGAAAATAATGAGACTGCCTTTTTCTCTTTTAGACAAATCTCACAGGAAGATAAAAATTGGGAGACCAATATCCAGGAACTCCAGAAAAAGGTACTGTGGTTTATTCTCTCAGGGATTTCTGAATCACCTCTTGCTTCACAAAAGTTAAGACTGAAAGTAATTTCTCTTTTTATTCCTATAGTTGTACACAAGACATGAGTTATTTCTAGGAATAAATGGGAAAAATCATTTTCCAGGCATGATAGGCCTATTTTGTCCTTAAATGGAAAAGTTAAAATTTTTAAATACGCTTTGAGATAGAGTGGCCCTTTCTATGGTTAATGCAGCTGCAGAGAAAGTTGGCTGGGTGCCTGAGGTTCTTGCAGCTCTTCCTGATCCTAAAAGGCAGGTCTTATGGTTCCCATTGTGTGGATGAGGAGATTGAGGCAGAAACAGATGAGGCATGCAGTGTGAGATGGAACAGCTTTAGGGACAAAGATGGAGTGTGTGGTGTACATTCTCTCATATGGCTCTGACTTCTGGTGGGCTGTAGCTTTTGAGTTCTGTTGCTAATTTTCCTGCTTTAACAGACCTTTTTTTTAGCCTATCTGAGAACACAGTGCCCCTCTCCTAGCTGAGAGAACTCTGCTCCACATCTGCTGGGAGACATTTATATCTTTGTGAAATTTCAAATCCAGGTAGTTTCTTTCCTAGGGAGAGATTGATTACCCACTTTCTTATTATGATAGGAACACTTTGTCCCTTTATAAAGAAATTTAGGTATGGTGGTCCTGATGGGTAATGTGTCCTTTGGGTCTCTCTTCCCAATCTCTGCACCACTGAGATGGTTGGGGTTAGGAAAGGAGGGTGTGGCTATGACACTTTTCTGGGCCCCAGGTTTATGCAGATCCTGCTTGCTTTGCTAGACCATGTAGTGCTGGCTGTGAATTAGGGAAAAGATTGTGTATCTCTCTGTGTACTAGGTGGATGAGGATTGAAGAGAGGTGGAAGGGAAAAACAAGGAGCTTGTATTAAATGAAAGAGTTCTTACTGTGATAGCTCCAGAAAGGCAAAAGGAGAAAATTTGACAGACACTAAAAATAACAGATAGGAATACATTTTGGATCATTTCCGCTTACACCAGCAAAGTGATGCTGGAATGTTCTTTGATCTTCCTGCTCCCTCCATTCCCAATCCTAGAACTGCCCATGGTAATACCTACGTTCTATGATTAACATGGCTGCATGGAGGGTTTATAGTGCCTCCCCTTACAACAAGTGAGGGGCCATGCCCTTTTCCTCCTAATTCACCATCATAGACTCATCTAGCCAAACTGGCCTTCTTTGGAAGTGGGAAGGAGAAGATGAGTAGGGGCCAGTTGAGCCACAAGCTTTGGCAGTGGGTGGGGAAGGAAGAGATAATCAGGAGGTGGCCCACATGATTCGTGAGCAGGGGGCTAGGGACTGCAGACAGAGCCAGTGTAACATGTAAGAATATGCTTGCAGTTTTTATGACAGCAGCTTTAACTGTATGAGTAGAGAAATCCAGAGAGAAAATCTATACCTATACACACATCTATCTCCGTATCTCTATACCTATACCTGTACCATCTTTCTGTACTTCTTTCTCTATCCATATGTATACCCATAAATATCTGTCACTGTCTCTCCCTTTCTATCCATATATACACATCCATGTCTATATCTATCTAATTCTAGATATACATAGACAGATGTGCTGGCAGGACCATACTTAGGAAAGGACATGGCATAGTTGTCAGTTCACATGGTAGAGCATGATTCACATAGGGGCCTGTATGGGTAGGGCATGATGACCCAGGGCTCATCTGTGCCAGTTTTCCTGGATCTCTCTCCTTTCCCCAACTCCACACAGCTGTGGCTTTTGGGGCACAGCACCCTCTGGGGACCTCACCCCATCTTACTCTGTGACTCAGGCCCACTTAAAGGAGGTATAGTACTTTCATTAACCATTTAAGGTTAATGAAGGTACTATAGAGTTTTCTGGCACCTCCCGTCACCCCTGAGCGACTCCACAGGCTACCAATGATGTCATCTTGATGGCTATGAGACTGCCAAGTGTCTTCCAGAGTCCCTGTGAACATGAAAGGATATAGTAGGAGCCTTCAGCAGGAGTCATATACTGCATGAATATGTTAACCTCAGTGCCACCATGAACAGGGATTTGTGTAATAGGAGGAAAGTTGAATTAAAAGGATGTGAGCATGTAGCACCTGTGGAAATGTGTGGCCAGGTCCTTGGAAGTTACATGTTGTTTCCCCAGTGGTTTTGCCAACATCTAACCTACTTCTTGTGGTGTATCTGGGAGCACTTTCTGCATCATATTGATAAGCTATTTAGTCAGGTGTTTTATAAAAGGATTGTCCTATGCTTTAACTTTATTGTGTTTATTTTTTTAATAAAGGTTTTGAATGCTGTAATTCCAAATCTGTAGTTTTCTTTATAAGGCATCACCTTATCATCTTCTTTGAAGTTCAAGATGTTGTATTTTTCATCTTAAGGAGAAAGTTGTAGTGATTCAAGTCATGTAGGATGATGGACACATTGCAGGAAACAGAAGATTGCACCTAGTAAATGAGTTGTGTTTTTCTCTCTTACAGCACAGGATATCAGACAGGATTCTGCTCACCAAATGCCTGATGGTGTTGGGATTTGTTATCTTCATGTTCTTTCTCAATTCATTTGTTCCTGGTGTTCATCTTGATCTTGGTGAGTCTAATTTTTTGTTACCTTTTGTCTATAGGCTTTGCAATTGCTATCACAGTCTGGAAGGGAAGATTTCAAAGCTTGTTCCCAGACATTGGTCATGAGGGTGAGATGGAGGGTGGCCATCTTTGATAGAAAAAAGGAAACCTTTATCCACTACCTTTCCTTTTGTTTTCTGGAAGAAAGGGAGAGGGAGAGAGAGAGAGAGAGAGAGATTCCTCTCCAGCCCCTAGTGTCTTAGTGCATGGGTCCTCGGCCCCTCCAGGTTTTAACATTAGAAGAAATATGGAGTAGATATTATCATCTTTCTCATACTTGATAACCAGATCTTTAAACTGTTGCTTGAGAAGCATTTCAGAAGAGATGGGAGGTCACATCAACAAGGTCAGAGTCCTACAGTTTGTGCAACTTGACATGAGGATTAGATGAGCACTGAAAGGGCCAGAGGAGTGCAAAAGGTCTATACAACCCCCTGTTCCCTATGGTGCCTCCGTTTTCCCCACACAGCAGAACCTGTTCTCCCACCCTTTCCCATATGTTGCTTGCTTTCACAGTGCTGTGGCTCTCCCTTTCCATTTCTCAAGCCCTGTGTCAAGGTTGTAGGGCCTGTTCCCACTTGAGATATGACTGTCTTGAAAATTGAGCTCACCAGATATCTTGTTAACTCTGGCATCTTTCCACTCTTCATCAATATTTTCCACATTCCTTAGGTTTTTTTGTTTTTTATTTTTTTTTTTTTACTGATTTAACAGTTCTCTCTATTGGTGCTATTACTTAAAACAAAACAAAACAAAACCCAAACCACTTCCAAAATGTACTTCATGGTAGGAACTTTAGAAGAAGGTGGCGTAGGAGGACACTGGGCTCACCTTGTCCTGCTGATCACTTAGATTCCACCCACACCTGCCTAAATAAACCAGAACACTGCCAGAAGACTAGCAGAATGGACTCTCTGGAGCCAAGCATAGACAAGAGGCACACAGAAGAGGGTAGGAAGGGTAGAGAGGTGGTGTGCGCTACATGGACTGACAAGAGGGAGCTGGGGTGGTGGAGGGGCAGCCCACCCGGCAAGGTGGAATCCCCAAGTCTGGCTTGCAAAAGTGGAGGGTCTGGACTGTGTGAATTCTGACAGCCAGAGGGACTTAAATCTGGAATGTTATAAGTAAACAGCTCTGCTTGGAGAGCGGGAGGGCAAGAGGACACCAGGAGGGAGAGATGTTGAACCCTGGAAGACAGAGCTCAGCTCAACGGGGAACAAAAGTGTGAGCCAGTGCCATCTCCCTCTCCCATCCCCCAGCCAAAAACCCAAAGGGAACCTGTTCACCAAATGGGCACGGCTCAGCCTCTCTCCTGGTGCTGCAGGGCCCCTCCCACAGGGAACCACCAAAGGCAAAGCGAATTGATCCTGCCCCTCCCACCCCTGTGCACCTTGTGGATCCACCCCAGCTAATATGCCAGATCCCGTCAAAGCAACACCACAAGCCTGGCAGTGTGCAAGAGGCCCAGACAGGGGCCACACCACTCCACAGTGAGTCCTGCCCCTAAGAGAGGGGAAGTTAAGGTACACACCAGTCTGACTGTGGCCCAGCAGTGGGCTGGGGACAGACATCAGGTGTGACTATGGTCCCGCTGACCAACACAAGTTACTCCAGACAGCACAGGGAAGTGCCCTGCAGTTTTGTGCCACACCAGGGACTATCCACAATGATGAAATGGAAGAATTCTCCTCAAAAGAAACTCCAGGAAGTAGCGACAGCTAACGAATGGATCAAAAACGATTTAAGCAATATAACGGAACAAGAATTTAGAATAATAGTCATAATATTAATCGCTGGGCTTAAAAAGGGTATAGAGGACAGCAGAGAATCTCTTGCTACAGAGATCAAGGGACTAAGAAATAGTGTCATAAAAAATAATATAAATGAGGTGCAATATAAAATGGAGGTGACCACAGCTCGGATTGAAGAGGCAGAGGAGAAAATAAGTGAATTAGAAGATAAAATTATGGAAAAAGAGGAAGCTGAGAAAAAGAGATTAAAAAATCCAGGAGTATGAGGGGGAGAATTAGGGAACCAAGTGGTGCAATCAAATGCAACAATATCCATATAATAGGAATTCCAGAAGAGGAAGAGAGAGAGAAAGGGGCTGAAGGTATACTTGAACAAATCATGGCTGAGAACTCTCCTGATCTGGGGAAGGAAAAAGGCATTGAAATCCAAGAGGCACAGAGAACTCCCTTCAGACATAACCTGAAATGATCTTCTGCACGACATATCATAGGGAAACTGGCAAAAATACAAGGATAAAGAGAAAATTCTGAAAGCAGCTAAGGATAAACATGCTCTAAAATATAAAGGGAGACTGAAAAGACTAGTGGCAGACCTATCTACTGAAACTTGGCAGGCCAGAAAGGAATGGCAGGAAATCTTCAATGTGCTGAACAGGAAAAATATGCAGCCGAGAATCCTTTATTCAGCAAGTCTGTCATTTAGAATAGAAGGAGAGATAAAGGTCTTCCCAAACAAACAACAATTGAAGGAATTCATCACCACTAAACCAGCCCTACAAGACATCCTAGGGGGGATTCTGTGAGTGAAATGTTGCAAGGACCACAAAGTACCACAGGCATCACTACAAGCATGAAATCTACAGATATCACAATGACTCTAAACCCATAACTTTCTATAATAACACTGAATGTAAATGGACTAAATGCTCCAATCAAAACACATAGGGTATCAGAATGGATAAAAAACAAGACCCATCTATTTGCTGTCTACAAGAGACTCATTTTAGACCTGAAGACACCTTCAGATTGAAAGTGGAGAACTATCTATCGTGCTACTGGAAGTCAAAAGAAAACTGGAGTAGCCATACTTATATCAGACAAACTAGACTTTAAATTAAAGGCTTTAACAAGGGATGAAGAAGGGCATTATGTAATAATTACAGGGTCTATTCATTAAGAAGAACTAACAATTATAAATGTCTATGTGCCAAATACGGGAGCCCCCAAATATATAAAACAATTAATCACAAACATAAGCAAACTTATTGATAAGAATGTGGTAATTGCAGGGGACTTTAATACTCCACTTACAGTAATGGATAGATCATTTAGTCACAGGATCAATAAAGAAACAAGGGCCCTGAATGATACATTGGATCAGATGGACTTGACAGATATATTTAGAACTCTGCATCCCAAAGCAACAGAATATACTTTCTTCTCAAGTGCACGTGGAACATTCTTCAAGAAACATCACATACTGACTGGGTCACAAAACAGCCCTTCATAAGTATAAAAGAATTGAGATCATACCATGCACACTTTCAGAACACAATGCTATGAAGCTTGAAATCAACCACAGGAAAAAGTCTGGAAAACCTCCAAAAGCATGGAGGTTAAAGAACACCCTACTAAAGAATGAATGGCTCAACCAGGCAATCAGAGAAGAAATTTAAAAAAAAATATGGAAACAAATGAAAATGAAAATAGAACAATCCAAATGCTTTGGGATGCAGCAATAGCAGTCCTGAGAGGAAGATACATTGCAATCCAGGCCTATCTCAAGAAACAAGAAAAATCCCAAATACAAACTCTAAGAGCATACCTAAAGGAAATAGAAGCAGAACAGCAAAGACACCCCAAACCCAGCAGAAGAAGAGAAATAATAAAGATCAGCACAGAAATAAACAATATAGAATCTAAAAAAAAGGTAGAGCAGATCAATGAAACCGAGAGTTGTTTTTTTTTTTTTTTTAATAAACAAAATTGATAAACCTCTAGCCAGGCTTCTCAAAAAGAAAAGGGAGATGACCCAAATAGATAAAATCATGAATGAAAATGGAATTGTTACAACCAATCCCTCAGAAAGACAAGCAATTATCAGGGAATACAAGGAAAAATTATATGCCAACACACTGGACAACCTGGAAGAAATGGACAAATTCCTAAACACCCACACACGTCCAAAACTCAATCAGGAGGAAATAGAAAGCTTGAACAGACCAATAACCAGCGAAGAAATTGAATCAGTTGTCAAAAATCTCCCAACAAATAACAGTCCAGGACCAAATGGCTTCCCTGGGGAATTCTACCAGACATTGAAAGCAGAGATAATACCTATCCTTCTCAAGCTATTCCAAAAAAATAGAAAGGGAAGCAAAACTTCCAGACTCATTCTATGAAGCCAGCATTACTTTGATTCCTAAACCAGACAGAGACCCAGTAAAAAAAGAGAACAACAGGCCAATGTCCTTGATGAATATGGATGCAAAAATTCTCAATAAGATACTAGAAATTGAATTCAACAGCTTATAAAAAGAATTATTCACCATGATCAAGTGGGATTCATTCCTGGGATGCAGGGCTGGTTCAACATTCACAAATCAATCAACGTGATACATCACATTAATAAAAGAAAAGATAAGAACCATATGATCCTGTCAATCGATGCAGAAAAAGCATTTGACAAAATTCAGCATCCTTTCTTAGTAAAAACCCTTGAGAAAGTCGGGATAGAAGGAACATACTTAAACATCATAAAAGCCATCTATGAAAAGCCCACAGCTAACATCATCCTCAATGGGGAAAAACTGAGAGCTTTTTCCCTGAGATCAGGAACACGACAGGGATGTCCACTCCCACCGTTGTTGTTTAACATAGTGTTGGAAGTTCTAGCATCAGCAATCAGACAACAAAAGGAAATCAAAGGCATCAAAATTGGCAAAGATGAAGTCAAGCTTTCACTTTTTGCAGATGACATGATATTATACATGGAACATCCGATAGACTCCACCAAAAGTCTGCTAGAACTGGTACATGAATTCAGCAAAGTGCCAGGATACAAAATCAATGTACAGAAATCAGTTGCATTTTTATACACTAACAATGAAGCAACAGAAAGACAAATAAAGAAACTGATCCCATTCACGATTGCACCAATAAGCATAAAATACCTCGGAATAAATCTAACCAAAGATGTAAAAGATCTGTATGCTGAAAACTATAGAAAGCTTATGAAGGAAATTGAAGAAGGTATAAAGAAATGGAAAAACATTCCGTGCTCATGGATTGGAAGAATAAATATTGTTAAAATGTCAATATTACCCGAAGCTATCTACACGTTCAATGCAATCCCAATCAAAATTGCACCAGCATTCTTCTTGAAGCTAGAACAAGCAATCCTAAAATTTGTATGGAACCAGAAAAGACCCTGAATAGCCAAAGTAATTTTGAAGAAGACCAAAGCAGGAGGCATCACAATCCCAGACTTTAGCCTCTACTACAAAGCTGCAGTCATCAAGACATCATGGTATTGGCACAAAAACAGACACATAGACCAATGGAATAGAATAGAAACCCAAGAATTGGACCCACAAAAGTATGGCCAACTAATCTTTGACAAAGCAGGAAAGAACATCCAATGGAAAAGAAGACAGTCTCTAACAAATGGTACTGGCAGAACTGGACAGCAACATGCCAAAGGATGAAACTAGACTACTTTCTTACACCATTCACAAAAATAAACTCAAAATGGGTAAAGGACTTGAATGTGAGACAGGAAACCATCAAAACCCTAGAGGAGAAAGCAGGAAAAGACCTCTCTGACCTCAGCAGTAGGAATTTCTTACTTGACACACCCCCAAAGGCAAGGGAATTAAAAGCAAAAATGAACTATTGGGACCTCATGAAGATAAAAATCTTCTGCACTGCAAAGGAAACAATCAAGAAAGCTAAAAGGTGACCAATGGAATGGGAAAAGATATTTGTAAATGACATATCAGACAAAGGGCTAGTATCCAAAATCTATAAAGAGCTCACCAAACTCCACACCTGAAAAACAAATAATCCAGTGAAGAAATGGGCAGAAAACATGAAGAGACACTTCTCTAATGAAAACAGGCACATGAAAAAATGCTCAATGTCACTCCTCATCAGGGAAATGCAAATCAAAACCACACTCAGATACCACTTCATGCCAGTCAGAGTGGCTAAAATGAACAAATCAGGAGACTATAGATGCTGGCAAGGATGTGGAGAAATGGGAACCCTCTTGCACTGTTGGTGGGAATGCAAACTGGTGCAGCCACTCTGGAAAACAGTGTGGAGGTTCCTCAAAAAATTAAAAATAGATCTACCCTGTGACCCAGCAGTAGCACTGCTAGGAATTTACCCAAGGGATACAGGCATGCTGAAGCATAGGGGCACTTGTACCCCAATGTTTATAGTAGCACTGTCAATAATAGCCAAATTATGGAAAGAGCCTAAATGTCCATCAACTGATGAATGGATAAAGAATTTGTGGCTTATATACACAATGGAATACTACTTGGCAATGAGAAAGAATGAAATCTGACCTTTTGTAGCAACGTGGATGGAACTGGAGAGTGTTATGCTAAGTGAAATAAGTCATAGAGAGAAAGACAGATACTGTTTTCACTTTTATGTGCATCCTGAGAAACTTACCAGAAGACCATGGGGGAGGGGATGAAAAAAAAAAAAGAAAGGTTAAGGAGGGAGGGAGCCAAAGAGACTCTTAAAAACTGAGGACAAACTGAGGGTTGATGGGGGGTGGGAGGGAGGGGGGTGATGGGTATTGAGGAGGGCACCTGTTGGGATGAATACTGGGTGTTATATGGAAACCAATTTGACAATAAATTTCATATTTAAAAAAACCAAAAAGCAAAATGTACTTCAAATGAATTATAGATTTATGGGAAAGATAAATTTGAAGTCCTATCAAGGAATGTGTTCTTTAACCAAAAACTTTATTTATGGATTTCCTTCAAAGTAAGCTCTGTTAAGATATTTTAAATATCTTTTCATAAAAATTTTATTTACTGCAACATTTGAAGAAGATAACTTCTGTAGAAAGTAAAGCCTCTAAGTTTGTAAATTAGTTGGATAATGTGAGCAAGCTTCAGTTATTCACACCATGGCATTGCTCCTTTGGTTCTAGGCTACCACTAGAAATCTTTAGATTATAACTTAATTTCCCTTTTCTGTCATGTGTAGAAAGACACATTGCTAGAGTCTTACACATAGAACATGATGTACATGCTTTTGACTGGATGTTCAACTTTATATCATGTGTTTACAGCCTCTGAGAATTTATTTCCTTAAATAATTTCAAAACCAATTTGCCAGGCAGCCTGGGCTAAGTTCCAAGTTGACAAGTGTTCTTTGTCCACACCTGAGAGTCAATCCACATAGAATCCTGATGTAATAATGAATGACAAAGCTATACTTGTAATAATGTCATGAATTTTAATTGTATTTGGTGTATTACATTTAGAAATTATTGTTGTAATGTAGTTATTTTGAATTATACTGCATACATAATATAATTTTAACATTAAGAGATGGTCATCACTGGCAATTAAGCAAATACAATTAGACTGGTGTCTGTGGGCAGAGGAGTTCCATTAAATAATTCTTGGGTGTTTGTTTTTTTTTAATTTTTTTTAATTTTGTGTTTATAGAATATTTTTTTTCTAATTTTACTTGGGATCATACTTTAAAAGAACACAGCATGCATTTGAAAGACTAAAAAATATATGGGAGTTTGCATACAATTTTGTTAGCATTTGGTAGTGATCATTGTATAAATAACAATATTTTTAAAATTTAAAGTCACATCTTTAACTGTATGGACTTTTAAAAATCTTGATTACCATGAAACCTTTTAGCCTGAGAAGTCCATACTTTTTACTAAGATGTCACATCTCTTTTTGTGTGGTTGTTGTATCTATGATTGAGGGGCTTCTTTTTTGCTTTTAAGTCTTGTGTTTTGTTAGGATTGAACAAATGATTTTATCTGGGGATCCTGGAATACATAACTCCTATATTTGCATTCATCATGATAGAAGACTTAGGTTGACTAGGAGAAAATTTCGATTAGCGTATATTTTAAATGGAGTACAGTATCCTTAGAATTACAGTAACTCCCCTCATGGGAACAGGAGCAAAATTGATACATGACCTTCCCAGGGCTTCAGCCAGTAGAGATGGGACCATTTATTTTTAGTGAATTACTGTTTTGAATGTGATGTGCTGTGTAAGTTGAGTATAAAATATTATGTCATATAACATGAAGTGATGTCATATCACACAATGTGCATCATGAAAAACAACATCATATAAAACAGCGTGATGTCATTTGATAAAGTGGTGTCATATATCACTGTGTACAATGTGACATCACATAATTAAAGTGTGGTATCATATATCAGATCATGCCATGTAATAAAACAGCATCATATAACATATTCCTTCATTTAAACATCATATCCTAAACACAACATTGACTCTCATTTTATTTTTTATTTTAATTTTAATTTTTTAAAAGTTTTTATTTAATTATTTTGAGATAGAAAGAGAGAAAGAAGGGGGGGCACAGAGAGAGAGAGAGAGAGAGAGAGAGAGAGAGAGAGAGAGAGAGAGAGGTGGAGAGAGAATCCCAAGCTGGTTCTGTCAGCACATAGCCCAATGCGGGGCTTGATCTCATGGAACCATTGAGACCATGAGCTAAGCTGAAATCAAGTTGGATGCTTAAGTAACTGAGCCATCCACATGCCCCTCATTTTATTTTTTAAGTTATCACAAAGAAAGACTGATTTTTCCTTTTGATATGAAGTTTTATGAATTTTAACAAAGATGCATATTTATGTAACCACCACTACAATTGGAATACAGAACAGTTTCATCACCCAAAAATACTTCAAAGTTACCCTTTTGTAGTCACCACCTGTCTTAATCCCAGCAACTCCTGATCTGTTTCCTATCACTATAGTTTTGTCTTTTGGAGAATGTCATACATATGTAGTCAGAGTATATGCAACCTTTGAGATGTGCTTCTCTCACACAGCATAAAGCCTTTCAAATTGATCCAAGTTGCTGTGTGTACAGTAGTTCATTCTTTTTGTTGCTGACTAGTCTTCTATGGTATGGACATAGTTTGTTTATCCATTCACCCATTGAAGGACATTTGGATTATTTCCAGTTTTTGGTGATTGTGGTGATTGTGAGTAGACTACTCCAAATATTCATGTACATGACCTTCTGTCCACTTAAGTTTTCACTTCTCTTGGGTAAATTACCTAAGTATGGGACTGCTGGGTCATATGGTGAGTGTATATTCAGCTTTAAAAGAAACTGCTGCATCATTTTCTAGATTGGCTATAGCACTTTGTGCTCTCACAGCAGTACATGGGATTTCCAACTTTTCCACATCCTCTAGTGTTTGACATGGTTATACTCCCTCCCCTGGAGTTCCACAATGCCTTGTAGAAGCCTTAGATCTAGAACTCACATGTTATTCTAATCATTTGTTTGTGTCTCTGGCCCCAGGTTATCCTCTTTGCCCAAGCTAGACCCAAGGGCATGGTCCATGTCTGCTAAATTTTTCTCTCCTCAGTGCCTTGTATAAATGCCTGACACATTAATGGATATAAGATATAGGATTACATAATGTATGAACAAACTTCTTATTGATTAGTATAGATTCCAACTTAATTATTTTAAGAATTTAAATGTGGCTGACTTAACTTGGATTCTGTAAAGAGCAAAGCCTGGAGCAAAAGCTTGTGTGTGAGATTTTCACTGGGGAGTATGATTCCTGGGAAGAGAAGTGAAGGATAGGGAAACAGAGTAATGTCAGGCAAATGTGAAAAACACTACACTGTGGAAACATGGAAGCAGAGTTGTGAAGAGAGTGAGCCCAAACAAGGCTGCATCATCATCTGTCTACCAATGTGGGCCACTGATTGCTGTATCTCGGGATTGTCTGAGGAAAAGTATGAAATATGTCTCAGGTCTGTGTGTGGGGTTGTGTGGGAGAGTGGGGGCATTTACCTATTGGGTCCCATAACCCATTGGTCCAGGTTCCTCCCCATTGAATGCCATCTTGCAAATGTTTACAGCTGGTACATGCACAAAGGTCAAGCAACAGAAAAGCGACAGTTGAGAAGTAGGTGCATGGGTTCAAAACAGACTAAATCAGGGTGCATCTGTATGAGGGCACATCCACATAGAGCTGGCTACTGCCACAGGCTTCAAGTGAGAGACAGGAGAGCTTTGAGTATCCCAAGGGTGCAAGAAGTGCTACAATAATGAAGAAAGAAAAGGTACCTGTCCTTTTATGTGCATCTGGCAAATAGATAGTTCCCCTAAGTGCAAGGATCTTTATCTCACAACATATGTTAGAATTAACTCTAGTCTGCTCATTTGTTACACACAGGTCTACAGTCCCTACAGGAAATTCTTGGTACAAGATATGTTTCAAAATTCTGATATCTTTGTATGTTACAAATATAATTCAGTGCACATACTGAATTATATATAATGTAACACCCCCAAGAGATTCGGGGCCAATACCTTGTCATCTAAGAATTAGTATTTCTGGAGTGAAACATGAATATTTATACAAGGTGGGATAAATTAAGACCACAAATTGCCTCATTTCAGTTCAACTCAGATTTTATTAAATTTTGGCATAAAACTTACAATAAAATTTTTTGCTCTTCTGAACTTTAGGACTTCATAATTGTGGTAATTGATGAGGAAACTATAAGAGTCAGTGAGCCAGCTTCAAAATGTTGTCTTTGGACTTACAATTTATAACTTCATTAGCAGTTTTCTAGGTCTCCTTTGATGATTAGTTCAGGATGTCTCCCTAAGCTCTCTCACAATATGTTTGATTAGGTTTCAGTTCTGGAAATTTTCCTATAATTATTTCCCTGATTATGATTTTGAAATTGCCAGTGTTCTCACTGACCCTTGGTGTCCTATTGTTGAGCAATTTTATTGTCTTTGTTTAAGTATTTTTAGCTACCAATAAAGCAACCTACTTGTTCAGTCTTGAGCAAAATAAAGGATTATTAGAATCATACTGGGTTCACTGGCAGACTGCAGGGGATGATGGGTCCTGGGCAGGGGGCAGACTCAGGAAAAAGAAAGACATCCTGACAAAGGGCATGTTCCTGTTTTCCACACACCCTTCATTCTCTACTCACAGCCTCATGCTTCTCCATACAACATTTTCTCATCTTTTTTCTGTTCACAGCAGAATAGAGATGATCTGATTTATAGAATCTCACTTACAGAAACACAGAGAGAAAAGGCTATTTTGATTTCCAGATTCCCTGATGAAGAGTTTGATTGGCTCAGGTTCGCTTAGCTTCCTTTTCTAACCTAGAGATTATGACCAAGAGGACAGGGGCCACATGTTTTATACTGGAGTGGCTGGAGGTATAGTGCTTAGAGGAAGGATGGAGTCATTGTGAACTGGACAGACATCTCCAAAACTTCCTAATATGTTTCCCAGGTACTCTGATTTCTAGGAAGTAATTCATTTCAATTATATCATTCATGTATTAATTAAGTCATGCATTATGGCATTTGTACAACAAATGCAGGTAGTGGTTTAGGGGCTGGGTATAAGGTGGTGAACATAAATACTAAGTCACTGCTCTCATTGGTCTCTCATTCTGGAGGGGAGATGGGTCTATACTGATTTACATGAGGTGGAATGAAGACTCCACAGCTAATTTAGACACAGATCTTTAGAGCTCTTATAGTCTGATGCAAAGGCAGGCAAGTTTACAAAGTTATAAAGCCAAATATGATCACTTCCATAATCAAGGTACAGATGAACTGCTATCAATGTCAAAATGAAAGAGAGCTAGAAGTAGGAGGGGGTAAGGAAATGGAAGAAAAAGAGGAGGAAGAGGAGGAACAGGAGGAAGAAGAGGAAGAGGTGGAAGAGATCACATCCAATTGAAAAGGCAGGGGAAATGCCTCTTGGAGGAGGCAGCATTTGCCACGGACTTTGACAAAAGAGTATGATCCCAAAGGTTGGGGATGAGATTAAAAATTTCATCCAGATGGAACAAGTTGAACAAATACAAGGAAGAAAGTGACCCTTGTAGAAATTCCAATCAAAAGCGGTAACAGCTGCCCCGCGGTGACCCATAGTATATGTCTGGCAACTGGATGATTGCGTCGCAAGAAATAGTTCAGCAGCACCTTCATGTTGAGCAGGTGGTTAAGAAATGTCATTGTTCTAAGAGAGCTCAGAAACTCAGCAGCCCATAGGATGGATCTGTTCTTTTTATGGCTGAGAGGATTTGACCAGGTTGTCTACTAGCCGACCATATCAAACCATAAACTTAGACTGGTAATGTGAAATTTTACATTATAACAAGGATACCAGTGTATTAGTTTAGTGTCCCCTGTTGAGGGGACAGTATATCTGGGTCTTGGGGTTAGTCAAAAGATTTGAGTGTTTCATGGCATCATGCTGTGATGCCTGTGAGTGACATATGAGGAATTGAGCCTTTAAGTAAGTCACATGGTTACCTTGTCAGTGAGGGCTGAGATAATCTAGTTTTGATGGTCTTCTCAGGACTCTGCTGCCTCAAAGAAAGGCTTTTTCTTCCTATGGCTTCAAAGTAAACCTAAGTGAATTGTGGCACTCATCTGGGTTGGAAGGATGGTTTGGGCTCAGACACAGTAAGGTGGGAGAAGGGGGAAAACAAATGGAGAAGACAGTGAGGAAAGCTCCAGTGGCTGAGAAATTTAGGAAACCTGATCCATCACTATGAGTGGAAATTGTTACATGCATTTTGTGTCAACCTGATAATAAAAACATTTAAGTCCCTAGATAGATCCTTCCTAGTTTTTATCAAGTATTCATCTTAAATGAAAGTAATTATCAATGTGATAATTTGGAATGATGATAAATAGAACAAATAAGTCTTAGCTTTTAAAAATCAGAGTAAAGTACCTATTTTCCTTATTAATCTCAACATGGGTAAAATTACTACATTCTCCATTACACTGAAGAAATGAAATCATGAGAGAGAGAGAGAGAGAAAGAGGAGGAGGAAAAAGAAGGAGGTAAGAAGAGGGAGAGAGAGAGAATGGCTTAGATTTTTTAAATTAAGATATGGAAATCACTACCATAAATTTCATCTTTGTGTATAATTCAGTGTTTTTTAATATATTCACAAAGTTGTACAACCACTGCCACTATCAAATTCCAGGACATTTTCCTTACCCTCAGATAACCTCACACCGATTAGCAGTCACCATTTCTCCTCACATTGCACCCTACACCTCCCTCCAATCCCTGGCAACTGATAATCCTACTTTCTGACTATATGGACTTGCCTATTCTGGACATCTTGTATAAATGGAATTATTCAACGTGTCTTAGCATAATGATTTAAAGATTCATCCATGTGGCAGCATGTTTTAATACTTCATTACATTTTATATATGGCTGAATAATATTCCATTTTCTAAGCTGTACCATAATTTATCTGTTAATTGACTGATGGACATTTTGTTTTTTCCAATTTTTGGTTGTATGAATAATGATCCTATGAACATTTGTGTATGAGTTTTTGTGTGGACATATGTTTTAAGTTCTCTTGGATGTATACCTAAGAATGGTATACACTACACTTTACCTATTTTTTAAACTGGCTTATTTGTCTTGTTGAACTATAAAGTTCTTCATATAGTCCAGATACTAGTCTCTCATCAGATATGTGATTAGTAAACATTTTCTTGTATTCTGTGGATTTTCTTTTTGATTTTCTTGATGGTGTCCTTTGAAACACAAAAGGTTTTTATTGTTATGAAGTCCAATTTATCTGTTTGTTTCTTTTTTTCCTTGTGCTTTTAGGGTTATATCTAACAAACCATTGCCTAATCCAAGGTCATGAAGATATGTACCTCTACTTTCTTTTAGTGTTTTATAATTTTATTTCTTCCAGTTAGGAAGATCCATTATTTTTATATATGTTATGAGGAGTGGTCTTTTCTATATAGGAAGTGGTTTAATTACTAATACAATCTTTCTTTTGTTTTTTTTTTTTTTAAACCTTTTTCCTCAGTTTTATTGAGAAATAATTGGCACATTGCTGTATAAGTTTAGGGCATACAGCATGATGGTTTGACTTACATGTATTGTGAAAAGATTACCACAGTAGGTTCAGCTAATATTTATTTTCTCTTATAGATACAATAAAAACAAAAGAAAGAAGAAAAGTTTAATAAAGGAAGAAAAATTTCCTCCTTGTGATGAGAACTCTTAGAATTTAGTCTCCTAACAATTTTTGTGTATATCATACAGCAGTGTTAGCTATAGCCTTCATATTGTGTATTATATCCCTAGGATTTTTTTTTATCTTATAATGAAAAATTCAACTCTTTAGTCAAATAGATATATTCAGATTTTTATTTCTTCAGTCAGTTTCAGTAGTTTGTGTCTTTTTAGGAATTTGACAGTTTTAGGTTATCTAATTAAGATTTTTTTCAAAGGATTACAAGCATATCTTATAGATATTGTAAGTTCAGTTCCAAATCACTGCAATAAATCAAATATCATAATAAAGCAAGTCAAATGCATTTTTTGGTTTCCCAGTGCATGGAAAATTATGTTTACACTTCGCTGTAGTCTATTAAGTGTGCAATAGCATTATGTCTAAAAAAAAGTATACATACTTTAATTTAAAAATATTACTAAAAAATGCCACCATCATTTGAGCTTTTAGTAGGTCACAATCATTGATCACAGATTACTATAACAAATATAATAAACATTAATGTAAAAGCTTGAAATATTGTGAGAATTACCAAGGTGTGACACAGAGACCTGAAGTGAGAAAATACTGTTGGAAAAATGATGCTGATAGTCTTGCTCGATGCAGGGTTTCCACAAACCTTCAATTTGTAAAAAATGCAGTATCAAAGAAATTCAATCAAGTAAAATGCAATAAAATGAGGTTTACCTATATGTTATAATCTTTTTAAATTCAGTAAAGTCAGTAGTAATGTCCCTACTTTTCTTGGTCAGTTTAGCTAAAGGTTTATCAATTTTATTGCTCTTTTTTGAGAATCAACTTTTGGTTGTTTTTTTCTATTATTTTTTCTGTTATTTGTTTCATTATATCCATTCTCATCTTTATTATTTCCTTTCCTCTGCTTGCTTTAGGTTTGGTTTGCTGCTTTTTTTTTTTTTTTTTTTTTTTTTTTTTTTTAGTTCTTACCATGAAAGATTAGATTATCCACCTGAGATCTTTCCTTTTTTTGAATGAAGGTATTTATAACTGTAAATTTCCTGTTAGTACTACTTTGCTGCATTCCAAATTTATTGTTATGTGTTTTCATTTCCATTCATCTCAAGTATTGTCTAATTTCATTATGATTTCTTCTTTGACCCATTGGTTTAAAGAGTGTGTTGTTCACTCAGGGAAGACTAATCCCCATAACATTTGGTTTAAAAACCAGAGAGGCTGATTTCTGTGAATTTATAAAACCAGTGGTACTTGGAGCCTGGAGCTTTAAAAGTCTGCTGAGTCAGCACTGAGTGAGCCTTGGGTGAGTGATAGCTGGATTGCTGCCCTTAAAGAGACTGCAACTTGTGTGGAGAGGCAGCATAAAAATAGCAGTTCACACAATGATGGGAGCAAACAGGAGGCAGATCTTGTCATACTAATTTTGGAGCATGTTTAGGGGCTTCTCTGAAAATGAGGGAAGTAGCAGGTGCCACTTTCCTCCCCTACCCCCCTAGCATAAGCACAGAGTTGCCTGTGAAAGGCAGGGCTGTACAGACCCTTGCTACCTAACCCATTAGCCATGTACCATGTGCCCAAGTTCACCTGAGGACTGGCCCATTCCAGGCCTGCTAGCTTTGGCTCTGGGTCAGAGCAAGTTTTGTTAAAGCTGCACATGCTTTCTGATCAGACGCTCAGTGCACAGCTGCTGCAGGGCACTGTGCAGTCCACCACTGTCCCTACACTGCACCTAGCTGTGTGCCTCCGACCACCTTGCATATCACACTCAGGCATGTACTCCCAGCCACCATTTCATGCTATGCCAAGGCTACCTTGCCTGTAGCACCCAGCTGAGTGTCCCCAGCAACCACAGCACACCGTGCTCAGCCACATATGTGTGGTACACCCAGCAGCCAGGTGCATGGCTGCCCCTGCCCAGCCACCATACTATGTCCAACCACATACCCCAGCCACCTTCACATGCTAGGTCCGGCTGTGCCAGTCTCCAGCAGCCCTGTCATGCATACCTTAGCTGTCATAGTGCTTTGAGGGATATAGCATAGGACTAGTGGACTAGTGAGAATTTTGCTAATACTGCTGCCCCTTAGAGCTGGCCTGTCTGGGTCCCACTAACACCACAGAGAGCAAGCACAACCCACAACAGTCAGAGAGTCAGTGCAGATGACTGCACTGAAAGGAAAAATGACTCTAGACACAATAGTAGGAGGTAAGCAACACGCATAGGATACTTGCCTGAAGTGCCAGGTTCTGGTGAACAGGGGACACCGCGCTGCAGGGGCTCCAGGATGTCTTCTTTATAAAGTTACTATTTTCAAGAGCAGAAGAGACACAGCTGACCTTAACACAGAGGCAGACAAAATGAGGATATAGAGTTTATCTGAAATAAAAGAACAGGACAAGGCCATGGCCACAGATCTAAGTAACATGCATGATAGAGAACTTAAAGCAATTATAATAAAGATACTCCTTGGGTGTGAGAAAAAAATGGAAGACATCAGTGAGATCCTTAACACAGAGATAAGGAATAACATAGCAGAGAGAAATGGCATAATAAACAAAATGAGAAACACACTTGATGGAATGGAATGGCCAGCTGGAAGAAGCAGAGGAACGATTTAATGACCAAGAAGACTACAGTAATGGAAAGAAGTCAGTGGAACAGAAGAGAGAGATAAGAATTATGCAAAAGGAGAATAGAAGGAGAATTAAGTGACTCCCTCAAATGTAATGACATTTGTATTATAGGAGTCCCAGAAGAAGAGACAGAAAATGGGGCAGAAAATGTATTTGAAGAAATAATAGTTGACAACCTCCCCCCCCATTGGGGGAAGGAAACAGATACCCAGATGCAGGAGGCAAAGAGAACCCCTAACAAAATTTAAAAAAGCAGATCCACACCAAGACATATTGTAATTAAATTGGCAAAATATAATGACAAAGAAAAAAATCTTAAAAGCAGCAGGACAAAAGAAGTCATTATAATACAGGTGAAAACTGATAACACTAGCAGGAGATTTTTTCAACAGAAACATTGCAAGCCAGAAGGGAGTGGCATGATATATTCAAAGCGTTGAATGGGAAAAATTTACAGCCAGTAATACTCTATTCAGCAAGGCTATCATTCAGAATAGAAGGAAAGATAAGGAGTTTCCGAGACAAAAAAAAAAAAAAAAAAAAAAAAAAAAAAAAAAAAAACCAAAGGAGTTCATGACCACTAAACCAGTTCTGCAAGAAATATTTAAAGGGGACACTTTGTGTGGAAAGGAGAGACCATAAGAGATAGTATTGAGGTAGGAAACACAAAAGCAGTACACATGAATATTTCTGTAAAAAATAAGTCAAGGAACTTATAGAAAAGAATATAGAATATAATAAAATATACCTAAAATGTGAAGAGAGGGGAAAGGATTTGGTTCAAACTTAAATGACCATCAACATAATATAGATTGTTATTTGCAGAAAATGTTATATGCAAACCTAATGGTAAGCACAAATCAAAAGTCACTAATAAATATGGAAGAATAAGGAGAAAGAAATCCAATATATCACTAAAGAAAATCAGCAAACCATGAAAAAAAGAAAGACAAGAAAGGAACAGAGAGACTCTTCAGATACAATCACAAAACAAGTAATAAAATGGCACTAAGTATGTATCTATCAATAATTACTTTGAATGTAAATGGACGAAATGTTCCAATCAAAAGACACAGGGTGACAAAATGGATGAAAAAGACCAACAAGATCCATCTATATGCTGCCTACAAGAGACCATTTTAGACCCAAAGACACCCGCAGCTTGAAAGTGAGAGGATAGAGAAACATTTATCATGCAAATGGATGTGAAAAGAAAGCCAGAGTAGCAATACTAATATCAGACAGAGTAGATTTTAAAACAAAAGCTGTAACAGAGACAAAGGAGGACACTATATAATAATAAAAGGTAAAATCCAAGAAGAAGATATAACAATTTTAAATATTTATGCCTCCAACTTGGGAGTACCCAAATATACAGAAACAATTGATAACAAATATAAAGGAACTTACTGATAGTAATACGATAATAGTAAGGACCTAACACCCTACTTATATCAATGGACAGATCATCCAAGCAGAAAATTAACCAGAAAACAATGGCTTTGAATGACACACTGGAGTAGATGGATTTAACAGATATTTTCAGAACATTCCATCCTAAAAAAAGTACAGTATATATTATTTTCAAGTGCACATGAAACATTCTCCAGAATATATCACATATTAGCCCAAGAAACAAACCTTAACAAATTCACAATACCATGCATCTTTTCTGACCACAACACTATGAAACTTGAAGTCAACCACAAGAAAATTATCTGGAAAAACCACAAATACCTGGAGGTTAAATACCATACTACTAAAGAATTAATGAGTGAACCAGTAAATCAAAGAAAAAAAAAGTACATGGAAACAAGTGAAAATGAAAACAGAACAGTCCAAAACCTCTGGGATACAGCAAAAGTGGTTCTAAGAGGGAAATTTACAGCAATACTGGTATACACCAATAAGTAAGAAAAATATCAAACAATCTAACCTTGCACCTAAGAGAACCAGAAGAACAACAAACAAAACCTAAATTCAGTAGATAGAAGGAAATTAGATTAGAGCAGAAATAAATGATATAGAAAGTAAAAAGACAATAGAACAGATCAATACAACCAGGATCTGGTTCTTCAAAAATATCAAATAAAATGATAAACCTCTAGCCAGACTTACCAAGAAAAAAAATAGAAAAGACTCAAATAAATAAGATCACAAATGAGAGAGAAAAACAATCAACACCACAGAAATACAATCATAAGAGAATATTATGAAAAGCAATATGTCAACAAATTAGCCTTGAAGAAATGTATAAATTCCTAAAACATATAAACTACCGCAGCTGAAACAGGAAGAAATAGAAAATTTGAACAGACCAATAACCAGCAAGGAAATTGAGTCAGTAATCAAAAACTCCCAATAAATGAAAGTCCAGGGCCACATGGTTTTACATGTGAGTTCTACCACACACTTAAAGAAGTTAATACTTATTCTTCTTAAACTATTCCAAAAAATAGAGAAGGAAGGAAAAATTTCAAATTCTTTCTATGAGGCCAGCATTAACCTGGTACCAAAACTAGATAAAGACACCACATGCCAATATCCCGATGAACATAGATGCAAAAAAACTCTCAGCAAAATTCTAGCAAATCAAATTTAATAATATATTTTAAAAAATCATTCACCATGATCAAGTGGAACTTATTCCTGAGTTGCAAGTGTGGTTGAATATTCGCAAATCAATCATTGTGATACATCACCTTGATATGAGAAAGGAAAGGAACCATATGATAATTTCAATAGACACAGAGAAGGCATTTGACAAAGTACAACATCCATTGATTATAAAAACCCTCAACAAAGTAGGGTTAGAAGGAACATACCTCAACATAATAAAGGCCATATATGAAACATCCACAGTTAGCATAGTCCTTCATGGGGAAAAACTGAGATCTTCTCCTCTGTGATCAGGAACAAGAAAAGTTGTCTATTCTCACCACTTTTACTCAACATAGTATTACGAGTCCTGACTACAGCAATCAGACAACAGAAAGAAATAAAAGGTATGCAAATCAATAAGGAAAAGTAAAACTTTTCACTATGTGCAGATGACATCATGCTGTTTATAGAAAACCCAAAAGACTCCACCAAAAAATGCTAGACCTGACAAATTCAGTAAAGTTGCAGGATACAAAATCAATATACAGAAATCTATTGTATTTACATATGCTAATAATTAAACAACAGAAAGAGAAATTAAGAAAATTATCCCATTTACAATTGCACCAAAAATAAGATAACTAGGAATAAACCTGACCAAAGAGGTGAAAGACCTGTACTCTAAAAAGTATAAAACACTGATGAAAGGAACAGAAAGATGTTTTGTGCACATGGATTGGAAGAACAAATGTTGTTACAATTTCTATACTACCCAAAGAAATATATAGATTTAATGCAATCCATATCATAATACCACCAGCATTTTTTACAGAGCTAGAACAAAGAATCCTAAAATTTGTGAGGAATCACAAAAGACCTACAATAGCCAAAGCAGTCTTGAAAAAGAAAAGCAAAGCTGGAGATACCACAGATCTAGACTTAAAGTTATATTGTATAGCTGTACTGATTAAAACACTATGGTACTGGCACAAAAATAGAGCATAGATCAATAGAACATAGCAGAGAACTTAGAAATAAAGCCACAGTTATATGGCTAATTAATCTTTGAGAAGGCACAGAAGAATATCCAATGGGAGAAAGACAATCTATTCAACAAATGATGTTGGGAAAACTGGATAGCAACATGCAAAAAAATGAAACTGTACCACTTTATTACACCATACACAAAAATAAATTCACAATGGATTAAAGACCTAAATGTGAGACCAGAAACCATAAAAATTCTAGAAAAGAACACAGACAGTAACTTCTTTGACATTAGTTTTAGCAACTTCTTATTAGATATGTCTCCTGAGGCAAGGGAAACAAAAGGAATAGTAAAGTATTCAGGTTATCTCAAAATAAAAAGCTTCTGCATATCAAAGGAAACAATCAACAAATCTAAAAAGCAACCTATGGAATTGGAGAAGATATTTGCAAATGACATACTTCATAAAGGATTAGTATCCAATGCATGTGAAGAACTTATAAAATTCAATATGCCAGAAACAAATAATCCAGTTAAAAAATGGGCAGAAGACATGAACAGGCACTTATCCAAAGAAGACATACAGATGGCCAACAGACACATGAAAAGATGTGCGTTATCACTAATCATCAGGGAAATGCGAATCAAAACCACAATGATATATCACCTCACACATGTCAGAATGGCTAAAATAAAAAGCACAAGAAACAACAGGTGTTGGTGAGGACATGGGGGAAAAAGGAACCTTCTTGCACTCTTGGTGGGAATGCAAAGTGGTACAGCTACTCTGGAAATCAGTATGGAGTTTCCTCAGGAAGTTAAAAATAGAACTACCATATAATCCAGAAATTGGACTACTGAATATTTACCCAAAGAATACAAGAACACTAATTCATAGGGATACATTCACCTCCATGTTTATAAGCAGCATTATATACAATAGGCAGGATATGGAAGCAGCCCAGTGTCCATAGATTGATGAATGTATAAAGAAGTGGCATATGATACACATTCGCACATGCACACCCACACTCCCTCCCCCCACACAGATACATACAATGGTATATCATTCAGCCATAAAACAGAATGAAATCTTGCCTTTTGCAACAACATTGGCTGTAGGTAGAGAGTATAGTGCTAAGTGAAATAAGTCAGAGAAAGACAATTATATGATTTCACTCATAAATTGAATTTAAGAAAGAAAACAAACAAATGGGAGAGAGAGGGAGAGAGAGAGAGAGAGAGAGAGAGAGGTAAATCAAGGAACAGACTCTTAATTATATAGAACAAACTGATGGTTAATGGAGGGGAAGTGGGTGGGGATGGGCTAAATGGGTGATGGAGATTAAGGAGTGAGTTTGTAGTGATGAGCACAGGGTGATGGAATGATGTATAGAAGTGTTGAATTACTATATTGCACACCTGAAACTAATATAACACTGTATGTTAACTAACTGGAATTAAAATATAAACTTATGGGTGCCTAGGTGGCTCAGTTTGTTGAGCATCTGACTCTTGATTTTGGCTCAGGTCATGATCCCAGGGTCGTGGGATTGAGCCCTGTGTCAGGCTCTGCACTGGGTGTGGAGCCTGCTTAAGATTCTCTCTCTCTCCCCGCCTCTGTGCATCTCCTCAGTTATTTCCCTCTCTCTCTAAAAAGTAATAATAAAAACTTAGAAAAACAAAAAGAAAAAACAATCTCTGGGCCAGGCAGAAATCTGAGTTAGCTTTTGTACAAGAGTCCGCTTTCTCCCCAGGTCGCTTGCTTCCTGAATACTGCTCATATTCCTTTCCAATAAAAAAAATAAAGATTGTCTTGTTCAATTTCCACATATATGTGTTATTTCCCCAATTTTTTTTAGTTATTGAGTTTTAATTGTGGTCAGAGACCATACTTAGCATGATTTCCTTTTGCATTTATTATTTTACATGTAAAATCCTTTTACATTTATTTAGACTTGTTTTATGGACTAATATGTGATCTACTCTAAGGAGTTTTCCATAATCATCTAAGAAAAATGTGTATTCTGTTGTTCAGTGGAGCATTCTGTATCTACAGAATCTATTAGGTCTAGTTGTTTCACAGTGTTATTCAGGTCTTCTGTTTCTTTGTTGATCTTCTCTCTGGCTTATCCATTATTGAAAAGGGGGTACTAAACTCTCAAACTATTCTTGGTGAATGGTCTAGTGTTCCTTTCAATTCTGTCAGTTTCACTTCATGTATTTGTGCCTCTCTTGTTAGGTGCATATATATTTATAATTGTTAGGTCTCCTTGGGAAAAAATGACCTTTTAATCATTATAACAGTTTTTTGTGTTAAAATCTGTTTTTAGTGGTACTAATAGCCACTCCAGCTTTATTGATTTTGATAGGACTAGGTGTGGATTTCTTTGAATTTATTCTATACGATTTCGTTGAACTTTTTAGATGTTTTCATTACATTTGGGACATTTTTCTCCTGTATTTTTCAAATACTCTTTTTGCTTCCTTCCCATTTTCTTCTCCTTGGGGACCCCCTTTAAGTGTATGTTGGTACACTTTATGGTATCCTGCAGATTTCCGAGGCTCTATTTATTTATTTTTTCATTTTTCTTTTTTCTTTTTTTCTTTCTGTTACTGAGACCAGATAATCTCAAATGACCTATTTTGAAGTTTGTTCATTCTTCTTCCAGCTCAAATATGCTGTTAAGTCCCTATAATACATTTAAAGATTTTAGTTATTGTACTTTTAAAATATAAGATTTTGATTATTTCTTCTTTGTGTATCTCTTTCTTTTAAAAATTATTTATTTGGTGAGATGATGTTCTCATACTTTAGTTCATTGAACATATTTTAAATAACTGATTTAAAGGCTTTGTCAGGTAAGTCCAATGTCTGGGCTCTCTCAAAGACACTTTCTTTCTTTCTTTCTTTCTTTCTTTCTTTCTTTCTTTCTTTCTTTCTTTCCTTCTTTCCTTCTTTCCTTCTTTCCTTCTTTCCTTCTTAATTTAAATCTAAGTTAGTTAACATATAGTGTAACAATGACTTCAGGAATAACACCCAGTGCTCATCCCATCAAGTGCCCTTCTTAATGCTCATCACCTATTTAGTCCATCCCCTGCCCCAACACCCCACCCTCAACCCTCAATTTGTTCTCTGTATTTAAGAGTCTCTTATGGTTTGTCTCCCTTACTATTTTTATCTTACTTTTGCTTCCCTTCCCCTGTGTTCATCTCTTTTGTTTCCTAAATTCCACATATGAGTGAAATCATATAATATTTATCTTTCTCTTACTGACTTATTTTTTATTTTGCTTAGTATACTACATTCTAGTTTCATCCACATTGTTGCAAATGGCAAGATTTCATTCTTTTTGATCGCTGAGTAATATTTTAGTGTGTGTGTGTGTGTGTGTGTGTGTGTGTGTGTGTGTGTATCGCATCTTTTTTATCCATTCATCAGACGATGGACATTTGGGCTGTTTCCATACTTTGACTATTGTCTATAGTGCTGCTATAAACATTGGGGTGCATGTGCCCCTTCGAATCAGCATTTTTTGTATCCTTTGGATAAGTAGCTAGCAGTACAATTGCTGGGTTGTAGGGTAGTTCTATTTTTAATTTTTTTGAGGAACCTCCATACTGTTTTCCAGAGGTGCTGCACCAGTTTGCATTTCCACCAGCAGTGCAAAAGGGTTTCTCTTTCTTCACATCCTCACCAATGTCTGTTGTTTCCTGAGTTGTTAGTGTTAGCCATTCTGACAGGTGTGAGGTGGTATCTCATTGTGGTTTTGATTTGTATTTCATCTCAAGGATAGTTTCTTTTTTTTTATTAAAATTTTTTAAATGTTTATTTTTGAAAGAGAGACAGAGCTTGAGGGGCAGAGAGACAGGGGAGGGGCAGAGAGAGAGGGAGACACAGAATCTGAAGCATGATCCAGGTTCTGAGCTATCAGCACAGAGCCTGATGCAGTGCTTGAACTCACGAACTGACCTGAACCCAAGTTGGATACTTAACCAACTAAGCCACCCAGGCACCCCTCAAGGACAGTTTCTGTTGACTACCTCTTTTCCCCTGTGTATAAGCCATATTGTTTCTTTGTATGTGTTGTTAACTTTCTTTTCTGTTTCCTTTGTAGTTGTTGAAAAGTGGACATTTCAAATAACATAATATGGCAGCTCTGGATATCAGATTTTCCCTTCTCAGCATTTGTTGTTGTTGCTGTTTGTTTGTTTAGTAAATTTCCTGAACTACTTCTGTAAAGTCTGTATTTTTTGTCATGTGTGACCACTGAAGTCTGTGCCTGGTAGTAGGAAGGTAATGATTGGATAGAGACTTCCTTATATGCTTTAAACCAATCATTCCCCTGAATTTGCCAAGAGGCTCTGTGTGTTTGGGCATGCCTTCAATGTTCCAACATGCAATTTAAAACTTTTCCAATGCCTTCACTTCCTGCTTCTATGAGGCCTTAGGGCCACCCAGAAGTGAGAGATTAGGTTCTTCTCATATCTTTCTTGGGCACATACACAATCCTATGAATGCAGCTAGATTCCCAGGAACATATGAGAGCTTTTCAAAATCTCTTACGGGAATCTTATACTCCAGCTTTTCTTTTAAGATTTTTTGGTCAGCTTCAAAGCCCCAATTGTTATTGCTGCCACAAACAGCTGATATGTTAAATAGTTGCCACTGATTATGTTTAACCTAATCCTGGGGGGAAAAAACTGTAACCAGTGAGTGTGCTTCTAGGTCATGTAGTCCTGAAAGTGATCTTTCAGGTCCTACCTTAAAGGAGTGGGAGTTTTCAAGGAACTTCTAGACAGGTCAAATAGTGACAGTTCTCTGGGATGTGGCTTTTGGGAAACTCAAATCCTATTCTTTCTCTTCAGTGGCTGCTAGGATGCTGGTTTTCGTTGTGATTATGAGGAAGTTGGTTTTTATTTTATTTATTTGTTTCTTTATTTTTAATTTATTTTTTAAAATTTACATTCAAGTTAGTTATCATATAGTGCAACAATGATTTCAGGAGTGGATTCCTTAATGCCCCTTACCCATTTAGCCCATCTCCTCTCCCACAACCCCTCCAGTAACCTTCTGTTTGTTCTCCATATATAAGAGTCTCTTATGTTTTGTCCCCCTCCTTGATTTTATATTATTTTTGCTTTCCTTCCCTTATGTTCATCTGTTTTGTCTCTTAAAGTCCTCATATGAGTGAAGTCATATGATATTTGTCTTTCTCGGACTAAATTTTTAAAAAATTCTTTGATGTTTTTATTTTTGAGAGAGAGAAGAGAAACAGAGTACAAGCAGGGGAGGGGCAGAGAGAGAGGGAGACACAGAATCCGAAGCAGCCTTCAGGCTCTGAGCTGTCAGCACAGAGCCTGATGTGGCGCTTGAACCCACAAACCCTGAGATCATGACCTGAGCTGAAGTTGGACGCTTAACTGGCTAAGCCACCCAGGTGCCCCTTCTCTGACTAATTTTGCTTAGCCTAATACCCTCTAGTTCCAACCACATAGTTGCAAATGGCAAGATTTCATTCTTTTTGATTGCCGAGTAATACTCCATTGTATAAATATGCAACATTTTCTTTATCCATTCATCCATCGATGGACATTTGGGCTCTTTCCATGCTTTGGCTATTGTTGATAGTGCTGCTATAAACATGGGGGTGCATGTGTCCCTCGAAACAGCATACCTGTATCCCTTGGAAAAATACCTAGTAGTGCAATTGCTGGGTCATAGGGTAGTTCTATTTTTAATTTTTTGAGGAAACTCCATACTGTTTTCCAGAGTGGCTGCACCAGCTTGCATTCCCACCAACAATGCAAAAGAGATCCTCTTTCTCTGTATCCTCACCAACATCTATTGTTTCCTGAGTTATTAGTGTTAGCCATTCTGACAGGTGTAAGGTGGTATCTCATTGTGGTTTTGATTTGTATTTGCCTGATGATGAGTGATGTTAAGCATTTTTCATGTGTTGGTTGGCCATCAGGATGTTTTCTTTGGAGAAGTGTCTATTCATGTCTTTTTCCCATTTCTTCACTGGATTCTTTGTTTTTTGGGTGTTGAGTGTGATAAGATCTTTATAGATTTTGGATACTAACCCTTTATCTGATATGTCATTTGCAAATATCTTTTCCAATTCCATTGGTAGTCTTTTAGTTTTGTTGATTGTTTCCTTTGCTGTGCAGAAGCATTTTATTTTGATGAGGTCCCAATAGTTCATTTTGCTTTTGTTTCCCTTGCCTCCAGAGACTTGTTGAGTAAGAAGTTGCTGCGGCCAAGATCAAAGAGATTTTGCCTGTTTTCTCCTCGAGAATTTTGATGGCTTTCTGTCTTACATTTAGGTCTTTCATCCATTTTGAGTTTATTTTTGTGGATGGTGTAAGAAATTGTCCAGGTTCAGTCTTCTGCATGTCGCTGTCAAGTTTTCCCAGCACCACTTGCAGAAGAGACTGTCTTTATTCTATGGGATATTTTTTCCTGCTTTGTCAAAGATTAGTTGGCCATATGTTTGTGGGTCCATTACTGGGTTCTCTATTCTGTTCCATTGATCTGAGTGTCTGTTCTTGTGCCAGTACCATACTGTCTTGATGATTATAGCTTGAAGTGTGGGATTTTGATGCCCCCTGCTTTGGTTTTATTTTTCAAGTTCAGGGTCTTTTCTGGTTCCATACAAATTTTAGGATTATTTGTTCTAGCTCTGTGAAGAATGCTGGTGTTATTTTATAGGGATTGCATTGAATATGCAGATTGCTTTGGGTAGTATCAACATTTTAACAGTATTTGTTCTCAATCCAGGAGCATGGAATATTTTCCCATTTTTTGTTTCCTCTTCAATCTCCTTCAGGAGTTTTCTGTAGTTTTCAGTGTATAGATTTTTCACCCCTTCGGTTAGATTTATTCCTAGGTATTTTATGGTTTTTGGTGCAATTGTAAATGGGATCGATTCCTTGATTTCTCTTTATGTCACTTCATTGTTGGTGTATAGGAATGCAACCGATTTCTGTGCATTGATTTTATATCCTGCAACTTTGCTGAATTCATGAATCAGTTCTCACACTATCTTGGTGGAATCTTTTGGGTTTTCCATTTAGAGTATCATGTCATCTGTGAAGAGTGAAAGTTTGACTTCCTCCTGGCCAATTTGAATGCCTTTTATTTCTTTGTGTTTTCTAATTGCAGAGGCTAAGACTTCCAATACTATGTTGAATAACAGTGGCGAGAGTAGACACCCCTTTCTTGTTCCTGACCTTAGGGGGAAAACTCTCAGTTTTTTCCCATTGAGGATGATATTAGCGTTGGGTCATTCATATATGGCTTTTATGATCTTGAGTATGATCCTTCTGTCCCTACCTTCTTGAGGGTTTTTATCAAGAAAGGATGCTGTAGTTTCTCAAATGCTTTCTCTGCAATTATTGAGAGGGTCATGTGGTTCATGTCCTTTCTTTTATAGATGTGATGAAACACATTGATTGTTTTGTGTATATTGAACCAGCCCTGCATCCCAGGTATAGATCCCACTTGGTCGTGGTGAATAATTTTTTTAAGGTATTGTTTGATCTGGTTGGCTAATATCTTGTGGAGGATTTTTGCATCCATGTTCATCATGGAAATTGGTCTGTAGTTCTCCTTTTTAGTGGGGTCTCTGTCTGGTTTTGGAATCAAGGTAAGCTGGCTTCATTTCTATTTTTTGGAACAACTTCAAGAGAATAGGTGTTAACTCTTCCTTAAATATTTAGTAGAATTCCCCTGGAAAGTCATCTGGCCCTGGACTCTTGTTTTTTGGGAGATTTTTGATTACTAATTCGATTCCTTTATTGGTTATGGGTCTGTTGAAATTTTCTTTTTCTTCTGTTTCAGTTTTGGTAGTGTGTATATTTCTAGGAATTTGTCCATTTCTTCCAGATTGCCCATTTTATTGGCATATAGTTGTTCATAATATTTTCTTATTATTGTTTTTATTTCTGGTGTGTTGGTTGTGATTTCTCTTCCTTCATTCTTGATTTTATTTATTTGGGTCCTTTCCTTTTTCTTTATGGTAAAACTGGCTAGTGGTTTATCAATTTTGTTAATTCTTTCATAGAACCAGCTTCTGGTTTCATTGATCTGTTCTACTGGTTTTTTTTGTTTGTTTGTTTGTTTGTTTGTTTGGTTTTGATAGCATTAATTTCTGCTCTAATCTTTATTATTTCCTGTCTTCTGCTGGTTTGGAGTTTTATTTGCTGTTCTTTTTCCAGCTGCTCTTTAAGGTGTAAGGTTAGGTTGTGTACCTGAGATTTTTCTTCCTTCTTTAGGAAGGCCTGGATTGCTATATACTTCCCTTTTATGACCACCTTTGCTGTATCCCAGAAGTTTTGGGTTGTGGTATATCATTTTCACTGGCTTCCATAATCTTGTAGTTTCCTGTTTAACTTCTTGGGTGGTCCATTTATTCTTTAGTAGGATGTTCTTCAATCTCCAAGTATTTGTTACCTTTCCAAATTTTTTCTTGTGGTTGGTTTCAAGTTTCATAGTGTTGTGGTCTGAACATATATGCACGGTATGATTTCGATCTTTTTGTACTTGCTGAGGGCTGATTTGTGTCCCAGTATGTGGTCTATTCTAGGGAATGTTCCATGTGCACTGGAGAAGAATGTATATTATGCTGCTTTAGGATGAAATGTTCTGAATATATCTTAAGTCCATCTGGTCCAGTGTGTCATTGAAAGCCATTGTTTCCTTATTGATTTTTTGATTAGATGATCTGTCCATTCCTGTGAGTGGGATGTTGAAGTCTCCTAGTATTATGGTATTACTATCAATGAGTTTCTTTTTGTTTGTGATTAATTGATTTATATACTTGGGTATTCCCACATTTAGTGCATAAATGTTTATAATTATTAGGTCTTCTTGGTGGATAGACCCCTTGATTATGATATAATTCCCTTCTGCATCTCTTGATACAGTCTTTATTTTAAAGTCTAGTCTTTCTGATATAAGTATGGCTACTCCGGCTTTCTTTGGTTGACCATTAGCATGATAGATGGTTCTCCATCCCCGTACTTTCAATCTGAAGGTGTCTCTAGGTCTAAAGTGGGTCTCTTGTAAATAGCATATAGATGGATCTTGTTTTCTTATCCATTCTGTTACCTTATGTCTTTTGATTGGAGCATTGAGTCTATTGATGTTTAGAGTGAGTACTGGAAGATACTAATTTATTGCCATTATGTTGCTTGTACAGTTGGAGTTTCTAATGGTGTTCTCTGGTCCTTTCTAAGTTTTGTTGCTTTTGGTATTTATTTATGTATGTGTGTATGTATGTATGTATGTATGTATGTATGTAGTTTTTTCATCTTTCTTCCCTCAGAGAGCCCCCTTAAAATTTCTTGCAGGGTTGGTTTAGTGGTCCCCATATCCTTTAATTTTTGTTTGTCTGGGAAACTTTTTATATCCTTCTATTTTGAACGACAGCCTTGCTGGATGAAGAATTCTTGGCTACATATTTTTCTGATTCGGCACATTGAATATATCCTGCCACTCCTTTCTGGCCTGCCAAGTTTCTGTGGATAGGTCTGTTGCAAACCTGATTTATGTTCCCTTGTAGGTTAGGGACTTTTTTTCCCTTGCTGCTTTTATGATTCTCTCCTTGCCTGAGTATTTTGTGAATTTGAGTATGATGTGCCTTGTTATGGTCAATTTTTTTTGAATCTAATGGGGTTCCTCTGTACTTCCTGGATTTTGATGTCTGTATCTTTCCCCAGGTTAGGAAAGTTTTCTGCTATGATTTGCTCACATAACCCTTCTACCCCTATTTCTCTCTCTACCTCTTCTGGGACCCCTATGATTTAATGTTCCTTTCTAATGAGTTACTCATTTCTCTAATTCTTAAATCACGCTCTTTTGTCTTAATCTCCCTCTTTTTTTCTGCTTCATTATTCTCCATATATTTGTCTTCTATATCGCTGACTCTCTGTTCTGCTTCATCCATCCTTGCTGCCGCGGCACCCATTCGAGATTACAGCTCAGTTATAGCATTTTTTATTTCATCCTGACTAGTTTTTACCTCTTTTATGTCCACAGAAAGCGATTCTAATCTATTTTAGACTCCAGCTATTATTCTTATTATAGTGATTCTAAATTCTGGTTCAGACATTTTGCTTGTGTCTGTGTTGGTTACTTCCCTGGCTGTCATTTCTTCCTAATCTTTCTCTTGGGGTGAATTCCTTCTTTTCATCATTTTAAGGGAGAAAAAGAATTAATGAGGTAGAAAAAGTTAAAATAAAAAAATTAAAATTGAAAAAATATTAAAATTAAAAAATTAAAAACAAACACACACACAAAAAAATCAAATAAATAATGCTATATCCTAGGTGTGCTTTGGTCTGGGTTTTGAAAGTGGTTTGATAGATTAGAGAAAAAAGGGGAAAAATTAAAAAAAGGAAATAATTTGAAAATTTGCAAAATGAATAGACTGAAGTAGGCTAAAATGAAGTGATGGAAGTAAAATAGAATTTGAAAAAATTTACACAACAGTAAAAAATTTAGTAGAAAAAAATTAAAAATATATTTAATAAAAATTGAAAATAAAAATGAATTTTTTCTCTTTCTGTTTTGAAAAAAAGAAAAGAAATGAAAAAGAGAAAGGAAAAAAAGGAAAGAAAGAAAATTGCATAGTTGGACTGGCTAAAGACTGAAATACAACTGAAATTACTTTGTTTTCCCCTAGAAGTCAAACTATGAAGAGCTTTATAGTCCATAAACTAAGCAGGCAGTAAGGCTTGTGTTCCTGAAAAGTGAGGTTGACCCATTTGGGTGGGGCTTAGTGTAATAGCTCCATTCTCCACTAGATGGTGCTGTTAGCCTACTGGGGTGGATTGTTGTGGCACTGGTAGGTTTGTATGCACATGTGCAGGCATGGTGAAAATGGCGTCACCCAGCTTCCCAGTCTCTAGTATTGGAACTCTGTTCTCCCCGGTCAGTAATCATGCACCTGTCATTCATCTTAGGCTTCTGCCCACTCCCCACTTCCACACTGTCCATGACCAAGCCCCAGGAAGCACCTTCCTCCCAAGTTTTGTCTCAGATGTGGCTACCTTCCCCAGCCCCCCACTTCTGAGGGACTGTGGCTTCTACCCGCTCTTTCCCTTTGTGAAGGGTCTCACCAAGCAATTGGTGGGTGCTGGCCACACCAGGAACTCTTGCAGGACCATGTTGCTGCTGATGCCCAGAGACTGCAGCCAGGTGCCAGCCCTCCCCAGAAAAAGTTCATGAGTCAGTGTAGCAGCAACGCCTCAGGGATTATGTAAAATCACAACACACATCTGGCACCAGGCTTCACCCTTAACGACCTTGTTCCAGCACCAGCAAATGTGGCCATTCTCTCAGGGCCATTCTCTCTGGGTCTGCTGGGCCCAGGTGGCCACACAGCCATTCTCTCAGGGCCATTCTCTCTGGGTCTGCTGGGCCCAGGTGGCCTCACAGCCTCCACCAAATGTCCTTCCAGCAGTGGAACCGCTTCTCCCTGTGTGGCCCAAGAACCTCCTAGACCCCACTCTGGTCCTGGGGATTCACTCTTCCCACCAGAGCACCACCAGGTATCGAACTGCAGAATTTCAGAGTCTGTGCTCCCCTGTTTACAGTCTTAATGGAATTTAAACCCTCTCCTTTCTCCTTTCTCCCTTTTTAGTTCAGTCCCTGTGGCTGTTTCCAATTTTCCACTTTCTCTCCAGCTGCTTTTGGGGAGGGGTACTTTTCCCATTTTCCCTGCTCCCCCACCGTCTCCATCCTCTCTCCTCATGCAAAAGAGGCTTCCTGCCCTCCGCGTCTTCTCTTTCCCCAATTTCACCTCTCCAGTCCACGTACATGCTGAATTCTGTGGTTCAGGTTGTGCAGATTGTTGTGTTAATCCTCAGATCAGTTTTCTAAGTGTGAAGGATGCTCTAATGTTGGTCTTGCTGTATTTCATGGACTGAAGACACACAAAAAACTTCCATACTGTTCCACCATCTTGGCTCCTCCCTCGCAGCTCAGCTTCTTAAAGAGAATATAGGAAGTACTAAAGGTTGATAACCTCTATTACCTTAAAAATAGAAACTTCCATTTCTTTTGAGAAGTTAGTGAGAAAGATATCATAGAGTGAAAAAATATGTGCAAAAATATTTTCCATTACATTTGGAAATTATATGAAGAATATATAAAGAATACCTATAAACTTGTAAGAGAACAACAGGACACTCAATAGAAAAATGGACAAGAATCCTGAACAGACAAGAGGATATATTGAAATGATTGAAATTACCAAAAGCATATGAAAAGGTGCTTTTTCTCATAAGTCATCAGTAAAATATGATTTTAAACCACAAAAAGATACCATTAAATATACAAACATAAGTGGCTAAAATTTTAAAGATTGACATTAGCAAGTGTTGAGAGAATGTAGAGCAACAAGAAATGTCATATATTGCTGATAAGATTGTAAATTTGTACAAAGAGTTTGGCAGCATCTACTAAAGTTTGTTCTTTAAAGTTTGTTGCCCATAAAGTTTGTTCTTAGTTATATTACCGACAGAAATGGGTACATATGCACACCAAAAAACATATGAAAACGCTCATAACACCATTATTTATAATAGCCTCAAGCTAGATGCAATTCACATATCTGTCAATCCTAGAATAGATAAATAAATTGTGGGATAATCATACAGGGTAATACTATTAAAAATAGAAATAAATCTGAGGTGCCTTGGGTAGCTCAGTTAGCTGAGCAACCAACTGTTGATTTTGGCTCAGGTCATGATATCAAGGTTGGTGAGATCAAGCCTTGCATCAGGCGCTGATAGTGTGGAGCCTGCTTAGGATTTTCTCTGTCCTCCTCTTTCTTCCCCTCCTCTGCTCACTCGCACGTGCTCAGTCTTTCTGTATCAAAATAAATAAACATTAAAAAAAGAAATAAAAATAAATATATTACTGCAATTGTAACCACATGGCTGAAACTCACAGACATGTTTAGCAAAAGAAAAGTTTTATAGAAAAGAGTACATACTACATGATTCTATGTATAAAAAATTCAGGAACAGGCAAATCTAGTCTATGGTGTTAGGAGTCAGGGAGTGAAAGGGAGAGTGTAGGAATAGAGGAAATCTAAATGGGCTTTGGAATATTGATAATGTTCTGTTTCTTGCCCTGGGAGGTTACATGCATGTATTTCTTTTGTAATTGAGCTACATTTTTTAATTAAAATCAATGTATTTTTTCTGCATGTATGCTATAGTTCAATTAAAATGTTTATAAAATGGTTTAATAGATGCATTCACGGTATCAGTCAGGGTCCTGCCAGAAAATAGATGGTCTACTCCAACTTGTTAATTTGGAGGATTTAGTAATGCGGGTATTTACCAAGGTGTGGGCAAGGTGGAAGGATCCACAAAGGGTAGTGTGGTGTCCTAGAGCTAGTGTGTGTGTGTGTGTGTGTGTGTGTGTGTGTGTGTGTGTGTGAGAGAGAGAGAGAGAGAGAGAGAGAGAGAGAGGAAAAGAGAGACAAATAGAGACAGAGAGACAGGCACAGAGAGAGAGGGGAAAAGAGAGACAAACAGAGACAGAGAGATAGACAGAGAGGCACAGAGAGAGAGAGAGACAAAGAGAGAGAGATGGGGGATGTGGGAAGAAAGTGAAAGAGAGAGAGAAAGGAAGAGACGATGGAGATTCCTAGTAACTAGAAGGATGTGATGACAAGGCCACCTTGAGAACAGCT
Source organism: Lynx rufus (assembly GCF_022079265.1). NCBI lineage: Eukaryota > Metazoa > Chordata > Mammalia > Carnivora > Felidae > Lynx > Lynx rufus. The sequence goes on from NW_025814836.1 coordinate 1,169,779, forward strand.
GTGAGACCTTTAGTGGAAAGACCCTGTAGGGAGGGATCCAAAGTAATGAATATGTGGAATCCTCTCTCACCCCAATGCTATCTCCTATGGGGCTCTCCTTTGGCAAAGGCCAGCTAGAATCCTGGACATGAGAAAATTTTTATGTGGTCCACACAAGTCAGCTTCTGGGGCAGAGAGTTGGTTGGGACGGTGGACCATGGATAGGAAAGAGCAGCTCAGCAAGGTTTCCTGGATCTACTTTCACCTGTCAATATTGGTGGAAACTTTGTTTGAATCAAAATGCTTAGAACTAGAATCACTTATATTTCAATCACCTTTATTCTTCCCAACTTCAGCTCTTTTAAACTATTGACTTGATGCAATCATGGTATTTCCTAAGCCTGATTAGAAGGCACATGGAAGCTTTCAGGTGTTGAAAAGAAGTCATTAGCTTCACTCTGAGCTTTGATTTCACAGCCACAGAAAGAACCTTGGGTTGTTTACAGCCACTTCCCTGGATTGAGTAGGGAGAGGGCAGATCTGGAGCCAGATCACCCTGGCTTTAAACATAGCTCCAATACTTGATGCCTGTGGTTACCTGCTGTGCCTAAGTACCCCTAACCCCTGAGATTGTTGTGAGGACTGAATCACTTAATATGGACAGAGATCTTAGAAACAAGGCCTGGTACACAATTGAGTGTGATGTGAAAAAACAGTTTAGGCTGATTGCTAAGCAGCTCAGGAAAATGTAGGTTGATGAAAAATGGTCTTGCTTTTGCTTGATTTTGAAGGGAAGCTAGAAAGAAGAGAACTTTTCTCATGAGAGGAAACCTGTGCAGGCTATATATTAGTTTCAGGTAGTGAGCTACCCTCTCCTTCTGGTCCCAGGCAGTTGCCCTATGCATAGTTAATAGAACTTAACCTCTTGGTGACCCAGCTTCCTATAACTTTGTAATCCAACTCATCCCATGCTGCTTGTCCCACCTTCTCACCCAACTGTTAGCTATGAGCTCCCCAGGAGAAGGCATTGGGTTTTCACCCTGGAGACTCAGGACAGGATCAGTAGTAGGTCTAAAACTACTCCACAGACAACCACAGTGTTTCTTTGAACCCAAAAGGCCTTGATTATTTATGATAAATCTCTTGTGGCCTATTTTAGGTAGTTCATGGCCAATAAACATGAGATACCTCACCAAAGCAGGGCAGGCAGAGTGGCTTTTACTGTATCCAGTACACATAGTCCTTTTGTGAGGTTTCCTGGTTTGAAGGGCGGTTATGAGGCATATAACTGTTGAGATATTCTCTAGAGATGCATCTTGTGTTGCTTAAGACATATAGGTTAGTTCATGTTAACTATAAGTAATAGATTTATCAGAACAGTATTGCTTTTGATCAGAGGCTCCTGAAAAATGTTCAGAGCAAGGAACATAGACAATATGTTTTTTTATTTTATATTCTTTATGTTTCTTTCTTTCTTTCTTTCTTTCTTTCTTTCTTTCTTTCTTTCTTTCCTTTTCTTCTTTCCCTTTCTTTCTTTCTTTCTTTCATATAAAATTTATTGTCAAATTAGCTAACATACAGTGTATACAGTGTGCTTTTGGTTTGGGGGGTAGATTCCTGTAATTCATCGCTTACATACAACACCCAGTGCTCATCCCAACAAGTGCCATCCTCAATGCCCATCACCCATTCCTCCCCACACCCATCAACCCTCAGTTTGTTCTTTGTATTTAAGAGTCTTGTATGGTTTGCATCCCTCTCTGTTTGAAACTATTTTTTCCCCTTCCCTTTCCCCATGGTCTTCTGTTAAGTTTCTCAAGTTCCACATATAAGTGAAAACATATGATATCTGTATTTCTCTGACTGACTTATTTCACTTAACACCCTCCAGTTCCATCCACATTACTGCAAATGTCAGGATTTCATTATTTCTCATTGCCAAGTAGTGTTCCATTGTATATATAAATCACATCTTCTTTATCCATTCATCAGTTGATGGACATTTGGGCTCTTTCCATAATTGGGCTATTGTTGAAAGTGCTGCTGTAAACATTGGGATACATGTGGCCCTAGGAATCAGCACTTCTGTATGGACAATATGTTCTTTATAAAAGATTGCAAGGTTTCAGATAGAACAAAATTGAGTTACATTTCTGAGTACATGAAACAAGCCACCTTTTGGGGAGAGGTTTAATAAGTGGAATTACAAGGCTTATTTATAAGTAGTGAAAGCATTCCATCTAAAGACTGAGCACATGAGATGAATCCAACTAGGTAGAATGGAAAGCAGGTCTCACGGAATGGGAATTGAATCCTGGTTTTGTCCCCAGCAGGCTGAAGAAAACCCATTAATCTTTGGGAGCCTGAGCTTTTTGTTTTAGTTTTTGTTTTTCCCACAGGCTAGTTTGCTGTGAGGTGACCAGCACATGCCTATGTCAAGGACGCTTGCTTAATGAGTGGTGGAAACCTTGTTCTACTTTCCTTTGAATATTTCTGACCAGGGCCTTAGGAATTGGAGGGAAAAGTCCCATTAGTTCTTTGTTCTGCTTTGAAACTTGGCTCTGTTGGGGGATTTGAATGAGAAAGTACAGAGCCCCTCATCAGAGGTTTCATTTTAAGGAATGGCAAAGCACTTGGTGAGAGATTAATGCTTATTCATGGAAGGTGTTGGATAGAAGCTCCATAAGATAAATAGAGCTTAGGTAATGTTGCTTTTTAGTCTTATCCATCTTCAGTCAACTGAATTTTTAATTTTTAGAAGAGTCTCAATGTCACACTGTTAGTATTTGTAATAGAATGTAAAGCCTGAAATTGTGATGTTCTCATCTCTGGCTTTTTCTTCCAGCACATTATAAAAGAACCCACCACTTCATCACTTATCGCTTGCTGGCTATCACTGAGGAGCCAGTGCTGAGTGAGAACAGAATGGAATGTTTCTAATAGTGACCCAGGGAAACCTGTTAGGAGGTGCCACTTTAACTCCTCAGTAAAGTAACCAGGCATTACCAAGCAGATATGCTTGTGAACAGGCAGTTTGATTAGTGCTGCTGGCTCCGCAGACAATATGATTAAAATTAAGGGAGAAATTGAGGCTTTGCTGGGACAAGGTGAGACCTCATTCAATTAGAGGTTATTTCAGGGAATTTTTATGACACAGCAAGGCTCTGTGAATAGAGAACCTGTTCTGAAGTTGGATTGATGAGTGCTATGACAGGAGTTTGGGCTGGAGGAAAATTCAAGCCTCTACAAATTGTTAAGTGAAAATAGAACTATGTAGAGAGTCCTAGTTGAGCTTCCATCTTCTTTCCTGACTGAAGTTTCTCTTAGGATCAGGAACAATAACTTGTATTTTTACTGACTCAGATATTCTTACTACCATATGGCAGAGCAAGCAATGCGATGCCATTTCTGGTTGTAGAAAAACGTTATCCAGGGAAAGTGCAACTGATGAAAATTTTTTTACTGGGAATTTAAAGAAATCTTATCTTTAAGAGAGCAATCAAAGAATCAGCCATCATAAATGATGGAACAGGTAAACAATAATTGTCTTTAGAACTGTGGTAGGTGCTCATTGAGGGTAGCTGGAGGGGGTGTAGTGGTGGGATGGGTTAAATGGGTGTTGGGTATTAAGGAGGACACTTGTGATGTGCATTGGGTGTTATATACCATATAAAGAGGAGAATACCACTAAATTCTCCTCCTGAAACAAATTACAAAACTCGGAAAATTAAAAAAATTTTTTTTTAATTTTAAAAACCAATAAATTCTTAAAAAAAAGAACTGTGGTAGGTGCTATGAAGAATTCAGAGAAAGGTAACGAAATCTAGTCAGGCAAAGATAGCTATACACATGGAAAAATTAGGCCACTCCAGCTCCTTCACTTACAAAAACTTCAGTGATTTCCCTCTGTCTACAAATGAGGTTCCAATACCTCTGCATCCTATATAAGGCCTTCTGGTCTACTTCATGAATGCTAAATTACAATGCATTTCCCAATGTATCTTTATTCTGTTATTTTTATTGTGTTAAAATATATCACATAAAATTTGTCACTTTATACATTTTAAAGTGCATAATTCAGTGACATTAATTACATTCACTGTGTTGTATAACCATTACCACAATTATTTCTAAAACCTTTCATCACCCTAATAGAATTAAATTAAACACTAATTCCTCATTCTCTTCCCCTGTATCCTCAGCCCCTGGTAACCTATGATCTACCTTCCATCTCTATGAATTTAGGTAAATTCCAAATTTAGGTAAATTACCTATTCTAGATATTGCATATAAGTGGAATCATACAATATTTGTCCTTTTGTGTCTGGCTTATTTCAATGAGAATAATGTTTTCATGATTCATCCACATCATAGCATGTATCAGAACTTCATTTCTTTTTGTGACTGAATAATATTACATTTTCTGTATATATACCACATTTTGCTTACCCATTCATCTGTTGATAGATACTTGGGTTGTTTCTACTTTTTTGCTGTTGTGAATAATGTTACAGTGGTACAAAGGTATCTGTTTGAGTTCCTAATTTCAGTTCTTTTGGGTACATGCCTGGGAGTGGAATTGCTGGGTCATATGGTAGTTCTATGTTTAGCTTTTTGAGGAACCACTAATTTGTTTTCCACAGCAGTTATATCATTTTTTTCCCACCAACAATGTATGAGAGTCTCGATTTTCCACATCTTCTCCAATGCTTGTTATTTTCTGTTTTTCACCCCTAATTATAGTTGGGTTTTCTGTTTTGTTCTATCAATCTATGTGCCTGTTTTTGTGTCAGTACCATACTGTTTTGATCACTACAGCTTTGTAATATAACTTGATGTCCAGAATTGTGATACCTCCAGCTTTGATTTTCTTTTTCAAGATTGCTTCAGCTATTTGGGATCTTTTGCATTTCATACAAATTTTAGGATTGTTTGTTCTAGCTCTGTAAAAAATGCTGGTGGTATTTTGATAGGGATTGCATTAAATGTGTAGATTGCTTTAGGTAGTATAGGCATTTTAAAAATATTTGTTCTTCCAATCCAAGAGCATGAAATTTTTAAATTTCTTTGTGTCATCTTTAATTTCGTTCTTCAGTGTTTTATACTTTTCAGAGTACAGGTCTTTCACCTCTTATTTAAGTTTATTCCTAGGTATCTATGTTTTTGGTGCAGTTGTAAATGGGATTGATTCTTGATTTCTCTTTCTGATGCTTTCATAATTGGTGTATAGAAATGGAAGAGATTTCTATACATTGATTTGTATACTGCAACTTTACTGAATTCACGTAGCAGTTCTAGAAATATTTTGGTGGAGTCTTTTGGGTTTTCTGTATAGAATATCATATCCACAAATAGTGAAAGTTTGACTTCTTCCTTGATAATTTGGATGCCTTTTATTTCTTTTTATTTTCTGATTGCTATGGCTAGGACTTCCACTACTATGTTAAATGTGAGAGTAGACATCCCTGTCATTTTCTTCACTGTAGAGGTAAAGCTCTCAGTTTTTCCCCATTGAAGATATTAGCTGTGGATTTTTCACATATGACCTTTATTATGTTGAGGGATGTTCCCTCTAACCCTACTTTGTTGAGGGTTTTTATTATGAATGGATGTTGTACTTTGCTAAATGCTTTTTCTGCATCTGTTGAGAGAATCATATGGTTCTTATACTTTCTTTTATTAATATGATGTATCACATTGATTGATTTGTGAATGTTGAATCACTCTTGCAGCCCAGGAATAAATCCCACTTGATTGTAGTGAATGGTTCTTTTAATGTGCTGTTGGATTTGATTTGCTAGTATTTTGTTGGGAATTTTCGCATCCATGTTCCTCAGGGATATTGACCCATAGTTCTCTTTTTTAGTGGAGTCTTCATCTGGTTTTGGAATCAGGGTAATGATGGACCCATAGAATGAGTGGAAAATTTCCTTCCATTTACATTTTTTGAAATAGTTTGAGAATAATAGGTATTAAGTCTTCTTTAACTGTTTGGTAGAATAGGACATCCCTATGAAGCCATCTGGTCCTAGACATTTGTTTGTTGGGAGGTTTTTGATTACTGATTCAATTTATTTCCTGGTTATTGATCTGTTTAAGTTTTCTATTTATTCTTGTTTTAGTTTTGATAGTTCACATGTTTCTAGAAATTAATCCATTTCTTCCAGGTTGTCCAATTTGTTGCCATATAATTTTTCATGATATTCTCTTATAGTTATTTGTATTTCTGTGGTGTTGGTTGTTATTTCTCCTCTCCTATTTGTGATTTTATTCATTTGGGTCCTTTCTATTTTTTTCTTTTGATAAGTCTTGCTAGGGATTTGTCTTAACTTTTTCCAGAGAACCAGCTCCTGGTTTCATTGATCTGTTCTATTATCTTTTTCGTTTCTATATCATTTATTTCTGTTCTAATTTTTATTATTTGCCTTCTTCTGCTGGCTTTAGGCTTTGTTTGTTGTTGTTTTTCTAGTTCCTTTAGGTATAATGTAAGTTGTTTATTTGAGATTTTTCTCGATTCTTGATACAGGCCTGTATTGCTATATACTTATCTCTTATGATCTCTTTTGCTGCATTCCAAGTGGTTTTGGACCATAGTGTTTTCATTTTAATTTGTTTCCAGGCATATTTTTATTTCTTCTTTGATTTTCTTGTTGACCAATTCATTTGTTAGTAGCATTTTGTTTAACCTCCATGTATTTGTAGGCTTTCCAAATTTTTTCTTGTGGTTGACTTTAAGTTTCACAGCATCGTGGTCAGAAAATATGCATGATATGACATCATTATTTTTGTACTTATTGAGGCCTGATGTGTGACCTAGTATATGGTATATTTTGGAGAACGTCCCGTGTCCCATGTGCACTTGAAAAGAATGTGTATCCTGCTGCTTTAGGATGAAATGTCCTGGATATATCTGTTAAGTCTGTCTGGTCCAGTGTGTCATTCATAGCCATTGTTACCTTGTTGATTTTCTGCCTAGATAATCCGTCCATTTATGTAGGTAAGGTTTTAAAATTCCTTACTATTATTGTATTACTTTTAATAACTTCCTTTATGTTTGTTATTAGTTTTATATATTTGTTTTCTATAAAGTTGGGGGCACAAATATTTATAATTGTTAGACCTTCTTATTGGATAGTTCCTTTTATTATAGTGCCCTTCTTCCTCTCATGTTACAGTCTTTGGTTTAAAATCTAGTTTGTTTGAAATAGGTATTGTTACTTTCGCTGTCTTTTGACATCCATTGGCATGACAAATGTTTCTCCATCTCCTCACTTTTCAGTCCAGAAGATTTTCCTGGATTATGTAGATGGGTCTAGTGTAATCACATGGGCCCTTAAAAGTAGGAGTGAAGACAGAAGAGTCATTTTGAAGTTTGAGAGGGACTTTACCTACCATTGCTGGCTTTGATGATAGATGAAGTTGGGGGGGCACGGTCATGAGCCAGGAAGTTTGAATGGCCTCTAGAAGCTAAGAACAACTCTTGGATGACAACAGCAAGGAAATTGGGACCTCAGTCTTTTTTTTTAATTTTTAGTTTTTTATAATTTTTTTGCATGTATTTTTTTTTTGAGAGACATAGAGAGATAGCACAAGTTGGGGAGGGGCAGACAGAGAAGGAGACACAGAATCTGAAGCAGGCTCCAGGCTCTGAGCTGTCAGCACAGAGCTCGATGCCGGGCTTGAACTCAAGAGCTGTGAGATCATGAACTGAGCCAAAGTTGGACACAAACCACTGCACCACCCAGATGCTCCAGGGCCTCAGTCTCAAGGCTGTAAGGGATTGAATGTCGGCAACTTGAAAGAATAAAAAAACAGATTCTCTCCTAGAGTCTCCAGAAAGGAATTCAGCCCTGCCAACACCTTGATTTTGTCTTGATGAGGCTCTAGTGAGAAATGTAGCTGAGCCCACTATACTTCTGATATATGAACACTGTGATATTAGAAGTAGGTTTTATTTTAAGCCACTACACTTATGGCAATTTGTCATGGCAGGTATAGAAAACTAGTACTCTTTTTATGTCTACAGAATTTATAGACATGTCATTGTCCTTATTCTTGATATTGGCAAATTTTGTCTTCTCATGTTTTATCTTATTCAGATTGGCTAAGGTTTATCAGTCTTCTTGATTTTCTCTAAGAGCCAACTTTTTGTGGCATTGATTTTCTCTAATATTTTTCTATTTTCTATTTCAATTATTCCTGCTCCAGTCCTTATTCTTAATTTTCTTCTACTTATTTTGGGTTTTATTTGCTCTACTCATTAAAATATGTGCAGACTATATATTTTTTTTTAATTTTTTTTCAACGTTTATTTATTTTTGGGACAGAGAGAGACAGAGCATGAACGGGGGAGGGGCAGAGAGAGAGGAAGACACAGAATCGGAAACAGGCTCCAGGCTCTGAGCCATCAGCCCAGAGCCCGACGCGGGGCTCGAACCCACAGACCGCGAGATCGTGACCTGGCTGAAGTCGGATGCTCAACCGACTGCGCCACCCAGGCGCCCCTGTGCAGACTATTTTAACATAAACTTCACAAAAGAAGATCTATGGATGGCAAATAGCTACATGAGAAAAAAGTTCATCATTAGTCATTAGAGAAATGTAACTTGAAGCTAAAATAAATATCCTTCATACTCATTGGAATGTCTAAAATTTAAAAAGGCTGACCCAGTGTTGAAAATGTGAAGGAAATGGAATTCTCATATACTGTTGGTGGTGTAAAATGTTACAGCCATTTTGGAAAACAGTTTCATAGTTTCGTGAAACACAAACATCCTATAATATTAATCTATCATGTGATCAACTAGTCCATTCCTAGGTATTTTCCCAAGGGAACTGAAAACAAATGTACATACAGATAATTGTATATGAAAGTTAATAGCACATTCATTTGTAATAGTCAAATAAAGGAAGCAATCCAAACATCCCATCAACAGTGAATAGATATGTACACTGTGGCATGGCCACGCTATAGCATACTACTAAATAATACAAAATAATGAGCTATTGAGCCACACACCAACCCTGAAGAATCTTAAAATAGTTCTGCTGAAATGGAAGCAATCAGACAAAAGAATGTATGCTGTATGATTACATTTATAGAAAATATAGAAAATGTAAACTAATCTATATTCAAAGAAAAGATGTATTCCTGGGCATAGAGTAGGGTAACAGGGGGAGATAGAGGGGATACAAGAACGTGGACATTAGTAAAATGCTAGGGATAGTGAATATGTTCATTATCTTGATTATTGGTTTTATGGGTACATATATTAGCCAAAATATAAATTGTACATTTTATTTATTTGTTTTTAAATTTTTTTTTAATGTTTATTTATTTTTGGGACAGAGAGAGACAGAGCATGAATGGGGGAGGGGCAGAGAGAGAGGAAGACACAGAATCGGAAGCAGGCTCCAGGCTCTGAGCCATCAGCCCAGAGCCTGACGCGGGGCTCGAACTCACGGACCGCGAGATCGTGACCTGAGCCGAAGTCGGACGACTAACCGACTGAGCCACCCAGGCGCCCCTAAATTGTACATTTTAAATATGTTTAGTTTGCAGAATATAAATTTTCTTCATTAAAGAAAATGATCAGAAGATAAAATCTTAGTGTGTTAGCATTTGAATTACATCTATGTCGATATGTCCACTTATTTGTTTTCCAGGGTGGATTGCTATTATGGGTGCCATCTGGTTGCTAATTTTAGCTGATATCCATGATTTTGAGATAATTCTACACCGAGTGGAATGGGCAACTCTTCTGTTCTTTGCAGCACTTTTTGTTCTAATGGAGGTAAGACTTTAGAATTCTTGCAAAGTAATCCTTTATCTGACTTTTATGTTTCATACTTTATTGTGCAAATGAAAAAAGCCTAAGTCTATAGTCTTTCCACTTATTTAACATGGGGGAAATGATGGAAGTTATAAATAGACTATTTTAAGTTAAACCAGGTTTTATTCCAGCCACCTAAATATTTTCTGATAAATTGTTTATTTGGTTGTTGTTTTTAAAAATTATCTTTGTGATTTATAAACTTGCTCTAATTTCATTTTCCATGAAGTAGAATTTGCTCTAAGTTGTGTTTACAGCTGAGTGACTTGTTACAGAAAATTGGCAGGGTGAAATTATCTTGATGATCTATTTCATTTTGTGTAATGTTTAACTAAATATTCTATGTTATCATGGAAAAGACTACATAAAAAGAGTGAATATTATTTTGGTAATAGTTGTTATGAAATGTATTCAAAAAATTATTCACATTATTATTCAATCTTGAGACTTGATTTATGAACTTGTGTCCTCCTCAAATACAAGGTTTGCTGAAATAGAAAAATACTACTCCCTAAAGGATATCTCAAGCACACCAAATATCTCACATTAATTGTTTTTCTGTCTGCTTTCTTTAATTAGAATAATGATAATAATGTTTGTTCATCCATGTCTTTGTATGTATTTTAGCTCATTTGTTTTATTGCTGAATAGCATTCTACTTTGTGGATACCATTTGATGAATATTTGTATTCTTTCCAATTTTGAACATTATGAATATTACTATCATAAACATTTGTGTAAATTTGTGTGTAAACTTCATGTGGAATATATTTTCATGTCTTTGAGATATATGCTAGGTTTTATCATAAGTTTAGCTTCTTAAGAAACTGTAAAAATGCTTTTCACAGTGACTGTACCATTTTACATTCTCACACTTTGCCTTTCTTTTTTTTTTAAATATATGAAATTTATTGTCAAATTGGTTTCCATACAACACCCAGTGTTCATCCCAAAAGATGCCCTCTTCAATGCCCATCACCTACCCTTCCCTCTCTCCCACCACCCCATCAACCCTCAGTTTGTTCTCAGTTTTTAAGAGTCTCTTATGCTTTGGCTCTGTCCCACTCTATCCTCATTTTTTTTCCCTTCCCCTCCCCGATGGGTTTCTGTTAAGTTTCTCAGGATCCACATAAGAGTGAAAACATATGGTATCTGTCTTTCTCTGTATGAATTATTTCACTTAGCATCACACTCTCCAGTTCCATCCACATTGCTACAAAGGGCCATATTTCATTCTTTCTCATGGCCACGTAGTACTCCATTGTGTATATAAACCACAATTTCTTTATCCATTCATCAGTTGATGGACATTTAGGCTTTTTCCACAATTTGGCTATTGTTGAGAGTGCTGCTATAAACATTGGGGTACAAGTGCCCCTATGCATCAGTATTCCTGTATCCCTTGGGTAAATTCCTAGCAGTGCTATTGCTGGGTCATAGGGTAGGTCTATTTTTAATTTTTGAGGAACCTCCACACTGTTTTCCAGAGTGGCTGCACCAGTTTGCATTCCCACCAACAGTGCAAGAGGGTTCCCTTTTCTCCACATCCTCTCCAGCATCTATAGTCTCCTGATTTGTTCATTTTGGCCACTCTGACTGGCGTGAGGTGATATCTGAGTGTGGTTTTGATTTGTATTTCCCCGATGAGGAGCGACATTGAGCATCTTTTCATGTGCCTGTTGGCCATCTGGCTGTCTTCTTTAGAGAAGTGTCTATTCATGTTTTCTGCCCATTTCTTCACTGGATTATTTGTTTTTTGGGTGTGGAGTTTGGTGAGCTCTTTATAGATTTTGGATACTAGCCCTTTGTCCGATATGTCATTTGTAAATATCTTTTCCCATTCCATTGGTTGCCTTTTAGTTTTGTTGATTGTTTCCTTTGCTGTGCAGAAGCTTTTTTTTTTTATCTTCATGAGGTCCCAATAGTTCATTTTTGCTTTTAATTCCCTTGCCTTTGGGGATGTGTCAAGTAAGAAATTGCTGTGGCTGAGGTCAGAGAGGTCTTTTCCTGCTTTCTCCTCTAGTGTTTTGATGGTTTCCTGTCTCACATTAAGGTCCTTTACTCATTTTGAGTTTATTTTTGTGAATGGTGTGAGAAAGTGGTCTAGTTTCATTCTTCTGCATGTTGCTGTCCAGTTCTCCCAGCACCATTTGTTAAAGAGACTGTCTTTTTTCCATTGGATATTCTTTCCTGCTTTGTCAAAGATTAGTTGGCCATACTTTTGTGGGTCCAATTCTGGGGTTTCTATTCTATTCCATTGGTCTATGTGTCTGTTTTTGTGCCAATACCACGTTGTCTTGATGACTGCAGCTTTGTAGTAGAGGCTACAGTCTAGGATTGTGATGCTTCCTGCTTTGGTCTTCTTCTTGAAAATTACTTTGGCTATTCGGGGCCTTTTGTGGTTCCATATGAATTTTAGGATTGCTTGTGCTAGCTTCAAGAAGAATGCTGGTGCAATTTTGATTGGGATTGCATTGTATGTGTAGATAGCTTTGGGTAGAATTGACATCTTAACAATATTTATTCTTCCAATCCATTAGCATGGGATGTTTTTTCATTTCTTTATGTCTTCTTGAATTTCCTTCATAAGCTTTCTATAGTTTTCAGCATACAGATCTTTTACATCTTTGGTTAGGTTTATTCCGAGTTATTTTATGATTCTTGGTGCAATTGTAAATGGGATCAGTTTCTTTATTTGACTTTCTGTTGCTTCATTATTAGTGTAGATGAATGCAAATGATTTCTGTACATTGATTTTGTATCCTGTGACTGCTGAATTTATGTATCAGTTCTAGCACACTTTTGGTGGAGTCTGTCCGGTTTTCCATGTATAATATCATGTCATCTGCAAAAAGTGAAAGCTTGAATTCATCATTGCCAATGTTGATGCCTTTGATTTCCTTTTGTTGTCTGATTGCTGATGCTATCACTTCCAACACTATGTTAAACAACAGCGATGAGAGTGGACATCCCTGTCGTGTTCCTGATCTCAGGGGGAAAGCTGTCAGTTTTTCCCCATTGAGGATGATATTAGCTGTGGGCTTTTCATAAATGGCTTTTATGATGTTTAAGTATGTTCCTTCTATCCCAACTTTATCAAGGGTTTTTATTAAGAAAGGATGCTAAATTTTTTCAAATACTTTTTCTGCATTGATTGACAGGATCATATGGTTCTTATCTTTTCTTTTATTAATGTGATGTATCACGTTGATTGATTTGCAAACGTTGAACCAGCCCTGCATCCCAGGAATGAATCCCACTTGATCATGGTGAATAATTCTTTTTATAAGCTGTTGAATTCAATTTGCTAGTATCTTATTGTGAATTTTTACACCCATATTCATCAGGGATATTGGCCTGTTGTTCCCTTTTTTTACTGGGTCTCTGTCTGGTTAAGGAATCAGAGTAATGCTGGCTTCATAGAATGAGTCTGGAAGTTTTCCTTCCCTTTCTATTTTTTGGAATAGCTTGAGAAGGATAGGTGTCATCTCTGCTTTCAATGTCTGGTAGAATTCCCCAGGGAAGCCATCTGGTCCTGGACTCTTATTTGTTGGGAGATTTTTGATAACTGATGCAATTTCTTCGCTGGTTATGGGTCTGTTCAAGCTTTCTATTTCCTCCTGATTGAGTTTTGGTAGAGTGTGGGTGTTTAGGAATTTGTCCATTTCTTCCAGGTTGTCAAGTGTGTTGGCATATATTTTTTCATATATTCCCTGATAACTGCTTGTATTTCTGAGGGATTGTTTATAATAATTCCATTTTCATTCATGATTTTATCTATTTTCGTTCTCTCCCTTTTCTTTGTAAGAAGCCTGGCTAGAGGTTTATCAATTTTGTTTATTTTTTCAAAAAAACAACTCTTGGTTTCATTGATCTGCTCTACAGATTTTTTAGATTCTATATTGTTTATTTCTGCTCTGATCTTTATTATTTCTCTTATTCTGCTGGTTTTAGGGTGTCTTTGCTGCTCTGCTTCTATTTCCTTTAGGTGTGCTGTTAACATTTTGTATTTGGGATTTTTCTTGTTTCTTGAGATAGGCTGGATTGCAATGTATTTTCCTCTCAGTACTGCCTTTGCTGCATCCCAAAGCATCTGGATTGTTGTATTTTCATTTTCGTTTGTTTCCATATGTTTTAATTTCTTCTCTAATTGCCTGGTTGATTCATTCATTCATTCATTAGTAGGGTGTTCTTTAACCTCCATGCTTTTGGATGTTTTCCAGACTTTTTCCTGTGGTTGATTTCAAGCTTTATAGCATTGTGGTCTGAAAGTATGCATGGTATGATCTCAATTCTTTTATACTTATGAAGGGCTGTTTTGTGACCCAGTCAGTATGTGATCTATCTTGGAGAATGTTCCATTTGCACTCGAGAAGAACGTATATTCTGTTGCTTTGGGATGCAGAGTTCTGAATATATCTGTCAAGTCCATCTGATCCAATGTATCATTCAGGGCCCTTGTTTCTTTATTGACCGTGTGTCTAGATGATCTATCCATTGTTGTAAGTGGGGTGTTAAAGTCCCCTGCAATTACCACATTCTTGTCAATAAGTTTGCTTATGTTTGTGAGTAATTGTTTTATATATTTGGGGGCTCCTGTATTCGGCGCATAGACATTTATAATTGTTAGTTCTTGATGGAGAGACCCTGTAATTATTATATAATGCCCTTCTTTATCTCTTGTTACAGCCTTTAATTTAAAGTCTAGTTTGTCTGATATAAGTATGGCTACTCCAGCTCTCTTTTGGCTTCCAATAGCATGATAAATAGTTCTCCATCCCCTCACTTTCAACCTGAAAGTGTCCTCAGGTCTAAAATGAGTCTCTTGTAGAGGGCAAATAGATGGGTCTTGTTTTTTTTATCCATTCTGATACCCTATGTCTTTTGGTTGGAGCATTTAGTCCATTTACCTTCAGTGTTATTATAGAAAGATATGGGTTTAGAGTCATTGTGATGTCTGTAGGTTTCATGCTTGTAGTGATGTCTCTGGTACTTTGTCTCACGTATCCCCCTTAGGATCTCTTGTAGGGCTGGTTTAGTGGTGATGAATTCCTTCAGGTTTTGTTTGTTTGGGAAGACCTTTATCTCTCCTTCTATTCTAAATGACAGACTTGGTGGATAAAGGATTCTCAGCTGCATATTTTTTTCTGTTCATCACATTGAAGATTTCCTGCCATTCCTTTCTGGCCTGCCAAGTTTCAGTAGAGAGATCCGTCACGAGTCCTATGGGTCTCCCTTTATATGTTAGAGCACGTTTATCCCTAGCTACTTTCAGAATTTTCTCTTTATCCTTGTATTGTGCCAGTTTCACTATGAAATGTCATGCAGAAGATCGATTCAAGTTGTGTCTGAAAGGAGTTCTCTGTGCCTCTTGGATTTCAATTCCTCTTTCCTTCTCAGATCTGGGAAGTTCCCAGCTATGATTTCTTCAAGTACACCTTCAACACCTTTCCCTCTCTCTTCCTCCTCTGGAATACCAATTATGCGTATATTATTTCTTTTTAGTGCATCACTTAGTTCTCTAATTTTCCCCTCATACTCCTGGATTTTTTTGTCTCTCTTTTTCTCAGCTTCTTCCTTTCCATAATTTTATCTTCTAGTTCACCTATTCTCTCCTCTGCCTTTTCAATTCGAGCTGTGGTCATCTCCATTTTATTTTGCAGCTCATTAATCGCATTTTTTAGCTCCTCCTGGCTGTTCCTTAGTCCCTTGATCTCTGTAGCAAGAGATTCTCTGCTGTCCTTTATACTGTTTTCAAGCCCAGCGATTAATTTTATTACTATTATTCTAAATACACTCTCTGTTATATTGTTAAAATATTTTTGATCAGTTCGTTAGCTATTGTTATTTCCTGGAGGTTTTTTTGAAGGGAATTCTTCCGTTTCATCATTTTGGATAGTCCCTGGAGTGGTGCGGAACTGCAGGGCACTTCCCCTGTGCTGTCTTGAATAACTTGCCTTGGTGGGCAGGGCTGCAGTCAGACCTGATGTCTGCCCCCAGCCCACCGCTGGGTCTACAGTCAGACTGGTGTGTACCTTCTCTTCCCGTCTCCTAGGGGCGGGATTCACTGTGGGGTGGCATGGCCCTTCTGGGCTACTTGCACACTTCCAGGCTTGTGGTGCTGGGGTTCTGGTGTATTAGCTGGGGTGGATTGGCAAGGTGCACAGGGGTGGGAGGGGCAGACTCAGCTCGCTTTTCCTTTAGAGATCCGCTTCGGGAGGGGCCCTGCAGCACCAGGAGTGAGTCAGACCCGCTGGAGGGATGGATCTGCAGCAGCACAACGTTGGGTATTTGCAAGGTACAAGCAAGTTCCCTGACAGGAACTGGTTCCCTTTTGGATTTTAGCTGGGGGGTGGGCAAGAGAGATGGTGCTGGCGAGTACCTTTGTTCCCCGCCAAGCTGCGCTCTGTTGTCTGGGGCTCAACAACTCTCCCTCCCGTTGTCCTCCAGCCCTCCTGTTCCCCGAGCAGAGCTGTTAACTTATAACCTTCCAGATGTTAAGTCCCGCTTGCTGTCAGAACACACTCCATCTGGCCCCTCCGCTTTTGCAAGCCAGACTAGGGGCCTCTGCTTTGTTGGCGGGCTGCCCTTCTGCCCTGGCTCCCTCGCGCCAGTCCGTGTAGTGCGCACCACCTCTCCACCCTTCCTACCCTCTTCCGTGGGCCTCTTGTCTATGCTTGGCTTCAGGGAATCTGTTCTGCTAGTCTTATGGCGATTTTCTGGCTTATTTAGGCAGGTGTGGGTGGAATCTAAGTGATCAGCAGGACACGCGGTGAGCCCAGCATCCTTCTATGCCGCCATCTTCCCAGAAGCCCCTGCCTTTCTTTTTGATTATAGACATTCTAGTAGGTGTGAAGTGGTACCTCATTGTGATATTCAACATCATGTTATTAGCCATTTGTATATGTTCATGGATTTCTATTCAACTCTTTTCACTTGGGATTTTTTTGTTGTTGAGTCATCATTGTCATGAGTCATAATGGTCCTTTGTATATTCTGTATATTAATCTTTCATCAAATATGGTTTGATTCTGAATGTACATTGCCATTATATAGAAATACAATTAATTTTTCATATTGATATATCCTGTGACCTTGCTGAGCTCATTTATTAGTCTAGTAGTTATTTTTGGATTCCTTAGAATTTTCTTTCATGTCATTTGTGAATAAAGACATTTACATTTCTTCCATTTCTGATCTGAATGCCTCTAAGTAGCTCATTTTCTCTCCCTCCCTCCTTTCCCCATTTTTTTCTTCTCTTTTTTTCCCTCTTGTCTTGTTGGCTAGAACTTCCAGTTCAGTTGAATAGAAATAGTGAACATTGACCTCCATACCTTGTTCCTGAGCTTTGGGGAAACATATTCAGTTTTTCACTATTATGTGCAATGTTTGTTGTACGTTTTTTTTTTTAATAGAATCTTTTTACCAGGTTCCAATATATCTCAAGTTTCTTGTGAATTTTTATCAGAAATATATATTGGATTTTGAAAAATGTTTTTCTGTATCTACTGAGATGACCATGTGATTTTTATTCTTGGGTCTATTAATTTGAATCTATTAATATGGTATACTACATTAATGGATTTTCAGATGCTAAATCTACTCTGAATTCCTAGAATAAATCTCACTTGGTCATGGTGTATAATAAATTGTTGAGTTCAGATTGTATGAGAAATATTGGTCTTTAATAATAATAATAATAATAATAATAATAATAGGATTGTAATTGTAAAGGATTGGCTTTAATATTCAGTTGAGGTTTTCAGTGAGCCACCTGGGTCTGGAATTTAATTTGTGGGAAATTTTTGTGTTTGTTTTACTAATTCAGTTTCTTTGGTCATTCAGATGTTCTCTTTCTTTCATAAATTTTAGTAATTTTTGTCTTTTATAAATTTGTCTATTTCATTTAAATTGTTTATTTCTGGCATAAGTTTATAATATTTCCTTATAATACTTTTTGTTTCTGTAATGGCATTAGTGATGACCCACTTTCATTTCTGATTTTGGTGATTTATCTCTCTCTTTTTCTTGATCAATATAGGTAAATTTGCACAATTCTGTTGATCTTTTTAAAAGAAGAACAAATTTTAACTTCATTGAATCAGTCCATAGTTTTTGTTTTGTATTTCATTGATTTCTAACCTTCATTATTTTATTTCTTATACTTGCTCTTGACTTAGTGTTCTCTTTTCCCTCCTACGTTTTTAAGGAGGAACCTTTGGTTATTGACTTGAAGTCTTTCTTAAAACTATACATTTTCCCAAGCACCACTCCTCTGAATTCCTTAAATTACATGTATTTATTTCATTTTCATTTAGTGCAAAATATTTTCTAATTTTCCTTGTAATTTCTTTTTTAAATCATAGATTATTTAGAAGTATGTTTTTTAAGTTCCAAATATTTGAGGATTGCCCATATTTCCTTCGTTTTTTATCTTTAATTTAATTAAGTTTTGCTTTCCATCATTTCAGTCCTCTTAATTTTATTGTTTGGTCTCAATAAAATTTTATTGTTTGGTCTCAATAAAATTTGGTCTTTCCTGGAGAATATTCCACTTGTGCTTGAAAAGTTTGTGTTCTTTCCTGTTGTTTGGTGGAGTGTACTATAAATGCCAGCTATGTCTTCCTTGTGAACAAATTTAAGTCTACATATCACAGATATTCTGTGTAGTGGTTCTGTCAATTTTTGAGAATTAGATATGGAAGTCTTCACTATTTTTGAATTGTGTACTTTTTCTTTCAAATGTGTTCATTTTGCTTTGTATTTTGAAAATCTGTTGTTAGGCACATATGTTTTATAATTATATCATCCAAACTAATTGAGGTTTTGTCATTATTATGTGTCCTTCATTTTCTTTGGTAATATTTTTGTGCTAGATCTGTTTTGACTGATATTGATATAGCCACTTTAGCCCTCTTTTGTTTACTGTTCAAATGGACTTTCACTTAAAGAAAATAAAGTTTGATGATTTTTCTTTTGATGGAAATGTTTAATCCATTCACATGTAATAAAATTATTTTACACTTGAGTTTATGTCTTCCATTTTGCTATTTGTTTTTGCTGTCATGTTTATTTTTTATTCTCTCTTCTGCTTTGCTGCTTTCTTTGGGTAAATAAATATTTTCTTTTGTACCATTTACATTCTCTTCTTTGTTTCTTTCTTTACACCGAATTTTTTAAAGATTATATTTATTTTGAGAAAGGATGTGAGTAAGGGAAGGGCAGAGAGAGAGGGAGAGAGAGAATCCCAAGCAGACTCCACACTGTCACCACAGAGCCCAACATGGGGTTTGAACTCATGAACTGTGAAATAATGACCTGAACCAAAACCAAGAGTAAGATGTTTAACCTACTGAACCACCCAGGTGTCCCTTGAATTATTTTCTTATTGGTTACAGTAGGAGTTAAACTATGGATCTCAATTTATTACAGTCTACTTTGGATAAATAGTAACTTACTTCTAGTAAAATATAGAAATCTTCCTCTAATATGGCTCCAATTTCTCCTCCCTTCTTTATGTTTTTATTCTTGCATATATTTATAAGTATGTTATATGCCTAACATAGTTTTATCATTATTATTTTATGCAATGCATTTTAAATAAAATGAAGAAAATAAAAATATATTCATAGTCATATATATATATATATGTATGTCATTTATATATATATATATAAGACCTTTTTCAATAGCTATTTATTCCTTTGCATGGATTTAAGTTGCCTTTTGGTGTCAGCCCAAAGAAATTCCTTTAATGTATCTCGTAGAGCAGGTCAGCTGGCAGTGTATTCTCTTGATCTTTGTATGTGAATGCCTGTACTTTGCCTTCATTTTCAAAGAATGGTTTTGCTGATCAATATATGATTCTTGGTTTCTAGTTGTTTTTTTCTTTCAACACTTCAAGTCCGTCATCCTACTGCCCTCTGGTCTCCATTAATTCTTATGGGAAGTCAGCTGTCAATCATACTGTTTTTCTTCTACACATATTGATTCATATTTCTATTGAAGCTTTTGAGATTTTGTCTTTGACTTTCAGTAGTTTGATGTGATGCATCTAGGTGTGGATCTCCTGGTGTTTATTGTACTTATGAGTTTTTTGGTTTTTTTGGCTTTTCAGGTCTGTAGATTATTTAAAAAAATCAATTTTGATTATTTGAATAGTTTTGACTACTATTCCTTCAATTACATTATTATTCCTCCTTTTTCCTCTTTAAGTTGTATTATTTTCTTCTCTTTCTGGGACTCCTATAATAGTCATGTTTGTTTGCTTAATGGTACCCTAAAGTTCTTCATTTTTTCACATTTCCTCATTATTTTTTTTCCTGTTCTATAAAGCAATAATTTCTATTGATAAATTTAAGTATTCATTGAGTCTTTTTATGTCATCTCAAATTTGTTGAGTCCTCTGGTCATTTTTTCATTTAACTCATGATTTTCAATTCCAGAATTTCCATTGTATTCTCTTAAAAATAACTTTTATCTTTTTATGATTCTCTACTTAAGGCATTATTGTCATAATTTTAAACATGATTTCCTTTAGCTCTCTGAACATATTTCAAATTTGTTTTAAAGTCTTTTCTGAATCCAACACCTGTGCCCCCTCTTACAATTTGTATTGACTATTTTCCCCCATAAAGTATGGATTATACTTTCCTGTCTTTGTTGTTGGAAAATGAAAAATTTAGATAATATATTTTAGCAACTCTGGATATTAATTAATTTCCCTGGAAGGTTGTTGCTAATTCTGTTTATATTAAGCCACTATAAATATTCTTCCTTGTATTTAGAAACAATTTTTATCTTACAGTCAATTTTGTCTGATATTAGCATAGTATATCAGCATTTTTTTATTATTGTTTGTATGGAATATCTTTTTCAATCCTTTTAATTTCACTGTATTTGGATCTTAGAATCTAAGTTGAATTGCTTGTATATAGCATATAGTTGGAACATATTTTTAATAAAAATTCATTCGGCCCAAATCCACCTTTTAATTGATGTGTTTAATCCATTCATATTTAGTGTAAATATTGAGAAGTTAGTATTTATGTATAATTTTTAAATTTTACATTACTTTTTATATGTCTCTTTTTGTCTGTTTTCCTGATCTTGTTAAGGCATTTGTTGATACCACATATAGCTGTTAGGCTTCACTAATTCTCAAATAATTGCTCCATTATTTTTGATAATTACTGTGTCATAAATTCCTGACAATTCCTGAGTTAGAATAATCCAGTTACATTTACTTCCCTTTGAAGAGGTAGTTTTGAGAATGTTTTTTTGTGTTTCTTGTTTGTTTTTTTCTGACTGTAATAGGCTTCTTCTTAACTGTCTCTTTCTCTAGTTCCCTCTGGTGAACTAGGTGGCCTAGTTAGTTTTGTTACTCTCATGGAGTTTTCAGCCTCCTCTTAATTGCTTACCATCATGTCTTTATTGTTTTTGAGAGAACTCTGAAGCTTGAACTTCACTACACTGTTTTATTTTTTACTTATTTATTTTTAATATGAAATTTATAGTCAAATTGGTATCCATATAACACCCAGTGCTCATCCCAACAGGTGCCCTTTTCAATGCCCATCAGCCAATTTCCCCTCCCTCCCACCCCCCATCAGCCCTCAGTTTATTCTTAGTTTTTAAGAGTCTCTTATGGTTTGGCTCCCTCCCTCTTTTTTTTACCCCTTTCCCTCCCCCATGGTCTTCTGGTAAGTTTCTCAGGATCCACATAAGAGTGAAAACATATGGTATCTGTCGTTCTCTGTATGACTTATTTCACTTAGCATAACACTCTCCAGTCCCATCCATGTTGCCACAAAAGGCCAGATTTCATTCTTTTTCATTGCCAAATAGTATTCCATTGTGTATATAAACCACAATTTCTTTATCCATTCGTCAGTTGGTAGACATTTAGGCTCTTTCTGTAATTTGGCTATTGTTGAAAGTGCTGCTATAGACATTGGGGTAAAGTGTCCTTATGCATCAGCACTCCTATATCCCTTGGGTAAATTCCTAGCAGTGCTATTGCTGGGTCATAGGGTAGATCTATTTTTAATTTTTGAGGAACCTCCACACTGTTTGCCAGAGTGGCTGCACCAGTTTGCATTCCCACCAACAGTGCAAGAGGGTTCCCTTTTCTCCACATCCTCGCCAGCATCTATAGTCTCCTGATTTGTTCATTTTGGCCACTCTGACTGTCACGAGATGATATCTCATTGTGGTTTTGATTTGTATTTCCCTGATGAGGAGCAACGTTGAGCATCTTTTCATGTGCCTGTTGGCCATCTGGCTGTCTTCTTTAGAGAAGTGTCTATTCATGTTTTCTGCCCATTTCTTCACTGGATTATTTGTTTTTTGGGTGTGGAGTTTGGTGAGCTCTTTATAGATTTTGGATACTAGCCCTTTGTCTGATATGCCATTTGCAAATATCTTTTCCCATTCCGTTGGTTGCCTTTTAGTTTTGTTGATTGTTTCCTTTGCAGTGCAGAAGCTTTTTATCTTCATGAGGTCCCAGTAGTTCATTTTTGCTTTTAATTCCCTTGCCTTTGGGGATGTGTCAAGTAAGAAATTGCTATGGCTGAGGTCAGAGAGGTTTTTTTTCCTGCTTTCTCCTCTAGTGTTTTGATGGTTTCCTGTCTCACATTAAGGTCCTTTACCCATTTTGAGTTTATTTTTGTGAATGGTGTAAGAAAGTGGTCTAGTTTCATTCTTCTGCATGTTGCTGTCTAGTTCTGCCAGTACCCTTTGTTAAAGAGACTTTTTTCCATTGGGTGTTCTTTCTTGCTTTGTCAAAGATGAGTTGGTCATATTTTTGCGGGTCTAATTCTGGGGTTTTTGTTCTATTCCTTTGGTCTATGTGTCTGTTTTTGTGCCAATACCATGTTGTCTTGATGACTGCAGCTTTGTAGTAGAGGCTAAAGTCTGGGATTGTGATGCCTCCTGCTTTGGTCTTCTTCTTCAAAATTACTTTGGCTATTTGGGGTCTTTGGTAGTTCCATACAAATTTTAGGATTGCTTGTTCTAGCTTTGAGAAGAATGCTGGTGCAATTTTGATTGGGATTTCATTGAATGTGTAGATAGCTTTGGGTAGTATTGACATTTTAGTAATATTTATTCTTCCAATCCATGAGAGCGGAATGTTTTTCCACTTCTTTGTAGCTTCTTCAATTTCCTTCATAAGCCTTCTATAGTTTTCAGCCTACAGATCTTTTACATCTTTGGTTAGGTTTATTCCTAGGTATTTTATGCTTCTTGGTGCAATTGCGAATGGGATCAGTTTCTTTATTTGTCTTTCTGTTGCTTCATTATTAGTGTAGAAGAATGCAAATGATTTCTGTACATTGATTTTGTATCTTGCGACTTTGCTGAATTCATGTATCACTTCTAGCACACTTTTGGTGGAGTCTGTCGGGTTTTCCATGTATAATATCATGTCATCTACGAAAAGCGAAAGCTTGACTTCATCATTGCGAATTTTGATGCTTTTGATTTCCTTTTGTTGTCTGATTGCTGATGCTAGAACTTCCAACACTGTGTTAAACAACAGCGGTGAGAGTGGACATCCCTGTCATGTTCTTGATCTCAGGGGGAAGGCTCTCAGTTTTTCCCCATTGAGGATGATGTTAGCTGTGGGTTTTTCATAAATGGCTTTTATGATGTTTAAGTATGTTCCTTCTATCCCGACTTTCTCAAGGGCTTTTATTAAGAAAGGATGCTGAATTTTGTCAAATGCTTTTTCTGCATCGATTGACAGGATCATATGGTTCTTATCTTTTCTTTTATTAATGTGAATTATCACGTTGATTGATTTGTGAGTGTTGAACCAGCCCTGCATCCCAGGAATGAATCCCACTTGATCATGGTGAAGAATTCTTTTTATAAGCTGTTGACTTCAATTTGCTAGTATATTGTTGAGAATTTTTGCATCCATGTTCATCAGGGATATTGGCCTGTAGTTGTCTTCTTTTACTGGGTCTCTGTCTGGTTTAGGAATCAAAGTAATGCTGGCTTCATAGAATGAGTCTGGAGGTTTTCCTTCCCTTTCTATTTTTTGGAACAGCTTGAGATGGGTAGGTATTAACTCTGCTTTAAATGTCTGGTAGAATTCCCCAGGGAAGCCATCTGGTCCTGGACTGTTATTTGTTGAGAGATTTTTGGTAACTGATTCAATTTCTTCGCTGGTTATGGGTTTGTTGAAGCTTTCTGTTTCCTCCTGATTGAGTTTTGGAAGTGTGTGGGTGTTTAGGAATTTGTCCATTTCTTCCAGGTTGTCCAGTTTGTTGGCATATGATTTTTCATTGTATTCCCTGATAATTGCTTGTATTTTTGAGGGATTGGTTGTAATAATTCCATTTTCATTCATGATTTTATCTATTTGGGTCCTCTCCCTTTTCTTTGTGAGAAGCCTGGCTAGAGGTTTATGAATTTTGTTTATTAAAAAAAAAAACTCTTGGTTTCATTGATCTGCTCTACAGTTTTTTTTAGATTCTACATTGTTTATTTCTGCTTTGATCTTTATTTTTTCTCTTCTTCTGCTGGGTTTGGGGTGTCTTTGCTCTTCAGCTTCTATTTCCTTTAGGTGTGTGCTGTTAACATTTTGTGTTTGGGATTTCTCTTATTTCTTGAGGTAGGCATAGATTGCAATGTATGATTCCTCTCAGTACTGCCTTTGCTGGATCCCAAAGCGTTTGCATTGTTGTATTTTCATTTTCGTTTGTTTCCATATATTTTTTAAATTTCTTCTCTAATTGCCTGGTTGACCCATTCATTCTTTAGTAGGGTGTTCTTTAACCTCCATGCTTTTGGAGGTTTTCCAGAGTTTTTCCTGTGGTTGATTTCAAGTTTCATAGCATTGTGTTCTGAAAGTGTGCATGGTATGATCTCAAGTCTTTTATACCTATTAATGGATGTTTTGTGACCCAGTATGTTATCTATCTTGGGGGATGTTCCATGTGTACTCGAGAAGAAAGTATATTCTGTTCTTTTGGGATGCAGAGTTCTAAATATATCTGTCAAGTCCATCTGGTCCAATGTATCATTCAGGCCCCTTGTTTCTTGAATTATCCTGTGTCTCGATGATCTATCCATTGTTGTAAGTGGAGTATTAAAGTCCCTGCGATTACCACATTCTTATCAATAAGGTTGCTTATGTTTGTGAATAATTGTTTTATATATGGGGGCTTCCGTATTCAGTGCAAAGACATTTATATTTGTTAGCTATTCCTGATGGGTAGACCCTGTTAATTTTATATAATATCCTTCTTCATCTCTTGTTATAGCCTTTAATTTAAAGTCTAGTTTGTCTGATTCAAGTATGGCTACTCCAGCTTTCTTTTGACATCCAGTAGCATCATAGATAGTTCTCCATCCCCTCACTTTCAATCTGAAGGTGTCCTCATGTTTAAAATTGAGTCTCTTGTAGGAAGAAAATAGATGAATCTTGTTTTTTTATACATTCTGATACCCTATGTCTTTTGGTTGGAGCATTTAGTCCACTTACATTTGGTGTTATTCTTGAAAGATGTGGGTTTAGAGTCATTGTGATGTCTGCAGGTTTCATGCTTGTAGTGATTTCTCTGGTACTTTGTGGTCCTTGCAACATTTCATTCACAGAGTCCCCCTGAGGATTGCTTGTAGGGCTGGTTTAGTGGTGATGAATTCCTTCAGTTTTTGTTTGTTTGGGAAAACCTTTATCTCTCCTATTCTGAATGACAGACTTGGTGGATACAGGATTCTTGGCTCCATATTTTTTCTGTCATCACATTGAATATATCCTGCCATTCCTTTCTGGCCTGCCAAGTTTCAGTAGATAGGTCTGCTACTACCTTTATATGCCTACGTTTGTAAATTAGGGCCTGTTTATCTCTAGCTGCTTTCATAATTCTCTCTTTATCTTTGTTTTTTGCCAGTTTCACTATGATATGTCATGCAGAAGATCAATTCAAGTTACATCTGAGGGGAGTTGTCTGTGCCTCTTGGATTCAATGCCTACTTTCCTTCCCCAAATGAGGAAAGTTCTCAGCTATGATTTTTTCAAGTACACATTCAGCCCCTTTCTCTCTTTCCTCTTCTTCTGGAATTCCTGTGATGGGGATATTGTTCCATTCGATTGCATCACTTAGTTCCCTATTTCTCCCCCCATACTCCTGGATTTTTTTTATCTCTCTTTTTCTCAGTTTCCTCTTTTTCCATAATTTTATCTTCTAATTCACCTATTCTCTCCTCTGCCTCTTCAATCTCTTCTATGGCTGCCTCCATTTTATTTTGCATCTCATTTATAGCATTTTTTAGTTCCTCATTACTATTTTTTAGTCCCTTGAGCTCTGTAGCAATAGATTATCTGCTGTCCTCTATGCTCTTTTCAAGCCCAACGATTAATTTTATGACTATTATTCTCAATTTTTGTTCCATTATATTGCTGAAATTGGTTTTGATCAATTCATTAGCTGTCACTACGTCCTGGAGTTTCTTTTGAGGAGAATGCTTCTATTTTGTCATTTTGGCTAGTCCCTGTGCTAGCTCCAAACTGCAGGGCACTTCCCCCTGTGTTGTCCAGAGAAACTTGTGTTGGTGGTGGGGCCACAGTCAGACCCAATGTCTGCCCCCAGCCCACCGCTGGGGCCACAGTCAGACTGGTGTGTACCTTATTTTTTCTTCTCCCCCACAGCAGGACTCACTGTGGATTGTTGTGACTTCTGTCTGAGCTACTTGCACAATGCCAGGTTTGTGGTGCTGCTATGATGCGATCTGGCCAAGGGCATATTAGCAGCAGTGGATCCACAAGGTGCACAGGGAAGGGCCCTGCAACACTGGGAGGGAGGGAGGCCAGTCAGAGGGATGGATCCAAAGAAGTACAGTATTGGGTGTTTGGGCGGTGCAAGCAAGGTCGGTGCCTGGAACTGGGTCCCTTTGGAATTTTGGCTGGTGGATGGGAGAGGGAAATGGCGCTTGCCAGTGCCTTTGTTCCCCCACCAAACGTTGTCCTTCTGGGGCTCAACAACTCTCCCTCCTGGCATCCTCTCACCCTCCTAGCTCTCTGAGAGCAGAGCTGTTGACTTTTAACATTCCAGGTATTAATTCCTGCTGGCTGTCAGAAGTCACAGAGTCTGGCCCCTCTGCTTTTGCAAGCCAGACTGAGTGGGCTCTGCCTTGCAGGGCGGGCTGCCCCTCCACCGCCCTGGCTCCCTCAGACCAGTCCATGTAGAATGCACAGCCTCTCTGCCCTTCCTACCCTCTTCCATGGGCGTCTTGTCTATGCTTTGCTCCGGAGAGTCCATTCTACTAGTCTTCCAGCAGTTTTCTGTGTTATTTAGGCAGATGTGGGTGGAACCTAAGCCATCAGCAGGTTGAGGTGAGCCCAGCATCCTCCTATGTTGCCATCTTCCTTTTCTAATCCCCCATCACACTCTGTTTTAAATAAAATAAAATTATTTGGATAGAATTTCAGAACTCTTTTCTTATGACCTGACTATCCTCCTGCCCCAGATGTCTGAGTCACTGATGAATACCTAGGGGCAGGGAGTGGCCTGTTTCTCTTGAACTGATTCTTCTGCTTTATGATCAGGGCACTGAGTGAGGGTGGTAGTCTCAGGTCTTCTAGGCTTGCCTTTCTGGTTTGTAACTTATACCCTGCACAGGGTCCATGAGGAGAGTCATGGTTCCAGTATGCTTCTTTTGACGCACATTATGTAGTACTTCAGTACTCTGTTTGGTGTGTTGGTGCAGGAAGAGATCTAATTTCTTATCCAAACTCTTCTGTTATTAGGCTCTGCAACATGGAGATAGGAGGAAGGAATGCTGGTAGCTTGCTTCTCCTAGGGAGATATGGTTGTTTTTCGCTGTGAGTTAGGGAGAGAGAGCAATATCTTCTTGAACATACCCAGAGTCTCCATTATGCTGAGTCCAGGGTGGGGAAGGCATTATATTTGATGTGCTACTGGTTCTTGTTATTCTCATGAAGATTTTCTTGAATAAATATGTCTTCACTGGTTGCATGCCTTTAGGACAATTTCCAGAGACTTTCATTAAAAATTTTTTATACCACTTTTTGTTGTTCTCTTGGGAAGTAGGCCTGCAGAGTTCCTTATCTGGTCATCCCCAAATTAAACTTCCCCACATTCCTTTTAACTTGTTTCTTTGTTTGTTTTTTAGTTAGTTAGTTGGTAGTTTGTTTGTTTGTTTATTTATTTATTGTCCTTCTGAGGTCAATAATTGGTGATTTCCAAAGTTAGTAATAATTCTGAAACAACACGAATACATTAGCAGCTGAGTTTCCCTTGACTGGTATTTCAATGTTTATTTATCTTACTCTAACACAACAGAATGGTCTACAGCAAAGTAAAACCAATTAGCATGGTCTTTAAAATTGACCTGGAATGTTTCACAAATGCAATGATGTTTCAAGTATTTTTTTTTCTGTGTGTATGTTTATGTACATTAGCTGGGTAATATGTCCTAGTGTTTATTTTATTTTCTTATTACTTCTTAGAGGCCACAGTAATAATTATAACCTAAGGCACTCTTAAGTTGGTAAAATCCTCAGCATACATTCTAGGAACTGATGGGGGCTGTAGAACCACCCCTCTCCTGGCCTACGTCTTGTGCTGCATCTATTGGGACCATGCCTGGGTTTTCTTACTACCTGATGTCTTTCATCTATTCATGTAATTGTGGGTGTCAGTGAAATAATGGTTCTTTGAAAAGAGCTATATGATATTTATCTTCTTGGATATTTTGGACTGTATACTCCTTTCATTTTT
Source organism: Lynx rufus (assembly GCF_022079265.1). Classification (NCBI taxonomy): domain Eukaryota; kingdom Metazoa; phylum Chordata; class Mammalia; order Carnivora; family Felidae; genus Lynx; species Lynx rufus. The sequence continues at coordinate 1,198,343 of NW_025814836.1, forward strand.
TTCTTATGTATTTTTTATAGCTTACTTGATTCCTTCTAATTGCCTCTTGCTTTTCTCTGGACAAATAGGGGAACAAAACTGATATATTGTTAATTACCTTGATACTGGGAAAGCCAATTATATCCATTTCTTCTCATTATATTCATTCTGCAGCATTATCCTAGTGAGAAAAATCAAATATTTTTTGCATGTGAGTACTGCATTGGAAAAATTTGTCTAGTAGTTTTTGGGATCTGTATCCCAATAATTGAAATTCATGAGACATTGATTATATGATAATCTTAATAAGTCAGAATATAATTTTATAAAATTTACTTCCATGATTAAAAAAAAATTCTGGCAACTATGGGGATATAATATGTTTTCACTTAGAAAAAACAAATAGAGAATTAATTTGTGCATGAAATTAATGTCAACAAAACCATCCCAGAAAGTTTGGTGCTTTCTAATAAAGAGAATTCTGAAATAAATATTAGTTTAGGCATTAATGCAACAGAGAATTTTGGTTCAGAATCCAACAGGAAGGGTTTTGACTATAGCCAAGGGATGCATCCTTGCCTTAGCATTCTACCTCCATATTTTCACTTGAGTCCTCAGCAGATATGTTTACCATAATTACTTATATCTTCCTGACACCATTTCATTGATCTTGAAAGTCAGCAGGGGACTGAGGTTTTTATTACTGCATTTTAAAATAGTTTTTTCATTTATTTTGAGAGAGAGAGTGTGTGTGAGCATGATAAGAGCAGAGAGAGAGAGAGAGAGAGAGAGAGAGAGAGAGTCTCAAGCAGGCTCTGCACTGTCAGTGCAGAGCCCAATGCAGAGCTCGATCTCATGAACTGTGAGATTATGGCCTGAGCTGAAATTAAGAGTTGGGTGCTTAACTGACTGAGACACTCAGATCCACCTTAATTGCATTTCAAATTTTGTTCAAATCACTGTAAAAATTGTGATTTTTTTTTCAGTAAGTTCAGTGATTTTTCAACTTGAGTCATCTAAAGTGTGGGGAGTTTAGGATCAACCAAATCTCCAAGTATAACCTTAACAGCGCTAGTTCCTATGCACCTCTTTCCCAGCACAGTGCTGAGCGGCAGGTTAATGCTTATTCTGGTAGGACCTGGACCCTGAAGGGACAATCAACTTGTCAAGATCATCTGACCATTTTCTTTTTTGAAATAGGGAAAATACTGTTAGGAGTCAGTATAATAAGAGCCAGATGCTATCCTGTCTGTGTTGTCTCATCCCCAGTTACCCTTTCCTTTAAAAACAATAATTTATTGTCAAATTGGCTTCCATACAACACCCAGTGCTCATCCCAACAAATGCCCTCCTCAAAGCCCATAACCCATTTTCCCCTCTCCCCCACCCCCCATAAACCCTCAGTTTTTTTCTTAATATTTAAGAGTTTCTTATGGTTTGCCTCCCTCCCTCTCTGCTTATAACTTATTTTCCCCTTCTCTTCCGCCATGGTCTTTTGTTAAGTTTCTCAAGATCCACATATGAGTGAAAACTCAGTTACCCTTTCCATTTTTCTCCTATTCATTCTTACTCAACAGGGCTTCACTTTGTTCCTCCTCTCAAGGATCAGTCTAAACAACTTTATTAGACTAAACCAGAACCTCAATGCAGCTACATCTCATCTCTGGAGTGTTGGGGAAGTGTATGGATTAGAATCTTTCTCTCATGTCATGAAAGACAGGGCCATAGGGCTACAGGGCCATGAAAGCACACCAGTGGGTGTACTAAGGGAGGTCTATGTACCAAACTCAAGACTAGGGGTGACTCTTACAATTCAGGTTGCTAGTTTTAAGACATTAGCATAATATTTAAGAGAGATTTTAACATCAGAGAGATCCATGGTCAGATTGTAGCTTGCTGCTTCCTCATTATGAAATTTTAGGCAAGGTACTCAATACCTCTTAGTCTCAATTTCTTTATCTTTAGAATTGGTTTATTAATATTAATCTTGGAATGTTGCTTATGAAAAGCCAATAAGCAGGGAGCCAGGGTGGCTCAGTCAGTTGAGCATCTGACTTTGGCTCAGTTTATGATCTCACAGTTTGTGAGTTCTAGCCCCATGTCGGGCTCTGGGCTGACAGCTCAGAGCCTGGAGCCTTCTTTGGATTCTGTGTCTCCCTCTCTGCCTCTCCCCTGTTTGTGCTCTGTCTCTCTCAAAAATAAATAAACATTAAAAAATAATAAGAACCAATAAGCTCATATATTTAAAATACTGAATATCCATTTCATCTCATAGTTAATACTCGTAAATTGCTTTCTCCTATCATTTTTTTTACTTGGCATTTATTTAAGTTTTTATTTCAATTCTGGTTAGTTAACATGCAGTGTTATATTAGTTTCAGGTATACAATATAGTGATTCAACACTTTTATACATCTCCTTGTGCTCATCAGGACAAATGCATGCCTTAATCCCCATCACCTATTTCACCCATCCCCGTACCCACCTCCCCTCTGGTAACCATCACTTTCTCTAAAATGAAGAGTCTGTTTCTTGCTTTGTCTCTCTTTTTCTTATGTTTTTCTTTTTGCTTGTTTGTTTTGTTTCTTAAATTACACATATGAATGATACCATATGGTATTTGTCTTTCTCTGGCAGACTTCTTTTACTTAGCATTATACTCTTAGTTCCATCCATGTCATTGAGTTTTGAGTTTGACAAGTACTTTATAGATTTTTGATACTAATCCTTTATCTTATTTGTCATTTGCAAATATCTTCTTCCACTCTGTAGGTTGCCTTTTAGTTTTGTTGATTGTTTCCTTCACTGTACAGAAGCTTTTAATCTAGATGAAGTCCTAGTAGTTCATGTTTGCTTTCATTTTCCTTGCCCTCAGTGATGTGTCTAGTAATAAGTTGCTCCAGTTGAGGTCAAAGATGTTACTGCCTGTTTTCTCTGGAAGGATTTCCTGTCTCATATTTAGGTCTTTCATCCATCTTGAATTTATTTTTGTGCATGGTGTAAGTAAGTGGTCCAGGTTCATTCTTCTACATGTTGCAGTCCACTTTTCTCAACACCAATTGCTGAAGAGACTATCTTTTTTCCATTGGATATTCTTTCCTCCTTTGTTGATGATGAGTTGACTGTATTTTTCTAGGTCAATTTATGGGTTTTTTATTCAGTCCCATTGACTTATGTGTCTGTTTTTGTGCCAGTACCATACTGTCTTGACGACTAGAGCTTTGTAATATAACTTGAAATCCAGAATCGTGACACCTTCAGTTTTTTTTTTTTTTTCTTTTTCAGGATTGCTTTGGCTATTCAGAGTCTTTGGTGGTTCCATACAAATTTTAGGATTGTTTGGTATGGGTCTGAAAAGAATACTGGTGGTGTTTTGAAAGGGAATGTGTAGATTGCTTTGGGTAGTATAGACATTTGAACAATGTTTGTTCTTCCAATCCATGAACATGGAATGCTGTTTCATTTCTTTGTGTCATCTTTAATTTCTTTCACAAGTATTCTATAGTTTTCAGAGTACAGATATTTTACCTCTTTCGTTAGGTTTATTCCTAGGTATCATATTATTTTTGTTGCAACTGTAAGTGGGATTGATTTCTTTCTTTTTCTGCTGCTCTATTATTGGTGTATAGAAATGCAACAGATTTCTGCATGTTGATTTTATATCCCATGACTTTGATGAAGTTATGTATTAGTTCTAGTGATTTTTTAGTGGAGTCTTTTGGGTTTTCTACATAATGCATCATATCATCTGCAAATAGTGAAAGTTTGAGTTCTTCCTTGCCCATTTGTATACACTTTTTTCTGATTGCTGAAGCTAAGACTTCCAGTACTGTGTTAAATAGTAATGGTGAGACTGGGCATCCTTATCTTGTTCCTGACCATAGTGGAAAGGCTCTCAGTTTTTTCCCATTGAGGATAATATTAGCTGTGGGTTTTTTTCTATCTGGCCATTATGATTGAATTATGTTCCATCTATTGCTATTTTTTTGAGGGTGTTTATCAACAATGGATGCTGTATTTTGTCAAATTCTTTTTCTGCATCTATTGACAAGATTGTATAATTCTTATGCTTTCTTTTATTAATGTGGTGTATCACGTTGATTGATTTGTGAATATTGAATGACCCTTGCAACCCAGGAATACATCTCTCTTGATTGTGGTGAGCGATTCTTGTAATGTATTGTTGGATTCTGTTGGTTAGTATTTTATTGAGAATTCTTACATCTATGTTTATCAGGGAGTTAGCCTGTAGTTTCTCTTTTTTAGTGGTGTCTTTATCTGATTTTTGCATCAGGGTAATGCCGGCCTCATTGAATGAATTTGAAAATTTCCTTACCTTTTCTATTTCTTGGAATAGTTTGAGAAGAATAGGTATAATGTCTTGTTTAAATGTTTGTAGAATTCCCTAGTAAAGCCATTTGGTCCTGGACTTTTGTTTGTTGGGCGATTATTTATATAACTGATTCACATTCTTTTCAGGTTATCAACTTATTCCATTTTTCTATTTCTTCCTGCTTTGCTTTTGGTAGTTTATATGTTTCTAGAAATTGATCCTTTTCTTCCAGGTTGTACAATTTGTTGGTATATAGATTTTCACAGTATTCTCCTGTAATTGTATTTCTGTGGTGTTGGTTGTTATTTCTGCTCTCTCTTTTGTGATTTTATTTATTTTATTTTTTTAAGTTTATTTATTTTTGACAGAGACAGAGAGAGAGACAGAGCATGAATGGGGGAGGGGCAGAGAGAGGGAGACACAGAATTTGAAGCAGACTCTAGGCTCTGAGCTGTCAGCACAGAGCCCGATGCGGGGCTTGAACTCACGGACCACAAGATCATGACCTGAGCTGAAGTTGGATGCTCAGTCGACTGAGCCACCCAGGCACCCTGTGATTTTATTTAAGTAGTCTCTTTCTCTTTTCTTTTTGATACGTCTGCCTAGATGCTTATCAATGTTATTAATTTTTCAAAGTACCAGCTCCTGGTTTCCTCGATCTGTTCTGTTGTTTTTTAGTTTCTATATTATTTATTTCTGCTGTCATCTTCATTATTTCCTTCCTTCTTCTGGCTTTATGCTTTATTCATTGTGGTGTTTTATCTCCTTTGGCTCCTAAGGTTAGGTTTTATATGTAAGATTTTTCTTTCTTTTTGAGGTAGGCCTGTATTGCTATATATTTCCCTCTAAGGAGTGCTTTTGCTGCATTCCAAAGGTTTTGGACCTTTGTGTTTTCATTTTCACGTTTTTAGGTATTTTTAAAAATTTCTTTAATTTCCTTATTGACCCATTTATTGTTTAGTAGCATGTTATTTAACCTCCCTGTATTTGTACTGTTTCCAATTTTTTTTCTTGTGGTTTACTTCTAGTTTCATAATGTTTTGTTTAGAAATGATGCACGGTATGTCTTCCATCTTTTTGTCTTTTTTTGAGGCCTGATTTGTGACCTAATATGTGATCTATTTTGGAGAATGTTCCATGTGCACTTGAAAAGAATATGTATTCTGCTGTTTTAGGATGGAGTGTTTGGAATATATTTTTTAAATCTATCTGGTCCAGTATGTCATTCAAAGTCATTATTTCCTTGTTTAGTTTCTGTTTAGGCTATCTGTTCATTGATGTAAGTGGAATGTTAAGGTACTCTGCTATTATTGCATAAATATAAATTAATTCCTTTTTGTTTTTACTTATTGTTTTATATATTTGGGTTCCTTCATGTTGGGTGCATAAATATTTTTGGGATTGTTATATCTTCTTTTGGATTATCCCATTTATGAATACATAGTGCCCTTCTTTGTCTTTTTTTTTCTCTTTTTACAGTCTTTGGTTTTAAATCTAGTTAGTCCAATATTTGTATTGCTACTATGGCTTACTTTTGATGTCCATTTGCATGAAAAATATTTCTCCATCTCCTCACTTTCAATCTGCAGGTGTCTTTAGGTCTAAAATGTGTCTCTTTTAGGCAGCATATTGATAGGTCTTATTTTTTGTCCATTTTGACACCCTATGTATTTTTTATTGGAGCACTTAGACCATTTATATTCAAAGTGATTATTGATATATATGTATTTAAAATTTTTTTAACGTTTTATTTATTTTTGAGACAGGGAGAGACAGAGCATGAACAGGGGAGGGTCAGAGAGAGAGGGAGACACAGAATCTGAAACAGGCTCCAGGTTCTGAGCAGTCAGCACAGAGCCCGATGCGGGGCTCAAACTCACAGACAGTGAGATCGTGACCTGACCCGAAGTCGGGTGCTCAACCTACTGAGCCACCCAGGCGCCCCAATATATATGTATTTATTGCCATTTCATTACTTGTTTTGTCATCGTTTCTGGAGGTTTTCTCTGTTACTTTCTTTTCTTTGTCACTTTTGGTGTCTTCTTTCCACTGAAAGTATTCCCTTTAATATTTATTGCAGGGCTGATTCAGTGGTCACAAAATCCTTTAGTTTTTGTTTGGCTGGAAAACTCTCTCCTTGTATTCTGAATGATAGCCTTACTAGGCAGAGTATTCCTTGGTGTAAATTTTTCCCATTAAGAACATGGAATATATAATGCCACATGGATTGCCAAATTTCTCTTGAGAAATCTCCAAGTAGCATTATGGTTTTCCCTTGTAATTTAAGGACTTCTTTTGTCTTGCTGCTTTTCCGATTTTTTTCTTTATCACTATATTTTGAAAATTTAATTACAACGTGTCTTAGTGTTGGCTTGCTTTTATTAATTTTTTTGGGTGTTTTCTGTGCCTTCTGGATCTGAATGTCTGTTTTGTTTCCCAGATGAGGGAAATTTTTAGCTATGATTTCCTCAAATAAATTTTCTGCTCCCTTTTCTCTCTTTGTCTCTGGGACTCCTACAGTATGAATATTATTAGGTTTCATGGCATCATTGAGTTCCCTAAGTCTATTCTCATGTTGCATATTCTTTGTTCTCTCTTTTGTTAAGCTTCATTAATCTCCATTACTTTGTCTTCCTGGTTAATTATTAATTCCTCTGCTTCTTGCAGTCTGATGTTCATTGCATCAAGCCTGTTTCCAATCTCATTTATTGCCCTCTCCATCTCTGATTTATTCTTTTTAAACTATTTATATCTGTGGTAAGGGTCTCACTGATGTCTTCTATTATTTTCTGGAGCTTGTCCTTGTCCCCACTGATATCCACAACAGAGTCCTCTGAAATCACCGTCTAGGTCTTAGATGAATTCCAGACTCTGCATTGTGAAGTTTTTCCATATTTCAAGGACATCTGAAGTATCTCTTTTGGGAAGTCTTCCCAACCTTTTAAGTTCCAATATAGTGAATTATCCCTCCTCTCTGATCCCAAGGCTCCAGGCACATAGCAGTGCTCCATTTCTGACTTCCTGGTATCTCCCTGAAAGATCACACCTGCCTGGTGGGCAGAGCCTTTGCCTCACCTGCCTGTTCTCCATCAGTGGGCCCTGTGCTTGGTATCCTGGGGTTCTGGTGGGTGGATATTGACTTATGGGAACATGTACAATGACCTTGACACCTGCTGTTAACTGATGTGGCTGTAGGAGGAAGGTATCCCCCACAAAGACTCAGAATCTCAGGAAAATTAGGGCCTATGAAAAGTTAAGAAATAGCAGAACTAAAACCAATAATCACCAAAGTAGTAATTAGTAGAAATTTATTGTGCATTTGGGCAGCATCCAGTCCTGAGGGAGAGGGCTTTCTCTTCTCTGGTCATCCAAGGTGGTTGCCTCCCATTTTAGGGCCCCTCCTAGGTTCAGGGGATATGTCTCACTTATGTTGGTTAAGCACATTTAAAGCACTGGGTATTGGGTGTGGTGTCAGCTTGGGCTTATATCATTCTTGGAACATAAATCATTGTCTAGGCTGTAATCTTTGCAATAGGTAGAAGAAGAGACAGACTATGCATGTTTACCTGTGGCTACTCATATAACTTCTGCTGCCTTCAAGAAACAAGAATAAAGGATGCTGGGATGAAATCGTAAGGTGGTAATGATAATATCCTTAGAAAAAGTTACTTAAATTAAATACACTTACAAAGAAGCAGTGATGTTTCAGGGACTAGGGAATTATTGCATTTGTTGAGTAGACTCAGTTGGTAATAAATGTCAGAAACTCTTGGGAAGTCTAATGGATGGATGCTAACTCCAGGTACAATTGGATCAAGGGATCAAAAGATATTGCCAGGACTGTGGCATTGTCCTTCCCCCCAATGCCGGGACTCTGCTCAGCTTTATTTCCAAGCACGTTCTTCCCAGGATGGTCTGGAGAAGCCCAGCCCATAGTTTAATATCTCAGAAAGAGACACCTGCTCCCAGTATGTGATCCACCTCCTAGGCCTTTGATGTTCTATTCACTGGGAAAGAGGCTGTCTGTGATAGGTGGTGGGAGGAGGTAGCCCTAGGTACACAGTTTATAGGGAGCAAGGACGGCTGACTTCCAAAGGGAGGAACTGACTTTTTTTTTGAAAATGAATGTGTATGAGTGTGTGTGTCAGCTTGGCCTGGCAAAAAACATTCAACCTAGAAACATTCTGATTTGATGCCTCAGTGCCTGCTCAGTGTGTCCACCACACTGCTGTGTTAAGACCTTACCCACAGGATCCTGGCTTTTCCTACTGACAGGATGCCCTTCCTGTACTTCAGCTTGAGGCCACTTCTCCAGGTCCTTCCTCAATCACCAAATTCATAGTCTACTTTCTTGATGGCTCTTTATACCAGTTATTGTTTGTGTGAGGTCTGACTCCACAGGGATGGATGGTAAATGCCAGGAGTGTGCCCATGTGCCCTTGGAGCCCAGACACGGTATGTGCTTAGGGATGTTTGAGGAGTGAAAGATTTACTCTAAGCTTGGTGGTTTCTTCTGTTCACAGATTTTTCTTAGATATTTTTGATGTCACTGAGGCAAACTAAGAACTAGATTTCTTAAACTCAGCAATTTATACTTCAATTTAGGGAAAAGAAATGCATTAAAAAAGTAAATTTAGGGGCGCCTGGGTGGCTCAGTCGGTTGAGGGTCCGACTTCGGCTCAGGTCATGATCTCGCGGTCCGTGAGTTCGAGCCCTGCGTCGGGCTCTGTGCTGACAGGTCAGAGCCTGGAGCCTGTTTCAGATTCTGTGTCTCCCTCTCTCTCTGACCCTCTTCCATCCATGCTCTGCCTCTCTATGTCTCAACAAATAAAATAAACATTAAAAAAATTTTTTAAAAAGTAAATTTAGTCAATTTATAATTATGGCCTCAATAAGCTCCATTTAAGTGTAATATACCAAGTATGCTAATTTGTTACATAAATCAAGTCATAGATACATTTTAATGTTCCTAGAGTTATGAAATCATCTAAGCTTCATAAAAAGAAGGCATTTGATCTATTTTGATTTTCCTTGGAAGTCCCTATTTGTCAAAGAATAGTAAGAGAGTTTTTATTTCATGATTTCAAAGTTTGCCAATGTTATATAGCTGGAAGAACTCAGAGGGGTTCTCATGCCTACCAAAGTTGTGCATCTGTGTTGCCAGGACTCTGCTGGGTCTCACAGATCATAGAATTTCCATTGCAGGGAACATGAGAGCTTAATTGAATCTTTTCATTTTATGAATAAAATTTAGATACCAGACACATCAAATAGCACTCCCTGGGACCCCTCCAGGCACAGTGGCTCTCAGTGGGCAGCTCCAGACAGATTCCTGCCCCTCCTATACCCCTCAGTCATTGGGCAGAACTCACTGTAAGTCTTGTGTCCTCAGCCCCACAAGGCTGCCAGTGCCACCCCAAGGTAGAAGGTTTGAGTGGACTAAACAGCCACATTCTGCTACTGCACTGGGTTTTATATCCAGGATTTGTATGTTCATTTGGGAGGAACCTGTACCACCATCTGCAGCTTCTCTTAGGGGACTGTTTACAGAGCACAACTTTTCTGGTCCCAAAGCCAACTTAACTTAGCAAGTCCCCAGTTCCCTTTGGGTGAGGGAAACATGTCCTAGTATTCTATTCCTCCCACTGCTCCAAATCTGAAGTATTGTCTAGTCTGGTGGTTGTGGTGCTGACTTTGGTCTAAATGCAGTGTCCAAGCTGTCCCACACTTGGCTGAGCTCTAGGTGAGTGTTCCTTCCACCTCCCTGCTTTCTGTGGGCACTCCTCTTCTTCTCTTGGCCAAATGCTAGATTGGTATTGCTCTGTATAAACAAGGTGCCAAGGCAGTAGACTTTCTTTGCAGCATTGAGTGGGGCCCAAATGGTTTCTCCTTAGCCTCCCTCTCCTTTCAATGGTGCAGCCAGTAGAGGGACTTGTCATCACCCCAGAATGTAAACTTGGAGTTGAGTTCTAGTGAGCCTGCAAGAAGACCTTATCTTCAAAGGTCCAAATCCTACAAGGCATGGTTATTGAGTTTTGCTGTTAGCAAGACATATGTGTGTCATAGACCTAATCCATTATAGCTGAGTTTCTCTGCCAAATAAATGATTGGATTTTTAAAATTTAATTACTTAGCCTTATATTGCTTTCCTTTCTCCTATAATAATTTCTTTTTTTTTTAATTTTTTTTCAACGTTTATTTATTTTTGGGACAGAGAGAGACGGAGCATGAACGGGGGAGGGGCAGAGAGAGAGGGAGACACAGAATCGGAAACAGGCTCCAGGCTCTGAGCCATCAGCCCAGAGCCTGACGCGGGGCTCGAACTCCCGGACCGCGAGATCGTGACCTGGCTGAAGTCAGACGCTTAACCGACTGCGCCACCCAGGCGCCCCTCCTATAATAATTTCTGTATGCTATCAACCATGGGTTTGCAGAAGGAATTAAGTGTACTAAAATTTGGTTTTAGACATTGTTGACAGTTAAGTAACATAGATTGTAAATGTATGCTCTAATTATGATTTTCTTTTGCATCTTGTTAAATTATGAGATACTTATGTGGACAGTGAACTATTTTACATTACTTTAAGATTATTGCCATTAAAATGATTTCAAAATGAAAAATGCAACTTTTAAAACCTCCTGAGGAGATTACTTAATGTTGGATATATAGGTTTACTTGTTCATTTTTTAAAAATTATTTATTAACTTTCAGTTGTACATGTTGTTCTCACAGTAGCATGTATGTGGCCTGTTGAAATCCCAGCCAAGCAAGATAAAACTTTCCCTATTTCCTTATCTACCTGCTGTGTTTGATTCTCTTAGGGAATCATCTTTGCTAGGGCCTTAACTTCTATACATAGAACAAAAAATATGATTATGAAAATGCTTTCCTTAAGTGTTTAAAACACTCAGTAGTTTTTTAACTCAAATTTCATAATTTTAACTTTATCAAAAAGCGTACTGCTCAAACTTATTAAAATTAGAAAATTTAGATAAAAAGAAAAAATACCTACACCTTAAGCACCATTGAGAACCATCAGTATTTTACTATATAGCCTATTTTATCTATGTTTAGTTTTAAAACAAAATTAGAATCATTTAAAAATAAATTGAGAATCATTAAAAAAATTTTTTTTTACATTTATTTATTTTTGAGAAACAGAGTGAGACAAAGTATGAGTGGGGGAGGGGCAGAGAGAGGAGACACAGAATCTGAAGCTCGCTTCAGGCTCTGAGCAAGTGGTCAGCACAGAGCCTGATGCGGGACTCGAAGCCACCAACTGTGAGATCATGACCTGAGCCGAATTCGGATGCTCAACAGACTGAGCCACCCAGGCACTCCTAAATTTAGAATCATTTTATGCATAACTTAAAAAGTCCCATATTGCAATTATACATATTCTTTAATAACCTTCTTCTAAACTCTTTACAAGGTAAATGTATTGCTATATAATTTAAATAATATACAGTGTTACAATGTATGACTATACTATACTCAGATTCCCCGTTAAGTTGGTATTTTGATTATTTCTCCTTTTTTTTCCCGCCTGAAACAGCTCTGTAAAGAGCATTTTTGAGGACTGGGTGACTCTTTGACACCCCTTACTAGGTAGGGTCTCAGCAAGAAACTATGTACTTGAAGGTCAAGGGTTTGGGAAAAGAACAGCTGTGTTGAAGTTCTGCACTGGATAAGAAAAAAAGTCATGACTGTATGGCCCAAAGGGGGAAGGGGAGAGCTGGGAGCTGCAGCTCTGGAGAGGACTGCTGAACCCTGGATTATAGCAGATTGCAGTGGGCCAGGCAGAGCCAGGAGATTAAATACCCTCACCCTGTTCCTCCCACCTGTCAAATTCTGCCAGTGTGTTCCATTAGCCAGACCCACACAACACCAGAAGATAGGAGAGATTGACTGAGTACAGCTTCTAGGAGCACAGAGCCACACAGCTTCCAGGAGCACAGAGCCAAGGAAAAGGCTGAAAGCAGGATGGGGGCAAATGTAGGCTGTCACAGTTCAATCCTCCACTTGTGCCTGTTATTTTTATCCTACTCCAGGAGAAAATCACCCAACCCCAATGCAAGAGTTGCATAATAGCCCATCATCTGTGTAGTATGGGGTGTAATGTTGATCCAATTATACCCGAAACCTAATTTTTAGCTACTCTAGTGCTCTTCATATATGGCAATGGAGAATAAAGGGCAGGAGTGGAAGAAGAAGCAGTGAAATACCATAACACATATCTGCTTCAGTCCCAGCTTCTATAGCTGACATGAAGTCTGGATTGTTAGTCAACTTCCTTTTCTAACATCTTTGCCTTACCCTGCCACCATTTCAGCTACGTGGATTTTATTCATTGTTGGAGGTGACCCAAACCTTCATTCCAATAGGATCTGAGTCCTTAGTGGTCATGTCTTCACTGGAGTGCCTGGGTGTCCATGGATTAGGATTGACAGAATGCAAGGAAGCATGTAGGTGAATGCCCCATTACTGGACGGTTCTCCTCTGGACAGTTCTCTATGAAGGAAAAGAAACCCAGCTCCCTCTGATAATTGGGATTGGTCATCCTGGATAGTAGAGGGACTACTCTTGTCTGCTTAATGCTTATAGAATATGAGGAGCCCAAAAGGTCATGGGACGCTCTCCACTTCCAACATAACAGCACCTTCATTATGCTCCCTGTTAGTTACATTGGCCAAGCTCAATATTATAGAGACAATGAATTCATTGACTAGGTTATGGAGTATGATAGCAAGAGGGTCCCTCCCATCTCTACCCTTTGGTTCTTGCACTCATGCTTTCTAGTGGGTATGCAGGATATAGGGACATATATATTGTTCATTTGTTTAAAGCATATACTGCATGATGTAGGATGTCACCCCAAATTTGCAGAGTTTGGGGTTGCAGAGGGTAGTGCAGCTAAACCTTGAGTAGACGACCAGTGTACCTGAGTAATGGATTCTGGTATAGCACTCTTCATTTGCTGTAATAGGAGCTACTTATCAAAGGAACTGGGTGAGAAACCAACGTTGGAGAGAAAATTCTGTAGTCAATAAATAATGGGGCTGGTTGAAGCCTTGCAGGAAGGGAGGGGAAATTTTTATCTGTATTGATTTTCAAGCTAATCACAAGCCAAACAGCAGTGATTGATTCTCTTGCAGTTGTGGACACCAGAAGTCTGAACTCAGTGTCGGCAAGAGTTTTCAGAGGAAGTATAAACTCAGGGTTTTACTTCTAGAGGCCTCAGAGGAAAATCATATGATTTTTCTTAACTTATTAATACGATTACATTTTAGATTTTAGATATATTTTCAAATTTTAAACCAGTCTTGCATACTTGGAAGAAATCCTACTCAGTTATGGTGTATAATTTTTCACACATTTGTGAATTCAGTTTGGTAACATTTTGTTGAGGATTTTTGTGTCTAAGTTTATGACATACATTGTTATGTAGTTTTATTTTTTATACTATCTTTGTCTCATTTGGGCTTCATAAAATGAGTTGGGAAGGCTTTCCTCTTTTTTTTTTAATGTTTATTTACTTTTGAGAGAGAGAGAGAGAGACAGAGCACCAGTGGGGGAAAGGCAGAGAGGGGGGAGACACAGAATCTGAAGCTGGATCCAGGCTCTGAGCTGTCAGCACAGAGCCCAATGTGGAGCTTAAACTCATGAACCATTAGCTCATGACCTGAGCTGAAATCTAACGTTTAATCGACTGAGCCCAGCTGCCCCAAGGCTCTCTTCTTATTTTATTTTCTGGAAAAGCTTGTATAGAATTGGTGCTAAGTCTTCCTTAAGAAGACTTATGGTGTGGTGGAATTCTCCAGTGAAGCCATCTGAGCTTGGAGATTTTTTTTTTTTTTGAGATTTTAAATTATAAAGTTGACTTTTTTAAAGGTTAAAGAGATATTAAGATTATATATTGTATCTAAGTTAAGTTTTGATATTTTGTGTTTCATGAGGAATTGGTTCATTTCTTCTTTGTTATTGAATTTGTGGATGTAAAGTTGTTGATAGTATTCTTTTACTATTTTTTAAATGGGTGTAATATCTGTAGCAAAACGGTATATTTATCTCCTGACATGGGTGATTTGTATATATTTATTTGTATATTTGTCAGTCTTGTTTTAAGTTTGTCAATTTTATTGATTTTTTCCTGAAGAAAGACTTCCCCTCCCTACTATTGTTTTTCTCTGTTGTGTTCCTATTAAATTTTATTGATTTTTGCTCTGATCTTTATTATTTCCTCCTTTCTGCTTCAATTGCCTGTCTTTTGCTCCTTTTTGCTAGTTTTTCTGAAGTAGGAATTTAGATTATTTATTTTAAAGTTTTCCTCCTTTCCAATGTTAACATTTAGTGCTATAAGATTTCCTCTCAGTTCTACTTTAACAGTGTCCTATGTATTTTCATATGTGGTGTTTTTATTACCATTTGTCTCTATGTATTTTATTTTATTTTTTTTTTAATTTTTTTTCAACGTTTATTTATTTTTGGGACAGAGAGAGACAGAGTATGAACGGGGGAGGGGCAGAGAGAGAGGGAGACACAGAATCGGAAACAGGCTCCAGGCTCTGAGCCATCAGCCCAGAGCCTGATGCGCGGCTCGAACTCCCGGACCGCGAGATCGTGACCTGGCTGAAGTCGGACGCTTAACCAACTGCGCCACCCAGGCGCCCCTGTCTCTATGTATTTTAAACTTTACTTTGAGGCTTCTTGATTGACCCATGAATTATTTAGAAGTGTGTTCTTTAGTCTTCATATGTTTTAGAGATTTTTCTATTGTCTTTCTGTTACTGATTTCTATTTTATTCCATCATGATGGTTAGAGAACATACTCTGAATAATTTCCATTCTCTTACATTTGTTGAAATTTGTTTTATGACCTAGAATATAGTCTCATGGCAAATCTTCTATGAGAACTTGAAAAAAAAAGACGTCTTATATTATTGGGTGGCATGTTCTATATATATATGAATAAAATCTTTTTGGTCCAGTGTTGTTCAGTTTTTCTATACCTTCAGTGGTTTTTATATCTAATAGTTCTATAATATGCAGAGAGGGGGTTGTTGAATTCCCAACTATACTCATGGACTTGTCTATTTTTTTTTTCTTTTAGCTCTACCAGTTTTTTTGTTGTTGTTGTTGCTGTTTTATTGTTATCTGTGTACACATTTAGGATTGTCATGTCTTTCCAGTGCAGTAATACATTTATCATTATTTAATGAACTTCTTGGTCTCTACTAGTTTTCTTTGTTCTTAAGTCTAGTTGCTATTAATATAATTACTTAAATTTTTGTGTGAGATATATCTTTTCCTGTCATTCTTTAAATCTTCCCATCTTATTTACTTAGAAATGAGTTTCTTGCAAGTAGTATGTGGTTGGGTTATTTTTAAAATCTACTTAAATCAAGACTTAAAACTGCCACTTAGATTATTTATTTTCTGTTTCTAGTTTTTGTGTTTCTCTTTCTTTGACTTCCTTAAACTGTTTTGGGTTGTATCTTGATTTATTTATAGTATATTTGAGTATATCTCTTTGTATAGTTTTTGTAGTGGTTGTTCTGAGGATTTCAATATACATTTGTGACTTATTGGAATTTGCTGGTATTATCATTTACCGTTTTGAATAAAGTGTGAAAACCTCATTTCCATTGAGATTCCTTTAACCTACTGCATGTGTTTAAATATCATTATCTTGAGTATCAGATAATATTATAATTTTTGTTTTAATTATAAAATGTGATTTATAAAACTCATGAGGAAAAGTGTAGTCTATTGTATGTGCATATATTTCTACTCTTTATGTTGCTCTCTTTCTTTCCTGATACCGCAGAGTAATTTTTTAAATAATTTGCTTTGTGTTTGAAAAGCTTCTTTTAGGCAGTATTTAAGGGTAGGTCTAGTAAATTCTTTTAGTTTTTCTCATTTGAAAGTGTCATTATTTCCTTTTCATTCCTGAAGGATAGTTTCACTGGATATAGAATGTATAATTAACAGTTATTTTCTTTAATCCCTTGAAAATTTTCTACCATTAAAACTGATGTTCCCTTATAGGTAATATATAGAATTGTCTGGGTGCTTTCAGTATTTTTTTGTCTTTAGTTTTTAGAAGTTTATGATGTGTCTTGGTGTGGATCTCTTTGCCAAATTTGGGGAAATTTCAGCCTTATTTCATAAAGTACCTTTTCCACTCTATGCTCATTCTCTCCTTGCACTCCAATGACATGAATATTAGAACTCCCTGAATCTTTCCTCTGTCATCTCCACTTTATCTTGAGCCCATACTAAGAATTTTTAAAAATATTTATGTTACTGTATTTTTTTTTAGTTTTATAATTTCCATTTGGTCCCTTAAAAAAACCCCTCTATTTCTTCATTCTGGTTTTCTATTAAAAAAAAAATCAAAAGAGTTTGTAATTGATTATTGGGACATTATATACTGACTGCTTTAAAATCCTTTTTAGATAGGGGCGCCTGGGTGGCGCAGTCGGTTAAGCCTCCGACTTCAGCCAGGTCACGATCTCGCGGTCCATGAGTTCGAGCCCCGCGTCAGGCTCTGGGCTGATGGCTCAGAGCCTGGAGCCTGTTTCCGATTCTGTGTCTCCCTCTCTCTCTGCCCCTCCCCCGTTCATGCTCTGTCTCTCTCTGTCCCCCCAAAAAAATAAATAAACGTTGGGAAAAAGAACGGTCCCAATTAAAAAAAAAAAAAAAAGAATAAAATCCGTTTTAGATAATCCAACATCTGATTTATCTCCGTGTTGGTATCAACTGATTGTCCTTTGTCATTCAAGCTATGTTTATTTGTTTGTTTCTGATACGACAGCTAAATTTTGGGTATCTTGGGTATTGTATCCATTATCTTAGGGTACTCTGAGTCAACCCTAAATCTTTTATTTCGGCAGGCAGTCATCCTGTTTTAAGTTTAGCCCTCAGGTTCTGGCCTGTGGTCTGTGGTTCCAATGACAGTTTAATTTTCAGAAACCTTGTAGTGCTACTTTGATCTATTTATTTGGTGCAGTGGGGTTCCCCCTCATCCCTGCTGGTGTTGCCTGAGAGGGTGGAAGGGATTTGCCCAGGTTGGGCTGCCTGGGTTTCTCTTTGTTGGGGAAGAGGAATCTCGGGCCTAGAGGAATGAAGAGGCCTCCCAAGTGGGTGTTCATTATAATGGGATCCCCCTTCCTGTGGGAGCCTCAGAACATTTCTTGAGCCATGCAGTGTGATAGGATACTTCTACCAGTGTCCCCTAGCTATCCTAGATATTTATTAGCAGGGAAGAGGGTCTCAGGCCTGGTATCAAAGTGGATACCTCCACCCAGGGGAGGAACAAGCCCACTTGACTCCCTTTTCTTGCTATGTTGAGGGGGGAGGGTCAAAGAATGTTGGTTCTGGGAGATGGATGATACCCTGGTGCTGATTGTTCTTCCTGTCATGTCCTGATACCCTAGTGCTGATCATTCTTCCTGTCCTGAAAGCAAAGCAGTTTGCTTTCCTATTACCACCTGTAAGAATTCTCCTTTGGTTGTCTCTTGATTTATTTCCATGATTTATAGTTGTGCTTAATAGAGATGAGCAGTTAGAAAAAAGTAGATGACCATGTAGAAAGAACATCATTCTGTTTGGTATGGAAGTCTCCTGAAATTGCTCATTTATTTATTTTTAATCTCTGTCATTTTGTTTTTAGTCGGTTTCCAGTAAAGAATATACATTTGGATCTAATTTTAAACTACTCACTGTTATGTCCTGTATTTGATATTTGTTATATTTCCTTGGTATTTCCTTTTCCCATCTATTGATGAAGTATATTGTTAAAATTTCTTTGTATCTATTTTACCAAGTGTTTTGAAGCTATAGACAATATTTGTATTCTCTTAGTTATTGGCTTAAACATTAAAAAGAAATAATTAAACCTATGTTTATAATCATAAAAATAAAACAAGAAGTGGATGTTTTAGGGATTTGAGAGACATTAAGTAGGTTTATTGACTTCTCAGGTGGTAGGTTTTAGTTTGAGAATCTTGAAGGAGATACTGTTTCCACTTTTGCCCTGTGGTATTGAAAAGTTAGCCTTCAAATGCTTCTTGGATCTTTCTGGGAACACTTTTGAGCAGGATATACCCTTCTGTACTGCTGCAAACACTATTCATTTTCTTAGAATGTTTGTCAAAAACAATAATATTTGGTGTTTTCATAGCAGTGTTTTGTCCTGGTTGCACTTGGAATATAATCCAGAGCCTCACCACAGTTTATTAAACATGAATGGTCAGGCTGTAGCTGCCACTTACACATTATTTTCCATCATACATTCACTTGTTCACTGAACCCAGACCCAATCGCCTTTTTGTTAGGTGAATGTGTATTTGTACTTGTCACTTCTACCTGGGTGCTCCTCCTAAGCAGGCTGCTAGCTGCCTAACAGTGCTTGGCACATATCAAGCACTCAATAAATATTTGTCAAACCAATAATGGAATGAATGAGACTAGGCAATGTGGAATATTGCTTTATGAGGATTTTGCATTTATAAAATACTTATGTTTATAAATCAAACCACATGTCTGTAGATAATAACAGTCATTCACAGTAATTGTCACAGGTGCTATGCTATGTGAAGTGGTTCTCAGATGGATTCATCTAAGAAAGCTTCCTGTGAGGCTATTTTTATTGGAATCTTAAAATGAGAAGAAAGAGAAAATATTTGCTATTTTTAGGCCATATTAGAAAGCTTTGGTGATTTCCTGGTTCCTAAGCAATGAGTTATCCTTGCAAGCACATTTATGCTTTGTGTCCGTTTCCTTCTTTGGATGTACAGGATGTTTGGAAAGTCTTCGCATGCATCTACATTTATTTGTGTCTTTGTCAATGGGACATCTTTAGCTATGCCAAGACTCTGTCACTGAAAATAATAATAGTGCTAATAATAAGTGGGAAAAAAGCTCTAATTTGTAGGTTTAATGTAATAATTTTATGTTAATAGTTAATAACTCATGCCAAGTTCCAAATCAGTCTTCACTGCAAGGCATTCCAAGTTCTCCTTGGCTATCCATCATTTTCTTGTATATAAGCTACTTTTTGAAATAAATTACCTTTATTTATAAACCCTGAAGTTTATAACATAAAAGTCATACGTTCCTTAAAAACAGAGAAGGAGGAAAACCATAAGAGACTCTTAAATACAGAGAACAAAGTAGGAGTTTCTGGAGGGGAGGTGGGTGGGGGATGGGCTAAATGGATGATGGGCATTAAGGAGGGCACTTGTTGGGATGAGCACTGGGTGTTATATGTAAGTGATAAATCACTGCATCCTTCTCCTGAAACCAATACTACACTGTATATCAACTAGCTTGAATTTAAATAAATAAATTTAGAATAAAAAAAATCGTATGTTCCTTATATTCTCAACTGTCTTAGAAATGTTAAGATCAAATGAGAAGTAATAATGTGAATGAGTAAAAGAATTTTCATTCACTGGAAAAATTAATTTTGAGGGGTGCTGGCAGAGAGCACAGTTGCTTACACCTAAGGGGCAGAGAGTGACTACCGATATATTCAGATTACAAGTTCAAAAATACCAATGGCTGGGGCGCCTGGGTGGCTCAGTCGGTTAAGCGTCCAACTTCAGCTCGGGTCACGATCTCGCGCTCCGTGAGTTCGAGCCCCGCGTCAGGCTCTGGGCTGATGGCTCAGAGCCTGGAGCCTGCTTCCAATTCTGTGTCTCCCTCTCTCTCTGCCCCTCGCCCATTCATGCTCTGTCTCTCTCTGTTCCCAAAATAAATAAACATTAAAGAAAAAAAATTAAAAAAAAAACCAAAAATACCAATGGCTCATTCTTCTTGCCTTGGGGAAAAATACAAATATAGAAACCACCCCCTTAAAAAATAAAACTAAGCAAATGAAAACACAAGAAAACACAGCACTATTACTACCTAAAACACTCAATAAAATTTTTTTATTTAATCTTATTCCTTTAATTTAGTGTTTTTCAATAATTATTCAAGTCTCTTTTAATATGTCTCTTCCATGGAATATAAAAATAAGATTAGTTTTTAAATTATAAATGCCTTTAATGGATCTTTAATTCCAGTGTGAGGGAACAACATAAGAAGTTTATTTATTTATTTACTTTTAAATGTTTATTTATTTTGTGAGAGAGAGCACATATGAGCAGGTAAGGGGAAGAGTGGAGAAAGAGAGAACGAGCAGGAGAAGGGCAGAGAAAGGGGGAGAGAGAATTCTAAGCAGGCTCCATGCTAACGGCATGGGCCTTATGTAGGGCTTGATCTCACAAACCATGAGATCATGACCTAAGCTGAAATCAAGAGTCAGATGCTTAACTGACTAAGCCACCCAGGCTCCCCAGAAGAAGTTTATTTTTAGATAATGAGAGTGGTCACCTAGCTTTACTGCTAGGCACCTGAACAGTAGGGTCACTTAAGTGGTGCTTTCTCTTATAGCTGAGTCTATAAAGAAGTGCTATCTTATAAATAAAATTGTTAGTGAGTTCACTGGGAGGATACATACATAATTCTGGGGAAAATGGACATACAGGCATTTTCATTTTTGGATACTTGTAGCAAAAAGGATTTATAATGAGCTCTTTCTCGGTTTCAGTAATCTGTTTCTAACCTAGCTATGACAGTCTCTAAAAATAGTGCTGTAATTTAAGTTCAGTTAAAATAATTCCCATTTAATGTATTCCAAATGTTTGTGAAAATAGCTGAATGTGTCAGCTGTTAAATATATCAGAACTTTCAAATATATTTTACAGGTTTCCAAATTTAGGGTGTTTGTTTTTCTTTTTTTTGATGAGGTTAGATTTTGATGGAGATGATTTTAAAATAAGATGAGATATCATGAAAAGGGAAAACCAGCAGGGAAAGGTAGATCAGAGGGCATCTGAGAAAAGGACTCCAAAGAGCACATGGTTTTCTATTTGACCTCTTGAATATTGACAGACTTGTGCTTCCACCTTGGTACAATTGATGGTCATGGGACTATCAAACATTTCCTTTCAAATTCTGGCAGGATTCAGGTTGATTTGCATCCTTATCACTTTATTCAGAGTTGCTGTGTGACTCTTGCTGTCCTTCCTAGCTCAGCAGCGGGCTCCAGGGTGGACACAGGGTCTAGCTATGCCCCTGCCCAGGTCCCAGGGTATAATGGGTATGTAGATCAATTGGAGAGGATTTGGCAGAGGAGAAATAGCACATTTAATCTATTTTTAAATCAAAAAGTTAGCTGAAGGAAGAGTATTTTAACTGAGTTACATAATAAGAAAGAATATTGTATTCTAGTTCTTTGGGGGTACAAACCTATTAAAGGTTATTCCTCTCTCTGATTACAACTGAAACTCTGGAAAAAATATAAAAACCAAGTATTGATGGACTCTGAACAATAAACAAAACCAGGTGAATTGTGGAAGGGAGTTAATACTTGGAAAAGTGACCCCCTTGGGGTGATTTTCCTATTTTTCTGCCTCCTAGATTTCCCTCCAGGACAGGAAGGCCTTAGTCATGGCATGGCATGGTGGCATAAATTCCTAGCCATAGTATCCTCATCTTTCCACCCTGAGGAGCCAGGGAAAGTAGTACCTGTGGGCTGGGAACAAGGGAATCTCAGAAGAGAGAGTCAGGGAATTCTACACCCCCAATTCCATGCATGAACATGTACAGTTCTGAACAATGCATGCGTGATACAGACCCAAACCAGCCTAGTGTAGGCCTAGAGGACTATCTGAGATTACAACCATTCATACAAGTCTCTAACTCTTCAATGACATATATGCTGGACAGGCACAAATCAACATAGCAAGGTTTAAAGAACTCAGCTGAAACTTGAACCATCTCCATGAGTCTCCAAGTGCTGAACTCTGCATATGTGAGAGAGACCAAAATTATCATGGAAAATATGAATTTGAACCACTACCCCTGGAAGGTGAGACAGAAATTGTGTTCTGAACCTAACTTCTAACAGAAAAGAAAAAAGGCAAGAAAGAAAAGGACGGTGTCCAGAAGATTATAGCAGGACCCAGAATCTGCATATCTTATCTTTGACAATATCCAGGAGATGATGCTAAAGGACTCAAAATACAAAGAATGAGGAAAATGCAATAAATTCTCAGGAAAAAAGGCAATAAATAGATTTTAATCCAGACATGATCCAGGTGTTGAAATGACCAAAGAATTTGAAGTAGCTATTACAACATGCTTAATGAGGTAAAGAAAAATGAATTTGAAATGAATGAAAAGATAGGAATCATTAGGAGAGTAACAGAAATTATAAAATAGAAGCAAATACAAAGGTCAGAATTTAAAAATATAATACTTCATTAAAAAAACGTTTTGGGTTCAGTAGCAGAATGAATACGACCAAAGAAAAGGTCAGTGAATTGAAAATAGAACACTATATATTATCCAGTCTGAAGGGCTTGGTAGAGTTAAGTATTACATATTTATTTAATTTGCCATTTATAAAGTTCTTATTAGATATTTGTATTTTGACTTTCTTTTTTCAATTAAGAGATCAGTTACTTTGAACTGAGTTATTAGATATAATGTTTAAGTATTTTGAAGATTTCCCTTTATGTTGTCTTACGCTCTATACCATGGACCTTGATATTTGGGATAATTATATGACACTAAATATATAAATAGATAGTTGTTTATAGGCACACATCAAGGTGTGCACATAATACTGTGTATGTGTATGTATGTATGTGTGTATGTATGTATACACACATAAATAACCATCTATATTTGATATCTAGCAAGAAGTTTTAATCTGGTTTAGACCTCTGACTTTTCCTTTAGTTAGTAGTATAGAATGAAATAAAGGATGTGACTACATTTAACTGTGTTTTTCAAATTAAAAAATGTTTTATTTATGGATTATTATAAATCAGTGATTCTTATCAGGGGGTGATTTTGTGACAACACTGGCACTGCATGGAGACAGTTTTGGTTGTCATATTGGGGAGTGGAAGCCAGGGATGGTAAACATTCCACAATGCGCAGTACAGCCCTACGACAAGGAATTATTTGGTGCCTAATGTCAACAATGCTGACTAGATTTATGAACAGATTTATCTAAATAGATTTATCCTTATGATTTAGTTGATTTAATAGCACACTTATCTTAAAATTGTGATTGAAAACCCAACATTTGGGTTCCACAACTTTAAAAGGAAGGCTAACAAACAACTCTACATATGGATGGGGAAGTTGTAAACTTGCGTTTAAACATGGTCAAGCTGATGTTTTCAATATTCATAGTCATTCAGCATGGTGACATCACAGTGAAAAAGCCACATTTGAGAAGTGCAAGGCAGCTGTGTCACACCCACATCTTGTTCCTTACAAGTGCTTCCTGTCTGGGATCCATTGTGGTCAGCAGAACATCCCTTCGCTGGCTGTGGTGAAGGCAACAGCCTGAGCAGAACGCCTCCTGAGCTTACATCTCCTTCGTCTAATCTTTCCTGCTTGGACTCAATTTTCTCAATCTGTCTAGTACTGAGAAAATAGTTACATGCTTCAGTTAAATATATCTATTCTTCCTTTCTTTGACAGTTATAAAAACCATGCATTTTCTTTGATTCTTCTGTGATGTTGAACTTCAAAAAGAAATTTGAAATGTAACTTACTTGAAAGACCTTCTATATGAGCAGCATTTCATTATGTACAATTGAACAGTGCTCCTATACACTGATAGTAAAAAGATGCCATTCCATTCAAATTTAAATTTAATGTGGACAGTAACACAAATCAATGAAAATTCCTGCCTGTGGTATGGTGCATTCTTCTCAGTGAATCATCAGTGTGCATATCTGACAGTAAATTATTTATAGACTGTGTATTTGAGTATAATCCTTTATAAGAAATGAGAGCTAGGACCTGCCTTATGTTCACTTGTTTTCATTTTAAAGGCATATTTAAAAAATTTGCATATATTCTTAGTTTTAAACTGATTTTCATCATATATCCATTTCTTCTAGGCACTGGCACATCTCCACTTAATAGAATATGTTGGAGAACAGACTGCTTTGCTAATAAAGGTACATTAAATATTATAATAGAATGTGTCCCAGCCTCTGTTACTTTGATTTTGTAAAAAAAATCTGGTAAGAATAGGTCACAGACTATGTAAAAAGTATAGCAGAGAATCCTTTTTGTCCTGTGCAGCCTAGAGATGAAGGGAGATTTTCTCCAAAGAATGTATAATTATAGAGGCCTGCAATTTTGCTATGAGCCTTTAGTTAAAATCTCTAAGAAGGAGAACAATTGAGAAATCAGTCTTAGTAAGTGAATAAAAATGCACAGCTCCAGTCCTCTGCCAGGAGCTCAGGTCAGTATAACTAATATATGCTGCCACCGAGAATGGAGCCACCCTGCTCCCTTCCCTAGGTACTGGTTGGCTTGGGTGTGGCTGGGAATCATTCTCCTTAGTTTCCTATAGACCCAGCAGAGGCTCCTGATAATAGCAAGGAAAGCCCATGCTGGTCCTGTTTGCACACCTGGGTCTGCCTTTGTCTTCTGTGTGAGAGGAAGGGCTGGCAACTCTTCTGAGTCTCATATGTCCTACCATCAGATCCTCAGTGTGTGTGATTTATCAATGGCAACTGTGATACATAGCACTGCTATTATCTGCTTCCTTCCAGATGGTCCCAGAGGATCGGCGCCTCACAACTGCCATCATCCTGGTGGTCTGGGTCTCAGCCATTGCATCATCCTTGATTGACAACATCCCATTTACCGCTACAATGGTGAGTTGCACTGCTCTTCCATGTGATATGGACCCAACTTGCCTGGACACAATCTGGGCTCACCTTTCCTTCAAGAAGAAGCAGAGAATGAACCATGTCTGTTTGCTGCACTCGTAGCTATGGAGGAAAGATGTGGCAAAGCTTAGGGCCAGCTGGGCCAGAGATACTGAGTCCACGCTACAAGCTGGAATCCGTGGGCCTGCAGCTGCAGTGGGAAGTGCATCATTAACTAGTTGTTTCAGGGTTAGCCCAACTGAGAGCTGCCACACTTCATGGAAAAGACAGTCTATTTATTTATTTGTTCTTTGAAAGAAAATTGTAAGACACCAAAGATAGACTGGTTGAAGGCAATCATCCTTTATTCCTTGTGAATGCAGACACTGGCCAGTGTGGCTTCTGGTGCTTGGCTTGGGCAGAATTTTGAGTTCTCTATGTGGCCCTGACTGCAGCTGAGATTGGGATACACATTAAAGGTCTTTTACAAGGCTGATGAGCCCTGTTCTTGCTGTGTTTTCTGACATCACTGATTGGTATATGGCAGAGCTGTGAATCCCTGGTATGACAAAGTAAAGGAAGGAATGGGGGCTTGCATACAAGAAACTGGGGCCCTGTCACAATTACCAGAAGTCCCAGGTGTGAACACTTTTCATGGTTGGACTCTGGACAGGGTAATTTTCTCTGTTCTTGTGACCTTGAGGGCCCACCCATCCCCCTTCCAACAGCCTTTGCAAGGGGGCTCCCATTACATTCCACCACCTTATATCACACTGGGAAACACTTGAGACCCAAGGAAGTAGAGCAGAGAGCCTGTCAGTGAGGAGAAAGGTGGTGCTTCTCTCTCTCACAAGACCTTAGGCTGACCTGGCACTCTATGTCCCTCACTCATTGCCTACAGGAATCAGTGTCTGCAGGTTGACTCTCTAGTTACATAGCTATATTATTCTTCCATGGTCTGGGTTTGGTAATTCTGAGCTAATGCTATGACTGTTATTATTTTTTCATGAAGTCCTGAGTTAGAGAAGTTGTACAGATGTTGAATGCCCTAGTTTGGGACACAGCAAAGCCCATCTCTTCCTGAGTGGTCTCTTCTCTCCAGAATGTGTCTCACAGTGTCCAAAGTTGAAAGAACTAGATCATAGATGGGCTTATCTCTCTAATTTGGCTGGACAAGGCTTCAGTTAAAATTCCAGCATGTGCACAGCTGGGTTTTAGAAGAGCACCCCAGAACTTTTTTGGGATTAGATTTGCTCTTTTAAATTTTCCTTATTCCTTGGGCTCTCCCCTTGATTTTGACTTTTGCTTATCTTTAATGGGAACACTATTTTTTAATGTTTATTTTTTGAGAGAGAGAGAGAGAGAGAGACAGAGAGACAGAGAGACAGAGACAGAGACAGAGAGAGAGAGAGAGAGAGAGATCCAAAGTAGGCTCTGTGCTGCCAGGTTCTGTGCTGTTCAAGATGTGGGGCTTGAACTCACGAACCATGAGATCATGACCTGAGCTAAAGTTGCATGCTTAACTGACTGAGCCACCCTGGCACCTCTTTAATGGTAACACTATTAAAAAATATTTAACATTGGGGTACCTGGGTGGCTCAGTCAGTTAAGTGCCAGACTTTGGTGCAGGTCATGATCTCACAGTTTGTGGGTTCAAGCCCCGTGTCAGGCTCTGTGCTAACAGCTGAGCCTGGAGCCTGCTTCAGATTCTGTGTCTCCCTCTCTCTCTCTCTCTCTGCCCCCCCCTGCTCATCCTCTGTCTCTCTTTCTCTCTCTCAAAAATAAATAAACATTAAAAAAATTAAAAAAAATTAACATTAAATTAATTCAATTTAATATTGACATTCCAGCTTTGTTTAGTGCAATCAGAACAGACAAGGAGCCTCTGAAACAGGAAGCTTGAAGCCCCCTCTCTCCTCTTATCCAACGTGCCATTGTTAATTACTCAGTTGCTTGGGGCATAACAGGGTCCAAAGGGCTGAGGCTGTGGGAGGTCCTGGGGGTCTCTATCAACTGGTTTGGAAATATTTCCTTTTTGTTTTGTCTTTAATTTTTATTTTTTAATTGAAGTATAATTAATATACAGCCATATTAATTATATTAGTTTATACAGTGTTTATACCAGTTTCTACAATATAATGATTCAACAACATTGCTCAGTGCTCATCACTTTAAGTGTTTTTTTAAATGTTCATTTACATTTGAGAGAGGGGGCTGGAGGGGCAGAGAGATACTAAGACAGAATCTGAAACAGGCTCCAGGCTCTGAGCTGTCAGCACAAAACTCAAAGCGGGGCTCAAACATGAGCAGTGAGATCATGACCTGAGCCTAAGTCAGACGTTTAACCAACTGAACCACTCAGGTTCCCCTAAGTGTTTGTTTTTTAAATTTGAATATAAATTTAAATTTGAATTTTTAAAGTTGACAATGTTACATTAGTTTCATATGTACAACATAGCGATTTGACAAGTTTACACATTATACTGTATTCACAAGTGTAACTACCATTTGTCCTGATACATCACTAGTATTATATCATTGACTATTCTTTATGGTGTGCCTTTTATTCCCGTGATTTATTCATGCCATAACTGAAAGCCAGGATCTCCCTTTCCCCTCTACCTGTTTTGCCCAAATACCTACCCCAGTCTCCTCAGGCAACCATCAGTTTGTTCTCTGTATTTATGTGTCTGGTTCTGCTTTTTGTTTGTTTATTCATTTGTTGTTTTTTATTTTATTTTTTTTTAACGATATAGTTGTTTATTTTGAACATAAACAGGGAAGATTTTTTGAATACAAGAATAGAAATAGAACTCTAGAGAAAAACATTCCAGTGTTTTGTGGTTCTTTGTAAAGAATAGAAATAATGCTGCCCATAATATATTCATCTAGGTCATAAATTTTATGGCGCACAAACTCAGATGAAAAGATACATTACAGATGGTAATATCATAAACCTAACTTCAAGAAACCTACCAAGCAGATGCTGTACTTTTTGTGATCTGGTAAAAAAGCCTACAAATCTTAAATCACTTTAACACTGTATAAAATGTATATTCGGGTATGTAAGATATTTGCAAACCACAACATAATGGCTGGCTTATATGTATCTCTAAAATGTTTCTTCTGGTTTATAAAAAAATGTTTACAACAAAATAGCTAGAGCGATCAAACCAACTTAATCCCAATAAGGGGAATTGATGTCAAGTCTAGTACATTTTTACTCTTCTCTGGCAGCTCTTTAAATTTTCACTGATATGGACAGGGATTTTTTGCAACCACATAGAGCTAAATTATAGAACTGGTTGTACTAAGCATGCTTCCTAGACCAAGAGCATCACGTAGGAACTTAACAGAGATGTATATTTTCATCTTATGCTTGATATGTTGATAATATGTTTTGCTCTTGGAGGAAGCCATTTGTTGTTTTTTAGATTCCACTTTTGAGTGAAATCATATGGGGGCACCTGGGTGGTTCAGTTGGTTGGGCGTCGACTTTGGCTCAGGTCATGATGTCACAGTTCTGAGTTTGAGCCCTGCATTGGGCTCTGTGCTGACAGCTCAGAGTCTGGAGCCTGCTTTGGGTTCTGTCTTCCTCTCTATCTGCTCTTCCCCCATTCTCTCTCTGTCTGTCTGTCTGTCTCTCTCTCTCTCTCTCTGTCTCTTTCTCTCTCTCTCTCTCAAAACTAAATAAACATAAAAAAATAAAAAAAAATAAAAAAGAAATCATATGGTATGTGTCTTCCTGTCTTTTTTTTTATTAAAAAAAATTTTTTTTAATGTTTATTTATTTTTGAGACAGAGAGAGACAGAGCATGAATGAGGGATGGTCAGAGAGAGAGGGAGACACAGAATCTGAAGCAGGCTCTAGGCTCTGAGCTATCAGCACAGAGCCCGACGCAGGGCTCGAAATCATGGACTGTGAGATCATGACCTGAGCTGAAGTCGGTCGCTTAACCTACTGAGCCACCCAGGCACCCCTGTTTTCCTGTCTTAAAAAAATATTTCCATTCAGGGTAATCCTATTAACATCCGCCCGCCCATCTCACCTTCCTTCAGCTTCCTGTCTGCAATTAACAAGGAGCTGTGGGAGCACACATGAGCCCAGACCTGCTTTTGTGGGCAGCTTTCTTAGGTGTCCCCAGTAAATGTACTTGCAATACATTGCTAATGACTGAGAATTCCCTGACAGACTTTCTCCATTTAAACCTTATCTTTTCAGCCTCATTTGCTTGCACAGGAAGAATTCTCAGGCAATTTGCAAGTTAAAATGTGATTATTCTTGTCTTGGATGTTGAATTCAAAGAATGGTAATTTATGCACAAGATTTTGTGTGTTTTCTCTGACTTATTGGATACTCATCATTATCTGTATTATCTTGCAGCCTTGGTGTGGTAGTCAGTTTTTCAAGGCTGGCTTGTTCTCATGTATCTTCTTCTTCTAAGTCTTTGTAGTCTTCTCCTTGCCACTTGCCCTGCAGGAGGTGCTTGGGCAGAGGACAGACTGCTGTAACCCCTGACAAAGAAAAATGCTCTTTCAGGGTGGTAGAAGTCAGAAGCATTTCACATTTGCTTTTCTGTCTGCATGATCTCATTTTTGTTTTCATTCATCCTTTTCCTTTTCCAGGATCAAAATAATGTGGAGGGTTGAACCTTGTCTAGCAGATTGCAGTTAGGTTTAATAACATGAGCATTTGTAGGAATTAACAGTTAAGGTTCTAGAGAAGGTGAGTCTGGGCTTGAATCCCAGATCCACCATTGTGCAAGCTGAGAAAGCATTAGGTCAGAGAAAATAGAAATGACAGCAGCAAAGAGATGCTGTTTCCCCCATTAGGTTGGGAGAGCTCCTGCAGTTTGATCACTCTGGTACTGGCAGGCTGTCAGGTTGCAAGTCAGCCCCTTGGGGACAGTGCACAACCTCTTTGGGAGGCCCCCGCCCCCCTCTGGTGGCTGAGAGTGTGGCCTCAGAAGGGCCCTGCAGTGCCCAGGCTGAGGGTCTGTCACCTTCCATAGGTGTGAGGACTAGCCACTTTGCCGGATTCTAGCTCTGTGGCACTCCACAAAAAACAAGTAGCACATTTGGGGGACCAACAGCCTCAGACAAGATTCATCACAGCATGTCCGAGAGACATAAGAAAATAAACAATAAGTTGTAAGTACAATTCAGGAGATTTTAAGCATTGAATAAAAAGTACTTTCTGAAACTAAAACCCATAACTTAAAAAAATACTGAATAATGAATTGAAAAAAAAGTCAGCGTTAGGCCTGAGTTAGTGGGTTTGAAGCCAAATGAAAGAGCTAACTAAAAGTACAGAGCAAAAGTACAAAAGAGCAGAATCATGAAAAAAGGTAAGAGATTTGGGTGAGACCCAGGAACCCTAGAATGATAATGATAGGAGTTCCAAGAAGAAGAAAAGAGATGCATTGCATTGACAATATGCAGCCCCTCCATCTCAGGTGGGGTCTGGGTGTCAGCAGCCTTGGAGCTTGTACAAATGTATGCATTGGCTACCCAGACCTGCCAAGTCAGAACCTGTACCTGGACTAGGTGATGGGTGACTGCCTGCACATATGCATTGGAGATGCGCTGGTCTGGGCCAGCGCCCCATCTGCAGTATTTCCCTACCACTACAAATATGCCTGCCAGTGAAGAACTACAATCCCACCCTCTCCATTCTCAGGATCCCCTGTGAAGATGCAAGCTAACCCTAGTATTTGCCTGAGGCACTCATTAAATCCCACATAAAAGGAAAGAGTGGGCAATTCCTCAGAGGCTGGAGCACTCCCCTGTGTATAAGAGACGGGGACAAGTCTCTAGATTAAGTGTCCAAACTTAAATGTCTCACCTGGAGACATTTGGTAGACATCAGCAGCAAAATGACAACCATCAAGAGTGCTAGCTGGGGGTAAGTGCACATTGACCCCAGTAGTGGTGGGTTTAAGGAAGGCAGGTGGTAGGTACAGGGAGGTTAGATGTGGTATAGTAGAGGGAGAGCAGGTGTTCTGAGCCCAGGGAGAGCAGGGTGGTGGGTGTAGGAAGTGCAGGAATTGTGGATTTAGAGAGAGGGCAGGTGTGCTGGGCCAGAGATAGGGAAATACCTGTACAGCTGTGATGCATCTTCCCCCTGCAGGGAAGTAGGCATGGTGTGTGCACTTATCTGATTTTTCCAAACAACAACAATAACAACAACAATAACAACAAAAACCAGGTATCACTATTTTTCTATGAAAAATTTTCAGCTCTCAAATGTTGACAATAAATTCAAATTTCAAAACTGACCCTGCTGGCATCTTCTATTTACATTCCCTTTCACAGAACAGAACATCCTTTTGATGCTCACTGTCTGATAATGCTACAGGGTCATCTTAGGACAGCTATCCACCTGAAAGTGCTGTATCTGCCCCTTTGGCCTTGCCTCATGCCCAGGGCAGCCCTTGCCCTAAGAACCACTGCTGCTTCCTGTTGTTGCCTACATGGGCCATCTCAGCCCTCTTCTGAGTATCTTCTTCCATGTGTCTCTTTCATTGCTATAAGGAATAGCCAAGCCAGCCTCCCTTTAATTGTTAATTCTCCTGCACTCAGAAACCATCCTTTCTAGGGTCGTGGATCAGATGCCCATTGTAGGGGTTAGAGGCCAGGCAGCAAAGTATGTGTCCTCCTGCTAAGATATTTGAAAAGGAGTTTTATATGTATTTTTAAGTAAATTGATATTACAGTATTTAATTCTAAATGTATGATTTAAAGGAATGATGGAATGCTTTTAAGAATGTTAACATATGCTAGCAATTACATTCTTAGGAACTATTTTAATTTAGGATGAGCAATTTTACATATTAACTTAAATGTATGAACCAGTCATATTTTTTTTCAGAATTCCTTGGGACCATAGCTGAGGTGACCAGCCCAGCGGTGGACACTCAGCTGGTCCTCTTGTACAGTGCTGTATGCTGAGCTGATGCAAGTAATGTTTCATGGGATGAGGTGACATCTGTGGTATGATGACCCTATAACAATATCAAGAAGAGAAGTTGTTTTGTACAGACCCAAAGCCAAACTAGTGATGTTAGGGGAACACAGAGGGTCCGGGCTTGGTATGCCGGCAGTGTGTGGCCCTGGCAAGTATCTCCATGGGCCCTGAGGTAGGCAGCAATTCATCTTCACCTGTCTTCCTCCTTTGTTGGGGATTTCTTGGGGCTCAATTGGGATCAGTGCAAACAGAGCCTTTCCCAACACTTGCATGATTTTCAACATCCTCAGGGCTACGATCCAGGAGCCACCCTCCTTAGTCTCTTCCCATGGGCGCTAGGACATCCATTTCTTAGGGCTGAGGAAGCAGCTCACTTTGATGATGTATGAAAGATCTGGAAATTGAGTCCCTTAATACTACCCATCTGCTTTAGCTCCTTTAAAATCTTTGTGTACCCCCAAAGAGAAATGTAACCCAGTCCTGGACCTTGCCCTAGAGTTTATTGTTGCTGATAACTTTATGACCCAAGTCAATAGCCCTTCCTGATGACCCACACTGCTTTACATTCTCCCTTTCCTCTTTAAACACCTACCTTTCACAACTATTATTATGATTATATTTGTGTATTAATCCTCAGCTCCCTTGCCACTATTAGGCTTCACAGTCTTCCTTTGGCAAGCAACACCCACCGCCAGGTTAATCCTGCCCCCTGCCTCCCCATCCACATGCACAGACAATGAAACAGAGCAGCAAGGATTGCTGACTTGTCTCCCAGCCACAGCCCTTCCATCATGGACCCTCAGTGCTGCCTTCCACACAGCTTCATCCTGGGCCTCATCTTCCTATGATTCTTGATGACTCCTGCACACCTCTCATCTCTCTTTGAGCCTCAAGCACCCTTTCTTTCCTTTCTCACAGTTGATGACCTAGCTTTCCTTTTGTGATGAGATATAAGCAGTGATGTGAGAGCTTTCATGAACAATGACCACTGTGTCTGCCTAGTGCATCCTACCTTCCTTCCAGTTGTATGGGGGACATTCCCACTCAGTGGAGGCCAGTCCCTCCACCTGGTGCCACAGCCAAAGTTCTCTCCTGCATAATTTATTTTTCACTTTCCCCTACACAGTTCTTATCAGGATCTAACATGCTGCTATCTCTCCTCTCATGAAGACCCTCAGTGAGCCACATATCTCCATGGCTCCCTTCCCTTTTCTCTGCTTCCTTTAAAAGCCAAACTCTTTGAAAGCAAGGTCTTTCCTTGCCATACTCATCTTGCTGTAGCCCTTCTTCATTTTTCTCTTGACTGCACTGCAAGATCTCATGGTATCCACCCTTGTGAGAATCCAGTGATGTTCCTGGTTCTCTTCTAACCTGGACTGTCAGCAGCACATGATAGAGGTAACCTCTCTCCTACTTGGGTTCTTTCCCTGTTTGACTCCTCAAAATTCTCCTCATATCCATGCAGCCACTCTTCCTTGGTCTCATTCTGCAGGCCCTCTTCATCTTCCAGCCCCCAAACACTGGAAGATGTTCTGGCCACTTCACTCTCTAGACTCTTTGCTAGTGGTGTCATCCAAGCTCATGTTCTAAATTCCACCTGCATCCACCTGCTCCTGGGCTTCTCCCATATCCAGTTGCCCTGCTTACCTCTCCACTGAGATAAAATAGGTATCTCAAACTTAACATGTCCCAAAAGAAACTCTGATTACATCCTTCCCCAATCTTTCTCACTTCCATAAAAATTTCATATGCTCAGAGTCCCAAATTTTAGAACCAGCTTGATCCATTGCTTCTTCTTATACCCCACAGCCAGATGACCTTCAGAGCTTCTAAATACAGCCAGTTTCCATAATCTTTACCATTGCCCCCAAATCCTAGCCAACATTTCCCACCTGTATATTGCAGTTACCTCCAAATTGTTCTGTTTCCACTCTTGCTCAGACCCAAACATCCATTCTCCACTGAGTATCCCCACTTTGCTCAGCACAACTCACAGTCTTGCAGTGCCTGCATGCATGCCTTACCCACTTGGACACCATTACTTCCTTTTTTTTTGATTTAACTCTATTTTTTATTTTTTAAAATTTACATCCAAATTAGTATATAGTGAAGCAATGATTTCAGTAGATTCCTTAATGCCCCTTACCCATTTAGCCTGTACCCCCTCCACAACCCCTCCAGCAACCCTCAGTTTGTTCTCCATATTTATGAGGGCATTTTGAAAAGCTCACTTTTTCATTTTCAGTAGCCCCAAATATTTACTGGAAGAGAAATGAGTAACATCCTGGGAAATCTATCTGATGCAGAAACAGAAACTCCTGACACAGGGGGCCCCTGAGCAGTCTTCACAGCATGTTTCACTCTTTGATTTCGTTGTCTCATAATGAACCCAAATGTTATAGATGCAGTCTCTAACTTGAAGTTTTGGTTCTTTGGAGGAGCAAGCAAAGGGCAGCTTTTCACAGCACGTGGGCATCTCTCCTCTGGAACTTTCCCTTACTTTCCCAAAGTGACTGATTTTTTTTATGACACATTATCCCCATAGCTTACTCCCATCATCACATATAACACACATCTTCTTCCTCCACCAGGTTGGGACCATATTCTCTTGTCCATATTCATTTCTGCCTTTTTTTTCAGACATTAAAATTTTATTCTTTATTTTTTAAAACTTACATCCAAATTAGTTAGCAAATAGTGAAACAATGATTTCAGGAGTAGATTCCTTAATGCACCTTACCCATTTAGCCCATACTCCCTCCCACAACCCCTCCAGTAACCCTCAGTTTGTTCTCCATATTTAATCATCTCTTCTGTTTTTTCCCCCTCCCCGTTTTTATATTATTTTTGTTTCCCTTCCCTTATGTCCATATGTTTTGTCTCTTAAAGTCCTCATATGAGTGAAATCATATGATTTTTGTCTTTCTCTGACTGACTTATTTCACTTAGCATAATAATACCCTCCAGTTCCATCCATGTAGTTGCAAATGGCAAGATTTCATTCCTTTTGATTTCTGAGTAATACCCGATTGTGTATATATACCACATCTCCTTTATCCATTCATCCATCGATGGACATTTGGGCTCTTTCCATACTTTGGCTATTGTTGATAGTGCTGCTATAAACATGGGGATGCATGTGTCCCTTCGAAACAGCACTCCTGTATCCCGTGGATAAATGCCTAGTAGTGCAATTGCTGGGTCGTAGTGTAGCTCTATTTTTCATTTTTTGAGGAACCTGCATACTGTTTTCCAGAGTGGCTGCACCAGCTTGCATTCCCACCAACAATGCAAAAGAGATCCTCTTTCTCTGAATCCTCGCCAACATCTGTTGTTGCCCGAGTTGTAAATGTTAGCCATTCTGACAGGTGTTAGGTGGTATCTCATTGTGGTTTTGATTTGCATTTCCCTGATGAGGAGTGATGTTGAACATTTTTTCATGTGTTGGTGGGCCATCTGGATGTCTTCTTTGGAGAAGTGTCTATTCATGTATTTTGCCCATTTCTTCACTGGATTATTTGTTTTTTGGGTGTTGAGTTTCATAAGGTCTTTGTAGATTTTGGATACTAACCCTTTATCTGATATGTCATTTGCAAATATCTTTTCCCATTCCCTTGGTTGCCTTTTAGTTTTGCTGATTATTTCCTTCATTGTGCAGAAGCTTTTTATTTTGATGAGGTCCCAGTAGTTCATTTTTGCTTGTGTTTCCCTTGCCTCCGGAGACATGTTGAGTAAGAAGTTGCTGTGGCACCAATATGTCAATAAATTTCATATATATAAAAATAAAATAAAATAAAATAAAATAAAATAAAATAAAATAAAATAAGACATAAAAAAAAAAAAAGAAGTTGCTGTGGCCAAGATCAAAGAGGTTTTTGCGTGCTTTCTCCTCGAGGATTTTGTTGGCTTCCTGTCTCACATTAGGGTCTTTCATCCACTTTGAGTTTATTTTTGTGTATGGTGTAAGAAAGTGGTCCAGGTTCATTCTTCTGCATGTCGTTGTCCAGTTTTCCCAGCACCACTTGCAGAAGAGACTGTCTTTATTCCATTGGATATTCTTTCCTGCTTTGTCAAAGATTAGTTGCTCATACGTTTGTGGGTCCATTTCTGGGTTTTCTATTCTGTTCCATTGATCTGAGTGTCTGTTCTTGTGCCAGTACCATACAGTCTTGATGATTACAGCTTTGTAGTATATAGCTTGAATTCTGGGATTGTGATGCCTCCTGCTTTGGTTTTCTTTTTCAAGATTGCTTTGGCTATTCAGGGTCTTTTCTGGTTCCTTAGAAATTTTAGGATTATTTGTTCTAGCTCTGTGAAGTATGCTGGTGTTACTTTGATAGGGATCGTGTTAAATATGTAGATTGCTTTGGGTAGTATCAACATTTTAACAATATTTGTTCTTCCTATCCAGGAGCATGGAATCTTTTTCCATTTTTTCGTGTCTTCTTCAATTTATTTCATAAGCTTTCTATAGTTTTCAGTGTATAGATTTTTCACCTCTTTGGTTAGATTTATTCCTAGGTATTTTATGATTTTTGGTGCAATTGTAAATGGGATCGATTCCTTGATTTCTCTTTCTGTCACTTCATCATTGATGTATAGGGATGCAACTGATTTCTGTGCATTGATTTTATATCCTGAAACTTTGCTGAATTCATGAATCAGTTCTAGCAGTTTTTTGGTGGAATCTTTTGGGTTTTCCATATAGAGTATCATGTCATCAGCAAAGAGTGAAAGTTTGACCTCCTTCTGGTTGATTTGGATGCCTTTTATTTCTTTGTGTTGTCTGATTGTAGAGGCTAAGACTTCCAATACTATGTTGAATAATAGTGGCAAGAGTAGACATCACTGTCTTGTTCCTGACCTTAGAGAAACTGACAGTTTTCCCCCATTGAGGATGATATTAGCTTTGGGTTGCTTGTATATGGCTTGTATGATCTTGAGGTATGATCCTTCTATCCCTACTTTCTTGAGGGTTTTTATCAAGAAAAGATGCTGTAGCTTCTCAAATGCTTTTTTCGCATCTATTGAGAGGATCATATGGTTCTTGTCCTTTCTTTTATTGATGTGATGAATCACATTAATTGTTTTGTGGATATTGAACCAACCCTGCATCCCAGGTATAAATCCCACTTGGTCGTGGTGAATAATTTTTTTAATTTATTGTTGGATCCGGTTGGCTAATATCTTGTGCAGGATTTTGGCATCCATGTTCATCAGGGAAATTGGTCTATAGTTCTCCTTTTTAGTGGGGTCTCTGTCTGGTTTTGGAATCAGGGTAATGCTGGATTCATAGAAAGAGTTTGGAAGTTTTCCTTCCATTTCTATTTTTTGGAACAGCTTCAAGAGAATAGGTGTTAACTCTTCCTTAAATGTTTGGTAGAATTCCCCTGGAAAGCCATCTGGCCCTGGACTCTTGTTTTTTGGCAGCTTTTTGATTACTAATTCGATTTTCTTACTGGTTATGTCATTTGTGTCTGAAAACATTTAATAATTATTCACAAATGACCTGTGGCTGCAGCACTCTATTAATGCTACGTCCACATAGCAGTTAATATAAGAGACAAAGTTCCCTGCCCTCATCGAGTTTACATGAGAGTAAGCAGAGAGAGAGAAAAATTTTAATAATAAATAAGGATGTCATAGAAGATGGCAGAGTAGGTAGCTCCAGAAATCCATCCTTCCACCTAAATAATTACTGAACAGTTGGCAACTATCTGAAGTAACTGCATACAGTTTCTAGGGCTATCATAGCCAAGTAGCTTGAAAGAACAGAAATACGTTGTCTCAAAGTGGTGAAAACTAGAAGTCTGAAATCATGTTAGTAGGCCATGCTTTCCCTGACAACTCTAGGGGACCATCCTTTGCTGCTTCATCTAGTTTCTGGTAATTGCCAACAATTCTTGCTCATAGGTGCCTCACTCCAGTGACATAGCTAACTTTGCTTTGTGTATCTTTACATGTTCTTCCTTCTTTGCATATCTGCTTCTATGTCCACATTCCCACTTTTATTATAACACAAGTCATATTGGATTAGGGCTCATCCTAATGAACTAATTTTAACTTAAGATCTGTATACAGATCCTATGTCCAAATAAATTCACAATTTCAGGAACCTGGGATAAGGACTTTAACCTATCTTTTGGAGAAATGCAATTCAATCATACATACCTTCTTTATTGCACTTCGTTTTATGGTGCTTCATAGGTATTGCAGTTTTTACAAATTTAAGGTCTGTGGCAACCCTGAATGGAGCAAGTCAATTGGCATGCCATTTCTCCAACAGCATTTGTTCACTTTGGGTCTCTGTGTTACATTTTGGTAATTTTTACAATATTTCAAACTTTATTATTATTATTATTATTGTTATGGTAATCTTTGATCAGTGATCTTTGATGTTACTATTGTAATTTCTTTGGGATACCACAAATCACGCCTATATAAGATAGTACAATTAATTGATAAATGTTGTGTGTGTTCTGATCGCCCACTGACCAGCTATTCCCCCATCTCTCTCCCTTTCCTCAGGCCTTCCTATTATTTGAGACATAACAATATTGAAACTAGTTCATATAATAACACCACAGTGGTCTCTAAGTGTTAAAGTGAAAGGAAGAATTTCACATCTCTCACTTTAAACAAAAAGCTAGAAATTATAAGCTTAGTGAGGAAGGTATGGCAAAAGCCAAGATAGGCTAAAATCTAGGCTTCTTGCACTGAACAGCCAAGCTATGAATGAAAAGGAAAAATTTTTGAATAAA
Organism: Lynx rufus; assembly: GCF_022079265.1. Lineage (NCBI taxonomy): Eukaryota > Metazoa > Chordata > Mammalia > Carnivora > Felidae > Lynx > Lynx rufus. The sequence continues at coordinate 1,237,125 of NW_025814836.1, forward strand.
ATTAAAAGTGCTACTCCAGTGAATACAAAAATGATAAGAAAGTGAAACAGCCTTATTGGTGATATGGAGAAAGTTTGAATCATCTGGATAGATCAAACCAGTAATATTCCCTTAAGATAAAGTCTAATCCAAAGCAAGGCCCTGACTCTCTTCAATTCTATGAAGGCTGAAAGAGGTGAAGAAGTTTCAGAAAAAAAGTTTGAAGCTAGCAGAAGTTGGTTCATGTGGCTTAAGGTAAAGAAGCTGTCTTCATAACATGAAAGTACAAGGTGAAACAGTATGTGCTGATGTAGAAGCCACAACAGGTTATCCAGGAGATCTAGCTCAGATAATTAATGAAGGTGACTACTATACTAAATAATACATTTTCAGTGTAGACAAAACAGCCTTCTATTGGAAGAAGATGCCATCTAGCAGTTTCCTAGCTAGAGAGGAGAAGTCAATGCCTAGCTTCGAAGTTTCAAAGAGGCTGACTCTCCTGCTAGGGTCTAATACAGCTGGTAACTTAAAGTTGAAGCCAATGTTCATTTACTATTTGAAAAATCCTAGGGCCCTTCAGAATTATGCTAAATCTAATCTGCCTGTGCTTTATAAATGGAATTGCAGTCTTGCTGACAGTGCATTTGTTTTCTTTCTTTCTTTCTTTCTTTCTTTCTTTCTTTCTTTCTTTCTTTCTTTCTTTCTTTCTTTCTTTCTTTCTTTTTGAGACAGAAAGAGACAGAGCATGAACAGGGGAGGGGAAGAGAGAGAGGGAGACGCAGAATCCGAAACAGGCTCCAGGCTCTGAGCTGTCAGCACAGAGCCCAACGCGGGGCTCGAACTCATGGACCATGAGATCATGACCTGAGCCGAAGTCAGACGCTTAACCGACCAAGCCACCCAGGCACCCCTGCATTTGTTTTCAAAATGGTTTAGTGAATATTTTAAGCCCACTGTTAAGACCTACTGCTTGGGGGAAAAAAAGATTTTTTTTCAAAATATTATTGCTCATTGATAATGTACCTGGTCACACAAAAGCTCTGATGGAGATTTACAATGAGATTATTGTTTTTATGCCTACTAACTAACATCCATTCTGCAGCCCATGGGTCAAGAAATAATTTTAACTTTCAAGTCTTACTATTTAAGAAAAACGTTTTTCTAAGACTATAACTTCCATAGATAGTGATCACTCTGATGGCTCTGGGCAAAGTCAATTGAAAACATTATGGAAAGGATTCGCCATTCTAGATGCCAATGAGAACATTCATGTTTTGTGGGAAGAGGTCAAAATATTAACATGAACAGGAGTTTGGAAGAAGTTGATTCCAACCCTCATGGATGACTTTGAGAGGTTCAAGACATCAGAGGAGGAAGTAACTGCAGATGTAGTGGAAATATCAAGAGAACTAGAAGTGGAACCTGAAGATGTGACTGAATTGTTGCAATCTCATGATAAAAATTCAACTGATGAGGAGTTGCTTCTTATAGATGAGCAAACAAAATGATTTCCCGAGATGGAATCTACTCCTGGTGAAAAGGTTGTGAAGACTGTTGAAATGATAACAAAGGACATAGAATATTACATAAACTTAGTTGTTAAAACAGCAGTAGGGTTTGAGAGGACTGACTCAAATTTTGAAAGAAGTCCTAGTGTGGGTAAAATGTTATCAAAGAACATCACATGCTACAGAGAAATTATTCATGAAAAGAGTCAATTGATGTGGCAAGCTTCATTGTTTTCTTGTTTTAAGAAATTGCCACAACAACCCCCAATCTTCAGCAACTACCACCCTGAACAGTCAGCAGCCATCAACATGGAGGTAATTTCCTCCACCAGCAAGATTATAACTTGATGAAAGCTCAGATGCTGGTTAGCATTATTATCAGCAACAAAGAATTTTTTAATTAAGATATGTGCATTATTTTCTAGATATAATGTTATTGCACAATTAATAGACTACAGTATAGTGTAAATATAACTTTTATATTCACTGAAAAATCAAAAAAGCATTTGATACACTGTATTGCAATATTTGTTTTATTGTGTGGTCTGGAATCAGACCCACAAATGTCCCTGAAGTATTCTTGTAACTATTTTGGAAATATGGAGTGTGGAAAAACACTTGCAGGAGCCAAGGAAGAGATTAATAAAGAGGTTGATTAATTTTGGCCTTTTTGATACTGGTTACTATTCTCCATTCCCCCATCCCTGTGGCAGATAACAATGGAGGTAGCAATCTACCTTTATAGTGCAAATTCCTGCTAGCAAGGTGGACAAGGTGGATCCTGTCCTCCAAAAAATTGGGTGTGTGTGTTGATTACTGATCACTGTGTTTGATCACTAAGGGGTTAGCACAGAGGCTGGCCACTGTTTTAATCCCTGAGGGATGAGGCAGTTTCCAGATTTAATGAAACTACTTGTTTCCCCCACACTTTTGGGAGCAACACACTTAAGAAAATGTTTTTCAAAATAGTGGTTTACCATAGAGATAATAGAAGAGAAACATCAATGGCCACACACAATAAGAAATGCACACTGTGCAAAAAAATATTGGAAAAGTCAGAAATTAATGGTTCTAGTTTCTCAATAAGTGACATTTAATAATCCCTGAGGAGTGGGGGAATTAAATCTCCTGGGCTATTACAACATAATACTCAAAACTCCCAGTTCTTAACAAAAAAACTTATAAAACATGCAAATAAATAGGAAAATATGGCCCATTCACAGCTGAAGAAATTAAAAATAATGATAGAAACCCAGGCATTAGAATTATTAGTCAAAGATGTTAAATCACCTGTCTTAAATGTGTTCAATGAACAAAAGGAAATCATAGACAAAGGACAAAAAGAAATCAAGAAAATGTTGCATAAATAAAATAAGAATATCAATAAATAAAAGTTATTAAAAATGAAATTATAAAAAGGAATGAAGTAGACATTCTGGAGCTGAAAACTACCATAACTGAAATAAAAACTCATAAGAACTCACAGCATATTTGAGCATGCAGAAGAAAGGGTCAGAAAACTTGAAGGTAAGACGTTCAAAATTATCAAGTCTGAGGAGAAGAAGGAAAAGTGAATGAAAAAAAATTAAGAGAGCCTGTGAAACTGTAAGAACCATCAAACATAGAAATATATGTATTATAGGAGCCCCAGAAGAAGATAGAAAAAAAGAGGCAGAGAAAATATTTGAAGAAATACTGTCCAAAAACTTTCCAAATCTGAGGAAATACATGAATATACATGTCCAAGGAACTCCATGAACTACAAGCAGGATAACTCAAGGAGACCTACACTAAGACGGCTTATAGTCAAATGATCAAATTCAAAAGACAAAAAATACTTAAAGCATCAAGAGAGGAACAATTCTTCTCATAAAAGAGATAATCAATGTCACATTGCCAAGATGGTGGACTATAAGACCCAGCCTCTGTATCCTTTCAAAGATGAACAATTAGACAGCAATCCACAAACAAAAGCAGCTCTGAGATAAGACTATGGTCCACTTAAGAAATGTTAGTGGAACCTGAGAAAACCTGAGAAAACCACACGAAAGATAAGGAAAAAGTTTAATTTTACCTGTGTCATCCATTGGCCAAGCCAGCATTGCTCAGTTCCAAGAGGTAACTTCTTAGCTAGAATGAGGTCCCCACACCAGGAAAGAAAGTGTATTGAGCAACATACTTACCCAGCCTTTCAGGGCACTACACAAAGTACCCACTTGAATTTCACCCACCCAGAAAACCTGGCAAACCTGAGACATACAGAGATGGCTATGAACAAGGAAGAAAAGCAGGACCCACCAGTATCGGCTACACAGAAAGGCAGACTTCAGTTCATAGTGACCTGATCTGCAGAGGACTCTGGTAGCTTTGACCCCTGAAGACACTAATGGCCAGAATGGTTGTTGCAGACCCCTGAAGATTTTCCACAGGTATTTGTGTTCCCCACAGGTATTTGTGTTCCCTGACACCAGCCACCTGAATCCCTCCTCACTTCCTCTCTGCTAGCCCCACCCATAGCCCAGGACCTGCATCAGTAGCCAGCCCAGGCTGCTGCAACTGTGCAAGTGCAAGACACAAGCCTAGACCCCTACAGCTGACTCCCACCCCTGTGCATATGCTCAGGGCTAGCCCCTCCAGCTGTCTACTCATGTATTGCTGGCCTGATATGTGTCACTGACTTCTACTGCCACATGCACACACATGGCAAGATCCTGTAGTCACAGGAGTGCATACCAGTAGCCAAGGCCCCCATACTAACTTGTGGGCCTACATTTGGCCTTATCTCCTGTCAGTGGTCTGCACCACTGGGCTCACCTGCAGGTAGCCCTTCCAGCTGTACACCTGCATGCCCCTAGCCTATCTCCTAAAACTAGCCTTCCATCATGCACCTGTGGCAAGAACAAGTAGCTATGGTAGTACACACAGACAACCAGAGCCTCTGTAGCTGCAGTGTAACCTCGGTTGGCCCTACCCCTTGATGCTTCTCCTGGCCCCCACAACTATGTGTATATTTGCAAATGGCCCTTGCCACCACAAGGCACTTGCAGCTTCCCCCTGCAATGAATTATGTGCTCATCATCAGCTCTGACCACCACTTCTGCTAACTCTGGCCCCTAACCACAGAACCTAGAAGCACTCCTGGGGATCACAACAGCCTTTGTAGCCTCTGTGGACCACCCATGACAGTCACCAAGGACCACACAGTGTCAACGCTGTGGACTTCAGCAGGCTGAGCTAACATTACCATATACTCCAGAACAGAGCTGTCACATTTTCCCAACACTCCATACCCTCAACCACTATACCTAGGTCACAACACACTCCAGCATGCCCTCACCTAAAGGTAAAGGTCTTTCCTTACATAAGTCAGTCCATTAAATCTGGAAGAGGTGACTATTTATTCAAGACTAGAGGGATCATGAAGAATCAGGAAAACATGACTCTACCAAAGAAACAAAAAACTCTTCTCTAGACACAGTATTATTAAAGTACCTAAAATTATTTTCTCTTGAAAATGAGCAAGAGAAAATAATTCCTCTCATACAAAGGAACACCCATAAGGCGATGAGTGGATTTCTCAGCAGAAACCTTGTAGTCCACAAGAGAATATTCAAAGTGTTGAAGGAAGAAGACTGCCAACCAAGAATATTTTACCCAGCAAAGCAGTCCTTCAGAAATTAAGGAAAAATAAAGACTTCCCTAGACAAACAGATGCTAAGGACATTCATCACCATTAGACTTGCCTTGTGAGAAATGCTAAACAAAGTTCTTCAAGCTAAAATGAAAACATACATACTTATTAATAACACAAATACAAATTAAAGTATAAAACTGACTGGTAAATGTAAGTATACAGTCAAATTCAGAATACTCTAATACTATAATGGTGGAATGTGAAACACTTAACTCTAGTATAAAGGTTAAAAGATAAAGTACTAAAAATAAATATACCTACAACAATCTGTTAATGGATACACAAGATTAAAAGATGTATACTGTGACATCAAAAACATAAAATAGGGTCTACCTGGGTGGCTCAGTCATTAAGCATCTGACTTTGGCTCTGGTCATGATCTCACTGTTCATGAGCTTGAGTCCCACATCAGGTGAGCATGAGCCCTGCCTTGGGTTAGCTCAAGACCCACTTTAGGTGAAAACAAACCCCGCTTCTAGTAAAACATGAGCCCTGCCTAGGATGAGCCCCACTTCTCTCCCTCTCTCTCTCTCTCTCTCTCTCTCTCTCTGCCCCTCACTCACTTGTGCCCTTTAAAAAGAAAGAAAGAAAGAAAGAAAGAAAGAAAGAAAGAAAGAGCAAAAGCATAGACTTTTTATATGCAATTGAAGATAAGTTGTTATGGCTTAAAATAGATTACTGTGACTATAAGATGTTTATGAAAGCCTTAGGGTAACCACAATACAAAAACCATATAGCAGATATCATAGTAGATATATATATGATAAAGAGAAGAGAATGAAGGTGGAACACTATAGAAAACCATCAATTTACAAAGTCAGACAACAAGGGAGAGAAAAAGGAACTACAAAATAATGAGAAAACAATTAACAAGATGACAAAAGTAAGTCATTCAATTTCAATAATTACTTTATTTTTTAAATTTTATTTATTTATTTTTGAGGGAGAGGCAGAGAGAGGAGAGAGAGAATCTTAAGCAGGCTCTGTACCTTCATCATGGAGGCTGACATGGGACTCAAAGTCACAAACCATGAAATCATGACCTAAGCCAAAGTCAACAATCAGATGCTCAACCAACTGAGCTACCTAGGCACCCCTATCAATAATTACTTTAAATGTAAATGGACTAAATTCCCCAATCAAAAGACCCACAGTGGCTAAATGGATTTAAAAAAAAAAAAGACCAACTATATGCTGCCACAAGAGACTCACTTCAACATCAAGGACATACATCAAAACAAAGTGATGGGAAAATATACTCCATACAAATGCAAACCAAAGAGAGCAGGGGTAGTTATAGTTGTATCAGACAAAATATACCTTAAATCAAAACTGTAAAGACACACGAAGGTCATTATATAATGCTAAAGGAGTTGATTCAACAAGAGATTATAACAATTGTAAATATATGTGCACCCTACATCAGAGTACATAAATATATTAAGCAAGTATTAACAGGTGTGAAGGTAGAATTAGATAACAATATAGTATTAATAGTGGACTTCACGACCCCACTTTCAAAAATGGAAAGATCATTCAGACAGAGCATCAAAAAGGAAATATTGGATCTGAACTATAATTTAGAACAAATGTGCCTAACAGACATATACAGGACATTCCATTCAATAGCAAAAGGCACATTTTTCTCAAACACTAATCGAATGTTCTCTAGGCAGGTCATACATTAAGTCACAAAACAAGTCTTAACAAATTAAGAAGATTGATATCATATCAAGCATCTTTTCCAGTCACAGTAGTATAAAACTAAAAACAATAACAAAAGAAAAGCTGAAAAATTCATAAATATGTGGAATGAAACTACATGCCCCTGAAGAACCAATAAGTCAAAGAAGAAATCAAAAGGGAAATAAGCATCTTGACACAAATGAAAACATAGCATACTAAAACCTATGAGATAGAAAAAGCAGTTCCAAGAGGGAAATTTACAGCAATAAATGCCCACATTAGGAAAAAATAAGTTTAAATAAGTAATCTAACATTACACATCAAGGAACTAAAAGAACAAACTAAGCCCAAAGTTAGCAGAAGGGAGGGAATAACAAAAGATTAGAGCAGAAATAAATGAAATAGACTAGAAAAGCAATAGAATACATCAATGAAACTAAGAGCTAGTTTTTTGAAAAGATAAATAAAATTAACAAATCTTTAGCTAGACTAAGAGAAAAAGAAGACTCAGGAACAAAAAAGGAAACATTACAACTGATACCACAGAAGTACATAGGATCATAAGAGACTACTACAAACAGTTATATTACAACACATTAGGCAACTGAGAAGATATGGACAAATTCCTAGAAACATGCAAGCTACCAAGACTGAATCACAAAGAAATAGAAAACTTGAATAGAACCATAACTAGTATGGAAATAGAATCAGTAATGAAAAATCTTCCAAAAAATAAAAGCCCAATACCAGATAGCTTCACCGGTGAATTCTACCAAAAATGTCAAGAATGATTAATGTCAATCCTTCTCAAAGCCTTCCAAAATATTAAAGAGGAGGGAGCACTTCCAAACTGGTGAGTTTTACAAAACATGTGAAACATTTAATAAATGCTTTATGATTTAAATTAAAAACTTTTAAAGAAATATTAACACCAGTCCTTCTCAAACTATCCCCAAACCTGAAGAGAATGCAATACTTACTTATTCTATGAAGTCAGCATTACTAAAACCAGGTAAAAACACTACAAGAAAACTATAGACCGATATCCCTTATGAAATCCGGCACCAAATGTGTCAATTTAAGGAAGCCATTGCCTCTCCAAAGAGGAAACAAATAGAAAGACGCTAGAGCTCAGGCAAAAGAGGACACAGCCAGAGAAGGAGCAGAAACACAGACAGTACCACTCAGAAGACAAAAAATAAAATTAGAAAGCATCAAATGATGAAAAAGGTTTTCCATGAGAAAAAGAGGAAATTAAGGTTATATAAAAGTGCTGTTTTTAAATAAGAATTATAGACTGACTTAGCACTTTAAACTATATGAACATGTACCTTTATTTAAAATTAAACACTAAACAACTAACCAGTTCAAAACAAGTAACATAACACAATGTTAGGTATTAAGTGCTATGGGAAAAAAAAATAAGTACAAAGGAGATGGCTGGCAATCAATTTATTACGGAGAAGGTAATATTTTAAGAATATAGGTGAGGAAGCAAGACCAAGCTCCTAATGATCTGTGTGAAGAGTCTCTGGCAGAAGGAATAGAAAGTAGAAAGACTCAGAAGCAGAAGCTTGCTTGATGTGTCCAAGGAAAGCTAAGGAGGCCAGTGTGATTGGAGCTAAGTGGGCAAAGAAAGAGTGATAGAAAGTGAAATTAGAAGTGATGGTGTCCACAAATCAGCCTTAAGTAAGTACAAAAAGATCGAGATCATACCGTGCATATTTTCAGACCACAATGCTATGAAACTCGAAATCAACCACAAGAAAAAATTTGGAAAGGTAAAAACTATATGGAGACTGAAGAACATCCTACTAAGAATGAATGGGCTAACCAAGCAGTTAAAGAAGAAATTAAAAAGTGTATGGAAGTCAATGAAAATGATAGCACCACAACCCAAAACCTCTGGGATGCAGCAAAGGCGGTCATAAGAGGAAAGTGTATAGCAATCCAGGCCTTCCTAAAGAAGGAAGAAAGATCTCAGATACATAACCTAAACTTACGCCTTAAAGAGCTGGAAAAAGAACAGCAATTAAAACCCCAAACCAGCAGAAGACAGGAAATAATAAAGATTAGAGCAGAAATTAATGCTATTGAAACCAAAAAACAGTAGAACAGATCAATGAAAACAGAAGCTGGTTCTTTGAAAGAATTAACAATTGTTGATAACCCACTAGCCAGTTTGATCAAGAAGAAAAAGGAAAGGACCCAAATAAGTAAAATCAAGAATGAAAGAGGAGAAATCACAACCAACACAACAGAAATAAAAACAATAATAAGAGAATATTATGATCATACATGCCACCAAAATGGGCAATCTGGAACAAATGAACAAATTCCTAGAAACATATACTCTATCAAAACTGAAACAGGAAGAAATAGAAAATTTGAGCAGACCCAAAACAAGTAAGGAAATCGAATTAGTAATCAAAAAGCTGCCAAAAAACAAGAGTCCAGGGCCAGATGGCTTTCCAGGGGAATTCTACCAAACATTTAAGGAAGAGTTAACACCTATTCTCTTGAAGCTGTTCCAAAAAATAGAAATGGAAGGAAAACTTCCAAACTCTTTCTATGAATCCAGCATTACCCTGATTCCAAAACCAGACAGAGACCCCACTAAAAAGGAGAACTATAGACCAATTTCCCTGATGAACATGGATGCCAAAATCCTGCACAAGATATTAGCCAACCGGATCCAACAATAAATTAAAAAAATTATTCACCACGACCAAGTGGGATTTATACCTGGGATGCAGGGTTGGTTCAATATCCACAAAACAATTAATGTGATTCATCACATCAATAAAAGAAAGGACAAGAACCATATGATCCTCTCAATAGATGCGAAAAAAGCATTTGAGAAGCTACAGCATCTTTTCTTGATAAAAACCCTCAAGAAAGTAGGGATAGAAGGATCATACCTCAAGATCATACAAGCCATATACAAGCAACCCAAAGCTAATATCATCCTCAATGGGGGAAAACTGTCAGTTTCTCTAAGGTCAGGAACAAGACAGTGATGTCTACTCTTGCCACTATTATTCAACATAGTATTGGAAGTCTTAGCCTCTACAATCAGACAACACAAAGAAATAAAAGGCATCCAAATCAACCAGAAGGAGGTCAAACTTTCACTCTTTGCTGATGACATGATACTCTATATGGAAAACCCAAAAGATTCCACCAAAAAACTGCTAGAACTGATTCATGAATTCAGCAAAGTTTCAGGATATAAAATCAATGCACAGAAATCAGTTGCATCCCTATACATCAATGATGAAGTGACAGAAAGAGAAATCAAGGAATCGATCCCATTTACAATTGCACCAAAAATCATAAAATACCTAGGAATAAATCTAACCAAAGAGGTGAAAAATCTATACACTGAAAACTATAGAAAGCTTATGAAATAAATTGAAGAAGACACGAAAAAATGGAAAAAGATTCCATGCTCCTGGATAGGAAGAACAAATATTGTTAAAATGTTGATACTACCCAAAGCAATCTACATATTTAACACGATCCCTATCAAAGTAACACCAGCATACTTCACAGAGCTAGAACAAATAATCCTAAAATTTCTAAGGAACCAGAAAAGACCCTGAATAGCCAAAGCAATCTTGAAAAAGAAAACCAAAGCAGGAGGCATCACAATCCCAGAATTCAAGCTATATACTACAAAGCTGTAATCATCAAGACTGTATGGTACTGGCACAAGAACAGACACTCAGATCAATGGAACAGAATAGAAAACCCAGAAATGGACCCACAAACGTATGAGCAACTAATCTTTGACAAAGCAGGAAAGAATATCCAATGGAATAAAGACAGTCTCTTCTGCAAGTGGTGCTGGGAAAACTGGACAACGACATGCAGAAGAATGAACCTGGACCACTTTCTTACACCATACACAAAAATAAACTCAAAGTGGATGAAAGACCCTAATGTGAGACAGGAAGCCAACAAAATCCTCGAGGAGAAAGCACGCAAAAACCTCTTTGATCTTGGCCACAGCAACTTCTTTTTTTTTTTTTATGTCTTATTTTATTTTATTTTATTTTATTTTATTTTATTTTATTTTATTTTTATATATATGAAATTTATTGACATATTGGTGCCACAGCAACTTCTTACTCAACATGTCTCCGGAGGCAAGGGAAACACAAGCAAAAATGAACTACTGGGACCTCATCAAAATAAAAAGCTTCTGCACAATGAAGGAAATAATCAGCAAAACTAAAAGGCAACCAAGGGAATGGGAAAAGATATTTGCAAATGACATATCAGATAAAGGGTTAGTATCCAAAATCTACAAAGACCTTATGAAACTCAACACCCAAAAAACAAATAATCCAGTGAAGAAATGGGCAAAATACATGAATAGACACTTCTCCAAAGAAGACATCCAGATGGCCCACCAACACATGAAAAAATGTTCAACATCACTCCTCATCAGGGAAATGCAAATCAAAACCACAATGAGATACCACCTAACACCTGTCAGAATGGCTAACATTTACAACTCGGGCAACAACAGATGTTGGCGAGGATTCAGAGAAAGAGGATCTCTTTTGCATTGTTGGTGGGAATGCAAGCTGGTGCAGCCACTCTGGAAAACAGTATGCAGGTTCCTCAAAAAATGAAAAATAGAGCTACACTACGACCCAGCAATTGCACTACTAGGCATTTATCCACGGGATACAGGAGTGCTGTTTCGAAGGGACACATGCATCCCCATGTTTATAGCAGCACTATCAACAATAGCCAAAGTATGGAAAGAGCCCAAATGTCCATCGATGGATGAATGGATAAAGGAGATGTGGTATATATACACAATCGGGTATTACTCAGAAATCAAAAGGAATGAAATCTTGCCATTTGCAACTACATGGATGGAACTGGAGGGTATTATTATGCTAAGTGAAATAAGTCAGTCAGAGAAAGACAAAAATCATATGATTTCACTCATATGAGGACTTTAAGAGACAAAACATATGGACATAAGGGAAGGGAAACAAAAATAATATAAAAACGGGGAGGGGGAAAAAACAGAAGAGATGATTAAATATGGAGAACAAACTGAGGGTTACTGGAGGGGTTGTGGGAGGGAGTATGGGCTAAATGGGTAAGGTGCATTAAGGAATCTACTCCTGAAATCATTGTTTCACTATTTGCTAACTAATTTGGATGTAAGTTTTAAAAAATAAAGAATAAAATTTTAATGTCTGAAAAAAAAGGCAGAAATGAATATGGACAAGAGAATATGGTCCCAACCTGGTGGAGGAAGAAGATGTGTGTTATATGTGATGATGGGAGTAAGCTATGGGGATAATGTGTCATAAAAAAAATCAGTCACTTTGGGAAAGTAAGGGAAAGTTCCAGAGGAGAGATGCCCACGTGCTGTGAAAAGCTGCCCTTTGCTTGCTCCTCCAAAGAACCAAAACTTCAAGTTAGAGACTGCATCTATAACATTTGGGTTCATTATGAGACAACGAAATCAAAGAGTGAAACATGCTGTGAAGACTGCTCAGGGGCCCCCTGTGTCAGGAGTTTCTGTTTCTGCATCAGATAGATTTCCCAGGATGTTACTCATTTCTCTTCCAGTAAATATTTGGGGCTACTGAAAATGAAAAAGTGAGCTTTTCAAAATGCGCTTTGTGATCCAACAAACAGTAAGTGCTATTTCTCAGACCTTACAAGGCAAATCTAGAGAGCTATATGCAGGGCTGGCAGAGCAACATGTGCAGTAGGAGTGTATGCAGTAGTCTAGCAGAGAGGAGTGTATACAGTAGGTGAATACGTCTGCAGGTTGACTACAGCCTTCTGGTCAGTGCTCTGCTGGGGCTCATGGGGCCCCCTAAATGTGTCTTCCTTCTGGCGAGTCCATAGATCAGTAGCACTTCCTAATGCATGCTCTTCTCATGGCTGAACCCAAAGCTCTGGAGAGGCTTGCAGTAATGTGAGATGCTTCTCTCTAGACCACTTACCTATCTTTGGTAAAGCAAGCCATGGGCCAAGCCCAGTGTCAGTTGGGGTGGGGAAGTAGATCCATCTGCCCCCTGGGGGCCACTGCAGAAGCATACACATGAAGTCCCACTGCAGGGATAAAGACAAGGGAGTGATCCACTCTTCCTAGATGAACAATGGGGCATTACTTTTTATGATATCAGGTGACCTGTTATCTACCAGAGCATGGTTCTGCCGTCCCCTGATTCTCTACTGCAATGAAATCACATGTCACTTATATGTCTCCACATTGGTTTCAACTTTCTGCTTGTGACTTTGGAAAATGCTTTTTGAATGGTTTACTGATGGAACCCTCCTCCTCCAGCTCTTTAAAGACATTTACACAAGGCAACTGCTCTGAGGCAACAGGTCCAAGGGTCCCTCCATAACATCTCGTGGGCTGCCTTTAGATGCCTAGCAGTGACATCATAGACATTCCCCTAAGTGAACTGGAAGCAGACCTCATGGCTACATTCCACTTCACCCCCTACTCCCAGTTCCTTCTCCTACATTAGCAACAAGAGCCACAAGGGGGCATGCTGTTGGGACACAAATTCGTTACAGAAACTTTACAACTACTACATGTTTCTTTGATTACAATAATGTGAAATTTATCTTTGTCAAAATGTGCATGATTGACTAGAGAATTCTACTTTCTGATTGTTGATTATGATAACTGTTATATAATTAACATAAACAGGATTGGGAATACTGCCCAGAGGGCACTGGTGTGAAGTGGTTTAGCACAACTTTACCAGTTTGGAATGAGAGAACTGTGTTCAGGTTCCAGTTTGGCCACTTATAAGATATGGGTCTCTCCATGCCTTGATTTCCTCATCTATCAATTGAAGGAATAACAAATACACCAGAAGGATGTTTGAGGATTAAATAAAATTATATGTGCTTGGGGTTAGTATAGGACTTGGTCCACTGCAGGGCTAAGAAATGCTAGTTAGATGGTTATAGTTATGGTCCCAGCCACTGTAGGAGGTTCTATAGGATGGTACCCCATTTAAGATCCACAACAGTAGTCAGGGTAGCTGAGGAAAAAGAGGACCAGTTAGCTGGTTATATAGGTGTAAACAAAAACATACCAGTGGGCTCAAACTCAAGGTTTTGTGGATTCTGAAGTTTACTTTGGTTTCCTTTTGAACATCCGATGCTTCTTATAGTTTGTGAAAAAAAATGCTTTGGATCTTGCAAGTCAATCACACTATGGGAAGCTTTTCTGAGCTTCCATGGATATGATTTTAGTGTTCTTTTCCTCTACAGATTCCTGTACTCCTGAACCTCAGCCAAGACCCCGAGGTCAGCCTGCCTGCACCACCACTCATGTATGCCCTGGCCCTTGGCGCCTGCCTGGGAGGTAAGGGGGTACTGATGCATGGAGGGAAGGGGTTGCTAATGCTGTAGTGAGCATGAAGTGATGGTTAGTACATGCCAAATTGAAAGTATATTAAGGAGAGTCTGGATGATTTACAGAGTGGAAACCCATCTTCAGCTTTGAGCCAATTCTAGAACTGTTTTGTTTCTCTGCAAGGCCTGTCACTTCCTACTCTCTGCAGAACTTCTCCTGACATTCCTACTTGGCAACCTGAGGACAATCATTATTGACATCTCAAAGTAAATGTGCTCCCATACTGCATCCACACTGTACCCACACAGATGTGGTTTATATTTAGAAACATTTTGAATCAGAAGTCATCTTCAGTTGCAGTCTGATTCCCTCTGTAAGGGGTTAGGGAAGAAGTGATGAGTGGGTAAACAAAGAACTAGAGACTCTAACCTAATAGTAAGAAGAAAGATTAAAGATTTTTCTTTTTTGGAAATGGGTATTGTCCTTTGGAGAAATTGAAAGATGAATTAGAGAAAGTGTCAGTAGAGACTGACCTCTGATAAGCAAACAGAAGGGCTTTGATAATCTTTTGAGGGAGCTGTATTAGAGTCCTTCTCGTATTTAGGAGGCCTAATCACCTTTGGGAACAAAAGAGGATTTTGAAGAATCTTATATAAACACACAAGATACATTTTAACTTTTTATTCTCTTATCCAAGCATGCTTAGATAATCCAGTGTGCTTTGTTCTTTGATTGATCTGTGACTATTAAATCAATAACTTTCAATTTATTTTATCTCTTTGTTTACAAAGGGGAATTAATGTTATTCAATGAAGTGCTATGATTTCTGGAGACAGCCAATTCACCTAATTCAGCAGCTGAGATCTCAAGTTCTTATGAGACTACACACCTGTTAAAATGCCCCCATTTAAGCATTAATCCCAGGAAAAGCAATAATTGTGTTCACAGCTACATTTAACATCAGTGATAGAAACAGAACCAGAGTAACCTGGAAATGTGTCCTTTCTGTGGGAATTTGTTCATGAAACCTTTCTGAGCCTCTGCTATAACCTGACACTGTGCTCTTGACTGGGGAGATGGTCACCTAAGCTAAGGTAACACCTTAAACAGATATGTCTTCTAATGGCAGCATGCATAGAGTGCTGAGGGAGCATCAGAGAGAGAGAGAGAGTGAGAGAGAGAGAGAGAGAGAGAGAGAGAGAGAGAGAGGAGAGAGAGAGACAGACAGACAGACAGACAGACAGACTAGAGAGAAAGTCAGAAAAGGTTCTCCAGAGAAGAAAGTTTTGAGCTAGGTCTCAAGCAGTGAGAAGCCTCTAGGTAGTGCTGATTCCCCAGAATGTGTAGAAGGAATGTGGATGGGATTATCAAGGACAGAATTTAACATGGACCATTTATATGGCTATTAACCTAAAATATCAATAAACATTTGTTGACTGAGCTCCCTCTTAAAGCAGGAACACAGCTGTAATGAATCATAAATATATTAAGCCTTGGAATCTTTGTACCCTAGTAGCTCTAGTCATTGAATGATACTTGTTCCTCGATTGCAGATACCCAGTTGTACTGAGTGTTAACTCTACACTTACTCTGTCAGGGACCCTCTCTCATTGACTCAGGGTTTGGAATTACTTTTTTGAAAAATGTGGAAAAATGTATACGGCATACAATTGACTTTTTTTACCATTTTTAAGGATGTGTAATGTTATCAGCCATTAGAGAAATGTAAATTAAAACTATAATAAGATATCATCACATACCTATAAGAATGGCTAAAATAAAAAATAGTAACAACACCAAATATTGACAAGTATGTGGGGAAACTTTAACACTTATACATTATCATTGGGGCTATATAATGGTACCATCTCTCTGGAGAATAGTTTGGCAATGTCTTAAAAAAACTAAACCTTGAAACTACCATAAAACCCAGCAATTGCACTCCTGGACATTTATTCTAGAGAAATGAAAATTTATATTCACCCAAAACCTACATATAAATGTAGGAAGCTACATTTATAGCTTGGAAGTTTATGGAAGTTTATGGAAGCTTTGTTTGTGATACCTAAAAAGTAGAAACAAACCAGATGTACTTCAATAAACTGTGTTACATCCCTACCATGGAATGCTACTCAACAATAAAAAAGAAATGAAATATTGACATACATGGCAACCTTGATGAATCTTCAGGGAATTATGTAGAGTGAAAACAGTAAATCTCAAAGGTTAAAGACTCCATGTTTCCATTTATATGATATTCTTGAAATTGTAAAGTTATAGAATGAAGAATCTAAAGTTATAGATTAGTGGTGGTGAGGAGTTAAGTACAGGGCAAGGTGGAAGGAAGTGGGTATGGCTATAAAAGGGTAACAGGAGAGATCATTGTGTTGATGAAAATTTTCTGTATATTGAGTGTATCAATGTCAGTATTCTGATTGTGACATAGTACCATGGTTTTGAATTCTATTACCATTGAGGAAAACTGGTAAATGGTACATGGGATCTCTTTATATTATTCCTTACAACTTCATATGAAGGTAAAATTACCTCAAAATAAAACCTCAATCACAAGAATAAAAAAAAGGGAAAAGCCAGAGGAAAAATTGATTAAATCCATAATTACTAAGCGAAATAAACATAGGTAGGCTGACAGAAATAAAATCAAACAAATAGCCCAGATTCTAGAGGCAAAAGTCAAAGAATAAATTACAGAAGAAAAATAATACACATAAAAGTTCATTATGGGAAATCCCACATTTAACTTCTAGAAAAATCTCAGGAAGGACAGAATGAAATGAAAGAAGGAATTTATCCAAGAAATAATAGAAGCAAATTTTCCAGAGTAAAAGCATTACATGAGTGTATACATACAAATGCCATCTTTGTGAAATTTTAGAACTCAAAGAGGCTTAGAAACTTGCCCAATGTCATACAACTACTAAATCTAAGAACTTGGAATCCACAGTAGTGACACCTAGGACCTCTTTCTCTCTACCACATGGAACCCATGCCATACATGGAATACCATCAAAAGTCTGTTAGCATCTTATTAAATTGCTGCAACAACCATTGGCATCTGAATAGTATCCTCACATTCTTAACCTTATGTGAACCCCAACTATCCTATGAGATGCCCAGGAAAAGTGGTGACTGACCTCATTTTATTCACATGTCTCCCCTACATTTCTTCCCCAGTAATGTGAGTCAGAGACAGCCAGATGGATTCTTGCTCTGTGTCAAAGACATTTGAGTCAAGGAGACATAAGGGAGTTATTCTGTGGGTATAGAGGGGATCCTGGTAATGATTTCCCTGATCCTGAGAACAAACCTTAGGCAAGAGACTGGTCCTACTTCTTTCTCTGGATACTGTCCCCTGTCATGTGATAATGAGATACCTGGAGTCATTTCCAGCCTGAGTGTGGGGCCAAGACAGTGTTGATGAGTGGCAGAGCACACAGGTGGAGATAACTGGTCCTGGACAATGCAACTGAGCTCTGAAACAATGAGTCTTGACTTGCTCCACTTTTGACTCCCTGTCATAACACCTATATTACCAACACCTTCCTGTTTTGCATCTTCCTTTCCTTACAACCCAAACCATTTTAATCAATATAACAGAGCTGGTCAGTGACTACTCATGGATATACAGCTTAGCAGATTTGGATTTCCGTGGAGGTCTTCAGAACCAAATCTAGCATTCTTTCCACTATGCCCACTGATATACTCTATTTCCAATGTTTGTGCAGGACCTATGGTCTGGCTGACCCAACACTGCTCCCACTCTCTTCTCTGTTGTGTCCCTCTACTGTAATAGTTGCTCTGGTAGCTCATCTACTCTGCTTGTCTCATTTTGATGACCAATAAGACATGAGGGAAACCTGTTTTGGAGCCTGTTGACATAGATTTTGCCCTTCTGATAAAAATGTGTTGGTATCAGTTCCTCTTCATGCTTCCAACCTTAGATATAACAACCATAAAACCATCTGTGATGGGAGGGAGAGGCCAAGAGAATTATGAAGACCTGCCTCTGACATTACTTAAGAGACACTGAACTGATTCTCCAGACCTCTGCCCCAAGCCTTCTTGTTACAAGGGAGGAGATTATTTCCCTTTGTATGTAAACCAGTGTTAGCTAGGTTTTCTGTTACCCATAGTTGAAAGCATTCTTAAAAGAAATTTAATAAATTAATGCACCACCTTCCAGTTTACAAGGCATTAAGGAGGCTGAATGCAAAGGGATGACTGAAAGGCAGGTCTGGGGGAATGAGGCCAGGGTGTGAAGACATATCCCAGTGCAAAAAGGGCTTTTGGGGAATAGCAATCCCCATTGTGCCATCCGTGCTAATTCCTAAAAAGGTGGATAGGAGTGAAATGTACAAAAGCTGAGCAACTGCTATACATGAGAGAAATCAGCCCAGCCCTTGCTCATTTCTCTGTCTCATCTTCCCTCTAAGGAAAGAGTTTGAGTCATGGGGCTCTTCACTTTACCTCTCTGTCCCCACCCAGCCCTCCTCTTCCTGCCCAAGTTGTCATGCAGCCAGAAGACCAAGCTGCTGTCCTTTCCCTTCCCTTCCATTCCCCGAATCTGGAATTGTTCAGGAACAAATTTACCTACTGAGCCAGTGCACCTTGGCAACATGAGGGACTTTCATTTTTTTTGGCAAGTGGCACATTGCAGTTGAGGAATTCATACCAACTCCAGTATGATGAGATGCTATTGATCTAGGGAATGCCATCTTAACTGGAAAAAATGGGTATTTTTTCAATTATGAATCCCTAACAGGAGAGAAGAAAAGTATTGCTTTTTAGTTTTGGAGCTCACACAGGTTGCTGAATGTGCCCCTGGATCACGTGTTTAAGCTCCATAAAATCCAGAAGCAGAGCTCTCCATGTTAAGTCCTGGAGTAGCAGTGTTTGGGAATGGCAGGGCAGGTACCGTCCAGGCACTGAGGTGTGTGCCCTGCAATGGAGACGGGTAGGCAGGGTCTTCTGAGGGTCATGGGCTTCCCTGTGGGGACAACCTTGGTAGACATGGAAACATTTGCAGGACAGGATGGCTTGCCAGGGTGTGGAATCTCATTGGTGGGTCTCCTCACCCAGAGCAGGAGCCAGCTGGCTGTCAGGATGATGGGATATGTCAGTGTGACACACCAAGAGGAGGCTGTCTAAAGCCATAATTGATGTGGAATTTGTATTTCACCACCTGCTCAAGACCTTCAGATGCTTTGCATGACTTTCTACAGAAAGGCCTCGGGTATATGTCATGCAGACTGAATCTTGCCTTCTCTGATCCTTCTCTGGAGTCAAAACAGCTGGTTCTAGTCCTAGGCTTTTCACTTGTCAGCCCCGACATTTCAGCATGTTGCTTTTCTGTGCCTGTTTCTTCATGGGGACACTGGGAACCTCAGAGATCATGATGAAGATGAGACTCCAAGCCTTTAGAATGCTTTTGATCCTGAGTAGACACGGAGAAGACATCTGGTCTTGTCCCTCTCAAATACTTCTCCAGTACAACTCACCCCACATCCAGGTCTTGTTGAAGCTGGTTCTTCCTTCTCATTCTCCTTGCTGCCTCCTAAATCTCCTCTTCTTCAGGGCAGCACTACTATCTGGCCATGGCCTGGTGGACTTGGCCCTCTGAACATTTCTCTCGACCTCTGTGATCTCATGCCTGCTATGCATCTCCTACGTGGTATGTCTGTCCTGTCTCCCCAAGAACATGTACTCCCTGAGACCCAAGAGGGTATGAGCTGATTTTTCCACAGAGTGGCCTACTGGGATGGAAGGGAGAGCTGTCTAGGATTGGGAAATTAGCAAGAAGCTAATGGAAATCAGGGAGAGGAGTAGAGACAGATGTCAGAATTGACATGGAAATAGACTCAGTTCTAGCAGATGTCTGAAACACAAGAGGTCTTCAGAGTGGTCCTGGAATCCTGGAATCACCTGAATGAGCCTTCTATCACTACTGTGACACACAGAAAAACTTAGGGGATTTATTATCTCATATTTCTTATCTTCCAGGTAAGGGTGGCTCAGATGGATCTCTGCTTAGAGTCTCATGAAGCCAAGATTAAGGTGTCTGCAGGCTGTGCTCCCTTCTGGTAGCTCTGGGATGGGTCTGCTTCTGAGCTCACTCAGATTGTTGCCAGGATCCAGTTCCTTGAAGCTCTAAGACTGAGTCCCCATCCCTTGCTGGTTGTAAGCTGGGCTGCCCTTAGCTCCAGAAGGCCTCTTCATTCTGGAACTTGGGCCCAAATCTCAGAGTTAGCAACAATGTGTGGAATCCTGCTCATGGTGGGAATACCTCCCTCCCCTTTCAGATCTTTCCTGGGATCCTTCTGACCCCACTGTGATCTCTCTGACTCTCCCCACCCCATTTATTCTACCATCCCCACCCCTCCTCGGGTTCTCTCTGAGCCCCTGGAATATCTCTGACTCTCCCTTTGAGGCTTCTTTTCTGCTTTCAGCTGGAGAAAATTTTCTGTTTTTAAGGGTTCATGTGATTCAATGGGTCCACCTAGAGAATCTAGGGTCCTAGATAGTCCCCCTTTCTTAGGGTCCATAACCTGAATTACTTCTGCAAAGTCACCTTTGCCATACAGGGTAACATGATGACATAACCACAGGTCCTGAGGATTAAGGCATGGGCTTCTTTGCAGTGGGTGTGGGGAGCATTGGTCTGCCTCCCACACCACCTGGATCAAGCCAGTATCACCCGTAGCCTGGCATGTCCCCCAACCAGGCTCCCTGCTTCCTCTGTCACCACCCTAAGTCTGTTCTGTGCACAGCAGACTGGTGTCAGTCTGTCATGCCCTTCTCTGTCATGTGCAGAGCCACCACTGCCCTTCCTGTTACTCTTGGTAGTGCCATATACTCTGAATGCACTGAGAAACCAGTGGACTGTCACAAAAATGGGATATCAGAAACACAGTGACCACAAGCAGAGTGGGGCTAATCTCAAGGAGGCCTTGCCATTACAAGGCTTGAGCTTGGTGGTTGCAGGGTGCTGGGGAGACCCTGAAGGATTTTATTGTGTTCTTAAGATCCAAAGTCTTCATCTTTTGAGCAAGCATATAAATGGATGTCAAAGGTTTTCACTGAAAAAAAAACCGTCTAAGTTGTCTATAAAGGAAAAACAGAGAGAGTGAGATGAAGCTTGAGCTTGCCTTCGCTAGCCTTTGCACAAGCAGTCTAGGCTGCATGTTTGACAGGTGGTTTTGTTGCCTGTATGTGTGTTTCAATGAGAGGATAGGACTGCAAGGAAGGAGGGAGGAGGAATGTGCATTCAGCTGAGTGTCATTTGCACTGACACCTCATCTGCAAGTGCCTCTTGTGAAGAATGAGCCCCAGGCTGTGCGCCTCCTCTAGTGGAAAAATCCAGAAGGCCACATTGCTCTGAGGTTATTTATTCTGTACTTCTTTCCATACTCAGCACTCTGGAAGATGCAGAGATTATATGTTACTGGATTCTCAGAAAAGAGAGCACTTAGGGGCTCAACTTTTGCAGCCAAGACTCAACCCTTGGTTCTCCTTCTCCTGCTCTGCTGTTACTTATGTTGTCAAGTCTCAGAGAGGCTGCTCCCTTGTGTCAACAGGCAGTAGGCAGTTCCAGATTTGTGTCTCAAATTTCACCAATCCTTAGGAAACACAGCCTTTTCCTTGGTGGTTTATGCACAAATGTTAGAACTGAACAAAACTGGCTGAGCCTGGGTAATGTGCCTATTCTTGAGCCCTGACCTCTGAGATTAGGGGTTAAAAGATGCTGATCAATTTCATCAAACAAATTCACTCTTCCCTGAATCAGTAGTGATGAAGGGGGGCTCGTCTTGGGCCACATCCTTCTCCATGACCTAACCAGTATGTATGCATGTGTAGGTTATGACTCCACACAGATCTTGTACACTGTCAGAAAGGCTCACCCAGAGAGGCATTTAATTATCCCACTTGTTTGCATCCATCCTTCCATCAACAGACAGTCAGACAGTCAGGGTTTTCTGTTGGGTGTCTGGGCCTGGAATGCTAAGGAAGGTGGTTCTTTTTTTCTTTTTCTTTCTTTCTTTCTTTTTTTTTTTGTCTCTTGATCTCTATTTGATTTAATTAATTAATTAATTAATTAATTTCAATATATGAAATTTATTGTCAAATTGGTTTCCATACAACACCCAGTGCTCATCCCAAAAGGTGCTCTCCTCAATACCCATCACCCACCCTCCCCTCCCTCCCACCCCCATCAACCCTCAGTTTGTTCTCAGTTTTTAAGAGTCTCTTATGCTTTGGCTCTCTCCCACTCTAACCTCTTTTTTTTTTCTTCCCCTCCCCCATGGGTTTCTGTTAAGTTTCTCAGGATCCACATAAGAGTGAAAACATACGGTATCTGTCTTTCTCTGTATGGCTTATTTCACTTAGCATCACACTCTCCAGTTCCATCCACGTTGCTACAAAGGGCCATATTTCATTCTTTCTCATTTCCACGTAGTACTCCATTGTGTATATAAACCACAATTTCTTTATCCATTCATCAGTTGATGGACATTTAGGCTCTTTCCCTAATTTAGTTATTGTTGAGAGTGCTGCTATAAACATTGGGGTACAAGTGCCCCTATGTATCAGTACTCCTGTATCCCCTGGGTAAATTCCTAGCAGTGCTACTACTGGGTCATAGGTTAGGCCTATTTTTAGTTTTTTGAGGAACCTCCACACTGTTTTCCAGAGTGGCTGCACCAATTTGCATTCCCACCAACAGTGCAAGACAGTTCCCGTTTCTCCACATCCTCCCCAGCATCTATAGTTTCCTGATTTGTTCATTTTGGCCACTCTGACTGGCGTGAGGTGATATCTGACTGGCGTGAGGTGATATCTGAGTGTGATTTTGATTTGTATTTCCCTGATGAGGAGCGATGTTGAGCATCTTTTCATGTGCCTGATGGCCATCCGGATGTCTTCTTTAGAGAAGTGTCTATTCATGTTTTCTGCCCATTTCTTCACTGGGTTATTTGTTTTTTGGGTGTGGAGTTTGGTGAGCTCTTTATAGATTTTGGATACTAGCCCTTTGTCCGATATGTCATTTGCAAATATGTTTTCCCATTCTGTTGGTTGCCTTTAGTTTTGTTGATTGTTTTCTTTGCTGTGCAGAAGCTTTTTTTTTTTATCTTCATGAGGTCCCAGTAGTTCATTTTTGCTTTTAATTACCTTGCCTTTGAGGATGTGTCAAGTAAGAAATTGCTACGATTGAGGTCAGAGAGGTCTTTTCCTGCTTTCCCCTCTAGGGTTTTGATGGTTTCCTGTCTCACATTTAGGTCCTTTATCCATTTTGAGTTTATTTTTGTAAATGGTGTGAGAAAGTGGTCTAGTTTCAACCTTCTGCATGTTGCTGTCCAGTTCTCCCAGCACCATTTGTTAAAGAGGCTGTCTTTTTTCCATTGGATATTCTTTCCTGCTTTGTCAAAGATTAGTTGGCTATAAGTTTGTGGGTCTAGTTCTGGGGTTTCTATTCTATTCCATTGGTCTATGTGTTTGTTTTTGTGCCAATACCATGCTGTCTTGATGATTACAGCTTTGTAGTAGAGGCTGAAGTCTGGGATTGTGATGCTTCCTGCTTTGGTGTTCTTCAAAATTACTTTGGCTATCCGGGGCCTTTTGTGGTTCCATATGAATTTGAGGATTGCTTGTTCTAGCTTCAAGAAGAATGCTGGTGCAATTTTGATTGGGATTGCATTGAATGTGTAGATTGCTTTGGGTAGTATTGACATTTTAACAATAGTTATTCTTCCGATCCATGAGCACGGAATGTTTTTTCATTTCTTTATGTCTTCTTCAATTTCCTTCATAAGCTTTCTATAGTTTTCTGCATACAGATCTTTTACATGTTTGGTTAGGTTTATCCCTAGGTATTTTATGCTTCTTGGTGCAATTGTGAATGGGATCAGTTTCTCTATTTGTCTTTCTGTTGCTTCATTATTAGTGTATAAGAATGCAACTGATTTCTGTACTTTGATTTTGTATCCTGCAACTTTGCTGAATTCATGTATCAGTTCTAGCACACTTTTGGTGGAGTCTATCGGATGTTCCATGTATAATATCATGTCATCTGCAAAAAGTGAAAGCTTGACTTCATCTTTGCCAATTTTGATGCCTTTGATTTCCTTTTGTTGTCTGATTGCTGATGCTAGAACTTCCAACACTATGTTAAACAACAACGGTGGGAGTGGACATCCCTGTCGTGTTCCTGATCTCAGGGAAAAAGCTCTCAGTTTTCCCCATTGAGGATGATGTTAGCTGTGGGCTTTTCATAAATGGCTTTTATGATTTTAAGTATGTTCCATCTATCTCGACTTTCTCAAGGGTTTTTATTAAGAAAGGATGCTGAATTTTGTCAAATGCTTTTTCTGCATCGATTGACAGGATCATATGGTTCTTATCTTTTCTTTTATTAATGTGATGTATCACGTTGATTGATTTGTGAATGTTGAACCAGACCTGCATCCCAGGAATGAATCCCACTTGATCATGGTGAATAATTCTTTTTATCAGCTGTTGAATTCGATTTGCTAGTATCTTATTGAGAATTTTTGCATCCATATTCATCAAGGACATCGGCCTGTAGTTCTCTTTTTTTACTGGGTCTCTGTCTGGTTTAGGAATCAAAGTAACTCTAGCTTCATAGAATGAGTCTGGAAGTTTTGCTTCCCTTTCTATTTTTTGGAATAGCTTGAGAAGGATAGGTATTATCTCTGCTTTCAATGTCTGGTAGAATTCCCCAGGGAAGCCATTTGGTCCTGGACTGTTATTTGTTGGGAGATTTTTGACAACTGATTCAATTTCTTCGCTGGTTATGGGTCTGTTCAAGCTTTCTATTTCCTCCTGATTGAGTTTTGGACGTGTGTGGGTGTTTAGGAATTTGTCCATTTCTTCCAGGTTGTCCAGTGTGTTGGCATATAATTTTTCCTTGTATTCCCTGATAATTGCTTGTCTTTCTGAGGGATTGGTTGTAACAATTCCATTTTCATTCATGATTTTATCTATTTGGGTCCTCTGCCTTTTCTTTTTGAGAAGCCTGGCTAGAGGTTTATCAATTTTGTTTATTTAAAAAAAAAAAAACTCTCGGTTTCATTGATCTGCTCTACCTTTTTTTTAGATTCTATATTGTTTATTTCTTTGCTGATCTTTATTATTTCTCTTCTTCTGCTGGGTTTAGGCTGTCTTTGCTGTTCTGCTTCTATTTCCATTAGGTGTGCTGTTAGAGTTTGTATTTGGGATTTTTCTTGTTTTTTTGAGTTAGGCCTGGATTGCAATGTATTTTCCTCTCAGGACTGCCTTTGCTGCATCCCAAAGTGTTTTGATTGTTGTATTTTCATTTTCGTTTGTTTCCTTATATTTTTAAATTTCTTCTCTAATTGCCTGATTGACCCATTCATTCTTTAGTAGGGTGTTTTTTAACCTCCATGCTTTTGGAGGTTTTCCAGACTTTTTCTGTGGTTGATCTCAAGTTTCATAGCATTGTGTTCTGAATGTGTGCATGATATGATCTCAAGTCTTTTATACCTATTAATGGATGTTTTGTGACCCAGTATGTGATCTATTTTGGAGAATGTTCCATGTGTACTCAAGAAGAAAGTATATTCTTTTGCTTTGGGATGCAGAGTTCTAAATATATCTGTCAAGTCCATCTGATCCAATGTATCATTCAGGGCCCTTGTTTCTTTATTGACCATGTGTCTAGATGATCTATCCATTTCTGTAAGTGGAGTGTAAATTCCCCTGCAATAACCACATTCTTATCAATAAGGTTGCTGATGTTTGTGATTAATTGTTTTATATTATTGGGGGCTCCCGTATTCAGCACATAGACATTTATATTTGTTAGCTCTTCCTGATGGATAGACCCTGTAATTATTATATAATGCCCTTCTTCATCTCTTATTACAGACTTTAATTTAAAGTGTAGTTTGTCTGATATAAGTATGGCTACTCCAGCTTTCTTTTGACTTCCAGTAGCATGATAGATAGTTCTCCATCCCCTCACTTTCAATCTGAAGGTGTCCTCAGGTCTAAAATGAGTCTCTTGTACACAGCAAATAGATGGGTCTTGTTTTTTTATCCATTCTGTTACCCTATGTCTTTTGGTTGGAGCATTTAGTCCATTTACCTTCAATGTTATTATTGAAAGATATGGGTTTAGAGTCATTGTGATGTCTGTAGGTTTCATGCTTGTAGCGATGTCTCTGGTACTTTGTCTCACAGGATCCCCCTTAAGATCTCTTGTAGGGCCAGTTTAGTGGTGACAAATTCCTTCAGTTTTTGTTTGTTTGGGAAGATCTTTATCTCTCCTTCTATTCTGAATGACAGACTTGCTGGATAAAGGATTCTCGGCTGCATATTTTTTCTGTTCATCACGTTGAAGATTTCCTGCCATTCCTTTCTGGCCTGCCAAGTTTCAGTAGAGAGATCCATCACGAGTCTTATTGGTCCCCTTTTAAATGTAGAGCACGTTTATCCCTAGCTGCTTTCAGAATTTTCTCTTTATCCTTGTATTTTGCCAGTTTCACTATGATATGTTGTGCAGAAGATCGATTCAAGTTATGTCTGAAGGGAGTTGTCTGTGCCTCTTGGATTTAGGAGGGTGGTTCTTATCTGAGATCCCATTCTACTGCTCTGAAGACACCTGTTCTCTCCTAGAGTTGTTAGCCTGTCTTACATTTTCCTTTAAAATGTAAATAAATACCACCACATCCCACAGTGATTTGCCAATTCTCCTTAACATTTCCTCTTTTCTATCACATAGAACTGTCATAGTCCTATCTGTAAATGAATTTCAGTATTTATAAGCAGTAAACTTATTTTCTGGTTGTCAGTGTTTTGTTTGTTTTCTGCAGATATTTGCAAAGCAATCACTTTGATAGTACCTGTAAAGTAATCATCAAATCAAAAGCCTGTGAGATGATCTGCATATTGCAGAACAAAAGGTAATAGAAACCTACTACTAAGATAAACTGAAATTTTATTTTACTTTAAAAATTTTGATTCCAGGTAATGGGACACTGATTGGAGCATCGTCAAATGTAGTTTGTGCAGGAATTGCTGAGCAGCATGGATATGGATTCTCTTTCATGGAATTTTTCAGGTACTTTAAAGCTCATTTTAAATTTCTGTTTATTTGATCCCGAAGCTCACTTAATTAAAAAAAATAGCAATATGTACTGTTAAGCACTAGGATAAACATGTTTTTAGCAATTAGAGAGATGTTAGTGTTAGGTGAGCTTAGCTAAAAGAAAACACACATTAAAAATTTATTGCTGAGATTAGTTCATAACCCAGAGCATGATTCAGGTATTCTGAATAAGATTGACTCTAGGGGTCAATAAATGGTTGTAGGATTCCTGGGTATTTTATGTTGTTCTCTTGAAAATTCCAACTGGGAATTGTGCCTTGACTGTTAATGATGGGCTGCATAATGAGAATCTGTAGACCTCCCAGATTGCCCAGTGAAAAATCTTGTACTTGAAAGGACCCAGGAATATTGCAGACAGAGGCAGCCTGGCAACATGCATTCATGTGTGGACACCTATCAGGAGGGCAGCACAGAGATGAAGCCCTGGGTGAGGAAAAACAGCCAATGCTTGCTCCTACAAAGGAAAAGCTGCTCCAAAGGAGCAGGGCCCATGCTGGAGTCCTAACTCCCTGCGTGCCTGTTTTCATATGGCATCACTGCCCTTTGAAAGTAGGTGAATGGGCAGAATTGCCATTGGCAGCTCCAAAAAATGGTGCTGCTAAAATGAACTGACATTTGGTGTTGAACAAGATTTCTGTTGACGTTCTTAGATTGTAGGCTCACAGCTCATGTATGCACAGTGAAGGTTCTCAGAACCAGCCCTGCTTAAGATTTGAAACAGTAGCTCTGCCTGAGAGGCAGAGTGACCTGAAGCCTATGGAGACTGTGACCTTGGGCTTCTGCAGGGCACTACTTGGCTGGGCTGGGCCTGGGATAAAACTCCACTGTCATACCTTGGTAAGAACCAACATCAATTTCTGTGCATAATGCTGACTTTTGGCAGACTCATACTGGCCATTTCTGTTTATGAGTGACTAGTAATTCTTGACAGTTTTACTCAGACACTAAAATTAGTTAATCAAAACTCCTGGAAGACTTGGGCATGGGATGGAGGGACGAGGCCGGACAATGAGCTGTGGGGATACCGAATGTGCTCTACTCTCAGGAGGACTCTGGAACATTGTTGCCCCCACTACTAAGAGATGGGATCAGAAACTTATCACTTGACCACCATCTTCCTGTTAGAGTTCATCTTCCTCTGCTAGGCATAAAAGAAATAATCCTATCACTTAAACAAGGCTGTTATTCAAATGTCCCTGGTCTCCTTTGTGAGCCAGGCATGTGATACCCTGGCCCTCTACCTGCAGACAACCATGGCTGGACTCAATCTAGGGACTCTCATGGCCATTTAACAACACTGGTTGGTCTCACAAGTAGGCTTGAGAGGGCTGGTATTAATATCATAAAAGATTAAAGGATTTTTAGGGCAACTGTACCCCTGGTCTGATATTTTCTCCAGTGTAACTTTGAAATAATAATAAGGACATCTGCTTGACTAAAAGGTTGGTGTGCAGCCACTCAGATCATGCATAGAGCCCAGGGTTTAGCTCCAGCAGGTGATGTATTGCACACTGAACTTTCCAATATGTGCCCCTTGTGTGCAGAGTTACAGTGGTGAAAGCTAGGATAATATTTAGTAGCTTGGGAGCCTCAGAAAGACAGGGGCAAGACTGTCAGTTTCTCTTCCAAAACCTCTTTAGCTAGTGGCCTTAACAATGGCATCCAACTTCTTAGATGGAGAAAAAATATCTCTCTGGTTAGTAATGTTCAAGAGCCACATCTTATTTCTGTCTGGTTCCACCTCTGATCATTCTTCTTGTCAGGTCCTTGCTGCTCAGAAATCAGAGCAGTTTTCTCATAAATGGTCATCTAATTGTTCATCCCATATTTGCATAAAATTCTTGGTTTGAAGTTACAAATGTATTAAATGGACTTTTATCTACCTAATTTCAAAATTTCTTTCGGGGCGCCTGGGTGGCGCAGTCGGTTAAGCGTCCGACTTCAGCCAGGTCACGATCTCGCGGTCCGTGAGTTCGAGCCCCGCGTCGGGCTCTGGGCTGACAGCTCAGAGCCCGGAGCCTGTTTCGGATTCTGTGTCTCCCTCTCTCTCTGCCCCTCCCCCGTTCATGCTCTGTCTCTCTCTGTCCCAAAAATAAATAAACATTGAAAAAAAAAATTAAAAAAAAAAAATTTCTTTCACAAAAGGTGGCTACCTATGATACACAGTGCAAAATGTTGACTTCCCACTTTATTAAAAAAATTACTATTTTGGGGGGGTGCCTAGGTGGCTCAGGCAGTTAAGCATCCGACTTTGGCTCAGCTCATGATCTTGAGGTTTGTGAGTTTGAGCCCTACGTCGGGCTCTGTGCTGACAGCTCTGAGCCTGGAGCCTGCTTCAGATTCTATGTCTCCCTCTCTCTCTGTCCCTCCCCACTTGTTCCCTGTCTCTCTCTATCAAAATAAATAAATATAAATTTTTCTTAATAAAAAATCCCATTTTTAATGACTATATGAATATATATCCAAAGGGAAATGTAAAGGTAAAGGAATAAAATATAAAAGTAACTCATAATTTTGCTACCCAGAAATAACCACTAATCAAAATTTCGTGTTTTCTTCCATTTTCTCTTCCTCTCATGATACATAGATATTTGTTAAAAAATTTTTTAATCTCATTGTGTCTTACCTTTGATTTTTCAACATATTGGAACATCTTATCAGGTCATTAGTTATTCTTTCAAAATAGGATATGTTTATACCTACAACATGTGGGTATATCACTATTTTACTTTTGTTGGGCATATAGGTTGCTTCCTATTCTTTGTTATCATAATTAATGCTGTGTTGAATATCTTCACAGATAAAAATTTGTTTCATTATTGCTAGTTGAAAATAAACTTCCTGACATACAATTGCTGGCTAAGTGAATGGTTTTTTAATTAAGTTTTTCTGTTTAATTCCATTATGGTTAACATATACTGTTATATTGGTTCCAGATATACAATATAGTGATTCAACACTTCCTTACATCACTCTCTGCTCATCATGACAAGTGCACTCATTAACCCTCATCATCTATTTCACCCCTCCCCTCCCCCACCTTCCCTCTTAAACCATTAGTTAGTTCTCTATAGTTTCTTGATTTGTCTCTGTTTACCCCCTTTGTTCATTTATTTCTTAAATTCCCCTATGAGTGAAATCAAATGTATTTGTCTTTCTCTGACTGACTTATTTTGCTAAGAATTATACTTCCTAGATCCATCCATGTTGTTGCAAATAGCAACAATTCATTCTTTTTTATGGCTGAATAATACTTCATTGTATATATATAACACATACTGTTTATCCATTCATCTATCCATGGACATTTGGGCTGCTTCCATACTATGGCTATTGTAAATAGTGCTGCAATAAACATCGGGGTGCATATATCCTTTTTTTTTTATATGAAATTTATTGACAAATTGGTTACCATACAACACCCAGTGCTCATCCCAAAAGGTGCCCTCCTCAGTACCCATCACCCACCCTCCCTTCCCTCCCACCCCCCATCAACCCTCAGTTTGTTCTCAGTCTTTAAGAGTCTCTTATGCTTTGGCTCTCTCCCACTCTAACCTCTTTTTTTTTTTTTTCCCTTCCCCTCCCCCATGGGTTCCTGTTGAGTTTCTCAGGATCCACATAAGAGTGAAACCATATGGTATCTGTCTTTATCTGTATGGCTTATTTCACTTAGCATTACACTCTCCAGTTCCATCCACGTTGCTACAAAAGGCCATATTTCATTTTTTCTCATTGCCACGTAGTATTCCATTGTGTATATAAACCACAATTTCTTTATCCATTCATCAGTGGATGGACATTTAGGCTCTTTCCATAATTTGGCTATTGTTGAGAGTGCTGCTATGAACATTGGGGTACAAGTGCCCCGAGGCATCAGTACTCCTGTATCCCTTGGATAAATTCCTAGCAGTGCTATTGCTGGGTCATAGGGTAGGTCTATTTTTAATTTTCTGAGGAACCTCCACACTGCTTTCCAGAGCGGCTGCACCAGTTTGCATTCCCACCAACAGTGCAAGAGGGTTCCCGTTTCTCCACATCCTCTCCAGCATCTATAGTCTCCTGATTTGTTCATTTTGGCCACTCTGACTGGCGTGAGGTGATACCTGAGTGTGGTTTTGATTTGTATTTCCCTGATAAGGAGCGACGCTGAACATCTTTTCATGTGCCTATTGGCCATCTGGATGTCTTCTTTAGACAAGTGTCTATTCATGTTTTCTGCCCATTTCTTCACTGGGTTATTTGCTTTTCGGGTGTGGAGTTTGGTGAGCTCTTTATAGATTTTAGATACTAGCCCTTTGTCCGATATGTCATTTGCAAATATCTTTTCCCATTCCGTTGGTTGCCTTTTAGTTTTGTTGGTTGTTTCCTTTGCTGTGCAGAAGTTTTTATCTTCATAAGGTCCCAGGAATTCACTTTTGCTTTTAATTCCCTTGCCTTTGGGGATGTGTCGAGTAAGAGATTGCTACGGCTGAGGTCAGAGAGGTCTTTTCCTGCTTTCTCCTCTAAGGTTCTGATGGTTTCCTGTCTCACATTTAGGTCCTTTATCCATTTTGAGTTTATTTTTGTAAATGGTGTGAGAAAGTGGTCTAGTTTCAACCTTCTGCATGTTGCTGTCCAGTTCTCCCAGCACCATTTGTTAAAGAGGCTGTCTTTTTTCCCTTGGATGTTCTTTCCTGCTTTGTCAAAGATGAGTTGGCCATACGTTTGTGGGTCTAGTTCTGGGGTTTCTATTCTATTCCATTGGTCTGTGTGTCTGTTTTTGTGCCAATACCATGCTTTCTTGATGATTACAGCTTTGTAGTAGAGGCTAAAGTCTGGGATTGTGATGCCTCCTGCTTTGGTCTTCTTCTTCAAAATTCCTTTGGCTATTCGGGGCCTTTTGTGGTTCCATATGAATTTTAGGATTGCTTGTTCTAGCTTCGAGAAGAATGCTGGTGCAATTTTGATTGGGATTGCATTGAATGTGTAGATAGCTTTGGGTAGTATTGACATTTTGACAATATTTATTTTTCCAATCCATGAGCAGGGAATGTCTTTCCATTTCTTTAAATCTTCTTCAATTACCTTCATAAGCTTTCTGTAGTTTTCAGCATACAGATCCTTTACATCTTTGGTTAGATTTATTCCTAGGTATTTTATGCTTCTTGGTGCAATTGTGAATGGGATCATTTTCTTTATTTGTCTTTCTGTTGCTTCATTGTTAGTGTATAAGAATGCAACTGATTTCTGTACATTGATTTTGTATCCTGCAACTTTGCTGAATTCATGTATCAGTTCTAGCAGACTTTTGGTGGAGTCTATCGGATTTTCCATGTATAATATCATGTCATCTGCAAAAAGCGAAAGCTTGACTTCATCTTTGCCAATTTTGATGCCTTTGATTTCCTTTTGTTGTCTGATTGCTGATGCTAGAACTTCCAGCACTATGTTAAACAACAGCGGTGAGAGTGGGCATCCCTGTCGTGTTCCTGATCTCAGGGAAAAAGCTCTCAGTTTTTCCCCGTTGAGGATGATGTTAGCTGTGGGCTTTTCATAAATGGCTTTTATGATCTTTAAGTATGTTCCTTCTATCCCGACTTTCTCAAGGGTTTTTATTAAGAAAGGGTGCTGGATTTTGTCAAAGGCCTTTTCTGCATCGATTGACAGGATCATATGGTTCTTCTCTTTTTTTTTTGTTAATGTGATGTATCACGTTGATTGATTTGCGAATGTTGAACCAGCCCTGCATCCCAGGAATGAATCCCACTTGATCATGGTGAATAATTCTTTTTATATGCTGTTGAATTCGATTTGCTAGTATCTTATTGAGAATTTTTGCATCCATATTCATCAGGGATATTGGCCTGTAGTTCTCTTTTTTTACTGGGTCTCTGTCTGGTTTAGGAATCAAAGTAATACTGGCCTCATAGAATGAGTCTGGAAGTTTTCCTTCCCTTTCTATTTCTTGGAATAGCTTGAGAAGGATAGGTATTATCTCTGCTTTAAACGTCTGGTAGAACTCCCCTGGGAAGCCATCTGGTCCTGGACTCTTATTTGTTGGGAGATTTTTGATAACCGATTCAATTTCTTCGCTGGTTATGGGTCTGTTCAAGCTTTCTATTTCCTCCTGATTGAGTTTTGGAAGAGTGTGGGTGTTCAGGAATTTGTCCATTTCTTCCAGGTTGTCCAATTTGTTGGCATATAATTTTTCATAGTATTCCCTGATAATTGTTTGTATCTCTGAGGGATTGGTTGTAATAATTCCATTTTCATTCATGATTTTATCTATTTGGGTCATCTCCCTTTTCTTTTTGAGAAGCCTGGCTAGAGGTTTGTCAATTTTGTTTATTTTTTCAAAAAACCAACTCTTGGTTTCGTTGATCTGCTCTACAGTTTTTTTAGATTCTATATTGTTTATTTCTGCTCTGATCTTTATTATTTCTCTTCTTCTGCTGGGTTTAGGCTGCCTTTGCTGTTCTGCTTCTATTTCCTTTAGGTGTGCTGTTAGATTTTGTATTTGGGATTTTTCTTGTTTCTTGAGATAGGCCTGGATTGCAATGTATTTTCCTCTCAGGACTGCCTTCGCTGCATCCCAAAGCGTTTGGATTGTTGTATTTTCATTTTCCTTTGTTTCCATATATTTTTTGATTTCTTCTCTAATTGCCTGGTTGACCCACTCATTCGTTAGTAGGGTGTTCTTTAACCTCCATGCTTTTGGAGGTTTTCCAGACTTTTTCCTGTGGTTGATTTCAAGCTTCATAGCATTGTGGTCCGAAAGTATGCATGGTATAATTTCAATTCTTGTAAACTTATGAAGGGCTGTTTTGTGACCCAGTATATGATCTATCTTGGAGAATGTTCCATGTGCACTCGAGAAGAAAGTATATTCTGTTGCTTTGGGATGCAGAGTTCTAAATATATCTGTCAAGTCCATCTGATCCAATGTGTCATTCAGAGCCCTTGTTTCTTTATTGACCGTGTGTCTAAATGATCTATCCATTTCTGTAAGTGGGGTGTTAAAGTCCCCTGCAATTACCACATTCTTATCAATAAGGTTGCTTCTGTTTATGAGTAATTGTTTTATATACTTGGGGGCTCCGGTATTCGGCGCATAGACATTTATAATTGTTAGCTCTTCCTGATGGATAGACCCTGTAACTATTATATAATGTCCTTCTTCATCTCTTGTTACAGCCTTTAATTTAAAGTCTAGTTTGTCTGATAGAAGTATGGCTACTCCAGCTTTCTTCTGGCTTCCAGTAGCATGATAAATAGTTCTCCATCCCCTCACTCTGAATCTAAAGGTGTCCTCAGGTCTAAAATGAGTCTCTTGTAGACAGCAAATAGATGGGTCTTGTTTTTTTATCCATTCTGATACCCTATGTCTTTTGGTTGGCGCATTTAATCCATTTACATTCAGTGTTATTATAGAAAGATACGGGTTTAGAGTCATTGTGATGTCTGTATGTTTTATGCTTGTAGTGATGTCTCTGGTACTTTGTCTCACAGGGTCCCCCTTAGGATCTCTTGTAGGGCTGGTTTCGTGGTGACAAATTCCTTCAGTTTTTGTTTGTTTGGGAAGACCTTTATCTCTCCTTCTATTCTAAATGACAGACTTGCTGGATAAAGGATTCTCGGCTGCATATTTTTTCTGTCTAGCACACTGAAAATCTCGTGCCAATTCTTTCTGGCCTGCCAAGTTTCAAAAGAGAAATCAGTCACGAGTCTTATAGGTCTCCCTTTATATGTGAGGGCACGTTTACCCCTTGCTGCTTTCAGAATTTTCTCTTTATCCTTGTATTTTGCCAGTTTCACTATGATATGTCGTGCAGAAGATCGATTCAAGTTACGTCTGAAGGGAGTTCTCTGTGCCTCTTGGATTTCAATGCCTTTTTCCTTCCCCAGTTCAGGGAAGTTCTCAGCTATTATTTCTTCAAGTACCCCTTCAGCACCTTTCCCTCTCTCTTCCTCCTCTGGGATACCAATTATGCGTATATTATTTCTTTTTAGTGTATCACTTAGTTCTCTAATTTTCCCCTCATACTCCTGGATTTTTTTATCTCTCTTTCTCTCAGCTTCCTCTTTTTCCATAACTTTATCTTCTAGTTCACCTATTCTCTCCTCTGCCTCTTCCATCCGAGCCGTGGTGGTTTCCATTTTGTTTTGCATTTCCTTTAAAGCGTTTTTCAGCTCCTCGTGACTGTTCCTTAGTCCCTTGATCTCTGTAGCAAGAGATTCTCTGCTGTCCTGTATACTGTTTTCCAGCCCAGCGATTAATTTTATGACTATTATTCTAAATTCACTTTCTGTTATATTATTTAAATCCTTTTTGATCAGCTCATTAGCTGTTGTTATTTCCTGGAGATTCTTCTGAGGGGAATTCTTCCGCTTGGTCATTTTGGATAGTCCCTGGTGTGGTGAGGGCCTGCAGGGCACTTCCCCTGTGCTGTGGTGTATAACTGGAGTTGGTGGGCGGGTCCGCAGTCAGTCCTGATGTCTGCCCCCAGCCCACCGCTGGGGCCACAGTCAGACTGGTGTGTGTCTTCTCTTCCCCTCTCCTAGGGGCGGGATTCACTGTGGGGTGGCGTGGCCCGTCTGGGCTACTTGCACACTGCCAGGCTTGTGATGCTGGGGATCTGGCGTATTAGCTGGGGTGGGAAGGCAAGGTGCACGGCAGCGGGGGGGGGGCAGGCTTAGCTAGCTTCTCCTTAGGTGATCCATTTCAGGAGGGGCCCTGTGGCAGCCGGAGGGCGTCAGATCCGCTGCCGGAGGTTTGCCTCCGCAGAAGCACAGAGTTGGGTGTTTGCGCGGAG
This sequence comes from Lynx rufus, assembly GCF_022079265.1. Taxonomy (NCBI): domain Eukaryota; kingdom Metazoa; phylum Chordata; class Mammalia; order Carnivora; family Felidae; genus Lynx; species Lynx rufus. Next base: position 1,273,315 of record NW_025814836.1, read on the forward strand.
CGAGCAATTTCCCTGGCCGGAACCGGTTCCCTTTGGGATTTTGGCTGGGGGATGGGCGGGGGAGATGGCGCTGGCGAGCACCTTTGTTCCCCGCCAAACTGGGCTCTGTCGTCCAGGGGCTCCGCAGCTCACCCTCCCTTTGTCCTCCAGCCTTCCCGCTTTCTGAGCAGAGCTGTTAACTTACGACCTCCCAGACGCTAAGTCGCGCTTGCTGTCAGAACACAGTCCGTCAGGCCCCTCCGCTTTTGCAAGCCGGACTCGGGGACTCTGTTTGGCTGGCGAGCCGCCCCTCCGCCCCGGCTCCCTCCCACCAGTCCATGGAGCGCGCACCGCCTCGCCGCCCTTCCTACCCTCTTCCGTGGGCCTCTCGTCTGTACTTGGGTCCGGTGACTCTGTTCTGCTAATCCTCTGGCGGTTTTCTGGGTTATTTAGGCAGGTGTAGGTGGCATCTAAGTGATCAGCAGGACGCGCGGTGAGCCCAGCATCCTCCTACGCCGCCATCTTGCATATATCCTTTTGAATTAGTGTTCTCATATTATTTGGGTAAATACTCTGTAGTATCATTACCAGATCGTATGCTAGTTCTATTTTTTAATTTTTTGAGGAAACTGCATACTGACTTTCTCAGTGACTACACCAATTTTCATTCCCATCAACAGTGCACAAAGGTTCCCTATTCTCCACATCCTCATAAACACTTGTTTCTTGTGGTTATTTTTTCTTATATTTTTTAATTTTAGCTATTCTGATAAGTGTGAGGTGATATCTCATTGTGGTTTTGATTTGCATTTCCCTGATAATGTTGAGCATCTTTTCATGTGTCTGTTGGCCATCTGTATGTTTTCTTTGGAAAAATGTCTATTTATGTCTTCTGCCCATTTTTTAATTGGATTGTTAATTTTTGGAGTATTGAGTTTACAAGTTATTTATATATTTTGGATACTAATACTTCCCTGGATAAGTCATTTGCCACTCAGTAGGTTGTCTTTTAGTTTTGTTGATTGTTTCCTTTGCTGTGTAGAAACTTTTTATTTTGATGTAGTCTCAATAGTTTGCTTTTGCTTCCCTTGCCTTAGGAGACATATGTAGAAATAAGTTCTTATGGCCAATGTCAGAGAGATTACTGCCTGTGCTCTCTTGTAGGATTTTTATTTTCAGTTCTCACATCTATGACTAAACACATTTTGAGTTTATTTTTGTGTATGGTATAAAAAAGTGGTTCAGTTTCATTCTTTTTCATGTAGCTGTCCAGTTTTCCCAACAACAATTGTTCAAGAGACTGTCTTTTCCCCATTGCATATTCTTGCCTCCTTTGTTGAAGGAGATTTATAGTATTGACTTTATATTATATTTCATTGATCTTTGTATCTATTTTTTGCTGTTACCATACTGTTTTTGATACTACAGCTTTGTAATACAACTTGAAATTTGAAATTGTGTTACTTCCAGCTTTGTTTGTTTGTTTGTTTGTTTTCAAGATTGCTTTGACTGTTCAGGGTCTTTTGTGGTTCCATTTAAATTTTTTGGTTTGTTCTAGTGTTTTTTGGTTTGTTCTAGTGCTGTGAAAACTTTTGGTATTTTGATAGGGGTTGCATTAAATCTGTAGATTGCTTTGGGTAGTATGGACATTTTAACAATACACGTTCTTTCCATGAGCATGGAATATCTTTCCAATTGTTTGTGTCCTCTTCAATTTCTTTCATCAGTGTTTTATAGTGTTCAGAGTACAGGTCTTTCACCTCTTGGTTAAGTTCATTCCTTGGTATTTTTATTTTTTTGGTGCAATTATAAATGGGATTATTTCTTTAATTTCTCTTTCTGCAGCCTATTAATGTATAGAAATGCAACAGATTTCTATACATCGATTTTTTATCCTGTAACTTCACTGAATTTATCAATCCTAGCAGTTTTTTTGGTACAGTCTATATGGTTTTCTATTTAGAGTATTGTGTCATTTGTAAATAGTGAAAGTTTTACTTCCTTCCTACCAATTTGAATGATTTCTATTACTTTTTCTTGTCTGAGTGATGTGACTAGGACTTCCAGTAATATGTTGAATAAAAGTGGTAAGAGTGGGCATCCTTGTCTTGTTCCTGACCTTAGGAGGAAAGCTCTCAGTTTTTCCCCCATTGAAGGTGATGTTCTCCTTGGGTTTTCTATGTATGGCCTTATTATGTTGAGGTATGTTCCCTCTAAACCTACTTTGTTGAGGATTTTTTCCATGAATGGATGTTGTACTTTATCAAATGCTTTTTCTGCATCTATTGAAAGGACCATATGGTTCTTATCCTTTCTTTTATTAATGTGGTTTATCACATTGATTGATATGAGAATATTGAACCACCCTGGCAACCCAGGAAGAATTCCCACTTAATCGTCGTGAATGATTTTTTTTCATGTATTGTTGGATTCAGTTTCCTAATATTTTGTTGAGGATTTTTTGCATTTATGTTCATCAGAGAAATTAGCCCATAGTTCTCTTTCTTCCTAGTGTCTTTATCTGCTTTTGGTATCAGGGGAATGCTGGCTTCATAGAATGAATTTTGAAGTTTTCCTTCCTCTTCTATTTTTTTGGAATAGCTTGAGAAGAATAGGTATTAACTTCTTTAAATGTTTGATAGAATTCATCTTGAAGATCTCTGGTTCTGGACTTCTGTTTCTTGGGAGTTTTTTGATTGCTGACTTAATTTCATTGCTGGTAATTTGTCTGTTCAAAATTTCTATTTCTTCCTGATTTAGTTTTGGGAGGTCATATGTTTGTAGGAATTTATCCATTTCTTCTAGGCTGTCCATTTTGTTGGTGTATAATTTTTCATAATATTCTCTTACAGTCCTTTGTATTTCTGTAGTGTTGGTTGTTATTTCTCTTCTTGCATTTCTGATTTTGTTTATTTGAGCCCTCTTTCTCTCTCTCTCATTCCCTCCCTCCCCTCCTTCTCTCTTTTATGAGCCTGACTTATCAATTTTGTTGATCTTTTTCATGACCAGCTCCTGATTTCATTGATCTGTTCTATTGTATTTTTAGTTTTTATTTATTTCTACTATAATCTTTATTATAGTTTCCTTCTTTCTACTGTTTTGGGATTTTTTTTTCTAGCTCCTTTAGGTGTAATGTTAGGTTGCTTGAGATTTTCTTGCTTCTTGAGGTAACCCCGTATGACTATAAACCACCATCACAGAACCCTCTTAGAATCCCCTACTTTTGCTGCATGCCACAGATTTTGGACTGTTGTGTTTTCATTTTTATTTGTCTCAATGTATTTTTTAAATTTATTCTTTGCTTCTTCTTTGACCCATTCATTGTTTAGTAGCATGTTATTTAACCTCAATGTATATGTGCTCTTTTCATATATTTTCTTGTGGTTTATTTGTAGTCTCAAAGCATTGTGATCAGAGAAGATGCATGGTATGACTTTGATCATTTTGAATTTGTTGAGACTTGTTTTGTGGCCTAATATATGTTATCTATTCTGGATAATGTTCAATGTGCACTTGAAAAGAATGTGTATTCTTCTGTTTTAGGATGGAATGTTCTGAACATATCTGTTAAATCCATCTGGCTCAATGTGTCTTTCAAAGTTACCATTTCCTTGTTGACTTTCTGTGTGGATGATTTATCCATTGATGTAAGTGAGGTGTTAAAGTTCCTTACTTTTACTGTATAACTATCAATTACTTCCTTTATATTTGTTATTGACTACTTTATGTATTTGTGTACTTTCATTTTGGGCGCCTAAATATTTAGAATTGTTGTATCTTCTTGTTAGATTGTATTCTTTATTATTATGTAGTGTCCTTCTTTATCTCTTGTTACAGTCTTTGTTTTAAAGTCTAATTTTGCCTAATATAAATATTGGTACTCTGACTTTCCTTTGTTTTCCATTTTCATGATAAATGTTTCTCCACCCCCTTACTTTCAATCTGCAGGTATCTTTAGGTCTGAAATGAGTCTCTTGTAGGCATATAGATGGGTCTTGCTTTTTTTTATTTTTTCCATCACCCTATGTCTTTGATTGGAGCATTTAGTCCATTTACATTCAAGGTAATTATTGATAGATATGTACTTATTGTAATTTTGTTACTTGTTTTATTGCTGTTTTTGTAGTTCTTCTCTGTTCCTTTCTTTCCTTATCCTCTTCTCTCACAATAAGTTGGCTTTCTTTAGTGATATACTTGGATTCCCCTGTATTTATGTTTGGCATATCTATTACTGGTTTTTGATTTGTGGTTACTATTAGGTTTGTATATAATATCTTCTGCATATAGCAGTCCATATTAAGTTGATGGTTGCTTAAGTTTGAAGCCATTCTTTATTCATCACCCTGGCACATTTTAGGTATATGGTGTCACATTTTGTGAGTCCTTTCACTGCTTTATACAGATATACTTATTTTCCTGCTTTTATGCTTTCTACTTTTGTTACTCTTACTTATGGTATTTCCTTTCAACTCAAATAGTCCCTTTTAAAATTTCTTGTAGGGCCGGTTTAGTGGTCATGAACTCCTTTAACTTTTGTTTGCCTGGGCAACTCTTTATCCTCCATCTACTAGGAATGATAGCCTTGCTGGACAGAATATTATTTATGGCAGATTTTTTCCTTTCAGTATTTGAATTTATCATGCCACTTCCTTCTGGCCTGCAAACTTTCTGCTGAGAAATCTGCTGACTGCCTTGTGGGGTTTCCCTTGTAGTGATCTGTTCTCTTTGCTCCTGCTGCTTTTAAAATTGTCTCTTTATCACTACTTTTTGCCATTTTACCTACTATATGTCTTGGTGTGGACTTCCTTGGGTTGATTTTGTTGAGGGCTCTCTGTGCCTCCTGGATCTGCATTTCTGTTTCCTTCCCCAGATTCAGGAAGTTTTTGGTGAACATTTCTTCCAATAAATTGTCTTCTCTCTTTTCTTTTTCTTATCCTCTGGGATCCCTGCAATAAAAATGTTATTATTCCTGATGGTGTAGCTGAGTTCTTTAAGTCTATTCTCATTTTGCACAACTTTTTTCCCTTTCACCTGCTCAGCTTGATTGCTTTCCATTCTCTTTCCTTCAGGTCACTGATTTGTTATTCTGCTTCATTTAGTCTGCTATTTATTACATCTAGTATATTTTTAATTTCATTCATTATGTTCTTCATGTCTGGTTCCTTTTTATCTCTTTGTTAAGGTCTCAATGGTGTCTTCCATGCTTTCCAAGTCCTGTGTGTATATCTTTATGATAAATATTTTAATTTCTCTATCATGCATATTACTTATTTCCATTTCTCTTAGGTCTTTTGCAGTGATTTTGTTGTGTTATTTCATTTAAGACATATTCCTTTGTCTCCTCATTTTGTCTCTTTGAGTCTTTTTCTCTGTGTTAGGAAAGTCAGCTATGTCTCCTGCTCTTGAAAGTGCTGTCCTTATGAAGAAGAGGTCCTGTAGTGCCCTGCAGTGCAATGTCCCCTGTTTCCTGGAACGTGGTGCTTCAGGGATATCTCCTATGTGTGTTGTGTGCATCCTTCTGTTGTGACTGAGCTGCTTTTTCCTTCAGTCTTATTGTCTGCAGTTACTCTTTTTGCCTGTTGTGGGCAGTGTTTGGTTCCTGTGGTGTTAATGAGCCAGTCTGGGGTCACCTTGGGCTTAAGTTGAGTCAGCCCACGTGTTCACCAGAGATGTAGTAGCACCAAACTGCTTGGTGCCTTTCCTATGTTGTCCCAAGAAGTTTTTGTTGGTAGGCAGAGCCTGGATTAAGACCAGCTGTCTGCCCCCACCACACTGCTGGGGCTGCAGTCTGACTTATGTGTGTTTATCTTTCCCTTTCCCTGGGGCAGACATTACTTTGGAGTGGTTCTGGCCACTGTTGGGGCTGCTTGCACAGTGCTAGGTTTGTGGCACTTCTTTGGATGGGCTCCAGGCAAGAGTTTATTAGAGGGGGGGAAGATCCACACATGTGTTGTGTGCAGTGTTAGCAAGGTTTACCTGCTGGTCCTCTGTGAGAGAACTGCTACCGCTGCTGCCACTGGGACCAAAGCCTACCAGTTTGGAGGGGGTAGGTCACATGTGCAGGGGCAGAGCATGCAGTTTTAGCAAGGTTTGCCTGATCCCCTTGGGGAGGGGACCCATAGTGCCAGGATTGAGGCTGGAGGGGGCAGATTTGCTAAAGCATGGGGAGGGGGGTGTAAGCAAGTTGTTAGTGAATGTTTGTGCTGCACTGGTTCCCACAGGTGGCCTGTGTTTATGCTGAAGGGGTAGGGAAATGGCATTTTTCTCCTGGAGGAGTTTTTCCTAATGGTCTCTGATTCTCCAGGATAAGTTATGAAATGAGTAAATAACTCTCCCTCCTATATGCCCCAGGTGTTTTTTAAAACTGCTGCTTCAGTGCTGTATCTCTGTGGGCTCTTTGTTGTACTATCTGTTTAATGGCAGGGACTTAATTTCTTAATGCCATCTAGACTCTTCCAGAGCCCAGCTTGCTGATTTTTAAAATTCCAGATTTTGAGTCCCACTGGTTGTAAGAACTCATGAAAATCAGTCCCTCTTTTTTTCAAAGCCAAATGTTATGGGGATTCATCTTCCCCATGCAGGTTTCCCAGTGTGATAGTCTGCGTCTTTCCCTTGTCCGCACCCAGGGCGTCCTCCCTCTGGTGAAAGGCCTGCAGTCCATTTGGCTTCCCACCACATCTCTGCCTTTCCAATCCTGTTCAGTGTGGCCTTTTCTATATATTTTGTTGTAGGGTTTGTTCTGCCAGTCTTTGGGCGGTTTTCTGACCGGTGTGAGTGATATCTAGTTATATCCATGGGAGGAGGTGAGGTTAGCATCTTCCTACTCCATCTTCTTTTCAGCCTTTCCTAAATTTTTCATTCTTAATGGCAGATGAAATAAGTGTTTTACAGTCTTTGATTTGATGAGATATAGTACAATTTTTCAGTCTAAGCATTTTTATTTTTACTCCAGTGGAGAAAAGGAAATGTGGCTGGAAGGAAAAGCACTAGGTGGGCAGTCAGGAACTCCTCCTCCCAGCTTTGCTTCTGTACTGACCAGCTCAGTAAGTTGGCCATGTCACTTTTTACTGGAATTTCCCCTTCTCTTCTGGGAAAACAGGATGAAAGATAAGTCTGGGATCTCAGTGCTTGCAGAAACCCCTCAGGTTGCTGCCTCAGCTAGCAGATGGCACTTGTTGCCAGGACTCACCAATGTATGGAATCTGGGCTGCAAGTGCAGCATGTGAGGAGCTGAGGCCTGAGTGCCTTTAATTTATCTTTGAAGTTTAATATTTTTACAGAGATATGCCCTGGAGTTGATTGTTGTGTCAATTTTTCTCAGGTATTTAATGTGCCCTTCTAGTAGACTTGTCTTGTAGTCTTGTCTAGTACAAGTCTTGTAGACTTGTAGACTCAAGTTTCTTTCCTTTCCTTTTCATTTTTTTTTAGCTTCAGAAAGGTTTCTTGGATCATTTTTAACTGTTAATATACATTGTTTCATGAGTCTGTTCATTTTGGATCTTCTTGGCTTGTCTTCTATTTCAATCACTTTCCCTTGGACTGAGGTTATTAACTTAATTTATTTTTACACCCTTGTTTACTTTCTTCTTTCTTCAATGTCTCTTACTAATTTTTCATTTTACTATATTTTTCTATATATTCTAAATTATATTCCTTATAATTATAATATAATAATAATATATGACTATATATTTTAAATTATATTCCTTATAATTTAATCTTTGTTTCTGATATGATTTGGTCTTTTGATTTATCATTTTATTTCTTCATGTTTTTGTCTATTTATGTTTTTAGCATTTGGGTTTGTGGTTTAAGGTGTTCTTTTTGTTGCTGTTTTTTTTTTCTTCATATTTCCATGTGCTTATTCAAGCTATATAGTTCTGTATAGAATCTAATGCAGTTTTATTTTCTAGTTCATATTTAGCCTTTTAGAGAAATCTTTATCAGTTTCAGTATTTAGATTCTCATGTTCTGTTGTTTTCTTATGAAAGCCTTGCGTAGGTGAAATCTGCTTTTATCCACGTGCTTTCATGGATGGGTTTGGCCTTTGGGGTCAAAGGAATTTGAAGATTCCTAGTCTAGAGCACCCTCTGTGGTCAGTGCCATGGACTGCAGTTTTTTAAAGATGATTTCATTTTATTTATTTTTTGTAGGTGAGGGAATGTCTATCAATTTTTGGTTCTTTTTGTCTTATAAGATTATTTCCTCCTCTTGCTGCCTTTCCCTTCTCATCCCAAACTCCAATGAGCATTCCTGCCTTCCTTTCTGCTTTCTTCTCTCCCAGAAAGGATATGTGTCAAGGCTGCTGCCTGTTATTCTGTGCATGTTTGCATCCTTTCTCCGTTGTCTCTGCTCTGATTGAGCAGGATTATTTTTCAGCATTTTAACACTTAGCTTGGACTTACTTTTTATAGCTGTTGTTATTCACTCATCCTTATAAACTTAATTCCCTTTTTTCTTTTTCATGAAGTTTTCTGATTCCTTTAGCAATTTGTAAAGACCTGGGGCAGGGCCTTGAGAGACAGTTATGCTGGGAATTGGTGTTTATTTCTTTGCTGACAAGTAATGTAAAATTTATGGTGCTCTCTGTCTTCTAGTTAGTTATGTTGAAGGTGTGGTATCTACGTGGTTTTATTTGTACTTCTTACTGATCTGTAGAGTTTATTGTGAGCTGTGTGGAGAGCTTTGGATTTTGGTGGCTGTCATCACCTTGGCCACCAGAAGTCCTGCCCTCCTTCTGAAGTAATAGTGGTATTACTCATTTATCCCTTGTGATCTTTTGTGATGACTGTAGGGATACAATAGAATTTTATCTTGTTCTCTTTGGAGTGGATTATTTTTTAAATGAAGATTATTCTCATGTTGAATTCTCTCACTGAACAGGAAAATAGTTTTCATGGTATTCTCCTCCATGGGACACACCTCCATGGGGTACCCTTCATAAAACATACTTTATAGGGCATTCCTTCATTTGACACATGGGTCACATAGGGCTATTTGACACATGGGTCAAATAAAAGTTGTTTCATCAATTAATGATGCAGATTTTTACCATTTCTTTAAATTTAGAGACAAAACAAGATGAATTTTATAGTGTAAATTAACCTCCACATAGTTTTTATCATTTGCTCTTTTGTTTCCTTTTGAGATTTATTGGAACACAGCTAACTCTTGTGAGGCTTTAAAAAAATGAACAAGTTGGTAAATTAAAATTTTTTTAACGTTTATTTATTTTTGAGACAGAGAGAGACAGAGCATAATGGGGGAGGGTCAGAAAGAGGGAGACACAGAATCTGAAACAGGCTCCAGGCTCTGAGCTGTCAGCACAGAGCCTGACGCGGGACTCGAACTCATGGACTGCACGATCATGACCTGAGCTGAAGTCGTCCGCTTAACCGACTGAGCCACCCAGGCGCCCCAACAAGTTGGTAAATTAAATTAAAGAGAAAAAATATCCAGAAAATAAACTATTTAGAAACTAGTATTCTAAAAGCAACATTTGAAAATGTCTTGCCTTTGTTCAGTATGACTCAGAAAGATCACAAACATTGATTCACATTAAATTAAGATAAAGTTCTTTGGCCACTAGATTTTATGAAGTGTTCATTCTAGATCTTTTTTGAAGGATATACTGGTGGACACTTATATTTTCTCAAATGTCAAAACTGATCTAACATAATATATTTTTTAGGTTCATCTCTATGTTAATTGTGCTGCTATAAACTCACTGAACCAGAAGTCAAATCATTTCTTTCCTTGTGAGAGTTAAAATCATGAACATCAGATCAATATTTTCTGAATATAAATTACAAGTTAGTCTCATCCATACACTAAGCTTGTTAAGAAAGAAAGGGTTATTTGCATGTAACTGTTTCCTAGTTAGAGCAGAAGTGGTCCTCAGATTTCCCTGAGGAGACAGGCCTGTTTTGTGTCTGAAGGAATACTCAAACCCACCCACCCCTCATTCTCCTGCCCTTATTCAAACATAAGGAACACCTTTTGTTGGTTTGCACTGAGACATAAAATCTTCAGCCTTAGAGTTAAACTAGTTGTGTAGATTAGCATATTCTTGAACACTTCGAAGCAGTAATCCTGAGTATCGCTACTATAAGGGGGAAGGAGTTGGGCAGGCTTAGAGCACTGGAGAGCTATTTGACACTTTTGAAGGTAAAAGAGTTCCAAAAAGGCCAAGAGAGCCATAATAGCCCAAGATACCCAGCCAGAAGATGCCATGAGAGGTAATGCAAAGAATGTTCTACTAAGTATTTATTGATTTTGTTTTCCATTTTAATGGAAACAATTACCCTGTTTTGACTTGGAGTAATCCCCCTTTCCTCACTAATGCACTTTCCAGGAAGGTATGTCCCAGGATGGGGGGAGGGACCCAAGGCAATTAAGGAACAATTGAAGGATGGCACATAACTCAAAGGAAAGATGGCACAGTTTTTGACCAGCACCAAAAACTGTTGAGGTTGTTGGAGACGTAAAGTTCCTTCCACTAGACAAGGGTAATATAGAAAGCCTGAAGATGTTGTATGACATTACTAAGAAGCCTGAATCTGGGCTCAACCTAGAGGAACCAGAGTCTGGGAAAGGATCTCGATATCCTTGTTATCTCTATCCCTGTTATTGTGGCTGCATAACAAGTTACACCAAAATGTAGTGGCTTCAAGAAGCAGCAATAATTATTTTGCTCTTTAATTGTACTATCTTTGCAGGACTTGAAAGAACCAGTTTGTTTCTGTTCCACTCAGAATCATGAAGGGCTACTCAAGGGCTGGAGACTAGAATCATGTGAGGCTTGCTTACTTACTTGTCCTATGGCTGGGCTGTGGAGATTCAAAGACTTAGAGGTTGAATTGACTGAGGCATCCTAGGCATCAGTCTGTAACTCTATGTCACAGACTCTCCCAAATTCAGAGGAAGGAACCTCCAAATAGAAGAGTAGCCATGTCACATGGTAAGAAGAGCATGAGGGATAGACCATATTGGTGCATCCAAATTTGGAAAATACAAGGTGCCAGGTCATTTTATCTACCCCCAGACTTGTAGCTCACATCATCTCATAACTCGCCTTCTGCTTAACCATTCTGTATTGGACTTTATGTCACTTGTAACTATAAGAGTCCTTAGTTATACAGAGACCCAAAGAAATGTCACCATTTTATGATCTTTTTCAAGAACTCATACTGATATAGTTGTCTTAATCAGGTGAGTGATTTGATCAAAATTGGTCCTTATTTTCTGTGTTCCATTATATCTAGAAGGCCCAAGTTTTTATTGAAGATGGTTTTCAAGAGCCAGGCATTTCTTCATTTGAACTTCCTAGATTTTGTGACAATGTGTTGTCCACTTTGGCTTATTGCATAGGTCACACTCTGGAACTCATGGCCAAGTTATATAGGAGATGGTATTTGTCACAACAATGTACTGTTAAATACTTTGTCTCTCCTGTGGCTGTACTCCTTGTCAGCAGCCACTGGTTGCTATGGAAGACAGGTAGAGAAGCTGTTTCAGCAAAATTCTGCCATCACCAGGAAATGTTTTTTGTCCTCACATCAATCAATTCTCCAACTCTCTGACACCATCTGTGTATCCTATAATTCAATTCAATTCTAACTATCTAGAGTTAGCACATACTTGCAGGTTTAAGGGCTCAATCCACAAGGCTGCCCCACTTCAGATGCCAGTTGCAAGTCCCCAGGCTACCCACACTTCTACAAAGTTGGAAGTTTCCATAACCCCCCTTTTCAGGTTTAATAATTTGCTACAAAAGCTCACAGAACTCAAGAAAGCACTTTAATTATATTGCCAGTTTATTTTAAAGGGTACAAATGAATAGCCAAATGAAGAGGTACATAGGGAAAACTCTTGAAGAGTCCCCCAGTACAGGTGCTTCTCTTCCTGTGGAGTTGGGGTATGTCATCCTCCTAGTATGTAGATGTGTTTACCAACCCAGTAATTCCCAGAACCCTGTTGTTTAGGGGGTTTTATAGGAGTTTTATTATGTGGACATGATTGTGGCCATTGGTGATTGACTCAGTATCCAGCCCCTCTCCTCTCCCTGAAGGCTGGAGAGTGGGGCTGAAATTTCCAAGTTTCTAATCAAGGCTTAGTCTTTCTGGTGACTGGTTCCCATCCTGAAACTATCCAGATGCCTACCATAAGATGCCTCATTAGAACCAAGACACTCTTATCACCTTTATCCATCATGGAATTCCAAGATATTTAGGAGCTGTATGACAGGAACTGGGGACAGATACCTACTATCTTTCTAACTGTTCACCACTAGGAAAAGGGCATGGAATGTGCCTGCTGTGTGTGATGGTACATCAACTAGGTGTTCACAGAGGACAACGCAGCTTTGTATAGAGACCATCCACCAAAGCAGGGATGAAATGTGTGCTGAGAAAGCCATTCACTATCAGTATTTCTTTATATGCTAACATTTTATTCTCTAAAATATAAAATTGAAAGATAATATCATGGAGTTGTCTAATGGGAAATTTCCCTATGTCTTTGCATTGATCAAGTTTCCTACAACTGGAAATAAATTCAGTGGGACCATTTGTAGCCTAAGTGATCGTATTTATTTATTTATTTATTTATTTATTTATTTATAATTTTTTAATATGAAATTTATTGTCAAATTGTTTTCCATACAACACCCAGTGCTCATACCAAAAGGTGCCCTCCTCTATACCCATCACCCACCCTCCCCTCCCTCCCCCCCATCAACCCTCAGTTTGTTCTCAGTTTTGTTTTTTTTTTAATTTTTTTTTAACGTTTATTTATTTTTGAGACAGAGAGAGACAGAGCATGAACGGGGAGGGTCAGAGAGAGGGAGACACAGAATCCGAAACAGGCTCCAGGCTGTCAGCACAGAGCCCGACGTGGGGCTCAAACTCACGGACCGCGAGATCGTGACCTGAGCCGAAGTCGGCAGCTCAACCGACTGAGCCACCCAGGCACCCCTGTTCTCAGTTTTTAAGAGTCTCTTATGCTTTGGCTCTCTCCCTCTCTTACCTCTTTTTTTCTTCCCCTCCCCCATGGATCTGTTAAGTTTCTCAGGATCCACATAAGAGCGAAAACATATGGTATCTGTCTTTCTCTGTATGACTTATTTCACTTAGCATAACACTCTCCAGTTCCATCCACGTTGCTACAAAAGGCCATATTTCATTCTTTCTCATTGCTCAGTGATTGTTTTTATGCAAATTGTTTTCAATGTATTATTGACTGAATGGCAGAGAATTCTTAATTCCAACCATTATGGAATTCAGAAATAATGAGCAAATTAAGATAATTTAAAATGACTAAAAAAGGCATAAGAGACTTAATAGACTTAAAAGGATGAAGAAGTAAATGCCTTTGTAGAGTAGAAAATGGTGAGGTGTAGGTCAGATTAGTCCCAAGACAGCTTTAGTCATATTCTACAGTCTCCACAAACAAAAAGCACATCTGGTAACTTCCTGGAAACAACAATGGAATGCAGTTCAGTGCTTATGGATGGCAGAAATGCTGTCTATTCCTCATGTATCCTTTCATGGCAGACAGCATGTTTATTGGCTTTTAAAAATATATATTCAAGTTAGTTAACATACAATGTAGTCTTGGCTTACATATGACACCCAGTGCTCATCCCAAAAAGTGCCCTCCTTAATGCCCATTACCCATATAACCCATCCCCTCAAGCAACCCTCAGTTTATTCTCTGTATTTAAGAATCTCTTATGGTTTGCCTCCCTCTCTGTTTTTATCTTATTTTTCCTTTCCTTCCCCTATGTTTATCTGTTGAGTTTCTCAAATTCCACATATGAGTGAAATTATATGATATCTATCTTTCTCTGACTGACTTATTTAGCTTAGCATAATACCATGTAGTTCCATCAATGTTTCAAATGGCAAGATTTCATTCTTCTAAATTGCTAGGTAGTATTCCATTATATATATATATACACATACATATCACATCTTCTTTATCCATTCATCAGTTGATGGGCATTTGGATTCTTTCCATAATTTGGCTATTGTTAAATTTTTGAAGAAAAGGGAGCTTGGTCTAAACTTTCCCCCTTGGAATATGCTATTTTGAAAAGTAATGAAATGAAAACTTTTTAAAAAATATTTATTTATTTTGGAAGGACAGAGAAAGAGAGAGAGAGACAAGCATGAGAAGGGGAGGGGCAGAGAGAGGGAGATATGGAATCTGAAGCAGGCTACAGGCCCCCAGCTGTCAGCACAGAGCCTGATGAGGGGCTTGAACTCACGAACCGTGAGTTCATGACCTGAGCCGAAGTTGGACGCTCAACCGACGGAGCCACCGAGGTGCCCCTGAAATAAAAACTTTTAATTATGAATTTAGATATTTACATTAACAAAGATTCACTTTCTTTACTTATAAAATGATACATTTATGAACAACTAAATTTAATGAATTTTAATTATATATTTATATTTAACGAATGTTTAATGAATATTCATTGTGTAAATAACATTCATTTATGTTCATCTGTTCTGTCAACACATATTTGTCACTATCAAGATGTAAGCTCAAGTAGTGCATAGGTAAACCAGACAGACAATGGTCCTGCTGAGCTTGGAGTCTGGCCAGGTGAAGAGCAATACACACAAGTAAGCATATACTACATGAATTATCCACAATGTGAACAAATGCTACTATGCTAAAAATATTAATTTTCTGAGATAGGAAATAGTCCCAAGGAGGCCAATTGTGTATAGTCTCTCAGGAAACAAAGCAACTACTATCACTCTGGTGCAGGAGGCTTTGGGGGAACCCTGAAAGAGGCTGCATACTTCACCTCATAAACTCAATGGAGAGAGACTGGGTTTATTTCAGGTGTGATGGGAACACACAGAAGGGCTTTAAGCAGGAAAACAATGTGATGTTATTTTTATTTTGAAAAGACCACTTTCACTGCAGTGTAGTGAGCAGATTGGAGGAGTCAAGAGTAGCAGCAGAGAGACCAGTTAGAGGCTGAGGTCTGAGGCAAGGGATTCACCTTGGGAAGAGAAGGTGAGGAAAACGAGCTACAGTTTGGAGATGGAATCAGCAGGGCTTAATGATGGAGAGAAGGCACGTAACTTGGGCAGCGTGGGGGGTGGGGGGAGGAGTTGCAATAACCTGGGGAGCAGACATTTGACATTAGCCCTGGATGATATAGGAGAAGGAGAAGAAAGAATACAGGATGCACTCTTAGTCAGGATTCTTGGTTGTGGGTAACAGAAGCCTGTATCAAATTAGCCTGGGCAAGAGGGAGAATGGAACAGCAATCTACCAACTCTGGATGGGCAGTGTCTTGAGCTTCAGAGACAATAGGAGCCAGACCTTGCTCTCCCCATCTTTCACCACTGCCTCATTCAGTGTGGGGCTCTTAGGGAATGGCCACCCACAGCTGCAGAGATGAACTGAAATAGGCTCCCTCTAGCATCCTTTTAAAAATTCCCAGCGAAGGGCTCTAAATGGTCTAAATTAGGTTAGGTGCCACTCTTGGACTGGGGCTTTGACACTTAGTCCCAGCTGTTTTAGTGTGTATCCAGGCCTCTTGTCGAGGCCAGTCACCAGGTGATACATTCACCATGGGGGAACAGGTATGCCTCCCAGAAAAGGGGGGTGGATGCTGTTTGGAGAGTCAAAACAATAGGCATCCACCATGTGTGTGTGGCGGGTGAGGAGGACACTGGAGAAGTCCCTGTCTGCCTCTCAGCATCAAACTCCCCAGGCACTGACACTGCTGATGCTTTTACTCTCAACATTCCCTCAAAGAATCTTACAGAAACACAGCTCTCAATTGGTGTTTCCTGACCTTACCAAAAGGGCAAACCCTCCACTTTGAGCCAGCCCACTTCCCTGAGCACTCTACCATAAACAAGCTTTCCTTTCCCATGGAGACACAATGCTACCCTTTGATATAATAAGTTCCAATCTTTATTTGGATCCACTGCCAGTTTGGTGATCTGACAGACAGTCCTAGAGCTATATATATATATATATATTTTTATATATATATATTTTATATATTATATTATATTATATTATATATATTAAATATATTTTATATATTTAATATAATTATATATATTTATATATATATTTATATATATATAAATCATTATAAAGTTGCCCATACAGTATGATATTTAAAATAGTATAGTATAATGATTTAAAAGTGCAAAAAATAATTTAACAATATTGTAAGACAACTTACTACTTTGAAAATAATTGTTCATTCTGAATCATTTACTTTTCAAAGTAACTTCTGTTATTTATATTAAAATTGAGATTCTGACTAAAAATGACATTATACTAATAGAACATCCTTACTTTTAGAAATTTGATTTATTTCTGTTTATTCACCTCTCGTTTTAATAAGATATTCTATCTTGCTTTAATAAGGTTTTACTCTCTCTTCATATATAGATTTTGGACCTTTTCAACTTTTTCCTAGATGTTTTATTCTTTTGTTTAGCTGTTGTAAATTCAGTTGTTTTAATTTATGTCTTTCTTTACTCTTGATTCACAGCCTTGGAAAAACTGATTGATGGCTTTTTGTTTATCTTGAATTCGGCTGATATTTTTGATTCTCTCATGTTATTTATTTATTTATTTATTTATATAAAATATGGAACACTTCATGAATCTGCATGTCATCATTGCACAGTGGCCATGCTAATCTTCTCTATAGCATTACAATTTTAGTATATGTACTGCTGAAGCAAGTATGATTCTCTCATGTTTTTTAAAAATTAAATTTTCTTGTATTTTCTTAGGAACATAATTATATCACCTGTAAATAGAATTTTCCTTTCTTCCTCAGAATTTATACCTTTTTAAAAAGAACATTCTGTTCATATTTTATGTATCAGAATCTCCAAAACAGTGTGCCAAATAGTAGTTACTGCAAATATTCTTACTTTCCTGCTTTTAATGGTAATTGTGCATGTTACTGTTAAATATACTGCTGGTTTTTGCTAGTTTGTAAGTAGTTTTTAGTTATATTGTACTTTTTTGTCAATTAGCACTGCATTTCATTATATACTTTTTGTGCATCTGTTGATATAATTATATGATTTTTTCCCCATTAATTCATTATGTAATGAATCGTATTTCAGATTTTCTAATATCAGGTAATTCTTATATTTTTGGAATAAGTCTTATTTGGTATATTCCCTTTCCTTTTGAATGATTTTTATCAGAATTTTTAGATCTATGTTCATAAGTAAATATGGTCACAACTTTTCTTTTTTACTATATTAGGTTTTTACAGTTATTCTAGTTTCATCAAATGAAGCAAGGAGCTTTTTACAAATGAAATGGTAAATCCATTTGGATCTGATGTCTTACATTTTGCTAGGAAATAACTTTAAATTCTTTACTGTCTTTAAATTTATGGTCATATCTGTGGAAATACACACCCCATATAATTTTAAAATAGTCTGACATTATACATATATATGTATATGTATGTATGTATGTATGTATGTATGTATGTATGTATATGTATTCTTTCTTTAATGAAACTTCTTAGAAGTTTGTATTTTTTTAAAGTTTATTTTGAGAGAGAGAGTGAATGAACACAAGTGGAATAGGGGCAGAGAGAGATGGAGAGAGAATTCCAAGCAGGCTCTGTGCTGTCAGTGCAGAGCCTGACAGGGGGCTCAAACCCATGAACCATGAGACAATGACCTGACCTGATCAAACCCATGAACCTGAGATCATGACCTGAGTCTTACCAAGAGTAGGACACTTAACTGAGCCACCCAGGCATCCCAGAAGTTTATATTTGTATTTGAGGTTTCAGAAAATAGATTTTCGCCTTTTACCCTTTACATAATTTGTTTTTGTACTACATTATTTTCATTTTTTTATCTTAATCGACCCCTCTTTTGTAAACAATATTTATTGTGCTCTTTTATTATCTTATAGTGTTAAGTATTTTATTTTCAGCCCTTTAAAGGTAAAAAGTAATAAAAATATTTTTATATTTCACCTTTTGTACCTTTTTAGTGTACCATGAAGTGTATTAAATGTTTTTCATTTTATCACTTTCTATACTATTTACCATTCATTTTTATTTTTTTTAATTTAGGGGTTATTTAGAATATTTCTTAATTTTATGTAAGTTATTTTAATCAATTTTATTGCTGTTTCCTTTTTTTATATTGCATAGGTAATATTCAAATGGTTAAATAAATTAGAAAAAGTAGTACATTGAGAAGTCTTATTCTTAGCCTATCACCATTTATTTCACTTTCTCTCCACCTCCTCATGTCTACTTTTATTACTTTCTTGTCCTTTTTCCAGTTTACTTTTCTGCAGACAGAGGAAACTCTTAAATGTATATCCTTATTTCACCCCACTTTCTTATACGTAAGTTAGCACATTATATGTGCTGCTCTGCATCTTGCTTTTTTCCTCCATACTATATATCCTAAGACCTCTCCATAGAGAATTTCCTCATTCTTTTTTGTATGTTCATTTCTAAGAGCTATAAGTTAATGCATTGTCTGGATAGAATATAGTTTATTTAAATAATTTTTATTGATGGGTGCTTAAGTCATTTCCAAACTTGTGCTCTTTAGAAGGTAAAAAGGAGAAAGCATTGTAATGAGTAACTCTGTACATATATCAATTCCTAGATGTGGAATTTCAGGATTAAAGGGTAATACATTTATAATTTAATAAATGTTGTTAAATTGTTCTGCATAACAGTTTATAGTTGCTTTCTAACCAGCAATTTATGAGAATGCTTTTCTATTAAAATTAGTGAAGTAGAATACCTTTTTACAAGTTAAGGTACAGCTTCATTTCTTTTGAACTCTTCATATTTTTCTACATTTTTTGTGGCAGTATTAGACTTCTTAAATTGAGTTCGTTCATTCATTCATTCATTCATGAGTTTTAAAGGCTCTTTATAAATTACAAAGATGAATCTTTTGTGATTTGAGTTAAAAATACTTTTCCTAGTTTTCTTTTGCCTTTTGCCTGCCATCACCACCTCCTCTTTTTAAATTTGTCATGCAAAGTCATTTACGTTTCTTTATTCTGTTAAATTCATCAGTCTTTTTGTGTTTTATTATATATATATATACATATTTTTTTTTTTTGAGAGAGAGAGAACATATGAGCAAAAGTCGGGGGGAGGAGTAGAGGGAGGGAGAATCTTAACCAGGTTCCATGCTCAGCATTGATGTGATGCTGAGGGCTGATGTGGGGCTTGATCCCACAACCCTGGGATCATGACCTGAGCCAAAATCAAGAGTCAGACACTCAAGTGACTGAGCCACCTAGGCACCTCTTTTGTTTTAAATCATAATTTAAAAGGCCTGTCTACTCTAATGTTATAAAGCAATTTTCCCTTAGTTTCCTTCAAGATGTTTGTGATTGCATTTTATATATTTAAGTTATTGATCTATTTGGAATGTATTCTTGTATATGGTGTGAGAAATGGATCTAACTCATCTTTTGCAAGGTGGGTACCCACGTCTCCCCAAATTCTTTACTAAAATGTTGATCTTCACCTCACTGATTTAATGTACCACCTTTATGATGAAAAAAACTCCTGTGGGGTTTGGGGTATATTGTGGCCATCCAACTGTGTTTTATGAGTTCAGTGTGGCATTACCACAAGGTTTACTTTGTTGAGACTTTATAGAATGTTTTACTATATGGCAGGGCAAATATCCCTTTATACTTTTCTGTTTCAATGTTTTTTTCTGGCTATTCTTATTTGTCTTTTCAGATGAGTTATAGAATTGCTCCTTTAGATTAATTAAAAAAAAACCTTGAAGCACCTGGGTGGCTCAGTCGGTTAAGCATCTGACTCTTGATTCTGGCTCAGGTCATGATCTCTTGGTTGTGAGATCAAGCCTGGAATCAAGTTCCACACTGAACATGGAGCCTACTTAAGATTCTCCCTACCTCTTCCTCTACCTCTTCCCTACTTGCACTCGCAGGCACTTTTCTCTGTCAGTAAACAAATAAACAAAAATAAATAAATGAATGAATAAATAAATAAATAAATATAAGTAAAATAAAAACAATTATTAATTTGATTAGGATTATAATAATGCTTGAATTAACTTTCAGATAATTGACATCTTTTTAATATCAAGTTCTTCTTTTAAAAGAACATTTTGTTGTTCAATTATAATTCATATTTAAAATTTTTCCACATCTGATTTACACAGTCATGATGTTTATTCCATAGTATATTTGCTCATCTAATATCAATTGTAAGTGGAATTGTATTTTCCGTTATATCTTCTGATTGCAGTTTTCATATTTTACAGCTATTGATTTTTGATTATTAAATTATATCTAATATTTTATTAAATTATAAAATATTAGGAGCACATATCGCCATTAAATGATAATTTCACCTATTATTTCCAGTTTTTATATTTTGCTTTTTTTCTTCCCTCTAATTGCATCGGTTTATAGCTCAAGTACAAGGTTAAAATAGCAATGATGTTAGTGGATATCTTTATCATTTGGTCATAGTATATTTTTTAATGTGATCTGGATTCAGTCTGCTAATATTTTATGTGGGAATTTTATATGGACATTAATAACTGAGTTAACATGTAGTCTTTTTAAAAAAATTGTTTGTTTAAGTACGCTACACACCCAATGTGGGTCTTGAACTCACAACCCTAAGATCAAGAGTCAGAAGCTTTCCCAACTAAGCCAGCCGGGTACCTCAACATGTAGTATTTATTGTATACTCTGTCAGATTTTGGAGTCAATCTTGTATTTCATAATATTGAGAGTTTTCTTTCTTTAGTTATTCTCTGAGACAATTTAAATTGCATTGGGCTTATCTGTTTTTCAAAGATTTGGTACAATTTTCCCTATGAAATTATTTGGACCTGAGACTTCTATTTTGGGGGAGAAGATATCTGTTTTACAGTTTATTTTCTCATATCTTCTTTGGAAATTAGTCTCTTAGACTTTCAATCTCTTCCTTAGTTCTGTTAAATTATATTTCCATCCATGTTTTCAAATGTAGTTGTACATAGTTGTGCAAATTAGTTTCATATGATTAAAAAAAGTTCTGATTCTCTACTATCCAACTCAGAGATAGCCTTTTGGGCCATATGAGAAGTATGTAAGCATAGCCACCCCAAAATGGTATATATTTCCTTCAAATCCACATGCCCTATATCAAATGTTGTGCTGCCTTCTTAAAATGAAGGGAAGTAAAGTATAGTCACTGGTACTGTTCATGCTGACTGCTCCACCCACAATATACATGTGCTTATTTCCTGCACATGTATAAGATTTATTGACAAATATCTATTTGTTATGCTTATGTCTTTTGTTTTTTGTTTTTGAGAGAGAGAGAGACAGAGAGAGAGAGAGAGAGAGAGAGACAGAGAGAGAGAACAAGCAGGGGAGGGACAGAGAGAGTGGAGACACAGAATCTGAAGGAGGCTCCGGGATCTGAGCCCAGCTTGTCAGCACAGAGCTGGTTCAGATACTCATACTGCTTTTGGGAACTATCTATCTTCTACACAAGTCAACATGGAAAGCTGAGTGGGGATGTGATAAGCAAGTGTTTTTAGTGCCTATTATCTATAGATCATGGTTGCTAATGGAAGATGCTACCATTGAAGTTGGCTCCCTGCTTTCAATAGGGATGATGCTGAGGATATAGGTACAGGTACAAAGGCAAAGTTGGCCATATCTGTAGTTCACATATTCCATCTGCCCCCGGACACTCCATGTTGCTGCTGATGTTAATGCTGTGACCAGCCCCTTGAACAGGTCTTCTTTGGCCTAGGCCATGTACTCTGTTTCAGCTGCAACGGAGTTTGGGAAGTGAGCATCTGGTACTCCAAGTTCTAGGTGAGAAGCGGTAACCAGGTACTCAGATATGTCCTCTAATTCCTTGCATTCCAAAAAATATCTTTCATTTGTCCTGATATATGTATTTATTTATCTAATAAATTCATTTATCTAATGACCCCTTTGTTCCATATCTGTCTTACTCTTCCTTCACTTTAAGTCAGTGGGAGTTGCCTGTTTACATGCCACCTTGATTGTTCTCCCTAGATTGCTGCCTCCCCAGATGTAAGCTGCTCTTTCTCTTGGGCATTGCTGAGCTCTGTGTTTCATTAGTAATCCTGTCAGTAGGACAGATTTGTCTTCAGAATAACACTCAGAAAGGGGACCAGTAGTCCTTCTCTAATTTCTCTATCTTAGAGGATCTTCTAGCACCCTCAATGGGTGGCAGAACCCCAGCAATTGGGGTTCTTTGCTATTACCCAATGCTACAGAGAACCCTAAAGCATGTCTCCTTCCTAAAGTATGCAACCTCAGAGAGAACTTTCCAAGCACTCCCAACTTCTCCTGCTTATGATGAGTTTATTCTAAGCAACCATCTTTCCAGACATGGAATAGCAGTTTGTTCCAGATAAATCATCACCTTATTTTCTACTATCTTGGTGGATATTTTTGATAACATGGGGTTTGTGATGTTACATTCAGCTTCAAAGCACTGTGATTTTTCCAACCTGTGATTATTTGGGCCATACAAGTTTCCAGCTATACTTGGCAGTACTTCTAGAACTTACTAGGAATAGCTGAATGTTTTATGCAGAAATTTCCTTTCTCTATAAATTCCTCCCTCTGGCTCTGAGATGGTCTGTGAAGCTTGAAGTAAAAAAAGTTAGAAATGCATAGGGTGTGAAGTCCTGCCCCTAGGAGAGCCTGCTTTTGGAGATGCCAGGCCAAAATGGCCGTGTGAAGGTATCTCAGGACCAGTGAAGAGAACCCATTGGGTACATTGGTGTGGAAGTTCCCAACAGAGACAGCTAGCTGAGGGTGTGGCCCTTCACAGAAGGATGGACTTCAGTGCTTGGCCTGTGGAGAAAGGTCATGAAGGGAGTAGGAGTGGACATAGAGTGAGATAGGGGATGGGTGCAGAAGTGACCCTGATGTTAGTCCAGGTTTGGAATTTATCATTGGCTATAACCTCACTTTATCTACATGCAGCTTAAGTTTCTACCCATTGCTTGCACAGAGCAGTATGAAAGTCATAAGAAAAAAAATCAAGTTCAAGTCACAAGTCCAGCAAAGTCTATTTTATAGTTAAACGATTGACAATAAATCCTTAGTGCCCTGTGCACTAAGATAAGATCATATCTAGCAACAACCACACTTTCAAGTGTTTTTGTTTCTCTGTATAAAAAAGATTGGGGGCACCGGGTGGCTTAGTTGGTTAAGCTTCCGACTTTGGCTCAGGTCATGATCTCACGGCTTGTGGGTCCGAGCCCCGCGTCTGGCTGTGTGCTGACAGCTCAGAGCCTGGAGCCTGCTCCTGATTCTGTGTCCCCCCTCTCTCTTCTCCTTCAACACTCATGTTCTGTCTCTCAAAAATAAAAAAAAGAAAAAAAAAAGATTGTGAAAAGTCTATCAGTGTGTAAAAGGCAAAAAAGTGAATGAATGGACAACAAATTTCAGAAATCTGAATTTACATTTTTAAAAAGATTATTTACTTTTCTCTTGATTAAAACAAAATGATTATACATATTTTAAGTATCTCTATATTTATCTCTTCCACAGTTTTTAAGTATTTTGTGAGTTTTCTACAAAATTTAAAATAAACTATTCTCCCTTTTCAGAATTTAAATGGTTTTGTTTTTACCTTCCAATCAGCTGTGTATTGTGAACAAATTTACAGCATCTTAATGGTTTCCTTTGTGTTTTTCTCAATTTATTTTTTTCTTAAATCATAAGGAATAAACTAAGTATTAAGTAGTACAACTACTACCCAGGTCAGATTTGACTGGTGTACTAATCACAGTCCCCAGCTCTGTCAGCATTCTTTGGAAGGTGGTATCCTCCTGAATTTCCATTTTTCTCTAGTAAACTCACATTTGCCTGAGTATTAGGATCTTCCTTCCAAAATGTAGCTCAATAACAACTTTTGAGAATTAATTACAAGATCTCTTGTGATTTAATTTTCTTTTTTTAAAATTTAAATCATACTTTGATTTTCTAGTTCTTGGCTGGTCAGCTCCTTCAGCATTGTGCTATTTCTTCATTACTGGCTACTTTAAATTTCTAGGTTTGTGTAATTGTCAGATGTGCTGGGCTTATTGTCTTATTATATTTTTCCATGTCCAAAGAGATGGAGCTGAGTCTAATATACTGAAAACATTTGTGAGAGGCCCCTTACTATGCTGTGCTGGTTGGGTTCTGTATGATTGTCCAACCACATGCAGCAGGCCTCTCTCCTAAAGGACATGGAAATCTTGTCAGGGAAGCTCATGCATACAGGGCTTCCTACTGAGAATCATACTGAATTCTCTAAGATGTTAACAGAAGGGTCACAAAGTGAGTGTTTGTGTTGAAATGAGATTTGGACTCATGTGGGTAAACAAAGCAAATTCTTACAGCAAAATGTCTCAGCTCTTAATATGCTAATATGTCTTGTGAGTCTTTAAGGGGACACTAAACTATGCAGAATGTCCCAACGTGTTAGGCCACATATATCTCAGGATACATCTTGACAGAGTTGTCTTCCACCAGCTTGGAAACTGTCCAAGCCAACCCCACTTGCAAGGTGACATCATTTAACTGGTGAGGGGGGATTTGGGCCTGAGTTCCTTTCCTGGGAATCTGATGTTGGGCCTGAGTCTGAGAGCCACAGAAGAGGCATGAATGCAGGAGCTTGTCATGCATGTATTCTCATGTGCTGAGAAAGGAAGAATGAAATGTGCAGAGAGAGGCTAAGAGGAGAGGCAGAGGGAGCACCCAATGGTATTCAGGCCCATGTTTCAGGCTGCACTGAGTGTCAGATGCATCCTGACCTGTGGGATGCCCTACTACCCTCTTAACTACCCCACTTCATGCTTAGACTGAGGCACAGTCTAATTATCTGAGGCACAGTCTAATAGCTGAGAGCCTTGTCCCTGGGCTTGAACTCTTATCCTACTATTTACTACTCTGTGTGAATGATGAGGTTCCTTGACTTATCTGTGCTATAGTTCCTCATTTGCAAAATGAGACTATGATCTACTCCTCTCTCAGCATGCTATTGCAAGCATGGACTGTAATCACTCTTTAGTTTAGGTAAGAGCACTCAGAAAACTACCTGGTCCTATGACATACCTTATGAAACCAGAATGCTTTTTTGGGGAGACACTTTCTACTTTCTTCCAGAGAACTGTGACTCACCAGTTGAGAAGCAGTATAAAGGGCAGGTAACTGCTTGACATCTATGGTGGACATTGGCACAAATTCTTACAGGCCTATATAAAAAAAATATTCTCCAGATGATGAGTTTTGCAGATTATGTGTCTATTCTCTGTCCCAACTGGCTTCCTCTACAATAATCTTAGCTCTCCTACCTAGTTGTTTTCTAGGATTCAGAGGCAGAAAATAATTTTATTTCCTTAGATATATTATAATTTATTTATTTTATTTTTTATGAATATAATTTATTGTCAAAAGGCTTACATCCAACACCCAATCCTCGTCCCAACAAGTGCCCTCCTCAGTGCTCATCACCCATTTTCCCTCTCCCTCACTCCCCCATGCACCCTTAGTTTTTTCTCTGTATTTAATAGTCTCTTGTGGTTTGCCTCCTTCCCTCTCTGTAACTATTTTTTCCCCTTCCCTTCCCCCATTATCTACTGTTCAGTTTCTCAAGATACACATATGAGTGAAAACATATGATATATGTCCTTCTCTGACTGACTTATTTCACTCAGCATAATACCTTCCAATTCCATCCACGTGGGTGCAAATGGCATGATTTTATTCTTTCTCATTGCCAAGTAGTATTCCATTGTGTATATAAACCACATCTTCTTTATCCATTCATCAGTTGATGGACAGTTAGGCTGTTTCCATAATTTAGCTATTGTTGAAAGCACTGTTATAAACATTGGGGTACACATGCCCCTATGCATCGGCACTCCTGTATCACTTGGGTAAATTCCTAGTATTGCTATTGCTGAGCCATAGGCTGGCTCTATTTTTAATTTAAAATTTTTTTTACCATTTATTATTTTGAGAGAGAGAGAAAGCAGGGAAAGGGCAGAGAGAGAGGGGGACACAGAATCAGAAGTAGGCTCCAGGTTCTGAGTTATCAAGACAGAGCCCGATGCAGGGCTCAAACTCACAGACCGCGAGATCATGACCTGAGCTGTAGTAGGCTACCCAACCAACTGACCCACCCAGGTGCCCCTCTATTTTTTATTTTTTGGGGAACTTCCACACTGTTTTCCAGAGGGGCTTCACCAGTTTGCATTCCCACGAACAGTGCAAGAGGGTTTCCGTTTCTCCACATCCTCACCAGCATCTGTTGTTTCCTGAGTTGTTCCTTTTAGTCACTCTGACTGTGTGAGGTGGTAGCTCAGTATGGCTTTGATTTGTATTTCCCTGATGATGAGTGATGCTGAGCATGTTTTCATTTGTCTGTTGGCCATCTCATGTCTTCTTCGGAAAAGTGTCTACTCATGTATTCTGCCCATTTCTTCACTGGGTTATTTGTTTCTGGGTGTGGAGTTTGGTGAGCTCTTTATAGATTTTGGATACTAGCTTTTTATCTGAGATGTCATTTGCAAGTATCTTCTCCCATTCTGTCAGTTGCCTTTTAGTTTTGTTGATTGTTTCCTTTGCAGTGCAGAAGCTTTTTATCTTCATAGGGTCCTAATAGTTCATTTCTGGTTTTAATTCCCTTGCCTTTGGAGATGTATTGAGCAAGAAATTGCTGTGGCTGAGGTCAAAGAAGTTGTTGCCTGCTTTCTCCTCTCAGATTTTGATGGTTTCCTGTCTCACATTTAGGTCTTTCACCCATTTTGAGTTTATTTTTGTGTATGGTATGAGAAAGTGGTCTAGTTTCAATCTCTGCATGTTGCTATCCAGTTCTCCCAGCACCATTTGCTAAAGAGACTGTCTTTTTTCCATTGTATGCTCTTTCCTGCTTTGTCAAATATTAGTTGGCCATACATTTGTGGGTCCAATTCTGGGGTCGCTATTCTATTCCATTGATCTATCTGTCTGTTTTTGTGCCAATACCATGTTGTCTTGATGATTACAGCTTTGTAGTAGAGGCTAACGCCTTGGATTGTGATGCCTCCCGCTTTGGTTTTCTCCTTCAATATTACTTTGGCTATTCAGGGTCTTTTGTGGTTCCATACAATTTTTAGAATTGTTTGTTCTAGCGTTGAGAAGAATGCTGGTGCAATTTTGATTGGGACTGGATATAATGTGTAGATTGCTTTGGGTAGTATTGACATTTTAGCAATTTTTATTCTTCCAATCCATGAGCATGGAATGTTTTTCCATTTCTTTGTATCTTTTTCAATTTTCTTCATAAGCTTTCTATAGTTTTGAGCATACAGATCTTTTACATCTTTGGCTAGGTTTATTCCAAGGTATTTTATGGTTCCTGGTGCAATTGTAAATAGGATCAGTTTCTTTATTTCTCTTTCTGTTGATTCATTATTGATGCAAAAAAATGCAACCAATTTCTGTACATTGATTTTGTACCCAGCAAATTTACTGAATTCATTTATCAGTCCTAGAGTCTTTTGGGTTCTCCATGTAGAGTATCATGTCATCTGTAAAAAGTGAAAGTTTGACTTCTTCTTTGCCAATTTTGATGCCTTTGATTTTATTTTGTTGTCTGATTGCTGAGACTATGACATCCAACAGTATGTTAAACAGCAGTGGTCAAAGTGGACATCCCTCATGTTCATGATCTCAGGGGGAAAGCTCTCAGTTTTTCCCCATTGAGGAAGATATTAGCTGTGGGCTTTTCATAAGTGGCTTTTATGATGTTTAAGTATGTTCCCTCTATCCTGACTGTCTTGAGGGTTTTTATTAAGAAAGGATATTGTATTTTGTCGAATGTTTTTTCTATATCTATTGACAGGATCATATGGTTCTTATCCTTTATTTTATTAATGTGATGTATCACACTGATTAATTTGTGAATATTGAACCAGGCCTGAAGCCTAGGAATGAACCCCACCTGATCATGGTGAATAATTCCTTTTATATGCTGTTAAATTCTATTTACTAGTATCTTGTTGAGAATTTTTGCATCTATGTTCATCAGGGATAGTGGCCTGTAATTCTCCTTTTTTTGTGGGGTTTCTGTCTGTCTTAGGAATCAGGGTAATCTTGGCTTCATAGAATGACTATGAAAGTTTTCCTTCCATTTCTATTTTTTGGAACAGCTTGAAAAGTATAGGTATTAACTCTGCTTTAAATGTCTTGTAGAATTTCCTTGGGAAACCATATGGCCCAGTACTCTTACTTGTTGGGAGATTTTTGATAACTGATTCAATTTTTCACTAGCTATGGGTCTGTTCAAAATTTCTATTTCTTCTTGTTTGAGTTCTGGCAGTGTCTGAGTGTTTAGGAATTTGTCCATTTATTCCAGGTTGTCCTGTTTTTTGACATAAAATTTTTCACAGTATTCTCTTATAATTGCTTGTATTTCTGAGGGATTTGTTGTGATAAATCCATTTTCATTTGTGATTTTATCTACTTGGGTCTTCTTTTTGAGAAGTCTAGCTAGGGTTTATCAATTTTATTTTTTCAAAAAACCAACTCTTAATTTCATTGATCTTTTCTACAGTTTTTTTTTATATTGTTTATTTCTGGTCTGATCTTTTTTATTTCTCTTCTTCTGCTGGCCTTGGGGTTTCTTTGTTGCTCTGCTCCTAGTTCCTTTATGTGTGCTGTTAGATTTTGTATTTGGGATTTTTCTTGTTTCTTGAGATAGGCCAGGATTGCAATGTATTTTCCTCTTAGGACTGCCTTTGCTGCATTCCAAAGGTTTTGGACTGTGGTGTTTTCATTTTCATTTGTTTCCATATAAATTTTAATTTCTTCTTTAGTTGACTGGTTAACCTATTCATTCTTTAGTAGGATATTCTTTAACCTCCATGCTTTTGGAGATTTTCTACACTTTTTCCTATGGTTGATTTCAAGTTTCATAACATTGTGTTCTGAACGTTTGCATGGTATGATCTGAATTATTTTGTATTTATTGAGGACTGTTTTGTGACCCAATATATGATCTATCTTGGAGAATGTTCTATGTGCACTTGAGAAGAATTCCTATTCTGCTGCTTTTGGATGAAAAGTTCTAAATATATCTGTCAAGTCCATCTGTTCCAGTGTATCATTCAGGGCCATTGTTTCTTTACTGATTCTGTGTTTCTTTTTTTTTTTTCTTTTATATATGAAATTTATTGTCAAATTGGTTTCCATACAACACCCAG
Organism: Lynx rufus; assembly: GCF_022079265.1. NCBI lineage: Eukaryota > Metazoa > Chordata > Mammalia > Carnivora > Felidae > Lynx > Lynx rufus. Next base: position 1,302,567 of record NW_025814836.1, read on the forward strand.
TGCTCATCCCAAAAGGTGCCCTCTTCAATACCCATCACCCACCCTCCCCTCCCTCCCACCCCCCATCAACCCTCAGTTTGTTCTCAGTTTTTAACAGTCTCTTATGCTTTGGCTCTCTCCCACTCTAACCTCTTTTTTTTTTGTTCCTTCCCCTCCCCCATGGGTTCCTGTTAAGTTTCTCAGGATCCACATAAGAGTGAAACCATATGGTATCTGTCTTTCTCTGTATGGCTTATTTCACTTAGCATCACACTCTCCAGTTCCATCCGATTCTGTGTTTCTTTACTGATGATCTGTCCATTGCCATAAGTGGAATATTAAAGTTCCTTGCAATTACCACATTCTTACCAATAAGATTGCTTAGGTTTGTGATTAATTGTTTTACATATTGGGGTGCTCTCTAATTTGGTGTATAAATATTTATAATTGTTAGCTCTTCATGATGGATAGGCCCCATAATTATGATATAATACCCTTCATTTCTTCTTAACAGCCTTTAGTTTAAAATCTAGTTTTTCTGGGGGTGCCTGGGTGGCTCAGTCAGTTAAACATCCGACTTCGGCTTAGGTTATGATCTCATGGTTCACAAGTTCAAGTCCCATGTTTGGCTATGTGCTGACAGCTCAGAGCCTGGAGCCTGCTTCGGATTCTGTGACTCCTTTTCTCTCTGCCCCTCCCCAGCTCATGCTACAGATAGTATCTCTATCAAAAATGAATAAACATTAAAAAAATCTAGTTTTTCTGATACAAGTATGGCTACTCCAGCTTTCTTTTGACTTCCAGTAGCATGATAGATAGTTCTCCATCCCCTCACTTTCAATCTGAAGGTGTCCTCAGGTTTAAAATGGGTCTCTTGTACACAGCAAATTGATGGGTCTTGTTTTTTTTTTATCCATTCAGATAGCTTATATCTTTTGATTGGAGCATTTAGTCCATTTACATTCAGTGTTATTATTGAAAGATATGGGTTTATAGTCATTGTGTTATCTGTAGGTTTCATGCTTGCAGTGATGTCTCTGGTCCTTTGTGGTTTTGCAATACTCACAGGGTCCCCCTTTGTGATACTCACACAGCCCTGTAGGGCTGGTTTAGTGGTGATGAATTCCTTCATTTTTTGTTTGTTTGGGAAAACCTTTATCTCTCCTTCTATTCTGAATGACAGGCTTGTTGGATAAAGGATTCTTGGCTGCATATTTTTCCTATTCATCACATTGAAAATTTCCTGCCACTCCTTTCTGGCCTTCCAAGTTTCAGTAGATAGGTCTGCTACTACCCTTATGTGTCTATCTTGTGGGTTAAGTCCTGTTTATCCTTAGCTGCTTTCAGAATTCTCTTTATCTTCATATTTTGCCAGTTTCACTATGATATGTCATCCAGAAGATCAATTCAAGTTATGTCTGAAGGGAGTTCTCTGTGCCTCCTGGATTTCATTGTCTGATTCCTTCTCAGATTGGGGAAGTTCTCAGCTATGATTTGTTCAAATACACCTTCTGCCCCTTTATCTCTTCTTCTTCTGGAACTTCTCTGATACACTGAATGAATCACTTAGTTTCTAATTCTCCCCTCATGGTACAGAATTTTTTTAATCTTTTTTTTTCTCAGCTTCTTCTTTTTTCATAATTTTATCTTCTATTTCACCTATTCTCTCCTCTGCCTCTTCAATTCTGTCTGTCATTGCCTCTAGTGTACTTTGTACCTCATTTACAGCATTTTTAAATTCATCATGACTATTTTTCATTCCTTGATCTCTGTAGCAATAGATTCTCTGCTGTTGTCTATGTTTTTTTCAAGTCCAGCAATTAATCTTATAACTATTATCCTAATTTCTTGTTCAGTTATATTGTTTATATCTGTTTTTAGCAATTCTTTAGTTGTAATTTCTTCCTGAATATCTTTTGTGGGGAATTCTTCTGTTTTGTCATTTTGGCTAGTTTTCTGTCCCTTATGTGTTTTGAAGTTGTTGTTTGTCCTGTACCTGTGAATACTACTATATTAAAGAAGGTTCATATACTGTCCAGGGCCTGGCTCTTCAGGAGCTGTTTTTTGGAGAATGTTACTTGCTCTCTGTTGTTTTGACTTTGGTTACCTTATCTACCTACATGTGGTGATTTTTGAGCCCTCCACTAGGTGTGTTTTCATTTGTTGGTTGAAGTAGCCCTGGAAAGGAAAACAAACAAACAAGCAAGCAAACAAATAACAAACAGAAAACAAAGACACTCAAACACACACACACACACAAACAAACACACACACAAAAAATAAACCCAGAAACACCAGCTACAAGTAAACAACAGGTGGAGGTGGTGCTGATGAAAGAGGCCTTATCCCATTCAAAGAGGGAAATGACAGGGGCAGGGAAAAAGACAGAATAAAAATTGATCAGAACAACTATGGGCTTAATCCAGAGAGAGAAAGAAAGGAAAATAAAATAGGAGGCAGGGAAAATGAAAAAGAAAATAATGTTTTCCAGACAGAGACATTGTATGGCTGAATCCAGAGAGAGAGAATGGAGAATAAAGAAGGAGGTGTGGAATATGTATCAAGAGAATGGATTAAATATGTCTGCTTAAACAAACCAACAAACGGAGTAACAAGACTAAAGGAGGGAAGAGATAAGGAGAAAAGGAAGGAAGAATATATCTATATAAAAAAACTGTCCTGAGAATTAAATCAGGCAATGCAATGGTGCTGGTCTGGAGGAGGGGCCATCTGGTTCATCAGCGTCAATCCCACTCCAGTAGACAGGCAATTACCAGGAGTGGAGGGGTGTGGTTTGGTGTAGGTGGGTACCGCCTCGACTGTGGGTCCCACTGTCCATTTGCTGAAGTCCCCCCTTGTTGGTGATGGGGAGAAAAATGGGCAACACCCCAGTCTCTCCTCCACCGATCAGCTGTCCCAAACCACTTTGTTTGAGCCATACTCACTGTGCTGTAGATGCAAACAAGGTGGTTTGTCCCACTCTACTGACTCCTCTGCCCTGGCACTTGGCTGGGCTTCAAACTCCTGCTCCGTGTGCCCCAGTACTGGGGAAGTGCCACTCCATGCTGCCAGATATGCTGTCCCAGGCTGGCAGCTGCAGGCGGGATTTGTCCTATCCCACAGCACTCCAGGGAGGGGATCAATCACTTTCTTGTACTGCATACTGCACCCCTGACCTAGCCACCAAACCCATGGCTGGCTCCCCTCCTCCCTAGGTGCACAATCTGGGCAGCCATCCCTGGTCTGGAGAAAGCCCCTCAGTTAGAGATTGGATCTTTCTCCCTGCTGGTCTGTGGTTTTTTTCTTTTCCAGATATAGTCCTATGCTTCCCCAGCCTCTCCTTTTCTTCCCTTTATTTTTCCACAGAAGGAGATCCCTCCCCTCCATTCATTTTGTCTCTCCCAGTTTGCAGTTGTGAACCTATGGCCCATCAGTTTGTCCTGGTGGGTCTCTGGAAGCATGACTGTGTCTTTTCCTTCTGGACTCTTGGAGTTCAAAGTCCTTTAGCTTCAACACTGCTTTGTTTGTGAGATGAGGGAACTTCAGATCCCCTTATTTCTCTGCCATGTTGTTCCCTCCAGATATAATAGAATTTAGAAGGCAAATCTATTATACACATTCAGTTGTCACATTGTATGGCTAGAGTATAAATGGGTTCTCATATTCTGCTGTTCTGGCCAGGGCCATCTCCGTAAAGTGCCTTGGCAGCCACCCTCCTCTGCCTGAATTCCCTTGGGCCCTCTGGGCTCTGTCACTGCAGCCTGTGCCCACAGAAGCCTGTGGCCCACTCCATCATTCTGCCTCCATTTCCCCTGGGGACACCTCAGGTGCCCATACACTCATCTGCCTGTCTGCGTAGAGTTCCCTCCCCATCCACTGCTACATCTTAGCTTCTTCCCTGCCTCCTCACTGCTACTCAGCCTTGAAGCAGGTGCAGGCTCATACTCCCCAAGAAGCCCCTGGGGGCTGACAACTGTTGTCTCTTACAGCACAGAGTAGAAGTAGCCTGTCCCATGAAGGAGGAAACCCTTCAACATGGAAACTTAATTTACATTTGCCTCCTAACATGTGTTCTCAGGCAAGAGTAGACACACAATGGCCTGGGCCTCAGGCAAGTATGGGGAAGGAAGAAGATGCCCACAGCTGGTGCTGTGGGGGCTGCCCTCTTCAGTGCTGGTCAAGTGGGCAGGGATGTTAGCCTTCTTCAAGGAATCAAGTCACCAAGCAGTCATTTCTTAATTAGGAGAATCATCTAGAGTCAGTTTTCAATTTTGTCTAATGTAATGATGATTATGTCATGTAATGACAATGTAATGATTGCTGATTGTTTAAGACACAGATTAGATCTTAATTAAAATTCTTAAATTCTTTTTTTAAATTATTTTTAATGTTTGTTCAGTTTTGAGAGACAGAGAGAGTGTTAGCAGGGGAGGGACAGAGAGAGAGGAAGACACAGAATCTGAAGCAGGCTCCAGGCTCCGAGCTGTCAGAACAGAGCCCAACACAGGGCTTGAACCCATGAACCGTGAGATCACGACCTGAGCCAAAGTCAGATGCCCAACCGACTGAGCCACCCAGGTGCCCCCCAAATTCTTAAATTCTTAATTTGTCCCCAAAAGGGCCACTCATGAGTATAGAGAATAATTGTTATCTTCACTTTTTGTGCATGTCACTTGTGATTAATGCCACATGTAGGTGAGATGACCAGATATACTCTTGATAGTCCACTGAGGTTCCACCTCAACAGAGAGGCTTATGAGAATTACCCTCTTGCAAAACTCAATTATGGCACAGACCTTGACTCATATGTGAAGTGGTCTTTAGAAAAATTGTGTAGCTTTTTAGGTGAATGTGCTACATGCAGAAAAGAGCTAATAGAACAAAACCTATTGCTGTCCTTAGAAAGGCCTGGTTGCAAGGTTTCCATCACCTGGCCTCTAGGAATCTGGGTTTTGGGAGGGCTCTCATGATTCCCTGACAAGAGGCCTTGCTGTCCCTGAACTGTTTGAGCAATGTGGTCTCTGCTGACACCTGCTTCCTTCCAGGGTTCTGAAACTTGGATGCATGTCAGGTGGAGGTGCCTAAGTGACTCCCTCAGTGAAAACTCTGGGTGCTAAGTCTCTAGTGAGCTTCCCTGGTAGACAGCACTTCACTTATATTGTCACAACTCTTTGAAGGGGGAATTAAGTGTGCTCTGTGGGACTCGACTGAAAGAGGACTCTTGGAAGCGTGCTGATTTTGTTTTTCCATAATAAATAGTAGCCCTGAGTATGACTATATGCTGAGTCCTCCTAGTGAATCATTGAACGTAAAAGTGGTCTGGGGGACCTCTGACACATAACTACTTGAGACAGCTTGGGTCTCAAATATTTGAGTTAGTAACAATACTTTCAGAGATTACCTCTGATTGGTGTGTGTGTGTGTGTGTGTATTTGCTTTTTTATTGTGGTAAAAAATATATATATCATAAAATTTACCATCTTAAGCGTTTTTAAGTGTGAGCTGAGTGACATTAAGTGACATTAAATGTATTTATATTGTTGTGCAAACATTACTACCATCATTTCCATTTTTATGATGTCAAACTAAAACTGTATCTGTTAAATAATGACTCCTCTTTCTCACCTATCCTCTATCCCTGGCAACCATCATTCTACTTTCTGTCTCTTTGAATTGGACCCTTCTAGGTACCTCATTTCAGTGCATTCATACGGTATTTGTTCTTTTGTGTCTGGCTTTTTTCACTTAGCATAATGTCCTCAAGGTTCAGTCACACTGTTGCATGTATTAGAATTACCATTCTTTTTAAGGCTGAATAATACTCCATTTTATGAATATTTAATGTTTTGTTTATCTATTCAGTCATCAATGGACATTTGGGTGGCTTCTACTTTTTGGCTTTGTGGACAATGCTTCTGTGAACGTGGGTGTACATATGTGTGACCTAGTCTCTGCTTTACCTTCTTTTGGGTGTATATCCAGAAATAGAATTATTGTATCATATGGTAATTCTATGTTTAATTTTTTGGGAAATTGCCATACTATTTTCCACAGTGGCCACACCATTTTACATTCCTACCAGCAATGTACAAGGGTTTTAATTTCTCCACATCCTCGCCAACACTTGTTATTTACTGTGTTTTTGATAATAGCCATCCTAAAAGGTGTGAAGTTGTAGCTCATCATGTTTGTGTTATTTTTTATGAGATTTGGATGTACAGATAATTATAGAGGAGAAATTATTTGGTCCATTCAATCTAACACTTTTGCTTCAAAAATTAAAGTATTTCAAGTGGAAAGTCAGACAATAGCTTACTTTACATACAAAGAGAGAGTTGACTAGGTATTTGACACTTCATTGTTATAATATTTAGACCTGAAATTGCCAACCAACAAATAACTGATCTTTTAACAATCTAGATTTTACACTGAAATTTTATTTATTCAAGAAAAACTAAGGTTTTGACAATTTAATTTTACATAAGTGTGTATCATTCTATTTAAATTATTTCCTCATTTTACATCAGCATATTTTTATGTGCTAACCTAAACTCAATGTCATGATAATAATTTTCTTTTATTTTGTGCATCACATTGAAGACTGCATACTTTACAGCATCTTTTTTTTTTTAATTTTTTTTCAATGTTTATTTATTTTTGGGACAGAGAGAGACAGAGCATGAATGGGGGAGAGGCAGAGAGAGAGGGAGACACAGAATCGGAAACAGGCTCCAGGCTCTGAGCCATCAGCCCAGAGCCCGACGCAGGGCTCGAACTCACAGACCGCGAGATCGTGACCTGGCTGAAGTCGGACGCTTAACTGACTGCGCCACCCAGGCGCCCCCATACTTTACAGCATCTTAAGGATAAAAACAAATAAAAGTGCAAACACATTTTTAAAAGTGGTTTCAAGATTATTTTGATACTGGAGCAGCCAGATTACCATTTGAGTTTATGGGTTTAAGAAATGTGCCTGGGTTCCTATTTATAGTGTAAAGCTATTGATGAGTTTCATTATCCCATTTAATTCAAATTCATATACACTTCAGGCTGTCTAATATTGCAGTGTGAATCATTTTGTTGCCTCAAAATGCTTTTTTAAATGAGCATCTTGATTAGGAAATAAGTCAACATTACATTTTATTTTCATTGTAACAATAGAACTAATTAAAAGTTTCAAAGATAACTAGCAGTATTATGAACTAATATAGAATTTAGGGATGATTTGTGTATAGGTGGAGAAAAAGTGCTAACTCTATAATTGAATAAAGGTTTTTTTAGTTCATTCATTTTTAATTGAATAATTTATTAATCATTTAAAAATTAACTGTGGTTATAATAGAGATGTTATCCACAAAATGCTAAGATAATTGACTAAAAAGTGAAAAAATTCTAGTTAATTTTTTTTTATCTTTAGCTATATGGTTAGATTTTCCCTGGGTTGACTCATTGTTCAGCAGTAGGTAAACATGGACTTAATTAATTTTTATCTCTGATAGATATATTATTTTGAGGAAAAATAAGTAATTCATTATAATAGCAAATAAATTCATCAATATGATCAGTATATGACTAATTCAATTAGATCTACAGCCAGTCTTCCTGCCTCCCTTCCTCCCTGTTTCTGCTCTCTCTTCCCTCTCTCCTTCCTTTTTTTTATTAACATATAAGTAAAACAATGCTTGAGCAATACTAGTAGATACCAAGAACTATTATAAGCTCTAATAAAGAGAACAGTGTGGTATCGATGCAAAGACAGAAAAACAGTTCAGTGGCATTAAGTGGAAAAGAATAGAGAGCCTGGGAAGAAACCCAACTTGATTATCATTCTTTGATTTACCACAAAGTTTATATGGCAGTTTAGTAATGAAATGACTTTATTTACAGTAGATGGTGCTTTGCCAATTGATTATCTATATGGAAAGTAAATGTACCTTGACTCCTAGCCAAATTATACACAAAAATCATTTCCATATGTATTTCAGATCTAAATGTGAAAGGCACAATGTAAATCTTTTAAAGGGAAACATTCAAAAAATATTAGTGAACTTACAATAGTACATTTAATAAACAGGACCCAAAAGACACTAACCATAAAAGAAAAAAGAAGAGAAATCAAACTCTATTGAAGACCTTTTGATCATCAAAATTTACTATTAAGAAAGTGAAATGAAAAGCAACCTAAAAAGTGGGAGAACATATTTACATCCAAGAAAGAATTTGTATTAAGAATATATAAAGAGCTCCTAGAACTCAATCATAATCTCCATACACATAGTCCAATAGAAAAATTGGCAAAACATTTGAGTGACATTTCACTGGAAAAAGATATCCAGTAGCCAATAATCATATTAAATGATTCTGAAACTCATTAGTCATACAGGAAATTCAAATACAAACCATACTGCCATATTATCACATACTCATCTAAATGACTAAATTGAAAAAGACAAAAAGTAGCAAATGTTGGTGAAGATATGAAGCAACTGGAATTCATGTACAGTCACTGCTAGTGGAAATGTAGATTGCTGCCATTACTTTGGAAGCACCTTGATAGTATCCACTAAAGGTGAGCATTTGCATACCCTATGAACTCTCAGTCCCACTCCTAGGTATATTCCTAACAGAAACACAACTTTATTTCCATTTAAAAACATACTACAATGGTAATACTAGCAGTACAAATTAGGTATATAATGTGTAACAATATTGAAGAATCTCAGAAACATGATTTTGAGTGAAAGAAGTCAGACACGAAAGAGTGTATGTCATTTCAGTTACATAAAGTACAAATAATAGAAAAATTAATTTGTGCTGTTAGAATAGTGATTCCTCTTGGGGAGTGAGATAACTAGAGGAAATTATTAAGAGACTTTGGGTGCTAGTAATGTCATATTTTATGACAGTGCATGCTCAGTTTGTAATAATCCCATTTATATATATGTATATTTACTTTTGCATTTATACTCTATTGATGGACCATGGTCTGGTCACCGATTTTTAACTAAAGTTTTATTGGAACACAGAGATGCTCATTCAGTGATATATTGTCTATGGCTACTTTCACACTATAGTGGAGAGTTAAGTTGCCAGGTCCACAAGTACTTCAAAATATACAAATAGGTTTTGTTAAGATACAGACAAGGAAATACTGGGCTGCAAATATGTGTGTGTGTGTGGGGGGGCTACTTGTATGCATGTGTTTGTAAACCTGTGTAAATGTGCATGAGAGTGTGCATGTCTGCTTATGTCTGTGTATAGTGTGCATGAGAATACATAGACAAATGTGTATGTATGCATGTGAGTTTATATATGTGCATTTGTAAATGTGCTTATATGGTATTTGTGTGTGTACATGTGTGGGTGAGTGCATGTATGTATGTGAGCCTGTGCGCATTTCTTCACATGTGTGTACACATGCACAAACATCACAAACACCTGTGGCCCACATGTATGCATGCACATGTATAGATATGTAGGTGTGCATGTATGTATGTATACACATGCATGAACTGCATTGTGATTTGATGTGCACACATGTACAACTGTGTGTGAGTGTGTGCATAAGTGTTCTTGCATGTATCCATCCATGTGTTTGCCTGAACATATGCTCATGTGTATGTGTGTGTATTCATGTCCATTTATGTGCCTGTGTTTACATGTGAGAGAGAGAATGTGTGTAGTTCCAATTGAATATTGTCAGTTAAATTTCTCTCTTGCCTTGTGCAACTATCTTGAATTAATGTTTCAGGGACAGTAGCAGCATTACTAGAAAATGAACTAATTAGTCTTGCTTACCTTTGTTAAAATAAATAGCCATCTCAAGAATGTACATAAATTCTCCAAAAAAAAAAAAAACACACACACACACAAAAAAACCCCCAAAACAAGTAAATATAAACCACTGCTTCTCCCATGTTGTTGTGAGTTTTGGATGGCATAGAATTTGAAAGGA